>NC_056741.1:571134666-571814666 GCF_019279795.1 Protopterus annectens | reverse complement strand
TGCAATCCTGGAGTTAGTATATATATTTAGGGGTGGAGCCTCCCCACATTGGGGGGTGTGGAGGGCATAAACCCCTCACTTAGTTTGGTTTTAAATTGTCTGGTGTCTGTTAAGAGGATAAGTAAGTAATTCTTAAGTTGTGGAAAGGGGTAGTCATTAGTTTTGCGAGTGTGTTTGTCTATAGTTTCCCATTTTGTCTTTTGAAATTTAGCATTGTAAGCTGTCAGTGAAATGAGATTCAGGGAAATGGGTTGTCAGTGTTGTGATATTTAGGTGATTTGGTCTCAGTGAAATAAAAGTCAGTGAAATGGGATTTCAGTGATCTGAAGTAGACCCATATGTGTGTGCATGTGTGTATGTATAAATATATATATATATATATATATATATATATATATATATATATATATATATGTGTGTGTGTGTGTGTGTGTGTGTGTCTGTATGCACGTGCGTGGTGTGTGTGTGTATTTGTATGTGTGAGACAGTGATAGCGTGCGTTTATATCACGTTATCGAAAGATGAAAATAGCGAACGCTATTTCATCAACCCCAAAACATCTAAACATGAAAATATCAAACAATCAGAACACCAAAACACTAAACTAAACATACACTACTATCTTCCCACTTACCTTAACCCAAACCCTAACCCTAAGGTCCGTCACTATCACACACTCACCTAACCCGTGCCCTAACCCTAACTCACTTAAACCACCCCTAACCCTAAAGTCTGTCACTATTGCACACATGCCTAACCCGTGCCCTAACCCTAACTCACTTAACCTGCCCCTAACCCTAACGTACAAACAATCGCACACTTAGTTGAACCCAACCCGTAACTTTCCACCACAGGGCTAAGAATAGCGAAGCCACAGAAACGGCCAACCAAATTCTTTCCCGAGGAAAGAATTTGCTGTTCTGCAGCTTTGCTATTCTTAGCATTCGCTGAATAGTGTTCGATATCAGAACATTCGAAGTTTTAATACTTCGATGTCCTGATATAGACCCGATAGCACAGCTTGATAACCTTACTTAGCAGCAGTAGCATGGAGCTATATGTATTGGCTGTGGGCTAAGTTGCTGAAGGTAGTGCTATTAGGGACTTATAAGAGCTATATTTAATGTGCAAAGTGATGATTTTAAACTGGCCTTAAAAAGCTGGCATTCTTGGAAGGTTTCATAGTTTTTAGTTTGGCAACTACATGTGTTTGGAGCCTTACATACCAAATGAGGACACAATCTCCAAATTGGTTGTGTTAAAACATGATGACCTATCCAGGAATCAAAGGCATTCTCAAAATAAATATTGATTTAATACTTTTGATAGTAAATGAAAGCTTATTCCAGTTTCTTGCCAATGTGATAAGGTTCTGTCATATGACATTATGGATCCTAGGAATTTTATATGTGACATTAGCAGTACATAAACCTTTTTCGCTGTCAAATCTTTCAAGTACCTCTAAGAAACTTAGTTCATCATTTTTTACAACTTGTGCTGAGAGCAACTTTCTCCTTATGCATGTATGTGAGACAGGAAAAAAATCTTAGTCAGTGATCTTAAAACATTCCCTTACATGCAAGGATTTTTAATGGATTGCCTTTGGATGTTTTCCAAAGGAAAAAAGTTCCCTTTGGGATGATAATAACAAAAGGAGGACTTGTACTCAAGTAAAGATATGATAAAAGAGGTGTAAAATCTTTCAAGAAAATTGGGTGTTCTAATACACTTGTACTTGTTACATACAACTCACAGCTATTATTGCCTCATTTCTGATAGTATCAATATTCTTACTAAAACACAGATTCTTACTAACTTCAATATCTAGGACTTTCATTCACTCAACAATGTCCAACTGACTGGTCCCCAGGACAATAGCAAATAGTATGTGGTGGTCAAAAATACATCACCTTATATTTGCTGTTATTCATGTTTAGCATCTTATCCTTAAACCACTGAGAGATTGCAATTTAATAATTTTTTGGTGACAAGAAACCTTCCTCATAAGTGCCTCTTTAGTTTTAATATTATCTTAAGTGTACATGAAAGACGTCTTGAGGTAGCCTAATAAATGTACCATGTCTAAACTTATTGTGGTTGTAACTCATCAAAACCATACATTTATAAAAGTCATCTTCAACCCTTTTCCTTGGGTTGTATGACCTGGGGTTGGCTAAATAAGTTAGGGGACTGACACACATCCCAACTCATTGCATCCAAGGTAGACTTTTTTTTTTTAAAGAAAAACAATGTTTACATCTCATGTTTCTATAACTTGATAATGAAAAACTTTGGATATGATATTTCATTAAGAATCCCTTCTGGGGAACTGGGAAGTATCGACATTTTGCTATATTAATTTAAATAGTGTCATTAATATTATATTGTATGCCTAACAAGTAAAGTCCTGATGTTCAAAATCTGAATATTAAAACAATGTTACTAATTGATTGTGTTCAGTGCTATTATCCCTCAAATATGTCATTTAGGAGTTAATGCTGACAGCGTGTAACACATGCATTCATACATATATACATATATAAGTACATATAAGCATGCACACATACAAGATATATATACACATATACTTACATAAATATATGCAAAGATATATATGTGTGTGTGTGTGTGTGTGTGTGTGTGTGTGTGTGTGTGTGTGTGTGTGTGTGTGTGTGTGTGTGTGTGTGTGTGTGTGTGTGTGTGTGTGTGTGTGTGTGTGTGTGTGTGTGTGTGTGTGTGTGTGTCTGTGTGTGTGTGTGTGTGTGTGTGTGTGTGTGTGTGTGTGTGTGTGTGTGTGTGTGTGTGTATATATACATACATATATATATATATATATATATATATATATATATATATATATATATATATTTATATACACACACACATGGATTCCTATTACAAGAACGAAAGTTCACTACTTCGAACTTGTAATAGGAAGCCTCATTTCTGCGAAAGTTCACTTTAACGAAAGTGAACTTTTGCGTAAGTGCACTTCACAGAAAACCCCCAGCACAGTGGATGACATAAAAAACAAGCTATGTCCTCCACTATGGTGCGATAGTCACGGACCTTAGGGTTAGGGCACGGGTTACGGTAAGGGGATAGTTAGTAAAGCTATCTCCTTACTCTAACCCATGCCCTAACACTAAGGTTCATGACTCTCGCACCATAGTGGAGGACATTGCTATGTCCTTCACTGCGCTGCAGTCGTCATGGACATTAGGGTTAGGGCACGGGTCATAGTAAGGGGATAGCCCCCTAAGGTCCGTGAGTACTGCACAGAAGTTCAGTACAATACCCGTTCGTTGTACTGAACTTCGCGTAAGTGCACTTTTGATTAAGTGCACTTTCACTGCAGGGAGCATTCCATGCACTATTTCGAATTAGTAAAAATTCGATCTAGTGTATGGAACCCATACACACACACATACACACACACATATAGATATATATATATATATATATATATATATATATATATATATAGATATATATATATATATATATAGATATATATATATATATATAGATATATATATAGATATATATATATATATATATATATATATATATATATATATACATACACACACACACACACACACATATATATATATATATATATATATTATATATGTGTATATATATCTATATCCATCTATATATATATATATATATATATATATATATATATAAACATGCATCATGCTCTGATTCCAGCCCAGCTACTTACTTTCTTTTTTTTCTTCATTCTTTTGTAAGAAATGCTGCTTCCTTTACATGTAGCCAAAACAAGGTGCAATACACATGGAAGATGTAGTTGTTCTATTCCCACATTAAAACAATGGCATGTGCAGACTGATAGAATGTATCTTTGCTACTATTTAACTACAACTAATATTTCTACTGTCTTTGTTTGAGGATAATCTTTAAGACTATGCCCATTTGCTGCAGCCAATTCACTATAAAAGCAAAATACTGGCTACCGCTGCAGTGCTGCACTTTCTAATTCAAAGCAGCATTAGTCCCAAATTCTGATTTGGAACAAAAGAATATACCCTCAGGCAGAAATCCATAATAACAGATTTATAACTACAGTAGCATACTTATGGGGATCCTTAATATTTTTGTAGCTGTTTAATTGACAGTGTGCTTTAATTGATAGTGTGCTTTATCTGTTTTAACTGCAGCAATGGCAGTGTGTTTTTCAGCCTCACATTACGACTCTGTGCTTTCAATAAATTCTTAGTAAATTGTAATAACACACTTGCATCAAATCTAAAATTCTTTTATGCTCAGGATTAAGATTATTGATAAAAATGTTGCCTAGACATCAATTAATGCTGAAATGCTGTCTGATATTGCCAGCAAGTCAAAGAGTTGATAAAGTTGTTTTTTCAGCAAGTCAAAGAGTTGATAAAGTTGTTTTTCCTGAAACCCAGTCAAGGTGGTGTTCTAAACTTTATGCTCTTGTAACTGATTTATTTGTTGCTTACATGTTGAACAGGAGTAATTTTACAATGTTCTGCCTTGACTTCTAGTCCTGTATTTCTCACTCTTTACCCACAGTGTAACATATCTGAAAAAATCCCCTGTGTAGTAACATAACTTCATCCTGAATATCTTGTAGCAAGTAAAGCATTTCTCCAGCTTTGGTTCATCAGAATTGCTTAACCTAGGCATGTTTCTTTTCTAATACATTGCTTCTTATTTTAAATCCCAGTTGCTGCAAAATTTGACTCCTTCTTCTCCTAATTATAGTATTTATATAGGATTACTCAGTCCAATGCATTACTTTTCCTGCCTCTACATTAGTTGTTATTGTGTCTTTCGGCCTTTCCCGGTTAGGGGTCGCCACAGCGGAACTCCGGTCCGCTAATGATTGGCAGTAGATTTTTACGTGCTGAGTTGCCAGCTCTGACACACAACCTTCAATGAAGGTATGCCCATTCATGCATTTCTCCACGCAGAAGACGCTCTAGCTGAGAATCAAACCGGACAGCGTCTTACTGTGAGGCGACAATGCTATCACAGCACCACCACCGCAGCACTGACTAATGTAATTTAAAAGGCAAAGAAAAACAAATCATTTTGCGAGTAAAATGTTCTTTCAGCAATAACTGTAGCTTACTTCTAATACCATTTTAAATACTCAGCAATTAAGCTAACTTAAAGTTCCTTTATTTCAGCAGGTAATTTTTACATGTGATTGCACTACCTACTGCTCTGGTACAACCCACTCCATTTGATCTCACTCTGTTAGGTCTCATACCATTCCCCTACCCTACCTCCAATTCCCAATCACCCCCACACAGCCTAGTTTTTATACTTTCTTAAATCCCATCCCTTTTTACACTCAAAAATGGCATCAGCCTTCACAAAACCTATTACACAAGTCCTTAATCTTTGATTTCTTCACACTTTTCAACTAGCATGGTATTAATAAATATATTTCCTTTCTCACATTAACCATACTAACTTTTTGTTTTGCCTTCTTCCTGTCTGTACCAAATCTTCTTCACCAGATTGTCTTCTGCCTTGTACATGCACATGTGCCTGAACAATCGTAATCTGTTGTCTTTGACAGTTAAATTTGTTTCAAATCTCACTTCATGTGCACACCACTGCCATGTCCTAATGAAATGGCTAGAACTCCCAAATCAAATAATTTACTCTCAGTTAAATACAGCCCATACTCTTAGTTATCAACCAGAATCTGTCCTGCCCTAAAGGACTACTACTCCACTTCAAGACATATAAGATCTAGCAAACAATTTCCCCATAAACCAACAGAACAAACAGTTGCTCATGTGACTCACTATATAGCAACTACATAGCAAACATTTGGGACAACATTCCTCTGTACATTAGACTTATCTCTAGACATCTTAACTTTAAATACACTGCCAAACAGCACCTCTCCAAATGCTGGCTGTGTTCCTGACACAATTTGAGTAATTTACTTTGAATTTAAACACCTTGCATAAATCCTGTATCCACTCATTACTTCAATATATCTTTTATCCCCTCTCTTAACCCTCTCTGTACTGTGACCTTTCACTTACAGCTTTACTGTCTTCTAGAAACTGTATACTTTTCTATAACTCTGAAATGGTTTTCATTTTATTCTTTGACTACTAACTCATAAACTCATAACACTACAACTTCCAGTTCATTGCATACTTAAAACTTCTATGACTGATTTTTATCTCGTTACTCTCTGCATATAAAGTACACTAAAGAAAATATCATACCGCTATTCATAAATTATATTTCTATCATTGTTTAATTGTTGCTTAGAACTGTAAACTGTATTTTTGTAACTTTTGTTCTAGTATTCATATGCAGTGATTTTTCCCAGGACCGCTGCTGAAAAGTGGGTATGCCAGTCATCCCAGTTGGACATTCTGAGTAATCAAATGCAAAATAAATAAACAAATAAAAAAAAATAGTGTCTGCCATTTTTCCTTCATAAAATGAAAAGCCAAATTAAAACCAAACAATAATTTATTAACCAAAACACATTAAAAAGTGAGTGCTTTTGTCTTAACTCATAAGACTTCTTCAGACAGATTAATGCAGTTGAACACTCCTTAGATATAGGTTACATCTAATAAGATCACATGACACTTATTCATTAAACAAATGCTTTAACTCTTCCCTTTTAAGGAAAGCAACAAAATCTTCTCTGTCAATGAGAGCTGTAGATGGCAAGCATTTAACTTCATTTGCCAACGTTATTCTAACCACCCAAGTTCTTCTTCAAAGAAAAAGAAAAAACTTCTACAAACCTATGAAATGTAAAATTAATTTTAAGTTTCTTGTTTTAGATGAAGTTAGATGTTTTGATAAAATGTTTAATGTTGAAAAAGAACTTGGGTGGTTAGAATATCTTTGGCAAGTGAAGTTAAATGCATGCTATCCACAGGTCTCAATGACAGAGAATATGTTGTTGCTTTCCTTAAAAGGAAAGGGTTAAAGCATTAGTTTAATTAATAAGTGCCATGTGATCTTATTAGATGTAACCTATATATAGGGAGTGTTCAACTCCATTAATCAGTCTGAAGAAGTCTTATGAGTTAAGACAAAAGTGCTCACTGTTTAATGTGTTTTGGTTAATAAATTATTGTCTTTTGTCTGGCTTTTCATTTTCTGAAGGATAAATGACAGACACTATTTTTTTATTTGTTTATTTTGCATTTGATTACTGAGAAAGCCCAGCTGGGATGACTGATATACCCACTTTTCAGCAAAGGCTTTTCATTTTATTTTATTTTTTTTATTTGGTTTCAGTTTTATTTTGTTTTTTTATTCATCCTCCATAACCAGATCACAGTACTTTATAGCAAATGACTATGACTCTCTATCTGAAAGCATTGGAAACAGAAACAAATGACATGCAGCTCCAGTAGGAATATGGGACACTACACAGAAACATGGTTATAAAACATAGACTGACAAACATGATGCAAAAATAAAAACACATTATCAAAGGGGCAGCATAAAATCTGTAAATAGGGACATACCTGCAAAAATAAGAACAGCCTAAACAGGGTTAATTAGGCCTGAAAATAGGAACATTCCTGCAAAATAGAAACAGTTTTAAGGTATGTCTACTACCATCCCAGAACATGTTTTATTAGTGTTTTATGTTGAAATGGTCAAGTTGTCTTCTTTATACCTACCCTCATTCCTACCCTAGAAGCATTCAGTACTTCCAAGCTAGCATTTGTTTCCCTTGGTAGTCCTCATTTTTATATAACACAGAAATAAGAAGTTGCCATTCTTATTATTTTAAGCAAACATGTATCTCACAAAGATTTCTTGCTGAGACAGATTAATAAGTTATGAATTTTTCATGTTCATCATTGATCACTACTGTAGTAGCCTTAGCTATATGGGTTATATAGCCTGTCAAGGATATAACAGCTGGTCAGCTTCTAAAGCTTCAGGGCATCTTCCATGTGTCCAAAGTGTAAGGCAGCTCATCCTATGTTGACTAAAAGACAAGTTTTGGTGACAAGACCTTCAGAGATTTACTGCCACTGAAGAGTACACTCCATTGAGGTTTTCAGGGATTGACAGTCTGCTCATGCTGTTCCTTTGGTGGTCCAATAAGTTCCCTTTGGAGAAAAAAGCTTCCATTTAATGTTGTTGTTGGTCTTTTGTTTTTTTCTGGTTAGGGGTCGCCACAGCGGAACTCTGGTCTGCTCATGACTGGCAGTAGATTTTTATGGTGCCGAGTTGCCAGCCCAATGCCCAACCTTCAATGAAGGCACGCCCATTCACTCTCGCACTTACCTGCATGTCTTTAACGTCACTTGACCACAGGGGGACATGCAGACTCCACACAGAAGGTGCTCCAGATGTGAATCAAATGGGAGAACCTCTTGCTGTGAGGCGACAACGCTAACCGCTGCACCACCGTGGCTTATCCTCTTTGGGAAGCTAGGAGTTTGTATTTTAACAGACTGTACTATATTTTAAACAGAAGCGATCTTTCTTTCTAGAAGTTTAAAAGTTGTTTAAAGTAATTGAAAACCATTTTTCTCTAGAAAAATATGTTTATTTTACTTTTTGAGCTTAGCAAAGTGCCTGTGAAAAAGTGACTTTTAAAGAACCTTAGTTTTTACTGGCATCTATTACATATTTTCTTTGGGAAAAGGGCACCATTTTCAGCTTGAACGTGAAACAATTTGTTGGTCCCATAGTCAGTCATTCTTCCAGCCAAAAAAAAAAAAAAAGTTAAGCAAACAACCATTACCATCACATCAGGCTAGCAGTTTGTCTCAGCCACAGGTGAGTGACCCTGCCATGGCCATTTGCTGTACATCAGACCACTCATCTTTTACCACAGATGATCCCTCTGGTGTAGCACTTATAACCATAATGGACTGCAGGTTAACCATATCCTCTGTGGAGTTTGGAGTCTCCACAGTGGGCAAGGGAGAGACACTCTTGTCAGTCCTAAGACAGGAACAGGGAAGGCTTCCTTGTTTTATCAGAATGCCGTGCCCATCCCTGGGGGAAGCTGTTGTTGGCATTAATAACACTGTTGGCCACATTCTTCCTGTCAAAAAGAAACAGAAAACTAAACATCTATCTACTCCTCCTCAAATTTCTTAGACAGGAGTAGTTTACTGGGTTTAATTCAGCTAATGAGTCTTCTTGTAAAATAGTTTTTGGCAAAAAAAAGAATGATACCTCCTTTCCTGAAAAGATTCAAGATTCTGCTTCTGGACGGGAAGGCGAAAGGACAGATACAATTTTTTTTTTCCTCAAACTTCTGATTTAGACTCAGACTCAGAGGAAATATTGGATTTTGGCTCTCCCTGTGGAGAGTTCTCTTTCTTGAAGACTATTTCTAGAACGTGCCAGAGTTTTCAGTGGGGGAACACTGAGGTTTCTCAGTTCCTAAGAAAATGTTATGAGCTGCCACAGAAGGAATTTCCAGAACCTGCACCCATTCCTACAGTTCTGTCAGCTTTGGAGGATGTGTGTGTTACAACCTGCAATTTTCATAACAGTCATACACCTGCCCCTAAAAAGGCAGATATGATGTAAAGTTCCACAATCTTTTAAGTTTTTATGCACTCTTCCTAAACCTGATACAGCAGATATCCCTTAATTAATCCTTCTGCTGCTAAGCACTTAATTTCAATCCTTCTATTTCTGATAAGAATGGAAAGATTATTGATAAGTATGAGGGGAAAAGTGTGATCTTCTGCAGCTTTGATCTCCAGCATTTTGAAATTGTCAGGCTCATATGGTAAGGTTTGCTCTGACTAATTGTAAAAGTAGGAAAATGTTTTGTCTGCAGTTTTTTTTTGAGAGGAAAAATCTGCTTTTAATAATTCAGCTTCTTCTATTGTTCAAGCAAGTACTTATTGTATACAGTGTGTGCCTGACTCTGTTGATACTTCTTCAAAGGCCATAACCACTTACTGTTTTGAGGATGTTTCATGTCTGCATTCTCAGAACCTCACACATGATGTTAAAATAAGATTTAAGGTCTACTTTGGATAGATATTTAGTTTTTTATCCCTCTGCTGTACAGGTGATCAAAATGTGTGATGAGAGGGGTAAGCTAATAAAAGGAATCTCTTAAGATTTTTAAGCCATCCTTTTCCAAAATTTCCAGTGGATTCTCTAACTCTTTATCCAGTTTTGTAAGAAACAAAAACAGTCTCAACAAAATGCAAGTAAACAGATGTTTAAGAAGAAATGGCAAGGATATTCCAAGAAGAGCTATGGAAACTCCCCAAACCAAGGACAGTTCAATATGTCAGAATGACTATTTAAGAGACTTTGTTCCCCCTTCCCACCCTGTCAGTCTTATATTTTTCTTTCAGAAAGCTTGAAGCTTCTCTGTTCTCTTTGGCAACAGATAGTTTCAGTAAGTTTTGAAGATAGTTTATCAGGGTTACAGATGGCAAAGTTATAAAATCCCTAATTTCCAGGGAGTAATTCCTCATCTTCTACAACAGATTCATTTGTTTTGTCATCAACGATGCAGATTCAGTAATATTCTTGTTTTCTGAAGAGAACAATACTACATTTCTTAGATATTTCATCCACAGTCCTGACACAATGAGTTCATGTACGTTGGGCTCTTTTGGAGGGTGTGAATATCATCTGGTGAGTTGACGATGGCTTCTACTTTACACTCAATAGCAAACTTAGAGAACCAGACACCCTTGATATTAGCCTGTACATCAGTGAAGTAAACAAAGAGCTGTGATCTCAATACAGAATCCTAAACTGTTACCGGTGATTTATCTTTTGCTGGAAAATGTGTCACTAATCCTGACTGAAGAGATTTGGATTCTAAGTCAATTTGTTATCCAAAAAAAAAAAATGTAAGGGATTATATATAAATGGGTCAACTTCTCAAAAATGTTAGCGTATGTAAAAGTTCTGAAGGCCTTGGAAAAGCCCAGATAAGCAGTGTGCACAAACGTACCTTTCTCCAATGTCTCTGTAACTCTTTCAAAGAAATTTTTGAGGGTCACTAGATGGGATTTACCATTAATAAAACCAAATTAGTTTTGGCTGATAGCTGGTAAGCTGTTAATTTCTTTATTTGTGAGCTCCTTGATGGTGCTTTCCATTACATTACAGATGCTACTAGTGATGATGTTTGGCCTTTAGTTCCCAAGGTTTGTGGTATGGCCACCCTTGTTGAAAGGTACCCAATTTAGCTATTCTTTGGACATGAAATACACAAATAGTGGTAAGGTTAAGACTGAACAGGTACAAGAGGAAGTTAGTGAGACAGTGTATTTTGTTAACATGAAGATAACATGGTGTTAGTCTTGGCAATTATATATTAACAACAACAGCGACAACAGCAAGAACAATAACAATAATAATAATAAGCAACAACAATAAATTGAAGTAATAACAAAACTTTAATATCAATCTGGGACTATATTATATATTTGAGCTTTCTAAACTTCGAATCTCATATGTTTGACAACATATGATCGAAGTTTAAAAGTTCGAATGTATAATAAAAAAAAAACTTACCTTAACAATGCAGGCGGGGGGGGCAAGCTCCCCTGCACCCCCCACCCCCCCTACTTAAATATACCGACTCCGAGATCGCACTTCAGTGCAGAAAAGGGAAATTCTCCCATTCTGCATGGAACGGCGCCATTACATTTAACCTTCGAACGCTTGAAATTTCGATCATATGGTGTCGACCATATGCCATTCGAACTTTCAAGTGTTCATGGTTCTAATAAGAACCCTATCGATCTAATGTCTCAGCTCTAAAGGCAAGCGTCTTCCAAAATCAACCCTTAGAAGGCTTTGAATTTCAGATGTTTGGGTAATAAAGTTTTGGTTACTGATACCAATTCTTATGAGGTAAGATAAAATCGCTTACTGTTTAATGTGTTTTGGTTAATAAATTATTCTTTGGTTTTAGTCTAGATTTTCATTTTATGAAGGATAAATAACAGACACTTATTTTTGTTTATTTATTTTGCATTTGATTACTCAAAATGTCCATTTGGGATGACTGACATACCCACATTTCAGCAGAGGCTTTTCATTTTATTTTTTTTTTATTTGGTTTCAGTTTTGCTGTGTTTTTTTTATTCATCCTTCATAACCAGATTATAGTACTTTATAGCAAATGTCTATGACTCTCGATATGAAAGCATTGGAAACAGGAACAAAGGCCCTTGAAATGTAAGAATAGACTGCTAAAGTTCTGGGCAATTTGTCTCAGCCACAGGTGGGTGACCCTACTGTGGCCATTTGCTGTACCTCAGACCCAAACTAAGGACAGTCCAATATGTCAGAATGACTATTTAAGAGACTTAGTTCCCCCTCCCACCCTGTCAGCCTTATTTTTTCATTCAGAAGGCCTGAAGCATTTCTTTTCTCTTTGGCAACAGATAGTTTCAGATGAATAAGTTCTGAAGACAGTTTATCAGGGTTGCAGATGGCAAGGTTATGAAATCCCTAATTTCCAGGGAGTAATTCCTCATCTTCTATAACAGATTCTTTTGTTTTGTCATCAGTGATGCAGATTCAGTAATATTCTTGTTTTCTGAAGAGAACACTACTACATTTCTTAGATATTTCACCCACTGTCTGGACACAATGAGTTCCTGTATATTGGGCTCCTTTGGGGGGGGGGGGTGAGTATCATCTGGTGAGTTGATGATGGCTTCTACTTTACACTCATCAGCAAACTTAGAGAACCAGACACCCTTGATATTAGCCTGTACATCAATGAAGTAAACAACAAAGAGCTGTGATCTCAATACAGAATCCTAAACTGTTACTGGTGATTTACCTTTTGCAGGAAAATGTGTCACTAATCCTGACTGAATAGATTTGGATTCTAAGTCAATTTATTATCCAAAAAAATGTAAGGGATTATATATAAATGGGTCAACTTCTCAAAAATTTTAGCATATGGAAAAGTACTGAAGGCCTTGGAAAAGTCCAGATAAGCAGTGTGCACAGACCTACCTTTCTCCAATGTCTCTGTAACTCGTACAAATAAATTTTTGAGGGTCACTAGATGGGATTTACCATTAACAAAACCAAATTAGTTTTGGCTGATAGCTGTTAAGCTGTTAATTGCTTTATTTGTGAGCTCCTTGATGGTGCTTTCCATTACATTACAGATGCTACTAGTGATGATGTTTGGCCTTTAGTTCCCAAGGTCTGTGGTATAGCCACCCTTGTTGAAAGGTACCCAATTTAGCTATTCTTTGGACATCAAATGCATAAATGGTGGTGAGGTTAAGACTGAACAGGTACAAGAGGAAGTAAGTGAGACAGTCTATTTTGTTAACATGAAGATAACATGGTGTTAGTCTTGGCAATTATATCATAACAACAACAGAAACAACAACAACAACAACAACAACAATAATAATAATAATAATAATAATAATAATAATAATAAGCAACAACAATAAATTGAAGTAATAAAAAAATGTAATCTCAATCTAATGTCTCAGCAATAAAGGCATGCCTCTTCCAAAATCAACCCTTAGAAGGCTTTGAATTTCAAATGTTTGCGTAATAAATTTTTGGTTACTGATACCAGTTGTTTTTTAGTTTGGCCATTTTACAGTGCATTATCTGGTCCATAGAGCTAATGTTTTTGGTTTTGAAGAGGGCTTCTAAAATATCTTCAGAGGTAATTATAGGTGGGACTGCAAAATGGATAGCATGAAGGAGAAAACAAAGACAGCAAGGAAAAGTTTGAACTAAATTTATTCACTACTATATTACGATATCCTCAGAGTCAGAGTAGGTGGTACCATTTCAGATCAGAAACATATGGACCTGGCTATGGTTTTTGAGATTCTTAACACTACAAAATAAGAGTTTATGCCTATCTTTGGATGAGACAGCAGTGTTTAATTTGTACTTAGTTTTCAGCTTCAGATCTCTTTCCTTAGCTCTTCATAGAGTGTGGGAATTTAAGTTTATTCCCTATGACTAACAACTTTTTTTTTATTTTCTTGTTGAGTTTGTTTATACTAGGTTTCTGTCATGGAGGCCTGTTTTTTTTTTTTTTAATTTGACATTGTATTTGTGGGGGACAAGTACAGTTCTCAATGAAGGAGATAAGATGGGAGTAGATATTAGTGATAACAGCATTAGCTATGTTTTTTTTTTTGCAGAAGAAAACTTTTAAACCTCTTCAAGTCATTGGACAGCACTAGAAGTCTTTGACTATGCCAGGAATACAGGAGTCTTGGGTTGGACCCTTATGGGGACTATGATGCTGCTGTGGTCTGATTTCATCATTGGGGAGTTAACTACAAGTATAGAGCATGTTGGTGTTATATCTGTAATAACCAGGTCACATTGATTTGAGATCCCAGTAGGGAAGGGTACTATTTTGTCAAGAGAAATAGCAATAATAATCTTGAGTAACTGCAGAACATCTTGTTATTTTTGGTATATGTCTGCCAGTTTATGGACTGATAGTTAAAATCTCCTAGAATGCTTATGTTGAGTCAATGATTAAGGACTCTAATTTTTAATGTAAGTATGGTGGGTTACAGTAGTGTATATATATATATATATATATATATATATATATATATATATATATATATATATATATATATTTGTGTGTGTGGATATACATGTGGTCTATAGGGAGGCAACAGCAATGAACCACCCAAACACATACCTATTACTTATTCTACTCTCTGCTATCTAAACTACTTGAAAAATCCATTCACAGACAGCTTATTAAGTACTTCTAGATAATAACCTCCTAACTCACACACAGCATGGCTTCAGACCCCATCATAGTACATCTACTGCCCTAATGCCCTTTCAAACCATTGCCAAAGTCATGGATAAATATTTGTTAGTTTCTTGCCTCTTTCTTGACCTTCCTAAAGCATTCAATACCGTATCACACTCCAAACATCTAAATAAACCATCAGAACTCATCTCCCTCTACTATTAAATGGTTCACTAGCTATCTCACTAACAGACAACAATCAGTAGGAAGGCAGGCTACTTGCTCCCTTTACATACCAGTCCAAACTGGGGTGCCTCCAGGCTTCATTCTTGGCACTCTAGTCTTTAATATTTTCACAAACCAACTGCATACAGTATAACTGTGCAGCATCTTCCCAGACACAATATGCAGATGACTCTACCCTTATTACCTGTTCTGACAGTTTCTCTAACCTCCTCTTTACTACTCATCATAGCTTCCTATCTGTAGAAAAATGGCTCACCAACACCCAACTAATTCTAAATCTCAAAAAAACAAAGCTACTACTCTTTTTTCCAAAAACCCTCTCTAACCTCAAAACAACCTTCACCATTTCTTCTCTCAGCACTGCCATCATGCAACCTGACCAACATACTAAACTTCTTGGTGTTATTATCGATGACCAATTAAACTCTGATACCCATATTCAGCACTGTATTAAAAAGACCCAATCAAAAACTTGGCCTAGTCTACACACATAAAAAATACATAGCCCCTAACTCTAGGCAGAAACTAGCTTAGACCTTCCATCTTCTGTGTCTGCTTAATGCTCCCCCATCCTTTAACATCTACAATCTACCCTTTGGACTAAACTCTGTTAATCATACTATAGTGTCCCAGAACTCTTTACAGCTCTGACCAGCTCCTTTTGGACACCTATAAACCAAACAAAATATTGGTAAACTTCTTTACAAATATAGTATTTCCCATGCATGGAACAAACTCCCCCTTAACATCTGAATCATTTCTAACATAAACCTCTTTAAATGTGAACTTAAAAGTTTTCTCCTAAATGCCAACACCTGTCACTGCTATGATTCCACTTAAATCCCACCTTGCCACCTTACTACCTCTCACACTTTTAGCACCCACCTATTGCAAGTGTTCTGTCTCATTTGCATTTTTTTCTCTTTTTGTTGATTTAAAAAAATTTCTAACTTTTGTACTGCATGTTATACACATTATTGTAATGTTTATGTAAACTTCATTCTCAGGCCTTTTGTAAATTTCTAATGTTCTCATGTAAAGCACATTATTGTAATGTTTGCATAAAACTTCATTGTCAGATGTTTTTCTTTTTTGTAACTTTGTAATAACTGTCTGGAGTTGTTCTCCTCGGGTTAGCACTGAAACTGGACCACTGGCTCAGTTGGGCTAACCCGGTTAACAAATGACAAATAAATAAATATATGTGTATATATATATATATATATATATATATATATATATATATATATATATATATATATATATATATATGGGTTCCCTTCAAAATTCTGAATCTCAAAACTTTGAATTTCATATGATCGAAGATCATATGTTCGAAGTTTCAAAACTTTGAAATCCTGAACGGAGATTGGCATACAGCATGGACCAGGAGATTTCCCTTGTCCCCGCTGTAGTGCAATCTTGGAGTTGGTATATTTAGTTGCAGGGGGTGTAGGGGGCGTAGGGTGGCTTGCCACCCTGCATACACATGTTTTACTGTGTTGGGTTGTGTTTCTCGGTGGGGGGGGTCACAATTTAAAGATTCCAAGATCTTGAGATTCTGAACTCGATATTTTGAAACTCGAGATTTTGGAATTTCAAAATTTCGTAGTGAACCCATATATATATATATATATATATATATATAAATATATATATATATATATATATATATATATATATATATATATATATATATATATATATATATATATTTGCCTCCACAAGTGACACCCTTACGTGGAAGGCATTAAATCGCAGTACGGAGGGAATGCTCTCACTGCACTAGAACCAAATTTCTGTAATTATACAAATGTATGTTTGAAAAGTCAGAAAACTCTCATGGGGTCAGCATCTTCTTATCTTTTATCATTAAGCAATGCTATATTGAGATAGGTCTGACTGGATCTTGTCAGGTTAGCATGTAAAAGACTGACTTTGCCCAAAGAAGACAAGATAGGGTCAACAAATATCTAACAGCTAATATGAGAGGGCTCTGGGGTGAGGTGTAAGCCATCTATAGTGAAGTAGGAAGGAAAGTCATCCAACTTTTTCCAAGATAACATATCCTGGATTCTCCTCGAATGAGACCAGTTATTGGGCCACATGTTGGAGCCAGTTCTTTAATTGTGTTGTAGCATCATTTGCAGTGACAGCGGGAATGTTATTAAAGGCTAGCTGTTTCCCAATGGTAGGCACAGAAGCTGAGAGCTAGGTGTGTCTTTCTTCATATCTCTTAAGTGGAATATTTATTTCCCCATGCACAATGACAAAACTGTATGCATTTATTTATTTTACATTTGTTTACCAGGTTATGTACAACTGGACCAGAAAAATGTTTTCAGTGGAGACCCGAGGAGAAAAGCTCCAAAAAAAAAAAGAAATTTAAGATAGAAAGACAGAGTAATTATCAGTATATAAAAATAAAATATGTTACAAAATAAATGAACTGCAGAAACAATGGAGTTACAGCAAATACAGAACAATGTCTTTCAATAGAAAATAGTTGCACAGATAGAATCTATTTAGATGTTGACATGAACACTCATGCAGAGTATACACGAGCTGATTTTTTTCTTTTTTATAATACATAATTAGAAGAGAAAAAAATTGCTAATTTATTGGAGGGTAGAGAATAATATGTATAAGAAAGTTGTTTGGAGTAAAGGGATACGAGTGCACTGATATTACAAATTCTAATATCAAAGATGCAGCTTATTGTCATTCTATTGTCATTCTGTCCTTGGTCAGCATAGCGAACAGTGAAATCAGTACTGACTATAAAGTCACCTATGGCTAACATGTTGTAATATGTGGCAGCAGGCATTGGTAGCCTTAGTGGCATTGGTGTGCTATTTGAATGATCCTCATTTGTGATGGCAGTGGGGGGTGCTGTGTAGGAGCTGGTGGTTGAGATGTGAGAATGTTGCTGTGGTTAAGATATGATGGTGCATTGCCTAGAAGGCTTAGTGGTCTGATGTGGATATATTGCTGATGGTGGTGGTGCATTGTCTAGAAGGCCCAGGATGTTTTGGATGGGATTTTTTAGTATCTCAGCATATATAGGATAGGTGTTCATCTTGTACTGTGGTGGGAGGAGGGTATTCTTAAATTCCTGTGACTCCAGAGGTTTGCCTACAGTATAAAAAATATCTACAATTTCTCACAAGCAGATTTAGTGCTAAGTAACAATAATGGGGTGTCAGTGAACATAAGATAAGGTATTAATATCACAGAACGCATCTTTTATTATTCATTCCAGAATTGGTGTTGGCCTTATTAGTCATTACTAAATCTCTGAAAAGAGGAAAATTATTGGTATCAGTTTCTGATGTGGGGAGGTTGGTATAATGGTTAAGGTGTTTACCTTTTGGACACAACATACAAGGTTTGATTCTCACAAGGTGTAATTAGGTAGGCTTACAAGGGCACTAATCTATAAACCTGTAAGAATGTGCACTTTTATTGATCGTGTAGAGTAATTGTTCTTGAACTAACCTTTGTAATGCACAACTCTTATTTATCCTTTCCTTCTCACTGATTCTACTTGTGTTTGTCTTCTTTCCTTTACTGGTATCTAGCTGACCAGCAACATTTAACCAATGACACCAGTGTGTGAGAATTTGCAGGGTCACCTAACTGCAGAGCAATCTTTTCTTGGTTGTGGGAGATCTCAGTGTATGTCATCTTCATTGCTCTTTGCTGGTTGTTCTACATTGATGATCTAGTCAAAGAAATTCAGAATGTTTGCTGACATAATCCATTTTTGTTAATCCAGGTTGCTTGACAAAAAGAGACAAAAGAGACAAAGCAAACAATGTGTGATTGCTTCAGAAATGCAGGCTAACATACCAGGCATTGTTTTCCTGGTGCTAATACTAATCTTTCTGTCTCCTCAATGCCATAGTCAGCTCTAAAGCAAATAGTTGGATTCATTATAGCAACATAAATATGTATCTATGTATGTATCTAACATTTCTGACAGATTAGACATTGTAAAAGGTATTCAGTGCCTGTTTAGTTTAGTGTGAGTGTTGTACTTCACATGAATTGATAAACTTCTGTGGTGAACCCGACTATGAATACTACATTTTCCATGTGATTTTACTGATTAACAATATATGCACATTTGAAATGGCAATGAATCCTTATATTGCAATTCATTTTTAAATGTTACATTGTTTAGTGTCTTACGTATATTCTGCTATATTGTATAAACATTTCAACTCTTCTTGATTAACTGAAATGTCTGATTATAAAATCTTGTCATTTACTGTTATGTACTCTGCCTTTGCCATGTAGCCCAGGACATGATCGAAAATGGTCCTTCCTCTTGCTCTTCAGTCTGGTTAACAAACATTAAACATAACTTGTTGTGTCTTTCGGCTTTTCCCAGTTAGGGGTCGCCACAGCGGAACTCTGGTCTGCTAATGATTGGCAGTAGATTTTACATGCCGAGTTGTCAGCTCTGACGCACAACCTTCAACGAAGGTACACCCATTCATGCATGTCTCCACACAGAAGACACTTTAGCTGAGAATCGAACAGGACAACATCTTACTGTGAGGCGACAAGCAAATAAAATGGCTTCTTATTCATTTATTTATTTATATATTTGCTTTGTTTATATATGTATTTATTTTTTGTAATCAATTCCATTATTTTTCCCACCTGTAAAGGAAAATAGGAAAATAATATATTATTTTTAACCTTTTCCTTATCCCCCCTTATCGATGGTGTAACTAAGCCTGCTCTTTGTACTCCACTGAATACAATTTTCTATACATTACTTAGGAAAACCATGGCTTATTTAGACCCTAAATTAATGCCTTCAATAAGTTTCATAGGTTAAAAATATCTATTTAATGGTTTTAGAGGAAAAGTGATGCAAACATTTGATAAGTGCTTGGTAGGGTGTGGAGAACATTTCTTTTTTAGCAGGCAGGTGTGTTTAGGGGTAGCAATAAGAGCACGCAAGTATGAAATTATACTCTTTGGCTACACCCCTGCTCCTTACAGGAAGTGGAATCCCATAGTCTTTCCTCCTTCCATCTTCTGGTAATACTCAAGCCTTCCATAGGTTCATAGGTAAGTACTAGGCTATCGGCCCTAGGGCCTATATAAGCCTGCCATAATGATTCCCTGGCTATTGCTTCCCACAAATATTTACTTTCCTGGACCCCTGTCTAGAAGGGTTAATGATGTGATCCCTGGGGAGAATTTCCTATCTCCCATCCAGTCATCAAGTTTCCTCTTGAAGAGGGCTATTGAGGTGGTCTGCCTGACATGTATGGGCAGCCTATTCCAGAGTATCTCTGGGTCAGGAACCTATTCCTCCAGCATATTCTATTCATTGTGATAAGGTTAAGATCCCCTGGAGCGTGTGGTTCGGAGGGATTGGGATTTCTTTAAGTATAGCATGCCCAACAACTCTGGGTTTGACAGAGCCTTGTATGTTAGGCAGAGATCACCTTTGAGTAGGCGATATGTGACAGAGTATAGCTGGAGTTTCTTTCTGCTTTATGCTTGTGATTCTTTTTGGGAGGTATTTTTGCGGCCTTTCTAGTTGTTGCAGATGTCTTGTGAGGTACATACCAAATGGGGCATTGTATTCTATAATGGGTCTAATGAAGGATGAGTACAGAAGAACAATGACCTCCTTTTTTTTCTGGATGAAAAGCCCTTAGTGATGAGGTTTGCCATGTAGAAGGATTTTCTAACTGTTGTGGCTATGTGGTTATCAAAGGTGAGACCACTGTCCACCTGTGTCCCTAGGTCTCTTATGACACTTTCTGTGTTTAGTGTACTGCCACCTATGTGGTAGTTCACAGGTATGTGTTTTTTGCCAAAGGGAACAATTATACATTTTTTGGCTTTTAGCTTGAGCCCATGGCTCTAATATCTATACATCTGTTACGGTAAGGCCCTTTTGTAGTATATCCACATCATTTGGGATTCAATAATGGCTCCCAGCTTGCAGTCATCTGCGAACTTTGTAAGCCAGAGTCCATTAGTGTTGGTCTGTACTTCAGAGAAGTAGATGCCAAACAAGTGCTCCCAGGACAGAACCCTGCGGTACACCACTTGTCACTTGTCTGGAGCTAAATTTGGAGTCAGCTACTTTTACAGTGTGTGTTCCGTCAGTAAGCCAGTCTGGAACCCATCGAGTGATATAGGGATTAATGCCTGGCTTGGTAAGTTTATCTATGATTCCAGAGTGGGGGACAGTGTCAAAAGCCTTGGCAAGGTCCAAGTAGGCTGTGTGAACCACCTTACCCTTGTCCTTGACTCTGGAGACTGATTCGAAGAAGTTGATCAGGTTCAGGAGGTAAGATCGCCCCTTCACGAACCCAAACTGGGTGGGGTCCAGTGTCTGAAGGTTGCCAATATCTTTGTTTATAAGTTGCATGATAATACGTTCCATGGCCTTGCAGATCAGGCTCGTCAGACTGATGGGACGGTAGTTCCTGGGATCCAAAGTGGATCCCCCCTTGTGGAGTGGGAATACTAGCTGTGCACCACTCTGTGGGCATGAAGCCTCAGGTGAGGCTATGATTAAGCATGACACATGGGTGGAGTGCCAGTTCATTTTGTAGTTCATGCAGTACACAGCCCAGGATGTGGTCTGGTCCCATGGATGCTGTATTCTTGGCTTTGGAGAGTGCAATTTTTACCTGAGTGGCCATGATTACTGGAATTTGGCATTCTTTCAGTATTAAAATGGGCCCTTTAGGGGGTGAGAAGGGGGTGATTGCCAGGCACCCAGTATTACTGCTGCACAGGTAAAGACACCACTGTCCAAGGCCAATAATACAGCTTCTATGGGACCTGACAGTATCCCTGGCTGTGTTCTACATGAACTACACAGTACATTGGCACCTCACTTGTGTGCCCTGTTCAATCACAGCCTCGCCTCAGGCTTTGTCCCTACCGAATGGCACACTGCTACAGTCATCCCTCTCCACAGTGGAAGAGTTACTACAAACCCTGGGAACTATCGTACCATTAGCCTGATGAGTCTCATATGCAAAGCTATGGAATGCATCATCACAGACCTGATAAACAAAGACATAAGGGAATCTCCAAACTCTGGATCCTACACAGTTTGGTTTTGTGAAGGCTAGATCATGCCTGTTCAACTTTGTCGGCTTCTTTGAGTCAGTCACCAGAGCTGTGGATGAAGGTAAGGTGGCTCATACAGCCTACTTTGATCTGGCCAAGGCCTTTGATACCATTCCCCACTCAGGAATCATAGAAAAACTTACTAAGCTAGGCATCAACCCCTATATCACTAGGTAGGTTGCAAACTGGCCCACAGATAGAACCCGCAGTTTGAAAGTAGCCTACTCCAAGTCAGACTGCTGATCTGTCATGAGTAGAGTCCCACAGGGTTCGGTCCTGGGTCTTCTCCTGTTTGGTATCTACTTCTCTGAAGACCAGGCCAACAAGAAGGGACTCTGGCTGACAAAGTTCACAGATGATTGCAAGTTGGGAGCTATTATTAACTCCCCAAGTGATGTTGATATCCTACAGAAAGGCCTCAGTGAGAACAATAACTGGTGTCTGAACCATGACCTTAAGCTCAAGGCCAAAAATGTGTCTTTATCCCCTTTGGGAAAAACCCAGTTCCCTTGAATTACCACATTGATGGTAGTTCACTGAACACATAAGGTGTTATAAGAGATCTTGGAACCTCTCTTTTGACTACCATGTTGCAACTGTGGTCAGAAAGTCCTTCTATATGGCACATCTCATTACTAAGGGTTTTGCATCCAGGAAGAAAGAGGTCATTGTCTCCCTCTACTCTTCCCTCATTAGGCCAATCATCGAGTACGATGTCCCATTTGGCATGTACCTCACTAGACACCTGCAACAACTGGAGAGGCCACAAAAGTACCTCACAAAGAGGATCCTAGGCTTTAAACACTTTGTCCTATATGGACAGACTCAAAAAACTCCAACTATTCTCTGTCTCATATCGCCTACTTAGAGGCATCTCTGCTTGACTTACAAAGCCATGTCTGACCCAGCTCTGTTAGAAATGCTACATCTAAAGAAATCCCAATCCCTCCACACCACACACTCTAAAGACCTCAACCTCATTACCATAATCAACAGAACATGCTGGAGGGACAGGTTCATAACCGAAAGACTGCCCATGCTATGGAATAGACTTCCCATACATGTCAAGCAAAGCACCTCACTAGCCCTCTTCAAGAGAAATCTTGATGAGTGGATGGGAAATAGAAAATTCACCCCGGGGATCACTCCAGTGGCTCTACTCAACAGAGGCACTAGGAACTAAGGTTGGGTGGCATGATGCCAGCGTAATCCCATGGGCTAGGCTTGTAAAGGCTCCAGGACCATTAGCATAGTACACACCTATGAACCTATGAAGTTGGCACTGAATCTATCTGCCAGGATATTGGCAGTATTCTTGGGATCAGTATATCTCTGCCATTCTGCTGTAACTCAGAGCAGATCTGAGGATTGCCATTTAGATTCTTGACATAGTTATAGAATGTTTTGCAGTTGTCTTTGGAATCTTTAGCAATTTTGTTTTTGCAACTAGCTTTGGAAGATTTTATGTAGGGTCTCAGCTTTCTACTGAGGCTGGTGAGGGAGTTTTTTGAATCCTGGGTTTTTGCTCTGTTAGAAGTGTGGTCATTTATGTTAAAAAATCTGGGTTCAGCCCCACCTAGAGTCACTGTTTTTCTTTTCTTTTATACATCCATGCAGAACATGTTCTTGTGAGATGCAACTTAGTAAACTCTCACAATCATGAATATCTTATTCCTAGGGTTAGGATTTTCCCATCCTCTTTTGTGAGGATTTAAAAAAACTACCCAGGCATCATATTTATTTTCTCACTGACAGTCTCTGCTCACATGCAATTCCCTTTAATTCCAGATGTCCCTGGATAAGGGGGTTGACAACGATGATATTGATTTTCTGTCCTAAAAGTCATTAATCCCTTTATTACTAATTATATTGTTACCTTTTCTAACTTTTTGTTGCATTTTCCTTATACTGGGCAGTAGCTATTACAAATATTTTATTCCCGTCCTTTTTCTTTGTTGAGTAGTTTTCCTCCTATGACTCCCTTTGTTTCTTTATACTTCCATAATGCTGCCCTTTTCTCATTAAACATCCCTGCCAGATATTTTGAGTCATATTTGTTTTATTGCTGCTACATGTAAGACCAAACTATTATGTCTACACTATCCTCACAAACAATTTATTTTAACAGCATTCAGATTTTTCCTTCCTTTGCACACAGATGTGCCAAAATATTCTGACATGTCTTAGAGTAGGGCTCTCAAATAATCTGTCAATTCAGAATTAAAACATAAATTTTAACTACAATGGAGCTGCACTGGGAAGAAATACAGACTGTTAGCAATAACCGTTTGACCATCAGATATAAAAAAAAATACTAGCTAATTGTACTCAGCAGAGTAAAAATTAAAAATCCAGTTTTATAGTCATTATGTTAACAGAGAGCTAACTTAAAAGGGGTATGAAGCCCTACCCATTTATAAAACCTTTGTCATTTAAATACTGTGAAGCAGATTTCAGAAACCTTTTCATCTAGAAACATTTAACTTTGCTTTCTAATTACCTGTCCATACAATTAGGCATGCAAATAAGGCACATCATTAAAACATCTGTTAAGTGCAATTTAAAGTCATTCAGCTATGTCTCTGCATCCTTTGGAGAACGTCTGCACTTGTTTTCATATGCAAGAGACAGAGAGCTGTGTAGCCAGGGGACCTTAAGCAACTGTCTGCTAGGCTGGTTTTAACAATTAGAACAGTATAACAATAGTTTTGCTCTGTGCTCCAGTGTGGTTTCATGAAGCTGTAGTCAAGTACCCATCAACAAGTAAAATTAAATAATTCTGGGGCTTCAAAAGAAAAATAACATTTTATAGTATGCAAGGCATACAAGTGTACGCGTTTAATAATTTTTCTTTGCTGATGTTATTATTACTACCATTAATATTCACGTTCCACAATTTAGTCATTTATTGTCTGCTTTGACACTGAAGCCATTCTGACATGCCCCCTCTTAAAAATTCTACTAGCATCTATCAACTTAACTATTTCGTTTTGGAATCTTGAAAGTAAATTGCTTGTTTGCACTGATTTTTATATTTTGTTCATCAGTTACTTTACAGTATGATTTAAATATTGCTTCATAAAATTTTTTTTAAGGGCAGACAGAAATTTAGTTTTGTTAACCTTGTGTTTGTGTAATTTAAAAGGCTAAAACTATGTGCTATATGAGAGGCCTAAAACAAAGACTTGGGTAATGTACAACTTACAAGACAACTGCAAAAAATGGTAAACACGTGTGACAGCATATGTCATTAATATATGCAGATATAGGTTTATTTTAATCTAAGTGGCCTGCAAGCAATAAGACTTTTCAAACAAAAACATTTGGGATAAATCAGTTTGCTGGGATAACTACAATATATATAATCACTGCCCATACAGATTCAAGGGAAACAGATACATTAAAAATCAAAATTTGTTACATGTGTAGATGAATAACCAATGACGAGTAATGCAATTCACTTGCCATAAAATAATATATGCTTGAACAGAAATATGTTTTGTATCAGCTGCAAATACTTATCCTGACATCATGGTTCTATTATGAAAAGTAGACTTCTAGAAAGCCAACACACCAAAGGATAAAAAAATGTCTGAAACACAGAAGAGAAAAAATCTAAATTGTTTTGCACCCCCTCCCTGCAGCTGTGGGAGTCGAGCCACCCCACAATTCCAACCATATAAATATCATCTCTATGGCTGCACCAACTCAAAGAAAGAAATCTGCCAAATCAAGTGAGTCATTTCTGAAGCACAGATAGAAAATGTGCCAGCAATGACTTGCTATGGAAAACAACGGTTGGTGTTATGCCTTTTGTATTTTTTTCCTCATGCTGCTGGCACTCAAGCAATTTCACCTCTAGCAGCTGTAGGGGACTGCGACTTCATTAACCAGGTAAAAACCATTGCAGAGGATGTGTAATCATCAGACAACTGATGCTGTGCAGACACTCTCTTCTACCCTCAGCACAGTTATAACATCCTTGACTACATGACTTCTCTCTTATTCACTTTTTTCCTTGCCCATTCATGGCATGGAACTAATTTCTTAATTTTGAACTATTTTATTGTTTCACAGTTTATTAAATCTGCATAATTAATAGTATGTGCTATTATCTGACTATGTATCTATTATAGTTTATCATTTTGAAAAATGTTCCATATCTTACAAAACTGGTATGTTAAATGCTTCATCCATCCTTTTATTCTTTAATTATCTGATAATCCAATTCAGGGTTACAGGGGGGCCAGAACTTGTCCCACCACTTCATTCTATATTCAAAATGATATTATAAATATTATGTTGCATGTATATTGAATGATTAGGTTATTTATTAATTTTTTTAACATTGAAATTATTTTTGTCTTAATTTTTAAAGTTATACTTTCAGAATATTTTAATTAATTTCTTGGAATTTTATGTGTATCTGTGCATTGTAGTTAATATTGTTAATTGCAACTTACAATTTGTTTTCTTCCCATGTTTAGTTCATGTACTTGTTTACTTGAATCCATCTATAGTTATAAAGTGTTTTGTGGGTAATATTATAATAATAGTTGAACTGAGGAGGCACAAATCATGATGGCAGAGATGATCTAGTAGCTTTGTCTCACCTACATGACTTTCTCAGAGTTCCGCAGGCGCAAGGTACAGATTCAGATGAACATTATATAGCCTGTTTGTGATGATTAAGTGTTTGAAAAGTTACTGAAACATTATTGAAACATTATGTGGTAATATGAAGCTTGGAAATAAAACAAATAGTTTTAGATACAATTGCAAAAGAAAATAAACCACTACTGGGGAGTTTTAGTGAAGAAAATCCGAATGCAGAGGTAATAAGACATGGCATATACTTTTTTGCCCTGCGGCGGTTAGGGTATAGCTGATGCGACTTTTCAATATTCAGTGGCTGAGTTGTTAAAATGACCTTTTCCTTAGCTGATAACATTCCAGACTTTTATATAAATATAGACCACATGACTGAATATTGTAAATATCTGAAAGTAAGGCAATCAAGTAATGCAATGGAGATGTGGCTTAGCAAAACATTGAACAGCGGTTCATAGGCAAAAAAGATTTGATTCTTAGAAGTATTTACAAGAATCACAGAGCTTTACATTTCAAGATGCAATGACACATAGCCACAGACCACACTAGATGATGCCTAGTCACAGATCATGTAAAAGCAAGTTAGCGCATATAGTTATAAGAGAAATTTTGTGACCTGAGTGTAGTGTTCGTGCATTCCTTATATAATACATATTTAGATGCATTCATTTTGTGTCTGGTTGGTTAGGAGGTAGATATGGGATATGGAGATGCAAACATGAGTACGTTACTATTAGTAATGTCTGAACAGGACAGCTAGATGCTTGCAATTTTTATGATAACTATATGTTAGTTAATTTTATAATTATTGCCTCCACAATACAGAAATGCCAGATTATTCATATAAAGTAAACTTTTAAAAAATCTAACATATTTATTTATGTTATGTATTATTTGTTAACTGAATAGGTGGGCTGATCCAAGGAACATTTTCAGCCATGATCTTGCCATAAAGGCAAAACAAACACAATATGACTTGAGTTCAAAAGCCCATATAAACAGCAGATACAATGGAATAACAGCCTAAGCAAAGATGCATCAGAGAACAGTAGTTTAATTATATAGCAGATACAAAAGGTTGCAGTCACAAGTCAAAGATAAACAATGTGAATATACAAACATCAGCATGCTGTATGAGAAAAAAAAGAAAGCACACACAAATTGTATTTACAGCTATGTACAAGAGAAATGTATATATCTATCCTATAGTTAGCAGTTAGCATTTGTAATCATCCTTCCTGAAGCTGTGGTGTTTAATTGGAACTCTTTAGACAGAGAAAGCATTGTTGTATCTCTGTCAAGGTAGCTGTAATCTAACCTATATCTTTGTAGCAGTTATACTTATTTTCTATGAATAAATGGCCCCTGAGAGTTTTCTGAAGAGCAATGGTTTGTCTATCGTCCTATTATTCTATGGTCATTGTTACACATAGCTGACTCCAGTATAGAAAATGCCCTTTCTCAGGTGGAAATAATGTAGGGTGGCCCAGGTAGAGGTTTTCCCTCAGTGTTTCTCAGAGAATAAACTTGTTCTCTGAATCATAATCTGCCAAGCAATAGAGGCAGTCATCCTCATTCAGCAGTTTGTAAGTAAAGGTGATGCAGAAGGGAGCTTCTAGCAGAAACCGGGATCTACACATTGGAGTTTAGAGTATGATAGTGGTGTTCTCAGTTGCTGGTTAAGTTGCTAAATGTTGGGATCATATTCTCTGTTGTTTGGATGAATGCAGTATTTTGCAGAGAGAGAGCAGTACAGACCATATTTTAGTCTTAAGATGAGCACATTTATGACAGTCACGTGTAGTATTGACAGATAAGAAACTTGAAATTTTGCAAGCTTCTTTCAGCTACTGAAGCACCTTGTTCATTTGGGACTTGTTCATATGTACATGAAAAGATAGATTTTGGTTTAAGGTGATGCCTAGATATTTCTGATGTGAGATAAATGGAAGAAGACAGTTTAGGGGGTCAGTAATTATGGGTACCAAACAGCATAATGAATAGTGATGTCAGTTTCATATTATTGAAAAATAATGTTGTTATTTGGTATTAAGCAAGGCTCTACGTTTATTTCTTCTAATTGTACCAATACTATCTCCCTTTGTAAAGCAGTTAACATGTAGAAGAGCAGAGGTCCTAACACAGAGCCTTGTAGGACAAATTGATGTGCACCACCAGCTAACCTAGGCATATGTGTGCCAGATATGTGGAATGTTCTAATTTCACAGTAGCTCCTGAACTATTGAACAACATCTATAGAAAATTTAATATCTGCAAGTTTATTCAGTAGCAAGGTATGGTCAACAATTTCAAAAGCTTTGTTGCGATCCAGAAAGATAGTTCTTATAACTTTCCCCTCCTCTGTATCAATGAAATTTGATCAGCTGCTACAGATTGAACTAAAAGACCCATCCAATACTAAGTCTTTCATGAGTTAGTTAGTTAGTTAGTTAGTTAGTTAGTTAGTTAGTTAGTTAGTTAGTTAGTTAGTTAGTTAGTTAATTATTGGCATTTGTTACCAGGATAGTCCAACTGGGCCATTAAGAGCCCATTTTCAGTGGAGGCCCAGGGAAGAAAAGCTCCATTAAAGAATAACACATTTAACAGAATTAACAATATGAAAATTTACACACAAATATAACATTATACAAAGATTAACTATATAAAATGTACATGAAAAATAAATGCAAAGGCAAACATTAGCAATTTGTTCAAGCAGAGAGTAATAATAGAAAGTAAAATCATCTAGTGAGCATGCTTAAATGCAATCTTAAGATTACAAAAAAAGTTAAATAAAAGTAAAAAGGGTACATTATGCAATAGATTAATTATGTGTAGTTATATTATCTGTAGAGACTTCATTGGTAAAGAAACTTGAAATGTGAGTATATACAAGAAGAAGGTGGACAGTCAGGTTATGAAAGAAGGAGGTTTAATACAAGTACAGATCCAGTTAGCAGATAGGTGTTCAAGCAAAGAAGTTTTGAAAGTAGCATGACTCTGAATGGTTTGAATTGCTAATGGAAGGGCATTTCAGGCTCTGGCTACTACACAAGAGTAAAGTAGTTGGCCTGCAAGTAGGTTGGCCTTCCTGGCTTGCAAAACCTACTGTTTTTCAAATCTAAGGGACCCATTGGGAAGACAGTGGGTAAATAAAGAACTCAGAGCAGGACAATCTGAGGGTTTGAAAATTATTTTGTGTGCTGTAGTTAATTGCAGAAAGTTGAGATAATGTGGGAGGTCAAGCCAGTTCAATGAGTGTAAGGATGTGCAGTGGTGGGTAGAATGTCTGACATTTGTTGTGAACTTGCAGATTTTGTTATAACATGTTTCGAGTTTTCTTTTTAGGGAGGATAGCAGGTTAATAAGCAAGGGGGTACAGTAGATAATAAAAGGAAGTAGATAAGTGGTAGCAAGTACTTGTTTAGTGGGAAGAGAAAGAAAATGTTTATGCCTTTAAAGAATATCATTTTTTGGTGTGTTTTACTGTTGTCGTGCAGGTCAAATTTTAGGCTTTCATCAGTTATTACTCCTAGCAGTTTAGTGTGACTAACTAGTTCAGTTTTGGTGTTGCACTGAGAAAGTATAGTGAACTAAAATTTGTTTCTGGAAGTGTTTTTCTTGGGGGTAAATAAAATTAGTTTGGTTTTGTTAGGATTAAGAGGCAGATAGTTATTGCATAACCAGGTATCTATGGAAGTAAATGCAACTGGGTGATATGTTGTAGATCTGATGTAGTGTCTGTGGAGCATATAATAGTAGAGTCATTTGCATATTGTATGAGAGACCCCTGACTGAATAAAGCGTTAAGATTATTAATAAAGATACTAAATAAGTGAGTGAGAGACTGCATCAAAGATTTTTGATGAGTCGAAAAATAGGAGGGATACAATTTTCCCTGAGTCTCAGGCTTTATTGACTGTGTCCATAAGAATATTAAGGCAGTTGTAGTACAATAACCTAGTCTGAATCCATGCTGAGCTGGAAATAGGATTTGGTTATTAAGGAGGAAATGCAGAAGTTACATGTGTACACATTTTTTGAGGAGCTTAGAGATAGGAGATAAAATGGCGAGGGTCAGTAGTTTGAGATATCAGCCAATTTTATTTATTTATTTGCTTTTGTTGAGCAGGAAAGTCCACTGGGCTGAAATGAGCCCATTTTCAATGAATGCCCGGGGAGAAAAGTTCCAGAACAATATACAAGAATATATAAATTTGTTAAACAAGAGTTATCAAATTGTAGTAGAGTTACAAAAAGACTATTAATCAAGAGAATCAGTTGGGTCATTGTACAGTTATATGGCTAGAAGTTATGAAATAAACTTTGATTCATGGCAAAGGTATCCAATGTATAAAGAGTTTAAGAGAGAGGACAGATAAGCCATACACATATACAGTTATATAGTATATTTAGGCAGATAAACTAAGCAGAATAGCTTATGTAGTATACATAAAACAAGCATGGTTAACTATACTATTGTTCATAAACCTTGTAAGGCAAACAGGGTAAAAGAAGATTTTCAAGGGTGACACTTAAGAAGGGAGAAAGTGATGAGTATAGGTTTAGAAGGGGTCAGATAGGAAAATCAGGTTATCGAGGAATTGGAGATGGTACATGAGCAGAGCCACTGAGAACAGAGATATTAATGTAAGGACTTTTTAAATAAGGGGGCACTATTAATCGTCTTGAGAGAAGGTGGAAGAGCAGTCCAGAGTTTGGCTACAGTGAAAAAGTACAGATATGATATTGACCTGCAGGGAGTTTTGGTCAATTTACTTGGATAAGAGATTGATTTTCAGATCTGAGATGCCTATTTGGTTGATAGAGAGTTAGAATGGAGGTAAGGGCTGGGAATTCGAGAGGTTTGTATATCATTTTGTGTGCTGTAGATAGTTGTATGTGTGTGAGATGGTGTGGGACTTCAAGCCAGTTCAGGGATTTTAAAGAATATTTTGAACGTGTCACAAACTTAGCAATTTTATTATACCAGGAGTCCATCTTAGTTTTTAAGCAGGACTGGATGTTTGTAAGAACGGGGGCATCATAGAGGAGAGAGGGTAGGAGAAATGTACAGGCAAGTGTTTTTCTAGTAAAGTAATTTAAGAAGTGTTTATGTGTATAAAGGGTCCCAAGTTTTTGGTGTGTTTTTTTGATGTTGTTATGGATGTGTTGTTCGAATGTTAAGTTATCGTCTACAGTAATGCCAAGTAATTTGGAATGGGGGACTACCTCTATGGCAGTTTTGTTAGATGAGTAGATAGATGATAAAGTTTGATTTATTAAGAGTGCTGTTTTTTTATTTTTTTTTATTTTTATTTTTTTTGGTGTAAAGATCAGGAGTTTGGTTTTGTTGGGGTTAAGGGCAAGGTGGTTATTGGTCATCCAAGATTCAGTAGTGGAAAAAGTGTTTTGGGTCATGGTCAGAAGTTCTGTTTCTGAGGTGCCAGAGCAGATAATAGTAGAATCATCTGCAAATTGTACTACAGATCCATGAGTGATGGCAAAGTGAAAGTTGTTAATGAAGATACTGAAAAGAAGGGGCCCCAAAATTGACCCTTGGGGAACTCCTGTGGCAGTAGTAAGAAAAGGATAAAGGGAGTGCAGCTATTTGGTAGATTGCTGTCTAGTTGTAAGATAGTCTGAAAACCAGTCAAGAGCGGAAGTGAGCATGCCTAGGTGTGAGAACTTAGAAAGGAGGAGAGAATGGGGGACAGTGTCAAAGGGCTTAGAGAGATTGAGGAAAAGTGCAGATATGAGTTTGCCATCATTGCGATGGTGGTTCACAGTGTTCAAGAAGGAAAGGAGAGCAGTTATAGTACTGTGTCCAGGTCAAAAACCATGCTGAGTGGTGGAAAGGAGTTGGTTTTGGAGTAGATAATTCATAAGTTGAGTTCGAATGCATTTTTCCATTATTTTAGAGATGGGGGATATTATGGAAATAGGGTGAAAATTAGAGATTTCTGTGTTGTTGCCACCTTTATGTACGGGACTGATGTAGGCTTTTTTCCAGATGGAGGGTATGTAGGATTCTTGGATGGATCTGTTTATGAAAATACTGACAGGGTAGCTGATAGATATGGCTGACATTTGTAGGTACTCAGAGGGTAGGTTGTCTGGGGCAGTACTACCGAGTTTGAGTTTTATCAAGAGCTTAGTTATGGTGAAAGTAGGAATAGGAGATAAAGTAAAAGGCTGGGGAAAATAATTTGTTGATGAGAAATGAGTTGTTGCTGTTGTGACTAATATGTGGAAAGGTGGCAGCTAGTTTGGATATAATCTCTATAAAGTAGGAATTGAAAAGTGATGCGAGTTCGGCAGGGGTTTTGTCAGGATTTGGGCAAGGGTTGCTTTTTGTGCCTGTAGAGACTGAGTTCCAAAATCTTTTTTGGGTTATGGTTACAGTCATTTTGGAGACGAAGAAAATATTGTTTTTTATCCTTAGTGACTAGACATTTTACTTGGTTGTGGAGATGTTTGAAGAGTTAGAGTTCAATGGGGTTTTTACTTTTCTACCATTTTTCCATGTTTTGTCTCTTGTAGTAATAAGTTGTATGGTTTCTCTAGAAATCTAGATTGCATGATTTGTTTTTATTCTCTTGTTTTGAAGGGGGGGGGGGCATTCTACTGAAGATGTTTAAGAATGTTGAATTGAATAATTCAACAGCTTCATTCAGGGGTAGGGATTCTAGTGTACTCCAGTTAATTTTACTCAATGTTTCATTGAAGTTTGTTTGGTCAAAGTTAGCTAACTTTCTAGTGGGTTTGTATTGGTGATGGATTAGTCTTGATGGTCAAGTTGCCACCTTTGTGAAGGGGTAGAATAAAAGCTCTTTTCCAAAGTTTTGGGACATATGACTCACAGATGGACCTATTGATGAGTACAGTAGACAGTCAATTATCCGAACATCGATTATCCAAAATGTCAGTTATCTGAACACAGTCTTCCAACATTTATCGGTAGGAAAAATCATAAAATCTTAATACATAAATGTTATATGTATTCACTTGTGCATGTTTTTTGAGCTTGTAGCGCACTCATGTGTGAAAAATATTCTTTATTGTCCACTATAATCACTGAATGGTCAACAAGTGTATTCCCTGCATGCAAAAAAAAAAAAAAACAAGATTTTAGAAGTTTTATTTTTTCTTGTTCAATGTATGTTTGATTATCCAAACTTCCCTATGTCCCAATTAGCCTGGATATTCAACTGTCTACTGTATACTAATAAGGTAGGCAATGGCTTCTCTAGCAAGCTTTAGATGTTCAGTGGGTAGCTTGTTTGCTGTGTTAGATGGGTTTTAGCTTAAGAAGCAGTCTTTTTATAGTAGAAGTTGGGATTGTAGTAAGTGAAAATGTGGGTGAAGCATTTTTTGTTGACTTACCTGGAAGTGGGTTTGTAGAGGAAGGGGACTGAGACAGATGGGATACTGTGGCTATTCCAGTTTAATTTGTGCTAGAGTGAAGTTGTGAAATGTTAGTAGCCATATTAGCTATAGAATTTATAAAGTGTGAGTTGAAGAGCCTGGCTATTTGTTCTGGTGTTTTTTTTTTTTTTTTTTGGGGTGAGGACACAGGTTGCTTTTTGTGCCAGGGTTTAGAAGTCAACTTATAGATGCCCAGAATCGTTTTGGATTCTGCTTATGGTTTGTTTGAAGTTTTAAATAATAGTCTTTTTTTATCATTGGATACTAGTCTTTTTATTTGGTTATGGAGCTGTTTGAATCTCAATAAGTCTGAAGATTTTTTTATGTTTTTGCCACTGATTCCATGCTTTACCTCTAGTTAGCATTAGTTCTTTAGTAGGTTTGGTTAGCCATGGAGCATGATTGGTTTCACCCTTTTTACTCTAGGAGGTGCAGGACTGTCTAATGTTTCTAAAAAGGTTGTGTTGAAGTAATCTAGTGCATCATCTAGAGTAACACATTTTAAGTTGGTCCAATTCATTCTTTTTAGCATGTTGGTAAATGTCTGTGGGGTTACAATTGGTTGTTGTTGTGTCTTTCAGCTTTTCCCAGTTAGGGGTTGCCACAGCGGAACTCCGGTCCGCTAATGATTGGTAGTTGATTTTTATGTGCCGAGTTACCAGCCCTGATGCACAGCCTTCAAGGAAGGTACGCCCATTCATGCATATCTCCACACAGAAGACGCTCTAGCTGAGAATCAAACCGGACAGCGTCTTACTGTGAGGCAACAACGTTACCGCAGCACCACCAGATTCCCAATATGTTTGTAATGATGATGCCTATGGAAGGAGGGCATTGTTCAATGAACAAAGACTGGGAAGGGATCACTTATAGCATTTGGGAGAGTACTGGCTGAGGAGATTTTAGTAGGGTCAGAAGCCAGTATCCAGTCTAGGAATTCCTTAGCACACCTGTTAAATCTTGTTGGAGAGGTGATAAGTTGAGTGAAATGAAATAGGTTTATATTTGAGGATGGAAAAGTATTGTATGCCTTTTGTAATGGGGGAGAAGAAAGAAGTTTCTACTTTGCTGTTGCTATTTACCCTTTATGTACCAAAGAATCAGCTGCAGATAGATGAACCAAGCCCCACCCTGTGCTGCTTGCGGGACAAGATAGCATTGTTTATTAGATCAAAAGTTTAGAAAAGCTTAATAAATAACAAGTCATTGCTTTGAACTTTTAATCAGAGGAGTTCACTCCCTAAACTATTTCTGCATGTATTAACACAAGTTAAGTGGCACTTCCGTAAACATCGGACACGCAGGGCAATCCATGTCTGAGTCCAGAATGTACAACATATGGGCTACTATCAGAGTTCCCAGCAGTGTAATCACCTCACATAGACCACTTCAAAGAAATCCAAACTTGTGAAATGTGTTACCTTTAAACAGGTAGCATTTCATCTACCTTCCTCAGGGTTAATAAGCTTTACAAAGTAAACATTACCATAAAGTGGGCCTTGCAAAGAGTTATCTCATTTCAGAATCATACTACTTTTCAGAATTAAAAAAAAAGAATACTGTGGCCTCCAAAAAGTAACCTTTGATCTAAGGTTCAACACCTACCTGAATCCCAAAAAACCCAGTAACTCTAATAGGGAACCATAGTCAGCATAGCTAAATTATGAAGACATTTTATTGCAGTCTTCCCATGAGAAATGTATGCATTACTGTTCTCCTATCAGCTCACATACCGTCTTCTTCTTCTTTTGGCTTTTTCCAGTTAGGGGTCGCCACAGCGGATCACCTGTCTGTTCATGATTGGCAGTGGAGTTTTTACAATGTTGAGTTACCAGCCAGATGCCCAACCTTCCAAAGAAGGCACATGCATGCACACACTCACACCTAGGGCCAATTTAGAGTGTCCAATCCACCTACAGCATGTCTTTTGGGATGTGGGAGGAAACCGGAGCACCCGAAGGAAACCCACGCGACCACAGGGAGGACATGCAGACTCCGCACAGAAGGCACCCCAGCCGAGGATCGAGCCGGAGAACCTCTTGCTGTGAGGCAACAATGCTAACTGCTGCACCACCGTGGCCACCTATCAGCTCACATACCATCATGAATATAAATGCACATTACATTACTTTATCTCATATATTTGTGATATCCTTTACTGCTGAGTAATCTTGTTACATTTAAACTGATATTATTCTGTTTCAGTGTTGATCTGCAATGTGCACCAAAGTCATGTTTTCGAACTTGCAACACCATATCTTATGATAGTTGTTGTTTATTCCATGTTTAATGAATATCATCATTTTTGTACACTGTTCCTTTCTTTAAAGACTTGGTTGAAAATTGGCTATGTAATCCAGTCAGACCATCCCAGTACACCAAAGCAAATAAATAATTAATTTCCTTATCACAGAACTATGTGCCTAACCTACAATAGTGAAGTGAAGTGAGTTATAACTGACATTTGTACTGTTTTCTGTTATATTCGTTAACATCTGGTATGGCAAACCTGTTTCCTTGCTTGTCGAGGGCGATATAGTTACTGCATTTCCACTGCATTTCTTATATGATGCTGCTGTATGTTTTATGGCTGCTTATTTGTGTTGTTAAACTGGATCTTATTAAACCTACTAAGACAAAATTACTCTAAATATAATACAATGAGAAATTATTTCAAAACTGGATCTCCAAAGACAGAAATTAACCACAAAGTGTTTTTTTTCCCTGTGAGGAAGGCATGCCACAGTGGCATCCCCCAAGGAGTTAACATTACAGATCCTGTACTTCTTAGATGAAGTGAATTTCAATAGGTTTTACTATGTCCATTTAAGCTCTAGTTTACAGCAGTCTACTATTATTTATTTATTTACATATTTATTTACTTATTGCTTCAAAATGTTTGTACTTTAGAGTTTCTCTTGTAGTTTTAAAATCTTAATCTGACAAAAAACATATACATACCATACCTTTTGGCCACCTAATCTGGACCAAAAGACTAAAGGTGGAGGCGTGTCCATATTCATTAAGGATATCCACATCTCCAGGCTAGTTGCTCAGCATAATGCATCCAAGATTATCCAAGTGCAACTAACTATGGGCAAGACCGCAATCCAAATTGTAACTTGCTACAGATCCCCCACCATACCCCAGGATTCCCACTCATCATTTCTCGATACACTGGAAAATATTAGTGTACAACCCAATACCCTAATAATGGGCGATTTCAACTACCTCACCATTAACTGGGAAAACTACTCATGAACCAACTCTTTTGCCCAAAGTTTTCTGGAATTCATAAATTCCAATGCCTTGCATCAACTTATCCACACCCCCACTAGGGGCAGCAATATCCTAGACCTGGTCAATACCAACATGGGTGACCGGTGTTCCACACCAGAGGTCAATTCCTCGTTGGTCAGATCCGACTACAAGCTAATCAGCCTAGACATCCATATCCCGCCCTCACCCCCATTAGGGAAACCACAGTAAAAAATTTCTCCAAAGCTAAGTTCATGCTTCTTAAGACAGAAGTGGCAAACTTCACAACACCCATGCAGATGGATAATAGAGGTACGACTGCTGAATCTTATACAAATGCACTGTATAAGCACATACACGAGTGCATGGATCATGCTATCCCTAACAGAACCAAGATGCTATCCTCCAAAAAAAGGAAGCCAATCTGGTGGTCCCCTGCCATAAACAAACTCTACAACAGAAGAAAGAAACTGTTGCAAAAATGAGTAAAATCCCATGATTGGAAGAACTCCCTGGTCAGCCTCAGTAAGAAGCTGAGCTCCCTCATAAAATCTTCTAAAGCTAGTTATGAAAACAAAATCGCCACTAATTCTAAAGACAACCACAAAGCATTCTATATCTATGCCAAGAAGCTCAGTGGCAACACTCAAATCTGCTCTGAGTTACAGCACAATGGCACTAAATGTACAGAACCAACTGATATTGCCAACATCTAGGCAGATAGGTTCAGTGCTAACTTTACCCCCCCACCCCCTAAACGGCCCATCTCTATACCGGAAAAATGCAAAGTTCCTGTAATCGCGGCTGCACAGGTAAAAACCACACTCTCCAAAGCCAAGAACACAACATCCATGGGACCTGACAACATCCCAGGCTGTGTTCTACATGAACTACATAATGAACTGGCACCCCACCTAAGCACCATGTTCAATCATAGTCTCACCTCAGGCTTTGTGCCAACTGAATGGCACATAGTGACAGTTATCCCACTCCACAAAGGGGGAGCCCCCACAGACCCCGGGAACTACCGCCCCATTAGCTTAACGAGCCTGGTCTGCAAGGCCATGGAATGTATCATCATGGAACTCATAAACAAAGACATTGGTACTCTCCAAACTCTGGACCCCACCCAGTTCGGGTTTGTAAAAGGTAGATCATGTATCCTAAACCTGATAGACATCTTTGAAGCAGTCACTAAAGCCGTAGACGAGGGTAAGGTGGTTCACACAGCCTATCTAGATCTTGCCATGACTTTTGACACCATCCCCACACTCTGGGATTATAGATAAACTCACTAAACTAGGTATAAATCCCTATGTCACAAGATGGGTTGCCAACTGGCTCACTGACAGAACCCACACTGTGAAAGTAACAGACTCCAAATCTGACTTCAGACCAGTGACAAGTGGAGTACCACAGGGTTCAGTCCTGGGTCCTCTCCTGTTTGATATCTACATTTCTGAAGTAAAGGCTAACACAGAAGGTCTTTGGCTAACGAAGTTTACAGATGACTGCAAACTTGGAGCCATAATTGAAACTCCTAACGATGTGGGCATCCTACAAAAGGGCCTCACTGAGACAGATGACTGGTGTCAAAGCCATGGCCTCAAGCTCAATGCCAAAAAGCGCATTGTAATCCCCTTTGGTAAATGTACCCTTGAGCTACCACATAGGTGGTAGTCTACTTAACACCGAAAGTGTGATAAGAGACCTTGGGGCACAGGTGGACAGTAGTCTCTCCTTTGATAATCACATCACCCTAGTAGTCAGGAAATCCTTCTACATGGCACACCTCATCACAAAATGTTTCTCATCCATGAAAAAAGAGGTCATTGTTCCCCTCTACTTGTCACTCATTAGACCCATTATAGAGTACAATGCCCCTTTTGGTATGTACCTCACAAGACATCTACAACAACTGGAAAGGCCGCAGAAATACCTCACAAAGAGGATTACTGGCCTCAAACAGATGCCCTACACAGACCGTCTCAAAAAACTCCAGCTTTACTCCGTTGCATATCGCCTACTCATAGGCAATCTCTGCCTAACATGCAAAGCCATGTCAAACCCAGAGCTGCTGGACATGCTCCACTTAAAGAAATCCCAATCCCTCTGAGCTACATGCTCTAGGGACCAAAATCTTGTCATCACAATAAACAGAACATGCTGGAGGGATAGATTCCTGTCGCAGATACTTCCCATACTATGGAACAAACTACTTATCTATATCAAATAAAGCTCCTCATTAGCACTCTTCAAGAAAAATCTTGATGATTGGATGAGAGATAGGAAATTCACCCCGGGGATCACCTGTGTGGCTCTGCTCAACAGGGGCAAAAGAAAATTATTTTCTTGGGTGGCGAAAGCCAGGGTACCTTTTTGGCTAGGTTTGTATAGGCCCTCGGGCCAATAGCCTAGTATCTACCTATGAACCTATGAACCTATAACCAAGTGAACATCTGTTAACCTAGTCCTTCTACTTCTACTTTTGCTTGTTACTTATATTTCTGGATGGTTTGATTTTACTGTCTTTTATTTCAGAGCTGGGTGGTTATTTGGGTGAGTCTGTTATTAAACTATACAAACAATGATCTGCTATGACTTAATGTGACCACTTGAATTGTTGCTCACTTGTCAGTTATTCTTGTTATTGCATTAATATCTGATATTTACACCTTACAATCTGTCAAGCTATAAGTCATGCATTTATTATATCCCTTTTTTGTTGACATCACTGCTGAATATCTCAATGCTGTTTTGCTGTAAATGTCTCACACATACGTGCACACATACAAACATGTGCATATATGAGCACATGCATGTGCATGCATGTGTGAGCACGCGCACACACACATGCACACACACACGTGCACACACGCGCACACACACACACACACACACACACACACACACACACACACACACACACACACACACACACACACACACACACACACACACACACACAGTTTATTTTGTGGGGGCATATATAAATCTGACATTTGAGATGTATACACACACACACACACACACACACACACACACACACACACACACACACACACACACACACACACACACACTCACACACATATTAGTTTTTTTTTGTGTGTGGGCATGTATTTAAGTTTATTTGGGGGAGGGGTTGATTCTGAAACAACAATTTGGCCATAGCGGTGACCAAAAACAAACATGATGTTAAGAAAATAAAGTGAATACTGAGAATAATTTCAATTCATTCAAGTAAAACAAGCAACATGTTGTCAATTTCAATAGCACAGGTGTGAAATATCTAAGAATGATAACACAGTGAATGCATAGTATCTATGTCAAGTTAATCCACCAGGAATGGTTGACCTAAAAACATACAAAAAAATCTACATTGAGAATTTAGACATGGTCACTGGTATTTACAACTAAACATATAAAAATACTTGCAAATAAAAGAAGCAAGGAGCGGCCTTAGGTCAACTGGTGCCCTAGGCAAAAGGGCTCCATGGCACCCTACCACACCACCTGGTGCCCCCATCCTGGTCTACCTACACCAAATAAATACTGGAAAAGCTCCCCATGCGAGAGTGGTGTCCTAGGTGGCCACCTAGTTGGCCTATGTTTAAGGCCAGCTATGAAAGGAGCCCATGCAAAGCTAGGTCACTCATGTACACCTGTGCTATGAGAAAGTTTAATGTTTGAGTGTGAGGTACCAAGTAACAGAGTTATTTCCTTATGGTACACTTAGCAATATTGCACTGATCTGCAGTTGTTACAGCTACACATGCAGTGGTACAAGACTTGGAATGATCCATATATAAGTTTGGGCAGGCTGTCTACTATATGCCCTCATTGTGAAAAGACTGCTGCCTAAGCCTTTCAAGATAGCAGACTACATATGCAATAAATGTTATACATTTCAGAATGATTCATATGGCATAGTTAGCTTTAGCCTACACTCAGACTTTTTGTGAATTAGAACAGGAAATTGAGGCTCTGAGCAGTTAATTAAGTGCTTCTTGTAGACAGGGATACAAGGTTTGATTCCTCCCATATTCATTTGCCTCCTGTGTGAATTGAATCAAGTTACTTGATCAGACAGTGAGTCAGATCACCGCTTAACAGGTATATAAAAAAAAAGCTTGGACTGAGAAATGATGTTTGTTCTTGTTTCACTTAACATATAAAAATACAAGACTGTGGGAAGAAGTCACGTACGGCATACACCAGAATGTCTGGCTGTGTGAATAATTGACAGGCTAAGGCTAACACTGTAAATAAAAAAGAAAGAAAAAGCCCTTTACTGACCATAAACTCCTAAGAGCAGATATTAAAAAGCCCTCAAAGTAAATCAGAACAACACATGATGGTGAAAGAAAAGTAAAGAAAATAACATGAAATAATTAAACTATTATCCAGACAGATAATTCAACAATAATTTTGTGCTTTTTAAGACATTACCACCTCTGCTAATGGCACACCTAACTTTACCTGTAAAGGACACCATCAGTTTTAACCCAGTCATCTTATGAAACTACTTAAAGTAGCTCTTTTTGATGTTTCTAATGTGGGCTTTTATTCTGACATGAAACTGCATTTTGCAAGATGTATCTCATGAAGGAAAAAAACATAGGAAACCGATTAATTGATGTAATGATGAAAATATTAACATTGAAATAATTAAGATACACCCTAGAGTTTTCCAAGTTAACAAAAGACCAAGCTAAAGCCTAAGAATAAGCAGAGTAATGACCACAGGAGAAGGGATCTCTGCTTTAAGCAGTCATAATTCTGATGCCTCTAAACTGAAGGTAGCTATTCTTGAAGAGCTATAACATAAGCAATGCATTATTTTTATTTCTTATTTATTTTTATTCTGGTCCCTACTGGCTCATTTATTGTCCTGAGCTCCAGTATCCTTACTCATCATTAAACAGATGCAAAAATCTGGTTTAATTTTGTATGTTTCTGCATTTTTCCATAGTCTTACTCTTTGGGAGGCTAAAGTCCAACAAGCTACTGACCACATAAGGTAATTTTAAGTTGAAATAAATGCAAATGTGTGCACATTTTGGGAATCAAGACTATTTTCAGCTTCTATCAGCTCTGTTGTACCGCTACTGAAGCAGTCGCACACCCCCTGCAGTTTGCTTTTCTATTACATGTTTACATGCTGCAAGATTTACAACATCCACAGCATTTGCATTAGTATGGTACTAATTAATTACATATATCAATAACTAACCTCCATCAGCCTCCATTGCTACTGAATGTAGGTCTATCTGCAACTTAAAACAACTAGAAAGCATCATGGAAAAAAAACAATTTACAGGCAACTTCTAGAACAGTTCACAAAGTGTAAACTACTGAGTGCAAAGGTTGCCACAGACAAAAAGACATCCTAATTTAGTAATTCCAAACCAAGTGACTACATATGGCAATAAACAGTGCAACTTTAATGGACTTCTCTTCTAAATTAAGGCATGGATAACCTCTATCATTGTTGCTATGTGTTACAAGACACCCTGCTTTCCACCAGACAGTTACTTTACAAATTATTGATATAACTGAACAAGCTATCATCTGCCACTGTGATCCACAACAGTGAGGTTCATGAGAAGGAAAAATGGGAAACCTAACTAACGTGCTCATTAAGCCAAAGTGAAGCACAACTATGTCAAAATGGAAAAGAACATTGTGGTGTGGGCAGTAAAGGCTACATTCCCAGAGCACCTTAACATAGTCTAGCCTGCACACATTCTGGACATCCAGACCATAATCTGAGGAAAGCAGCCCAGTATCATGTCATTGCAGTTGAAGTTGGATGGCTTAGAGAGCTATTAAACGCATAATAATCCAAGGCAAGTTGGTTTAAAGGACGGACTACAGTGACATAACATGAAGTACTTCCTAGAAACACATTTAGTATAGACTGTGCAGCTCTAGCCACCCACTTTTTACACTGAAAAAAATGCATTGTTCTATATGTCTTTTTTCACTACAGGTGCCAAGACAGGTAAGTTAAAAGTACTCCAGTGCTACAAAAAAGTTAGTTTATTGGAAGTGGATAAGGAAGCAGAACCATTTTAAGTATTGTTCTGTTCTATATATCTGTTACAGAATTTTTCACGGGACATGAATGAGAAACAGAAATCTTTTCCCAGTGTAAGTCAATTGTGTTACATGAGTGGAATCCCAAAATGTTAAAGTTTCCAGCCAGCCTTATAATAATATGGAAATCTGAATTTAATAAATCTTATTCTCTCTAGGGGGCTGCCCTCATGTTTTACAGGAGCACACAACTGCTGAAGTAGTTAACAATCTCAACTAAGGAAGATCTATCAGCCATAAAAAAAATAAATAAATAAAATCACCATCGGATACTAGCTGTTTAAATGTACCAGCTGCTTCCCAGATGTGTGCAGTTGTTCCCAGGCTTTAGAATAAAATTATCCCTAATAGCGTATCCATTGGAGATGCACTCAGTGGAAACAAGAAGCCAGTGAATCTCACAAGAAAGAAGTTGAGTGACAACTGTTCTCTGTTTCTATTGACAATAAGTTTGAATTATTATATAATGAACATACTTCAGATATGGATTCTGCTCAGGCAGGTTACTGAGAACAAAAGTAAGCCCACTGAAGCCAGGACTGGTTGCTAATCATTCATTACTTCTTCATACCATATTCAATAAGAAAAGGTCACCTCAACAACAAGTATCAACATAATGTAAAACAGTTTCTGTGATTTAAACTTTGACCGGTATGCTAGCCACAGGTTTGTATACCCACTCATGAACCATATGGTTAACATATCTGAGTTGTGTTACCGGAACCAACATATTATTTATAGTATCCATCAGCCATGTTAATGTGTCTGGCTTGTATCAGCAGTCTGTTATTTACCTACTTTTTTAAACTGGTATTTTATTTGAACTGTTAAAGTTTTGATGGATTACCTTAATGTCTTTATCCAATTATTGCTAGTTAGTATCTACTTTATCTCTACTAGTTAGAGCTAGAGATACCTTACCAACCTCACTGTAGCACTCAGCACTGAGAAGTCTAGGCAGCAATTGGCAAACATCTATTTGATAACTCTCAGAGCTATTACTTGGTTGAAGTGCTTCACTATTAATATTGGAGGTAGTAATGTGTCTGCTAAGTAACATGCCTGCATATTGTATTTAAGTAAGCCTAAAGCAAATATTACCATGCATGAGTTAAAAATAGCTAAAAATTACTCAAGATGTCTTTTCATGTGAAAACCTGGACTTATTGAGAGTAGCCTCTGCAAATCCTAGGAAACATTACACTTATGTTATAGACAGTGTTGAAATTCGCTTCATCACCAGCACAAATGAATAAAGGTGATAGGTCATGACTTATTTTGATTCTCCCAATGGCTTGTTTGTTGTTTCCATGATTAATAGCCTAAATACAGAAACCCTGGGGTTGTTTACAACCTTCATATATTGTTTGCATCCTTTCAACCCTAGCAATCACTCTGCCATCCAATGGGGGGATGTCAATATCACCTTAGATCATATCATTCCTATATTCCATATCTAAAGTAAAAGGCATAGTGCGGAACTGTCAGTATTAAAGCAGGGAATAAGGCACATTTACCTTTGTGATATCTGGTGTTTGTGTCTTTTGTCAGACCATGACGCAGTTACCATCTCAATATTTCAGACATCTAGACCTTGTAAGAATAATACTTAAGACCCTATTTTTAGTTAGTCCACAGTCTCAAGATTGTCTGAAAATAGGTGTAACAGATTATTTGCTGTGAAATCTGTAAAGAAACGTCACACTTTACTTTGTGGAAACATTTCAAGTCAACAAGCTTTCTGCTTTAGAAATGGTTGCTTAAGTTCGGTGTGCCCAGTATTCTCAAGTAATATTTGAAAATTAGCTCTTGTTAAAGGAATATAGAATGGTTGAATCATAACTGGATAAAATATATATCAAAAGACAGATCAAAGCTACAAGAAACGAGAACTACTCTCCAAGTGAGGTCAATAAGAACCAACCTGGCTTTTTTTTTTGCTTTCTGCTTGAAATAAAAGAATTACAAACAGATCTACTATTCTGGTTAATAAAGGCAATGAGGCTCTGACCTCCCATAAGGCTATTAATAATGCATTTAGCCATACTTTGCAGCACTATATTTACAAAGCCATCCAGGAGAGGCAGATGACTGTCAGAGTGCACTCATCTATTTCCTAAGTAAATGTAAGCTTCTTCAGTCTAGTTTATCAAATGTCCACTGGTTAGTCTTACTCACCTCACAAGGAAAAGGTGTTAATTGTTTTTATTTGTTTTACATTTGTTGACTTGGGAATTCCATCTGGGTATAAAGGCCCCCTTTCAGTGGAGGCCTGGGGGAAAAGCTCTAGTACATGTATTTCAAACAAAATCATTTAAATTACACAATATTATCAGTGTCATGCAGAATACAATTAAAATATATTTTACAGTGTCAAAATAGATAAGATAAGAACCATACATGTAGTAGTAAGGCTTCTTATACTAATTATATTCTATACAGATACAGTTAAATAACTGTGCAGTAGGACAGATGTCACAGTACAGAGTGCTGAATTATTTACAGAGGGTGGAAAGCAAAAGGTTGATTTAATTATGAGATATAAATGAAACGAGTGGTATAAGAGTCAAGAGATGCATAGGTAGAAGGTTTGGTGAGTGAAGGGAGAGTGATGGTAACAAAGTAGAGAAGAGCAGATGTAGTGTAGAAGAGGACCAACATAACAGATGTTCTACTTATCCTGAAGATGTACAGCTACATAGCCAGGATGTTCAGAGGGGTTTTCTTAGATGTGTTTTGAAAGCCTGTTGGTTTTCAAGTAGCCTGAGAGCATGTGGGAGGTCACTCCAAAGGGTAGCTACAGAGTTTGTGCATAAGGTGGTTTCTGATACATTTTGGGATTTAGTGATGGAGAGGAAGACTTTGTCTTTCGAGTGATGAGTTTTGGTTGGATGGCAGTGTTGAAGCATGAAGTTTAGTGCCAGATACCTATCAGTCTAGTATGTTAGAGTATGAGCTAGTAGTAGCTGATTATAGTGGAGGTGATGTGGGAGTTCAGTCCAATTTAGTTGTTTAAGGGCAGAACAGTGCTGAGTTCTAAATGGACAATTTGCAGCAGAGCGAGCTATTTTATTGTGGCATTCCTGCAGCAATGTTTGTGTGGATGTTTGTAGATTAGTAAAGATTGGGGAGGCATACAGTAGGGTAGTTAAGAGGTAGGCTTTAGCTAAGGTTTCTATAGTTCTGTCTGTTAGGCAGGGGTTTTGTTCTATATAAGAAACCAAGTTTTGGTGTTTTTTAATAACAGATTTGAAGATTATGTCAAATATCAAGCTGTCATCAATTGTGACTCCTAAAAATTTGGTGTTAGGAACCTATTCACGTTGATTTTGACAAGAGTTTTGCTTTTGGAGAATGTTTTGGGGTGAAAAGTAGTAACTTAATTTTTGGGGGGGTTAAGTCGGAGTCATAAGTTGTCTAGACAGGATTCTATGGGCATAAAGGATTCTTCAGTAATTTCTTGAACTTTTTGTAGGTTAGAGACTATTGTATGAGTGGCATGCTTGAAAGCAGTGTGTAAATCATTTATAAATATGTTGTGTAAATCATTTATAAATATGTTAAATAGGAAGGGTCTGAGTATGGAACTCAGGAATAGGTAGAAATGATGAATACTCTTTTTGCCATTTGACTTCTTGGAATCTGTTAGGTAGCTGTTAAACCAAGATAGGAAGGAGGAGAGTCTTAGTAATAGTTTATGGTGAGAGATGGTGTTGAATACTTTGGACAGGTCAAGGAATAAGGACTGTACTAGGTTTCCAGTATTTCAGTTTTTATTAATGGCATCAACAAAGTGAAGTTGGGCGGCAGTAGTGCTGCTATGGCTGGGATGAAAACCATGTTGAGTTTTAATATTTTCTTCTTGTGGTAACATCTCTGATCCTGATGGTACTTGTTTAGAGCTATATAAGCTGACTGATTACCAGGTAAACTTACCATAAACAAGCCTCTTTCAAGCTATGTTTTCCAAGAGTGATTGTGTCTACTGTCTGCCAAACAAAACCCAGCAAAGCTATATTAAAGGTTGATAACTGTTGGCTGATCTCCATTGTTTATATGGAATCTCTGCTGTACGTAAAAGCCTTAGCCACCAGACTACAGTCACTTCTATGAGTTCTGTGAAATGAAGGTTTCATAGTGGTCAACAAAGAGCAACATTTCTATTATCCATGTTGCTGCCAGGATTTTGTTCCCTTATTAGGCATGTTAGTTGATTTTGGCAAAGCTTCTGATTTCAAATTTGGTCTTACACATAGGAAGTACTGAATTTCTTTAATTTCTCTCCAGGCATTGCAAAAACTATGAAAGCCCTATATCTTTTACTTGCAGTTTTATTGCTGATGAACTGAGATATTTTAATTCTCCTACTTAAAGGTAGTATTGCCTAATCTGTTCTTGTCAGCTGTAAAGTCTCTAGCCTAATATATTACAAATGTGGACTCTCTTGTTGGAGGGGTGTGGGTTGGGGTTAAGATTTCTTATGTTTATTATAAATGATTCCTTCATTTTAGTAACCATGCCAAGGACATATTTCCCTTCACAACGCCATTCTTAGGTTTCACAGCTTGTCTGATCTCAAAGTCAATGCACCTTAAATGGAAATGCTCTCTGTTAGTAAGCATTTCTCTCCCTCTTTATGTTGCATGATAAATCAGTGTTAGTTAGGTATATACAGCACACATCTGTGCAGAGAATTTGCAAGTTGCATTTTAAAGTGTTTTAGGACAAGCTCGTGGTGAATGTGCACAGGGAAGTTAAATGCTCTTAAAATCAGAGTTTGTCCAAAGAATTTTCTAAGTATTAAGGTATTTACCCTCCTCAGTCCAGGTTCATTTCACTTAGCAAACTACAAAAAGATAGTAGTACAATTTATTTCAAATGACAAGAGAAGAAAATTCCATTGACAGAACTGAAGCTAAGGTTATGTCCAGTAATGCACACTTTATATTGTTCAGTACTTTACTAAAACGTCCCGCTAACCTTGATCAATGGCACAACATAACGTGTATGGTGTAATTAAAGTCTTGAGCCGAGCTGCTGGAGTAAAAGATGTGTTTTAGGAAGTTTTCACCCCCTTTGACATAGCCTCATTTAAAAACTGAAGGTAGAACAGTGTTCTGGAAGTCTTAGATACACCACAGGATTACCTGCTGTGCAGGTATAATAAAGTAGTCAATGATTAGTTAGTTCCCTACACTCATAGAGTGATTTTGTTTTTCAGAAATTTGAACACTGGAAATATTTGCAGCTTTGACACTTTATAATGTATTGTTAAACAATGCACTTTTTAATGGCAGCTCTTAATACTGGGAATCATCAAAGGCCAGATGAGTTAAACTTTGCCAAATCAAGTTAAATCTGAAGGCATATACAAGGTTGGATCATGTTGACAAAAACAATCACTTGGTTTCTTCCCTTTAGGAGTATAGTAGCGGGTCAAGACACCCAACGCTTCCTGTATATTATAGGGCTTGGGAAGTCCTTTTTGGTACTCCTGGATTGCTAGAACACTTCCTGCTTTTACTTTATAGTAGCTGCTGGACCCACTGCAAAGAGTTCTGCTCAAAATTACAGCTCTTCTGCAGAATGAGAGGAATGCCACAAATTACATTTTGATAGCAACCATTAGTCCTAAGCCTGTTTTGCAGTAGGGGTTGCCTGGATACCCTTCACTACATGACTAATAAGTCTGTGAGCAATGATTCCTCCCTCTGTTTTCATCATTCGACATCACTAAGCAGTCCCCATGTTACTTAAGCATAGAGAACATGGCTGACACAGCCTACAAGGGTAACAAGACTTTGCATGGCCTTCCACAAGTAATCAAAATCCTAAATGGAAGACTATGCCATGAAGTTTGTGAAAATATTGCTGTCAAAGGTAAAGTGTTAGACTGCAAATCCTAAACAGGATGTTGCATGCCCGTGCAACTTTCATGTTTCTTTTTTTTTTCCTTGAGAAACTGTTGTTGCAGCTGTTATGCTATGCTTATTTGGTTTATTGCTCTCAGTACCCCTTACATACTTCTAGTCAGTTGTTGATAACATTGGTAATTGGTTAAGTCAGATGAATTCTGTTATGCTTGTTGTATTTATAATCTTAGTGTAGTAATCATACCTCTCAACTTGTAAGTGCAAGAAATATGAACAAAGCCAAAAATAATGGGGGGACAAAGTCCCAAAAATAGAAACAATTTTTAAATATAGCTCTTATAAACTTATAAAGTTGATATACTAAAAGATTTTGCATTAGCATGCATTTTCTTTTTTTTTTTCAAAACAGGTTTATTGTTTTAACATACAAGAGAAATATCATAACAATTGTATACAAGTAATTAAAAATAGATATGATTATAACATTCAACAAAACAACTAAAGTATTTACAAAGACATCCACTACAATCAGATCAATTAATTAAACTAAAATACCATGCTATTGAAATTAGGATTTTTTTAACAAATTTTGTAAATTATCCCATACAATATAATAAGATGTTTTTCTAGTTGTTCTTGACCTAATTGTGTTTATTTCCATATGGCACACTATATTCATAACATTTTTAAATTCATTGAATGAAGGAGGTGTATCTGAAATCCAATTTCTGGTTATTATTTTCCTAGCCACTGCTAGAATAGACCATAACAAGGGAAGCTTAACCTTTTTAACACTTTGAGGTACAGGTGTGTTGAATAATATAAGAGATTTAAAAATAATGAAATGATCTGTAAAAAGAGCCTGCAAAAATTCATTAATTGACTTCCGGTATTCTTTCAATTTTATACAGTCATAAAACATATGAGCCCAGTCAGCATTAATTTCTACATTACATCTCTTACATAGATTATCTTTATTATTTATTTTATTCATCATCAAAGGTGTATAAAAAAATCTATGTAAAAATTTCCATGTATAAAGTCTCCAGACAATGGAAGACGTAGTTCTATAGGCAGATTCCAATATATATTGTTTATCTTGTTGATTTGGTGGGTCCCCATTAATAGAAGTGAAATAATTCCAGTATGTATCTACACTGTAAAAAGTTTCTTGTCTGATAATTTTATGTATGTATGAAAGTTTACCTTTATCAGAAACTTTATGTTGTAAATTTAATATCAAGTAATCAATCAGTGTTGGAATAGATTCTTTAACTATTATAGACATTAGATCTATTTTATTAATGAGATGTTGTCTAAAGGTCTGAACCTATAACCAGCAAGTTTCTCTTAGATCAAATTCTTGTTTTAAGAAATCTAGATTTTAACTTTATTATCAGATATCAACTGATACCAGTACTTTAGATCATTATCTATAGCTAAATGAGTTCCTTCAGAAGTAGATGACAAAAGCATACCCTGAGTATACATTATAGGAATATAATAAAATTCCATTCCCTATACTTAGGGTGCATGAATATAAAGTTACGATAGCTAATAATAATATTTAATGGGTAACAAACTATATGTTTAGGTGTAATAGGTGAAGTACAAAATTCCTTTAGTAACCATAACATGGAGTTATTTACAATCATATTTTTATGTGTTAAGGAGATTTTCATGAAGTGCATACTAATTAGCTCCCAATAATCTTTCCATTTTGCGACATATGACTGATCTATTAATAAAGTAATAACTTTTACAATAGAAGAGATAGTATATAAATTAAAGTCTGGAAAAGAAATACCCCTTGAGACCAGCTATTAGTATGTTTCTTTAATGCAATCCTAGGTCTATTAGGTGCCCATAGGAAATTTAACATTAGTGTATTCAGTTTCTTGATAATTATTTTTGTAGGTGGAAGTATTATTGATTGTATTAAGTATAAAATCTTGGGGAATATTATCATTTTAATAATTGTAAGTCTCTCCTCCATAGTAAAAACATATTATTCCAGGTATTAAAAAGATTTTGTATATTAAGAAAACAGGTATTATAATTATTATATATAATAGATTTAATATCTTTAGATAGTATTATACCTAAATAAGTTATCTGACCTGAATTGGGTACATATTTAGTAAAATCACTAATGAGAGTATTTTTTCGTGTATATATAGGTAGTATTTTAGTTTTTTCTTCATTGAATATTAAACCAAAAATACTTTTAAAATTCATCATTTTATCAAATAGAGACGGCATAGAAGAATTAGATCCTGCTGATGTAATTAGAACATCATCTGCAAAAAGTTGAATTTTGGATGTTGTATTTTCATCTATTTCAAAACCCTCTATGTCAGGACTGTTTCTGATCAAAGTAGCCCAAGGCTCCATTACTAAAGTGAATAATAGTGGAGAAAGTGGACATCCTTGTTTTGTACCTTTAAAAATGGGTATTTTTTGTGAAACATATGTTCCTACCTTAATATAAGCCAATGTTCCTTTGTATAAATGCTCAATTAGATTTACAAATGCATCTGAGAAGTTTGTGCACTTCAGTAAGGTAAACAGATAGTCCCAACTTACTGAATCAAATGCTGAACTTATATCAAGACTAATAAGTGTTAAATCTTTCTTTTTCCTATTTGCAAAATCAATTAATGTTAAAGTTCTTCTTATATTATCAAAAGTATTTCTATTTACAATGAAGCCTGTCTGATCTATATCTATAATGCCGGGGATGATTGTCTTCAATCTATCAGCAAAAATACTCATAAACATTTTATAATCAACATTAAGTAATGAGATGGGCCGATATGAAGTACATCTATTTGGATCTTTATTAGGTTTTAAAATTGGCGAAATAAATGTATATTGCCAAGATGGGGGGGTTATTAACTCAGTTTGGGCCAAAATAAAAACCTTATGTATTAATGAATATGTACTTTTAGAAAGGATTTTATATATCTCTGATATAATACCATCATTACCCGGTGCTTTGTTTGATTTAAGCTTATTTATTTGTGCAATAACCTCTGTATATGAAATACTTTTGCCCAATAGTTTAATCTGTTGTTTATTAAGCTTTTTATTCATGTTTGTGGTTATAAACTCCTTTATTTTATCTTTAGGTTCCATGTTAATGTTATTATGGTTAATTTTGTGAAAGTGATTTCTAAATTCATCTAGTATTTCTGGTATACTAGAAACATTCTTCTTTTTCCTTAGAGAAAAGATTTCTTTGATATGGTTTTGTTTATTCAACCTTTTTGTTTTATTTTAAGTCTATGTAAGTATTTGGGGCTTATTGAATAAGACAAAAACTTGTATTTCTCTAAAGTTATTTTAACTTTATGAGTTAAAATTTCTTTGTATTTCTCATTTAGTTTGTTTATTTCTTCAATAACTTTCTTGTCCATAATATTTTCTTTATTATTATGTTTATAAGAGTCTAATTTACTTTGAATATCTAACAATTCCTTATCCCAAGATTTCCTTTTATTATTATACCATCTGATACTTTGTCCATATAGATATGATTTTAAGGCATCCCAAACATAGACAATGGAGACTTCAGGAGTATTATTTATGTCTAAAAATGTTTTACTTCTGAAAGTATATATTCTTTATAGTCTTTTAGTTGAGTTAAGTATGCTGGTATCCTTTTGATCTGAACATTATGAGTATTTTTATCATGAATTCAAAACAATTGAATTATGATCAGATATAGGACATGAAATGATTTTGGAATTAATTAAATCTGTTACCATCTGGTTAGAAATAAAGACCCTATCTATTTTTGAATACGTTTTGTATCTGTTAGAAAAAAGGTGTATGGTAATGATTTTGAATCTATCTGATTATTAATATCATTCAAATGATAAGAATTAGCAAAATTATTTAAATGTTTTGCATTAGATGTAATTCTTCTTTTCCTATAGTGGTAGTATCACTTTCATGTAGTATACAATTAAAGTCACCAGCTAAAATAATATCTCCTATAGAGAATGATATGATCTTATCAAGATGATGTTTCACTGTATTAATACCAATTCCAGGTATCCAATATACATTAATTAAAGTGTAAGTCTTCCCATTAATTTGTATTGTAACCATACAAAACATTCCTTTGTCATCCTGATAAGACTTAATGGTTTTAGGAATGGGCATACTTTTATTCCATAAAATAGCCACTCCTCTTTTTTCTGAGTGTGCTCTGAACTAACCAATACTGTATATTTGTTTGTGGCTAGTTTATCAATATCTTTTTTCAAGAGATGGGTTTCTTGCAGGAAGACTAAGTTGGCCTTATGTAAATTAATATATCTTATTAGGCTTGCCCTTTTACACGGATTATTCAATCCATTAATGTTTAAAGAAATTCCTTTTAAAGATGTCATTTGGCATTTTTAAAACTTAAGAATCTTATGATCAAAATAACAAATAACAACATAAGTAATGTTACATCTCCTCCTTTAGGTGTACCTTTAAATATAGCTGTATTTATTGAATCTCTTATGGGATTTTGTATAGGATTCAATTTTGTTTGTAGTGACAATGAGTGTACAAAATATATTGTGGATGTCAAAACTATATACATATAACAATGAACAAGTGAAAATAATGTAAGGATTAAACCTTGCATCCAGCCTGGAGTTAAAAACTCCAACTTAGAATAATATTTACCACTCAAGTTAACCCCCTACCTTAAGCAGCAGTACCTCAGCTACCACCTTATCAATTTAATACTGGTTATATTTAACTTAAATTAACAGCTTTCAATTCAATTATCTAGCAAGACAAGACTACACATTTGATAAAACAGCATCATATAAACTAAAATAAACTTTTTTTTTAAACTATTCATACTACTATATACATCTATGTAATATAATACACTTGTATTCAAATAGCATTCAAATAATCTTGATATTAGGAACCAAGAGGAGAGAGAGAAATAAAAGACGTGAAAGAGGGAGAGAGAGTGAAAGAAAGAGAGAGAGAAAAAAAAAGGAAGGCATATTTACATATTAATTTATTCAAAGTATGTAAAAATAAGTTCTAACATTCATTTAAATCAAAACTTTGGCTAATATGGTTCAGACATTACATATATTAAGATGCATCTATTTTCTGTCATGTAAATGCAGTCAACAGCTTCCAAAAAAAACCTTGAATTGCTTGTATATGAGCATTTTACTCATACTCATTATTGTCAATAGAATAAAATATTATATTTATAGAAATTGTTATAAATCATACTGCATAGTTATGCAAATTCTCAGAAACACTTGCATTATTGTAAAAAAAGCCATCTGTATTTTGTATGTCTATACTACTGCTTTAAAATATATCACATGACAATTTCTTCCAGAATAGAGTTATAAAGTTATTTATGCTTGTCAATTAGATGAATTAAATGAGTTATAGTAATGTATATGTTTGGAACATACGTTTTTAACACAGATTAGTATGCTGCAGTCAAGTAGATTTTCAAAAACACTTGAAAAAATGTTTCATTTTCTATGCCTTCTAAAATAAGACATTTACTTACTACAAGAAACTGCATCATTTAAAATCATTATAACTGACATATTTTATGAATTATAACATAGATATTTAAGTAATTATATAAAATAACTCACATTTAAATGTTAAAGAGTTCATTTTCCTTCACATAGTCACATTTGCATCAGTTCTACTTCCTGGTAGAGTGTTCTTCCTGAATCTGCGATGTGTCAGTGTGATATCTGGGTCAAAGGTCAAATTGACTGCTTTCAGCTTCTCTGTGAGAATTCTGAGAGTTGAAGCTTTTGAAACAACTCGAGGACACTGTTCATGAGGTAGCCCACATCCCAGATTGTCTCCCTTAACATTTTGGTGGGAAACTTGTTAAAAACTAGTGACAAACATTCATTTAGCAGTGTAAATGCATCTAAACATGACAAAACCTTTGCGATGTATTTTATAGGTTATTACAGCCTCTATGTAAGTGAAATTAAGCCCAAAGTTATTAATAAGTAATAAAACTCAATATTTTTGTCCCAACTCAATTTTTATGCAAATCTTATTATTTACTGTGTCTATATGATCAAAAGCATTTCTATATATTAATATGAAAAAAATATATAGAGAAAGAATAAAGAAAAGAAAAAGAGAGTAGAAAATAAAAGAGTGTAAAGCAGAAATAAAAAAATGTAAGAGAAAGCTATAAGAAGTATATACAATGGAATATTACTTACTGTTTATATTAATAGAGTTAAAAATAAAACATATTGTTTACTATTATTTAGTTCTAATTATTATTAGTTAAAGCATGACAGATTATTTACAAACAAGCATAAGCAGTATAATCAAGAAAGTATAATTAGGAATAGCATTTGAAGAACATATAAACTTTTTACAAGGAATAAATATGTTATTATTCCATTTATCATATTTTCATTACTCTTCTCTCCCTGCCCTCCCCACCCTTTACCCACTAGATAATGTAAATAGAATGTCATTGTTTAAACAAAGAAAAGAAGAAAAGGAGAAAAAAAAGACAAAAAATGTATCAAATTACTGACCTTACTTCTCTTTTTCAGAAAGAGAAACAAATTGAATAATAGCTTGTTATTAGTTCCTCAGATATTTTGACTGGTTATGAAACAAAACATTTCTTTGCACACAGAGAATAACTTTGATTAAATCTTTTCGAATATTTGTGGCTTTCTGGAAATGCAGGAACTATATTTAAAAGATTAATAATGAAGTAAAATGATGAGAGAAAAAAGAAAAAAAAACATAGAACAAATAATTTGTTTTTAGTCTCTTCTTCTTCTCTGAAGTCTTCCATGAAGTTTCAGTTGCCAGTCTCTTTAATGAAGGACTAGCCCATTCCATTTCCTCTATTTTATCCAAAATCTTATTTTTTTGATAAACAGTAAAGCAGAGTCTAAGTCATCAAAAATTTTAGGACCATCAGGAAGGAAGATTTTTAGCTTGGCAGGAAACAGAAGGTATGTTTTAAACTGTGCTTTTTTAAGCTCCCTTATTAGTGGCAGAAAAACTTTTCTTTTAGCTATTACCAAGGAAAAATAGTCATTGTCAAAACACACAGTTGTCTCATTAATCTTAACAGGAGCTTTAGCCCAAGCAGATTTAAGAACCATCTCTTTATCAAAGATGATAGAAATCTAACTATAACTGATCTAGGATAGTTTTTGTTAGAGTTAGTATTAGCTATAGATCTATGTGCTCTTTCGATACCAAAAGAGAATGCTTCTGGTAAGTCTAAAGTTTTAGGGAGCCATGTTATTAAAAATAAGTAATATTATTACCTTCAATATTTTCTGGCAGTCCAAAAATCCTAATGTTATTGCGCCTAGATCTATTTTCCAGGTCATCCAGCTTTGTTTGTAAATGTGTATTTTGTTTCAGCAGAAACTCAATGTTGATTTCCTCTTCTTGGATTCTATTTTCCATATCATTCACAGCTTCTTCTATGCCTGTCATCTGGATCTTCTGTTGTTGCAGGTCTATATGTAACAAGTCTATTTGTTTTGTAGTTTTTTCTATGAAGGTATCTATTTTAGCATCCATTTTATCCATCTTAGCAGTAAGTTGCTGGATTATAGTTATCAGAGACTGAAGTTCTTTCTTGATGCTGGAGTCTTGAGAATTTGTCTTACTGGAACTCATTTCAGACTGATAAACTGACAGGAAAATTTCCAAAGTGATTTCTGACAGGAATATTGTTAAAATGTCCTTTCTTTTTTAGATATAGTTCAAGAACTATATAAAACAAACATATTTAGAAAGAAAATTACTTCAAAAATTAATTTTTTAAGTAATTAATTCCTGTCAGTGTAATGAAATTGGTGGAGCTGAAGAAATCTGCTGCTATCCTGTGTTCATCCTTGGCCACGCCCCAGCATGCATTTTCTGAAGGATACGAAGTCTGAAACACAAATGTCTGTTATATTTTGAGTCAGCAGTCCTCAATAATTTGTCAGAAAACCATTAATTTTTATGAGGGACAGACCTAAAATAAGTGGCAAAAATCTGGACATTCTGTTAAAATCTGGACAGTTGAGAGGCATGGTGCCATTGTAGTTAAAATATCACCCATGTTCTAATTCAAATCAACAAGGTGTTTGAAGTTTCATAGTTAAAACTACTTAGATCTCCTGTCACAGGTATTCTTATATTAGCTGTCCTCGTGGTTTGCCTCATTATCTTTTTTAATTTACACTATATAATGTCAGCTAATTATAATTCAATTATATCTATTATTTCATGATTGTATTGTTTTGCAATAAAGTAAATTGGGTTACAAAAATGTATTGACTACTGTCACACGCAGACCAAAATGTAGGAAGGGTATAGAACTCATAATGAAATATATTGCATAACAGACCCAGTTTAGAGAAATATAGAAAAAGAATTGCTGATAGCAGCCACATCTGCCCACCATTGAAAGGTATTGAACCAGTGCATAATAAGCTGTTACTAAAGAAGCTCAAAGAATGTGGAATTCGTAAACAATCATGCTAGTGATTTTGGACATACCTTGCAGGAGGGAGCTCACTTCTGTAAAGGTTCATAGGTGTGTACTAGACTAATGGCCCTGGGGCCTTTACAAGCCTACCCCATAGAGGTGCCCTGGCATTGTGCTGCCTGTCGTTGGTGGATGCTTGCCATGATCAGGTACTTTGCAGCTAGTTGTACATCAGTGGTCAGTACCAGGCCATATCTTGTAAATTATGTGGTTCTGTCATTGCATCAGGTATATCACACTCCACACTGATAATCTTGTCCTTACAAGAGAGACTAAATCTGCATAACTGGTGCATCACCAAATTCAGATCTACCTTAGTAAGCATGGCTCTGCAGTAATAAAATGATACCTAGTCATGGCAAGTTATGCTCTTTTGAGCGATCCATAAGTTAAAGCAGGTGGATAGGCTGAATATTAGAGACCCAACTGTAATGCCAATTAAGCAAGTTGTTAACTATAAATATATGAATGCTTTATTTTACTTCAGTGTAACTTTTCAGTTGAAGATAGTAGTAGTAGATATGTTTATGACTTAGATAAATGTCTGCTATAAATCTTCAAGCTTTCTGCACCCTGAAGCAAATGAGTCACAGTGGTGAATGAATTAAATATCTTGATATCAAGGATCTGCTGCATTAAATTCATCCTGTAATACTGAGTTACTGTGCATGTCTCTGTAGAAATAGCTTTTCACAGAAGCTTGAACAACTTTACTGAGAGACTCTTTTTTTTTCTAGAGTTTTTTTCTACTGTCATACCTGCTGACTATTAACCTGGTTGTCTATGATTATTTCTGTATTTATAATTTTGCTTACTAATAGCAAATACAGTTAAGGAAAACTGCCAACCCATCCTTCTTTTGCATTCATCTCTTCTACACTGTTCGCATCAACACTTCTCATTTGCACCAATATCGAATAAACTTTCTCTTTTGCCTTCTCTCCCTTTAACCACAAATCCATTAACTCATGCTGTCACATTTCCAACTTCCTTTTCTCCTGCCATTTTGGCAGTACTACCATCTCCTTCTCTGTCTTACTTGTTGTAATGTGTCCTTCTGATGATGCACTGTTGTCTTTTCCATATTGCCTTAATCTCATCCCATCAAGTTCCTTTGTCCCCTTCCTCTGTTTCTATTCACCTTCACTGCCTTCTCTACCACATGACATAGCCATCTCACTTCTTCCCCCTCTCTTCACTGATTCCAATGGTTCCTATGCTTATGATTTCACCTTCACATAGGTTCATAGATTCATAGGTTCATAGGTGTTTAGTAGGCTAGCGACCACAAGGGCCTTTCTAAGCCTAGCCATGCATCCCAAATCTCTGACAAGTTCTGATACCCTTGATAAGTGTAAGCAGGGGTCTGGAAGATGAACCATTTACAGGTTGCCTGTATCCATTAGAAACATAGGTGCCAAACTGGGGATGAATTTCCTATTCCCCATCCAATTGTCCAGGTTGCACTTGAATTGGGTTAGGGAGGAAATCTGCTTCACATGGATGGGAAGCCTGTTCCAGACATGGGGTGATCTCTTGTATACATACCTGTCTCTCCAGCAGGTTCTATTTATATCACAGGAAAGGTTTAAGTCTTTAGAATGGGTAATTCTGGCACTGTTTGTTTTACAGAGATGCAGGAGGTCCATCAGAGTTGGGTCCTAGAATGCCCCGTATGCCAGGCACAGATGTCCCCTCAAAAGACTGTAGAAGACAGAATACAGGTATAGAGCCTTTAGGCAGTCTGCATAGGATATTTTACTTAAGCATTGTATAATTTAAGTTAGGAGCCTCTGTGAACATTCCAGTTGTTGAGTATGCCTGGTTAGGTATACCAAAGGGGGCATTGTACTCAATGATAGGTCTGATGAATGCTTAATACAGCAGAACGATGACTTCTCTGGACTTAGATGTCGTACCCTTGTTTATAAGTTGCACAACATAGAATGATTTCTTCACCACAATAGACCCATGATGGTCAAAGGCTAGATTACATCTATGTGTGTCCCTAAGTCCCTGAATACTGAGTCATCTCTAAGGGGTGTGTTGTCAATATGATATTTACCTGGAGTAGATGATTCCCAAAGGATACTGTTATGCATTTCTTGGCATTTAGTGTTAGTACATGGTTCTGACACCAGTTGTTTGTCTGTGTCAGTCCCTCTTGGAGAACATTTGTATCAGTGTGGGATTCAATGACAGCTCCTAATTTGCAATCATCTGCAAATTTAGTCAGCCAGAGACCACTGACATTGGCCTTGACTTCAGAGAAGTAAATGCCAAAAAGAAGCGGTCCAAGGACTGATCCAGAGGGACTCCACTTGTGACTGGCATCTTTGTAGAGGTGAACTCCCCAATTCTAACTTCCTGGGTCCTGTCTGTGAGCCACTTGGCTATCCACTGGGTAACATATGGGCTTCTACCTAACCTCTTGAGTTTGTCAAAAATACCTGAGTGGGATATTGTGTCAAATCCCTTGGCCGGGTCAAGGTAGGCAGTGTGAACCATTTTGCCCTCATCCATTGCTTTGGTGACCTTGTCAAAGAAGTCCACCTGGTTGAGTAGGCATGATCGGCCCTTGACAAAACCAAACTGGGTCAGGTCCAGTGTCTGCAGGTTTACTATATCACTATTGATCATTTCCATGATAATTATTTCAACAGCTTTACGTATAAGATTAATGATACTTATGGGTCAGTAATTTTCAGGGTCTGTAGATGTCCCACTTTTGTGTGGAGGAATAACTGTTGCTGTTCTCCATTCATGAAGCATGAAGCCTGTTTGGAGGCTATAGTTAAAGAGCAATTCCAGAGGCCCTGATAGGTCATATTTCATGTTATTTCGAAGGCATCCTGGGATACTATCTGGGCCCACTGATGCAGTCTTTTTGGCCTTAGAGAGAGACTTAAGAACCTGTTCCCTAGTGATAGCAGGGGAGTTATATTTGATGGTATTTCCTGTGGGAAGGTTGAGGATGGGAGAGGGGTAAAGTTAGAGCAGAATTTATGCACCTACGGGGGCTGGGAGGGTGGCCTAATGGTTATGTTGTTTGACTTACAAACACAAGGTGCAGGGTTTGAGTCTCACAAGAAATAATTGGCTGGGCTTAAAATGGCTCGCAAGGGCAGTTAGCTTAGTATGAATCTATGAACCTGTGAATCAGCCAGGATGTTTGCTATATCTTCTAGCTCAGTATAGGTGGGTCCATTTACAATGAGCTCTGCACAAAATTGTTTATTGCATTTAAGGTTGTGGACTATGCTAAAGAATGCCTTGTGGTTGTCCTTGGCCTGGGAGGCCAAATTCACCTCAGATTTGGCTTTGGTAGAGTTTATTTGTAATCTGAGTTGTTTGTTCATAGGTTCATGGGTTCATACTAGGCTATCTGCCCTAGGGCATTTATAAGCCTAGCCAGAGTGTGTTTGGCTTTCGCCATCCATTTTAAATTAATTTTGCTATGCCCTTTTTCGAGGTTAGTATACTGTGCCTCTGTCTAACAGTGACACAGAAGTGATAACCGGGGTAAACCTACTATCTCCCATCCACTCATCAAGATTCCTCTTGAAGAGAGTCAATGAGGGACTCTGCCTAACCTGGACTGAGATTTTATTCCAGAGTGAAGGGAGCCTTTGGGTTATAAATCTGTCCCTCCAGCATGCCCTATTTATTTCAGTGCTGAGGTTCAAGTCTCTCGAGCGCGTAGCTCGATGGGATTTGGATTTTCTGAGGTGCAGCATGTCCATTAATTCCGGGTTGGACATGGCTTTATATATCAGGCACAGATCGCCTCTGAGCAGGCGGTATGCCACTGAGTAGAGCTGGAGTTTCTTTAACCGGGCAGCATATGGCATCTGTTTGAGCTCTTTGATCCTCTTGGTGAGGTACTGTTGGGATTTTTCCAGTTGCTGCAGGTGTCCGGTAAGGTACATCCCAAAAGGGGCATTATACTCAATTATGGGCCTGATGAGGGATGAGTAAAGAGGCACGATGACCTCCCCTGATCTAGATGTGAATCCCTTCATGATTAGGTGGGCTATATAAAATGTTTTTCTAACCACTTTGCCCACGTGGTTGTCAAATGAGAGATTGCTATCAACTTGGGTCCCCAGGTCCCTAATTACTTGTTCCTTACTTAATGGATTACCACTTATGTGGTAATTTGTGGGCAATTTGTTTTTGCCAAAGGGGAAGACTATACACTTTTTGGCATTTAACTTGAGGCCATGGCTCTGGCACCAGTTGTCTGTTTCTATGAGGCCCTTTTGGAGGATGCTTGTGTTGGCTGGAGAGTCGATTATGGCTCCCAGTTTGCAGTCATCTGCGAACTTGGTCAGCCACAGTCCTTCTGTGTTGGCCTGTACCTCTGAGAAATATATACCGAAATAGAGAGGTCCCAGGACTGAGCCTTGTGGGATGCCACTTGTAACTGGTTTGGAGTCTGACATGGCTCCAGCAATTCTAACCATGTGGGTTCTGTCCTTGAGCCAGTTTGCAACCCATCTAGTGACATAGGGGTTTATATTTAAGCTGGTGAGCTTATCTATAATGCCCGAGTGGGGTATTGTATTGAAGGCTTTTGCGAGGTCCAGGTAGGCTATGTGGACCACCTTCCCCTCGCCAATGGCCTTGGTGACTGTTTCAAAGAAATTGACCAGGTTTAAGAGGCAGGATCTGCCCTTAACAAAGCCAAACTGCATAGGATCCAGTGTCTGTAGGTCCCTAATATCTTTATTTATAAGGTCCATGATGATCCTTTCCATAGCTTTGCAGACCAAGCTAGTCAGGCTTATGGGGCGATAGTTTCCAGGATCCTTTGAGGCACCACCTTTGTGGAGAGGGACCACCGCTGCTGTACTCCACTCTTTGGGTACATATCCTGTAGTAAGGCTGAGATTGAACAGTAGTTTTATGTTTGGGTTTAGCTCTTCTTGGAGTTCATGTAGGATGCAGCCCGGGACACCGTCTGGTCCCATTGATGCTGTGTTTTATGCTTTGGAGAGAGCGGCTCTTACCTGAGCATCTGAGATGTCAGGGAGGCAGTACTCTGCTGGGATAGATATTTGCCCTTTTGGTGGGGAGGGGGGGTTTGCGCGGAACCTGTCAGCTAGGATGTTGGCAATGTCTGTGGGTTCGGTGTATTTTTTGTCATTTTGGACTAATTCTGAGCATATCTGGGAATTTCCACCCAGGTTCCTAACATAACTAAAGAAAGCCTTGTGATTATCCTTAGTGTCCTGTGCAATTTTTCTCTCAAAGCTGGTCTTAGACGATTTTATGAGTGCCCGTAGTTTTTTGCTAATACTGATCAGAGATGCCTTCCCTTTTTGGGATTTTACTCTATCATGTACTACCTTCCTCCTTCTATTGTATAGTTTGTTTATGGCTGGGGTTCACCAGACAGGATGTCTGCCTTTGGAGGATTGGGTCTTGGTTTTATTTGAGATTGCATGATCCATGCATTCCTGAAGGTGTTCATAGAATGCGTTTATAAAGGATTCTGTGGTCTGGGCCATATTTTTCACAGGCCTGGGGGCTTTGAAGGATTCCACCTCGGTTTTGAGGAGTGTGAAATTTGCTTTAGAGAAGTTTTTCACTGTGTTTTTTTGGGCAGGGGGTGGGGACGGGATGTGAATATCCAGTGAGATTAGTTTATGATCTGATCTTACCAGTGAGGGATACACTTCTGGTCTAGAGCAGAGTCCCCATGTTGGTGATGATCAGGTCCAGTATGTTTTCCCCTCTTGTGGGAGTGGTAACAAGTTGTTCCATACCATCTGAGTTTATAAATTCTAGGAACCTTTGGGCTAGGGTGTTGGAACTAGAGTAACGCTCCCAGTCTATGTTTGGATAGTTGAAGTCGCCCAGTATAATGGTGTTTGGAGAGACCATCATATTTTCCAGTGTTCTCAGGAAGGCCGAGTGGAGTTCCTGGGTTTGGGAGGGTGGTCTGTAGCAGGCTATAAACTGGAAGGCAGTTTTACCCACTGTTAGTTGCACATGGATAGTCTCTGATGCTTTGTGCCATGCCACCAACCTGGAGGTGTGGGTATCTTTGACGAATATTGATACTCCCCCTCCTTTTTTGGTTCGGTGAAAGTTTTGTGGCCGAAAAGCATGGTATGAGGTATAACCTGGTAGTGCTGGGGTGCTCTCAGGAGCCTTGAACCAGGTTTCTGTTACTGCACAGATATCGATGTTATCCATGCTAAGAGTTTCGAGTGCATGCATCTTGAGGTTTAGACTTCTGGCGTTGAGTAGCACTACTCTTAGTTTCTTATCCCTTGTGATACCTATGGAGGTGGGTTTGTCTTTTGAGCCTTGCCTAAAAAAGGCACTATGGGGGTAGCAAGAGCCTTTGCCAATATCCGAAAGCCCAGGGGTGATAGGTGCAAGCCGTCCCTAGCGAAGCATCGTGGCTTGTCGAGCATGTCATCCCAGGCTGACAGGCATTGGATCCCCTTTGAATGACACCAATACTTAAGCCAATTGTTGAAATTGATCATCTTGTCTTCATATTGTGGCATCATTCTTGGTGAGGGTAAGATGCTACTCAAGGTCAGGGTCATACCGGTCTGGGCTACATGCTCAGAGAGCTCCTCTATGTCTCTTTTCATGTAGTCCAGGGAGATACGTCGCAGGTCTTTCACACCAGCATGGACAATGACAGAGTCATATTTGTACTTGCCTTGGAGTGACCTGAGTGCTTGTGTTATGTGGCGGATCCTAGCGCCCGACAGGCAGCTCACCGTGACCTTCTCCTTGTTCAGCCTGGTGAGCGGGACGTCAGTGTGCCTGACGATAGAGTCATCTATTACAAGTGTATCAGGTGTGTTGTTTAGCCTTAAGGGCTCTGACTGTTTGGCACACTGGCTTTGTGAGCTATGTGTTGCACGTGTTTTGTTTTGGGGTAGCGGTTGCTTGGGTGTCTGCTTTGGAGGTCTCTGCTGCTTAGGCAAATTTTTATTTAGAGCCTCCGAGTATGTTTTTGTGTGTTTATGTGTTTGGTTTGCTGTCGTGGTAGGTCTATGTGAGACTGGAATTGTAGTGAGTGTGGTTTCCATTTCCTCCTGACTGGTTACGCCAGTACTGAGTTGAGAGAGCTTAGCCTCCAGTTTGGCCATATGGTTGCATCTCTCACATGTGTTTGAATTTGTTGGGAGGAGGAGAGGGTTGTCTGTGTACATGAGGCAGTCGTAACATTGCCTCAAGATTCCCAGATTCACTAGCTGGACCGGAGTGGAGATTGACAACTGACCTTTGGACATGCTAGAATAGTATTGGGAATTCCTTTATAATTGAAAAAAAAAGGGCCAATGGGGAACAAGGTACTCAAGGAGAGTTTGTGAGGGTGTAGTGTTTTTAATTTTTTAGTGCTGACTTATATAATTGCTTTAGTGAGTAAGTGCCAGGTAACTTAAATGCAATGTGCTACAGGTAACTTAAATGCAAAAACGACAAACAGTAACTTTCATTCAAGTGAAACAAGGAAATAAGTACAGTAAGCAATGCAGATATCACTAGGGAATCCACAGAAGCACTGAAAAGCCGTGTTTTAGGTGGAATTAGCATTTCAGGGCAATAACAAGCAAACAAACAACAAGCATACAAACAAAGCTACATTCAGCAGGCCTGGATCTAGTCTATGCTACAGCAAACAAAGGTGTACCAGTTTCAGTAAGAAACAGTTCAAATAAACAGGCACTATAAGCCTTTAACCAGAAATTCCCAGCTCAGAAGGGCAGAGTCCATCCTCTCCTCCCACAAGAGTGCAGACCACGAACCTTCTTAATGTAAAATAACTGGCCTGAAACCCAAGTGCTTAAACCAGAACTAATACACTTTTAGAATAACAGACACTGAGCCCTCAATCAGCAGTTCCCAACTTAGAAGGATTTAAGCTACCTGTCCTGCCACTACAGTGCAGGCCACAAACCTTCCTAATGTAAAACAACTGGTCTGAAGCCCAAGTGCTTAATCCAAAAGACTTAGAATGATAGCTACACTTTAATCAAGTTACTACTAAGCAGTAATAAATACAACTGAATACTTTAAAGAATGCCTGGATTAGTGCTCAAGTTATACAAACAAAGCTAGATTCAGCAGGCCTGGATCTATTCTATGCTACAGCAAGCAAGGTTTACCAATTTCAGTAAGAAGCAGTTCAAATATGTAGGCACTATAGGCCTTTAACCAGAAATTCCCAGCTCAGAAGGGCAGAGTCCGGCCTCTCCTCCAACAAGAGTGCAGACCACGAACCCTCTTAATGTAAAATAACTGGCCTGAAGCACAAGTGCTTAAACCAGAATTAATACACTTTTAGAATAATTTAGTTTGATGAGAGTACTTTTATCCTGCTGGGTGCTGCACCTCCTAATTTTTGCCATGATTTTTTTCCTTCTGTTATACAGCCTATTGATTTTGTGATTTCACCAGGGTGGCATGTTATTTTAGTTAGTTCTGTACTTCCTCCTAGTGGGTACAGTTGCCTCTATGCAGGTATAAACATGCTTGTATAGGGGTTCTGTGAACAGTTCTACATAGGCAGCAGTGTTCTCAGGGTTTATTGGTGCTTGAAATTTTGCCAGGTTATCACTTAATAGTACATGCATAAGCCTGATCAACACCTCTCCCCTATGCTACAATCTGTTTCTCATTACCACCTGAAATGCACCCTACCAGCCCAAAAATGAAATCTTGCTAGTCTGCTTCCTGCTATCCCTTTTAAAATTATACCTCCTTGCCTCTGTGTTTCCCCTCAGTCATACTTCAGCCCACTTCCCATGTACCTGTAACTCCTGTGCTTTTCAGCCCCTCCCTGCGGAACTCGACAACCACAAATGTCATAAATTTCATATCATCCAATAGTTTATTAAAATCTCTAACTTTGTTTTGCAAACTTCCTTCATCTCCTTGTCTTCCTTAAATCAATAAATAAAATCCAAAAAGACCCCCTATTCACCTATGCCTGATGCACAGAAAGAAACCATTACCAGCTCCTTCCTTCAATTCATATGTTGGAAACACCTATCTCCATGCCATTTCACAAATCCTTTTCCAGTTACAGTTTCAAGCTCTTCTCTGCCAAAATTTTTACCCCTCATTTTTTTTCCTCCTTCACTCAATTCATTGACACCACTGCATACAACATTATCCCTAACTTCCATACCCCTATAACAAATAATTTGTATTTTGGAAACATAACCACTCCTGCCCCAGCTCTCTTCAGTCTCCCTATATTCTAGACCTTTTTGAACTCCACAACTCACTTTAGGGTCAGTAAACACTCCTATCATGGTTATCTGGCACATTGATACATATAGCTTCCTTGTAATCTATACCCTGCTCTCAGCTCCAAGACACATGCTGCTTTACAGGAGGTAGGCCTATCTAGTGAATGGGGTACCCCAAAAAGGCTGCCAGTTCTCACTCTCAGTTTAATTTCTCCAAGTGTTTTGGGTTTCTAATACCATTACAGGAATGGACATCATTCCTAAGTCAAAGTGCGATTAAAGTTTGTGAAATTAGTATTGTTTCAATCTTTGATGTTAGCAAAAAGTGCTCTTTGCACCACCTAAAATATTTCCAGAAATCATTCTTCCTGCAACTCATATGGATTTACATGTATTTGTAGCATATCTTGGTAAGATGCAAATTATTTTTTATGAGAACCATTGCTCCTATTTCAGTTGGAACTGTTTGGGTATCCTTCTTCCACACTGCCCTCATCTCTGCCTGCAAATCCTTATACTTTATGACTTTGTGTTTTTCTCTATGTAAGACATTGTAATTACTAGGTGCAGCGATTTCAACGATCAATACTACTTTTGTCCTCTTTTCATGGACTAATATATCTGGTTTTCTCACATCTATTTTTTGAACTGTTGGTAATGGGTAATCCCATGTGATATAAACTTCATCATTCCATATAATGCTTTGTAGCTCTTGTTTCCAATGTTTCTCAGCTACTTCAGTATGGCAATGTTTGCACAATCCCCAGTGCAACAATCTTGCCACATTATTATGCCTTTCTGTATACAGGCCCTCTGCCATTAGTGTATCACTTGCAGAAACAAGATGTGGGACTGTTTCCAGTTCTGTTTTACAGAACCTGCATTTGTCTATTTCTCTCACATGTTCAATGGGCTTTGTAAACCAGTGTGTATGTAGCCCACTATCCTGGGCTGCAAATATTAACCTTTCATCTTTTGGTTTAAATTTACCTCTCCTTAACCAATCCTGCATCCAGTCCTCATGAACATGAGATTGTTCCAGGAGTTTTGTTTTTCTCTACTTGCAACTATATTTATGCCTTTGCCATATTTCTTGCCTTCACATCTGAGCCTTCTCCTTATATTCTTTCTTTTGTTTTTTGGCATATACAGTTTACAGTTGCTGCGTGATTTTTGTTTACTTCTGGGTTTGGTTTCCATTCCCATTTGACACTGATATGCTTCTGATAAACTAAGCAGGGACGTCATCTTAGAGTCATTCTCTTCATGTTTTAAAACTTTACTATGTTTGGATCTGCTGAGGTCAACAGATATGTATGCAGTCCTATGACTGCATATCTATACATATAATTAGTTTTGAGGAGGCCCATACCTTCTTTAGAGTGAGGAATATATAATCTTGGTATACACTGATTTTTACATATCATTTGATAAGTGTGAAACATTTTTCTTATTTTTTTTTCTGTCCAACTGATCCAGCACCTTTTGGGGCCAGGCAATAACCCCAAAACTGTAAGTTAGAAAAGGAAGAACAAATTGGTTTATAGTTTGAACTTTATTCCTAAATGTCAGTGCTGTTTTCAGTATAAATTTTAGTCTTCTAAAATATTCTTTACCAAGTTTTGTTTGCATTTGTTTGTGTTTTATTGTTGATCTGTTATTATTTCCCAAATATTTATACACTCCTTCCTGCTCAAGTCCCTTTGTATAATATTTCTATCCCAGACTGATATTTTCTTAGTTTTCTTGCTTTAAATGCTGTTTTTACATATTTATCAAACCAAATGACATTCTTATATCATCTGAGAAAGTTTTGACCACCTCCAGTTGTGCTTTCAACTCCTCATCTAATGAAACTATACAGTTTTAAGTCATCCACAAAAAAGAAGACGAGAAGTCTTTACACTTAGTTGTTTTCTGGGAGCCAAACTGAATAATGAACTAATCTGTTAAGTAGACAGCTTAATGAGTTAAGAGCAAGACAAAAGAGCAGCAGTGACAAAGACTCACCCTGAAATATCCCCTTTGAATTTTTATCCCTAGTATAATAATTTGTCCTTTATCATGGCCTAGCTGCAAAGTGGTTTGTCAGTGTTTCATGGTCACTGTAATGCAACTGGTCAATGTAGGGCATATCTTGTACATCTGTGAGCACTGCTTTATCATGAATGTGGGACGCTGTCAAATGCTTTTTTGTAATCTATCCACTTAGATTCTTACCCTTTTTAAGTCAAAGTCAAAGTGAACTTCATTCTCATTCAGGCCGTGCAACAATGCAACTGAATGGAATTGCATTACTTCATACTCAATGTGCATATAACATATACTGATAATATTAATACAATAACACATATACTAATGCTAATCCAACAATAACAACATTAAGACATTTATGCTTCGCAGTAATAATGACATGCACCAAGACTATTCCTCTTACATGTCTTCGTCAGTACCCAAAATATTGCACTGATAATATATTGCACAGATCAGAATCAGACAGATTTCAAATTGCATGGAATTCTAACTTTGCATATTGCACAGGATGTTAACCTGGCATCATTAATATTGCACATAAGGTATAAGATTTTACTTTCGTAGAGTTAGTGCATATGTCTGTGAATTACTTCAGCACTGTAACTCCAGACCTTGATGACCATCATGGTGTATGTTATTACTGCAGTTCAGAAGTCTGAAGGCTAGTGGAAAAAAGCTTCTATTAATTCTGGTGGTTTTGAAAGGCAAGCTACGGTATCTCTTGCCTAAAGACAAACATGAGAACTGACCATTGGCAGAGTGAGTGCAGTTTTTGACTATTTTCATGGTTCTGCTGAGGCACCGATCAGAGTGCAAGTCCTGGATAGGTGGGAGCATGGACCTGATAATTCTCTTCACCACTTTCACCACCCTCTGGAGAGATTTGCAATCTGAAACCTTGCAGTTTCCATATCACACTGAGAGATTACTAGTCAGGATGCTTTCGATGGTAGCCCTGTAGAAGGTTGTGAGAAATGAAAGCAGTAGTTTTGCTCTCTTCAACCTTCTTAGAAAGTGTAGATGCTGTTGTGCCTTCTTAACAATGTGATTAGTGTTTATTGACCAAGACAAGTCTTCAGCGATATGCACCCCCCAGGAACTTGGTGCTCTTCACCCTTTCCACTGTGCCTCCTTTGATTGTGACTGGAGAATGAGTCTTGCATCTCTTCCTGAAGTCTAATATTATCTCCTTTGTTTTCATTCACATTGAGAGACAGGTTGTTGTTGTCACAGCAGCCAATCAGTTGGTTTACCTTCTCGCTGTAGGCTTTTTTGTCACCATTGCTGATGAGACCCATCACTATAGTATCATCTGCAAACTTAATGTGGTTTGTGTTGTACCTAGTGATGCAGTCATGCGTCAGCATGATGAACAGCAGGGGACTCGGGACACATCCCTGAGGTACCCCAGTGTTCAGTGTGATGCTCATCAAGGTGTTGTTGCCTACTCATACATTTTGTGGTCTGTCATAATCCAGTTGCATAAAGGAGTGCTAACACCCAGGTGGACTAGTTTCTCAATCAGATGTTGGGGGATGATTGTGCTGAAGACAAAGCTGATGTCAATAAATAACATGCAGGCATAGCAGTTTTTGTTCTCCAGGTGTGACAAGGATAAGTGAAGTGCCAGTGAGATCACATCTGCTGTAGAGTGATTGGATCTATAAGTGAATTGAAGTGGGTCTAGTGTTGTAGGAAGACTTGATGTTAAGTAGTCTTTGACCAATCTCTCACAATCCTTCTGCACTGTGAGAGTAGGTGTCAAATTTCCAGTAAACTATCTCTGTCATACCTTAGTTTTTCCTTCTGTATTTGCTCCAGATTCTCTATCTGCGGTGGTGCAGCAGTAGTGTTGTTGCCTCACAGCAAGAGGTTCTCCCATTCGATTCTCGGCTGGAGTGCGGGGAGTGCCTTCTGTGTGGAGTCTGCATGTCCTCCCCGTGGTTGGGTGGGCGTTCAAAAGACATGCGTAAATGGGTGTGCCTTAGTTGAAGGTTGAACATCGAGCTGGCACCTCGGCGTTTGTCAAAATCTACTGTCAATCGTTAGCGGACTGGAGTTCCGCTGTGGCGACCCCTAACTGGGAAAAGCCAAAAGACAACAACAACAACATTTGCTCAGGATTCTGATCTGTACGATGATTTTGATATAAAATAAGACAAATAATGCACGTTTTCTTGTTGAGCTGAAGCAGCTGCTGCCACACATTTTTAAGTTTTACAACTCTCCAGTTTGACTTTATTTAACAGCAAATGAGCCTTTGTTCCATATAACTTTCATTTGTTACCCTTTTGTTCTTTTGTCATGACTGAGTTTGACTATAAACTCTGTCAGCAACAATTACAGTATATAGTTTAGACATTGTCGGAAGGCAGGTCATTGGTCTATAATCTTTAAGATAGATTGGAGGTTCACTCTTAAGGAGGAGTATTGTTCTTCCTGTTGTCAGCCAGGTTTGTGTCTGTTCAGGGTGCACATATATCTATTTCTTAATGAGGATTAAATCTTTGTCTAACAAAGTTAATAATTTTAGCCAGAATTTAGGTACTGCGTCTGGGCCTGGGATTTTCCAATTAAGAGCTTTTCTTAATTTTGTTTCAATTTCTCTGGATGTTATAGGTTCATAGGTTTATACTAGGCTATCTGCCCTAAGGCATTTATAAGCCTAGCCCAAATTTTTGTGGCTTACGCCACCCCTTATATGAAAAAATACTGTGCCCATTAGTTTGTTGTGCCTCTGTCCAGCAGTGACACAGAGATGATTCCCGGGGTAAACCTACGATCTCCCATCCACAGGTCAAGATTTCTCTTGAACAGAGCCAGCGAGGTGCTCTGCCTCACATGGACCATTTTATATCCTATACCTTTGAACTTCTTACTGTTTCTTTTACTTCTTCTACCTGCTCAGTATCTCTGGTATGTTTCACAGGGTCTTCATAGATACTTCTCTAAAATGTATCTATTTCTAATTTTTTTGGGGAGTTTCTATGCCTTTTGCTTTGTTTCCCAATTTCTTATAAAATGTTTTGGTTCATCAGTTTGTACTTTTTCTTTATATTAATTTGCATATCTTCTAAGTTTTTCTTCCTGTTCTAATATATTTAGTTTACTTGCTATAGGCTATGATAGATCTTGATCTGTTCAAATACTGCACATTGCTTTTATCACTTCTATCTTTCTATATATTTTTGCTGACCTGTTCCCTCTTCTATACTCTTCCAGCAGTGATACTTCTTGTCTTAATTGCTTTATAGTTTTCCCTTTCAGTGCTTTTATGATGGCATTTGATTTCTTCCATTCCTTTCCCTTATTGCCCTGTCTTTTTGTGGTAAGACTTTATCTGTTATTAATTTTGCTGTACAGTAATAAATCCTATTTCCTTCTGTTGTATCACATGCATTTCTGTTATAGTCCTGATTACTGTGTTCATTTGTTTTATCAGACTTCTAACATTTTGGGTCTTTTTGACTTTCTGTAATCTATCATCATTGATCTTAATATGTCTATCCTGTCTATGAAATCAAGTGACTCTTTCCTTAGATCTCTTTCTTTTACACTGAGGACACATTCTTTATTCTCCTTTCATTTGGACATTCTACAGAAAGTTCCAGAAAATTTTCCTGTAACATATTATCTTCAGCTACATCCTGCATCATACTTTGCTCTTTCATATCAAAACTCACTGGTCTATCACTTCACAATATTAATCCCATCAAAGTTGCCACCGTTTCCTGTTTCTTCCCTTGCTGTGCAACTCCAACTGAACTTTTGTATTGGTTTCCTACTGAAAGTGCCAAAGAATCTTCATTTGGCAACTGTCATAGGTGTCCTGTTCCACCTGTTTCTCCTTAATTTGGGGACTCACTGTTCCACTATGCTATGGCATTACGAGAGTTGGATTTTCTACACTAAATCTGTCACTTCACAGGTAATCCATAACTTCAGTTTCCATTTCTTAACTTCTCCATTACTAATCTTCTGCTCTACTTTCCCCCTTTATTTTTTTGTTTTGTAAACGTTTCCATATATGCAGGCCTTTGCCTGTATTTCTCTTCGAATATTTTTGGAGCTGCTTTTTTGCATTGATTAGTTTTGCTTTCTCTTTTGCATAAATATTGCACCATATTAAATCTCTTTTTCTTTCCCATGTCCAAATTTCTTCTTCAGATGTCTCCTACTCCTCCTGTTTCTCCTTACTTTGAGAATGCTTTGTTCCATCATGCTGTAAAATAAACTATAATAAACTGTGTTAGACTTTCTGCACTAAATCTTTCACTTCACAGATATTCCATAACTTCAGCTTCTATTTGTTTAACTTCTACGTTACTAGTCTTCTGTTCTACGTTCCCCCTTTGTAATCTTATTTTTGTATTGTGAAACTTTCCATATCTGGTACTTTGCCTGGAGTTCTTTTCAGGTATCTTTGGAGCTGCTTTTTTGTATTGATTAGTTTGACTTTCTCCTTTGCATAAATATTGCACAATATCAGATCTCTCATTCTTTCCCATGTCCATGTTTCTTTTTTATACCTTTCAAAAATCTCTTGGTTTTATTGTTTATATTTTCACACTTCTTCAGTTGCTTCTTTGTCCAAATAACCCAAGGTTTTTTGGGTTGTGTAATGCTTTTCATGAATCTGTTGTATTAATAAACACAAATTTGCATTTGAAGCTTTTGACAGCTTTTCTTGTGAAAGTATTTTTCTTTCCTCTAATTTCTTTCTTAATCTTTTCTGGGCTTCTTGCAACATAGTAACAATACATACTTTCTTTCTTATTCTCAGTAGCCTACTCTATCATCTTTATGACTCCTTTTTTGGTTTTTTAGTTTTTATGTTTTATTGTGGACTACAATTTCCTTCTGGAATGAGGAGCTAACCTGCCCCTGATCCTGGCCTAACCCCATTGTAAGGATGTTTCTGTGTCTTGAGAATGCTTTACTTCATTTTTTCAGTCCTGGTACCTGCGTACCTACCAGGATTGGATAGTTTTTTATCTTGGGACTCGTTATTTTTTAACCTACTTCTGTCCATGATATATGCTATGTAATATATAGTCTATATATCAGTGTTTTCTTGGTGAGGTTTTGTAAAAACAGGGTCCAACTTGTGAAGGTTCTCACCAAGACTTGAGGGTGAATTCATTTCCAACAATACCAGTCTCCTTTGCTTGCTGATTTTATCATCTTTTCATCTCGAGTGTAGTTGTTTTATTGGCCAGAGGGTTCCATAGTCAGTTTTCTGTTTCTTCAGTGCTGGTATAAATTTAGCAAGTTTGTGTTTCTCTCTGCTAATTTCCACAGAACTCATCAAAGCTTGGGAACTAAGCCTGTGTTCCATAAGAATTTTACTTGTACCCATTGGCATCCAGGCAAAGGTAAGTACTTTGGATTGTTAAACTACATTTGTATAAATTATTTTAAGCAATTGGTGCTGTATGTTTGCCTAGTCTGCCTCAATAAAGCACCCTTATTGGTCTGCCCCAACAAAGCACCCTTAACAGCCTTCTATAAACCCTCAGGGCACCACCCTTTTCTTGTGGTACTTGCAATTAATACTGTGCTCTCTAGATTGTATACCTGGATAGGTAGGAAGTTCAGTTCTTACCATGGAAAACGTGTGTGTGTGTGTGTGTGTGTGTGTGTGTGTGTGTGTGTGTGGTTGTCTTCTTGGGGGGGGGGTATAGTGACAGGAAAGTAACAATACAATGTCATATTTGATGTGTCCACTTCCACTAAGGAGAATACGTTTAACTTTGCACACAGCTCCCCCTGCATTTATTTGGAATGCATGGCTAGTCTTAAAAAGGCCCTTGTGGTCATTAGCCAAGTTCATACATATGAACCTATGAAACACCCACTTGTAGTCCACCAATTAAAGGAATGGGTGACATGGATATGTAGCTTCCTACCTTCTATGTAGCCATCTTAGTGGATATGGATACCTTGAGACAATATATCAATTTTCTAATGTTTACAGGCAGCCAGTTAATCCTTAAAGTAACAAATACATTATGCCAGAGGTATACTTACACAATGTCACGGGAAAATAAACTTTCACATACAAGCACGCATCAGGTTGTCAAAACCACTCACACAGCACCCACTAGATATAGCAAACAGCACACACATAGGCCAACATATGCTGAGACATTTAAATATAATCTTCATAAACAACAATGATCCTCTAGACTGTCTGTTGGTAAAGATGTTCCTCAGCAAACCCAAAAGCACTCAGCAAAAACAACCCCTAACACCCCACATACAGCCACACTCAGTGGAGCCCCAAATACAAAGTCTGTAAAACAAGCAAATGCGCTTCCCAGGATTCTAGTCATAGGGGACTACATTGCAAGACATACTGATGCCCCTCTAAAGAGGTTGAGCAAGAAGAAGGTAATAGGTAGTTGCCTATACGGCGCCAGGTCCACCATATTATGCATGCACTCAAATCATTATACCACAGGTACCATTATGATCTCATCATAGTCCACGTAGGTGTAAATGACATGAGACATAGCCCACTTGGCTATATAATGAGAGAGATCATAGAGCTCTTTGACTATGTTTTTTTCCTGGCTGGTATGAACCTAGCATTGAGCATCATATTACCTTCATTGAGGATGATGCCACAATATGAACAAAAGGTGACTGATTTTAACAACTGGAGGAATTTCTGGTATTATTCAAAGGGGAACCAATATTTGTCAACATGGAAGTACTTTGTTAACAGACCACTTTACTTTGCCAAGGATGGTCTGCACCTGCTCTCTCTAGGTTTTTGAACATTGGCTAAAAATTTACCAACCCCCAGAGTGTCTTTTTTAGGCAAAGCCAAATTGATAAGCCTACCGGCACAGCAAAATCAACTCAGCTGAACCTCAAGGTGTACTACTCAATGCCAAGAGCCTAAACAAAAAATATGCGTCCCCCAAGGGCTTCTTACTCTTGAGACTGTTGACATCTGTGCAATTACTGAGACTTGTTTAAAGCAGCAGAGATTACCCTGGCAGTGCAAGGTTTCTGTGCCTTCCACACTTTTAGACCAGTGCTTGCACAGACAGGAGATAAAAGTGGAGGTGCCTCAATATACATCAATAAAACGCATACCTGTAGATGGTTAAACAGGATAATGTACTGAAGGTTCTGTGTGTGCAGATCACCACATATAAAATCCTATACCATATCCCAGCAAGCTATAGGTCAGTCTCCATGTCCCAGGAAACTCACAGTACATACATAATTGAACCTACTGGACACTTACCATCAAACAAATACCCTATTTATGGGGGACTGAGAATCTTACATGGCCTCAAATATGCAGCCACAGTGATTCCTGGGCTTCATACAGACAAACACCCTTGCCCAATCAATGGGTTTGCCCAAAAGAGGCTCCAACATACTGGACCTTGTAATCATAAATATGGGAGAACACTGTAACCCCCCCATGTCACAATATCTCTGGTAAGGTCCAACCATAAAGCTGTCTTCTTTGAAATCAAAATCAATTCAATAACCCTAGTAAACCTAGTAACCATTAGAAATTATTCCAAGTCAAGTTGCCTTTTATTAAGTGACAATTTATCAAAATTCAATGTCCCTCAGAAGCCAGAGAGCACAGCTGTGCAGAATTGTTCACAGAAACTCTGTGCAACCATGTCAATGGCTGCATAGAGGCTACTGTACCTACCAGAAGCAAGCCAATAACTAACTCCAAAAACAATCTACTCTGGTGGCATCCCACATTAAACAGAATATACAACAAAAGGAAAAAAAAACATGGTAAAATCAGGAAGCATAACACCCATAAGGATAAGAACTCTCTCATCAAAAAAAAAAAAAAAAAAAAAAAAAACAGGCAATTAAGAGACTTAATTAGGTCAAATAAAGCCAACTTTGAAGTTAAGATTATCATAAGGCCTTCTTCAGCTATGTCAGAAACCTAAAAGGTAGCACACAGTAGTATACTGAAAGGGTGGTTGATGGTGCTACATTCAGTGAGCCTGATGATATTGCAAATCTGCTGGCTGACATATTAATTTCTAACATTGCCCCTCACTCACCCCCATTCACTCTTCAGGAAATACCTTCAAACATTTCCCCTCCAAGTATAACTAGAGAGAATTCCACAGCTTTGCTCACTAAGGACAGGAACACAGCTTCAGTGGGCCCAGATAACATCCTGGGATGTCTACTGAACAGTCCAAAATACGACTTATCAGGACCATTGGAGTCTCATAAAGTCTCAAAACAGGCTTTGTGCCATAAGAATTCAGGACTGTAACAGTCACCCTCCTTCTTAACAGAAAATGATCACCAAAGACATAGGAGACCTCCAGACACTGAATCCATCCCAGTCTGGCTTTGTCAAAGGAAGGTAACAGTTACTGAACCTGGTGGACTTCTTTGAAAAGGTCACCAAAGCAATGAATGAGGGTAAAGTGGTGCATACTGCCCATCTTGATCTGACTAAGGGGTTTGAAACAATAGCCCACTTTGGTATTGTTAACAAAGTATGGAACTAGACATAAATCATTCTCCAGGTGCAAATAACACTAGGTAAGACTGCAATCCAAATTATAGCTTGCTACAGATCCCCCACCATCCCACAAGGTTCTCACTACACCTTTCCAAACATACTTGAACATATTAAAATACAACCAAACACCCTAATACTGGGTGATTTCAACTACCCTGCCATTAACTGGGAAAACTACTTGTGTACCAACACACTTGCCCAACAGTTCTTGGAATTCATAAATTCCAATGCCTTCAATCAACTAACCCATAGTCCCACCAGGGGCTCCAGTATCCTAGACCTGGTCATTACCAACATGGGAAATCGATGCTCCACACCTATGATCACTCTCGCGTTGGTCAGGTCTGACCATAAGCTAATCACCCTTGACATCTACATCCATTCCCCACCCCCGAATAAGGAAACATCCATAAAAAACTTCTCCAAAGCCAACTTCATGCTACTCAAGTCATAAGTGACAAACTTCATGACACCCATGCATACGGGAACTGAAAATTCGACTGCTTAATCCTACACTAAGGCACTGTACGAGCCCATCCACTCATGCATGAATTGTGCTATCCCAAATAGAACCAAGATGCTCTCCTCCAAAAAAAGGAAGGCAATCTGATGGACCCTTGCCATAAACAAACTATACAACAGAAGGAAGAAACTGTTGTAGAAAAGAGGAAAATCCCAGCATGCAAAAAGCTCCCTTACCAGCCTCAGTACGAAGCTGAGATCCCTCATAAAATCCTCCAAAGCTAATTATGAAAATAAAATTGCCAAAGATTCCAAAGACAACAACAAGGCATTCTATAACTATGTCAAGAATCTAAATGGCAATGCTCAGATCTGCTCTGAGCTACAACAGAATGGCATTAAATATACTGATCCAAAGGATATTGCCAATATCCTTGCAGATTGATTCAGTTCCAACTTCACCCCCCTCTCACCCCCTAAAGAGCCCATCTTAATACCAAAAGATTGCCAAATTCCGGTAATAATGGCCACACAGGTAAAAACACACTCTCCAAAGCTAAGAATGCAGCATCCATGGGACCAGATGACATCCCAGGCTCTGTACTACATGAACTACAAAATGAACTGGCACCTCACCTAAGTGTCATGTTTAATCATAGCTTCACCTCAGGATTCATGCCTACTGAGTGGCGCACAGCTACAGTTATCCCACTCCACAAGGGGGATCCACCTTGGATCCTGGGAACTATCGCCTCATCAGTCTGACGAGCCTGATCTGCAAGGCCATGGAATGTATTATCATGGAACTTATAAACAAAGACATTGGCAACCTTCACTGGACCCCACCCAATTTGGGTTTGTGAAGGGCCGATCTTGTTTCCTGAACCTGATTGACTTCTTTGAATCAGTCTCCAGAGCTGTGGACTAGGGTAAGGTTGTCTACACAGCCTATCTGGACCTCGCCAAGGCCTTCAACACCATCCTCCACTCAGGAATCATAGATAAACTTACTAAGCTGGGCATAAATCCCTATGTCATTTGATGGGTTGCCAACTGGCTTACTGACAGAACCCACACTGTAAAAGTAGCCAACTACAAATCCAGCTCCAGACAGATGACAAGTGGAGTACCTCAGGATTCAGTCCTTGGTCTGCCCTTATTTGGGATCTACTTCTCTGAAGTACAGGCCAACACTAAGGGACTCTGGCTAACAAAGTTTGCAGATGACTGCAAACTGGGGGCCATTATTGAATCCCCAAATTATGTGAATATTCTACAAAAGGGCCTAACAGAAACAGATGCTTGGTGCCAGAACCATGGGTTCAAGCTCAATGCCAAGAAATGTATAGTTATCCCCTTTGGGAAAAAACATGTACCCATGAATTACCACATAGGTGGCAGTACACTAAACACTGAAAGTGTAAAAAAAGACTTAGGGACACAGGTGGACAGTGGTCTCACCTTTGATAACCACATCACCACAACAGTCTGGAAATCCTTCTATGTGGCACACCTCATCACTAAGGGCTTTTCATCCAGAAAAAAGGAGGTAATTGTCCCACTGTACTCATACCTCATTAGACCCATTATATAATACAATGCCCCATTTGGTATGTACCTCTCAAGACATCTGTAACAACAGGAAAGGCCACAGAAATACCTCATTAAAAGAATCACAGGCCTAAAGCCGATGTGCTATGCTGACCATCTAAAAAAACTCTAGCTATACTCTGTCGCATATCATCTACTCACAGGCGATCTCTGCTTAACATACAAGGCCGTGTCAAGCCCAGAGCTGTTGGACATGCTAAACTTAAAGAAATCCCAATCCATCAGTGCCACATGCTACAAGGATCTAAACCTTGTCATCACAATGAATAAAAACATGCTGGAGGGATAGGTTCCTGACCCAGACACTCCCCAGACTCTGGAATAGACTGTCCATGCATGTGACGCAGAGTGCCTCCTTGGCACTCTTCAAAACGAACCTTGACGATTGGATGGGAGATAGGAAATTCACCCCAGGGATCACATTAGTTGCCCTGCTAGACAGGGGTCCAGGGAAGTAAATATTGTCAGAAGAAATAGCCAATGAATTTTTATGGCTAGGCTTGTATAGGCCCTAGGGCTGATAGCCTAGTACCAGCCAATGAACCTATGAACCTATAGCTCTCTGACCCAGGTCAGTAGTCAAGGAGTCTCAATCCTCACCACTGATATCAGTGACAGATGGTTACTAAAAACAGGAATAGATTTACACAGTATTTTTCAGAGGCAGCTCTCTGCATCAAGTACAGTTTCCCCAAGAGCACATAAGGAACAAGCTCCAGACCTGGGACTGGATGCTCTGTCTCTTCAGATCCCAAATAAGACTAACTTTTGAGCACTGTGCCCCAGCTTCAAGTAACTGACACACCCAGACCTAGGTATTTGATTTTCACACATGCACTCCTGAGATAGGCTGGTACAGATCTATTAGTTGTGCCCCCTTCTGCCCAGGCAATAAGGTAACTACAGTGCCACCAGTCAGGCTCTTACAAGAGTATCCAAATATACTAAATAAAATCAGTACTAATATAAATGGTAGAATATAACCAAAGCAGACAGGCTTTTTGGAGTGGCCAAGCCATCACTAAAATAAGCAAAAGTACTCTCAAGACATTAAAAACAATCTCCAAAATACCAGCCACAATGAAAAGTATAAAAATATTTAATAATAAATAATAAAATGGAAAACATGAGAATACTAAATATCAAAGTGCAATAAACACCAGAGTTTCAATCACAAGAGAAATAAAAATAACACAGTTGGACAGATTCAAACAGATGGAGAAAAATACAAATTAACTAATCTCACTGTATTTCCTGACTGTTTAATGAATAATGATTCCCTAGCTAACTTAATTAATACAGCAAATCAAAATCTGATGCTGAGATGTTTAATTCCACAAGGCAAGGTAATGAGCTTCTAACTAAACTGAACTGAACTGAACAGCTTAACTAACTGACTGTGATAACTGTCATAGATCTTTATATCAGGTACCAAAGAAAACAAAACAAAACAAACTGCTGTGAGAGTTCCATCTTGTCAGTGCTGGTATAGAATGACATCACATTTGATCACCTGACTCTGACACAACACACACTCAGTGCCCCACCAAGAGCTGTTGTAGTATTTGAAAATTATACTCTTAATTTCCAGAATTCCTTGTTTAAACATATACATTTAATCAGTTATAATAACACTGCTGATCCATTTTTAGCACAATCATCTGTACAGGTCAGTGTGATAGTCAAATGAGCCAAAATTATCTACAAGTCAGTGTGATAGTCAAATGACACACAGTTATTTACAAAACTTCAGCCAACCATGCAGGCATATGTTACACATGCACTGCCTATTCTCCCTGGCACAGTTGACAATACCTCACATCATCACAAGCATGCTGGACAGCCAGCTGGCTCATAGATAGGACACAGGAAGTCAGGATCAATGAGGTCTCCACCAAAAATAGGGCAGTCATCAGTGGAGTCCTGCTTCTTGGAAGTCAAAGCCAATATTACAGGCCTCTGGCTGACAAAGTTTGCCGCTGATTGGAAATTGGAAGCAGTCATAGAATGCCCCCAAAATGAAAACACCCTACAGGAAGGTCTAACACGGACAAATGTCTAATTCCAAAGTCACGGATTGCAACTCAGTGCTAAAAAATGCATCATAGTACCTTTTGGGAAGTTATCCATACCGGGAAGCTATTCCATCGGTAAAGCATCTCTAAGAGTTGTCTCTCTTGTTTTGGATCTGGGAACTCATGTAGATAGTAACCTAGCCTTCAACCAAAATGTGTCCACAGTAGTAAGAAAATCCTTCTTTGAGCTCAACTTATAAGTAAGGACATTGCATCTAGGTACAGGGAAGGCAACATTCCACTGTACGTGATCAACATCAGATCCATCAAAGAGTACAATACCCCAATTTAGTATGTACCTGACCAGACACATGCAGCAAATAGAATGTCCACAAAGGTTCCTTACAAAAAGAATATGGAGAGTAAACTCAATGTCCTATGTCAATCACCTCAAAGCCCTGTCTCTCTGCTCAGTCTCATACAGACCACTGAGAGGTGACCATTTGACCGGCCAATGTCTTGCGTACAAAGCAGCCTTGAATCCTGCTCTGCTGAACCTTTTGTACTTCTGCAAGACAAACAAGATCACAACTACTACAGAAAAAGCCTAAATTAGCCTGTACTTCAGAGAAGTAGATACCAAACAGGAGAGGTCCCAGGAATGAACCCCGAGGTACTCCACATGTCACTGGTTTGAAGTCAGATTTGAAGTCTGCAACTTTTACAGTGTGGGTACTGTCAGTGAGCCATTTGGCAACCCATCTTGTGACACAGGGATTTATACCTAGTTTAGTGAGTTTAGCTATAATTGCAGAATGGGGGATGGTGTCGAAAGCCTTGGCAAGGTCAAGATAGGCTGTGTGAACCACCTTACCCTTATCTACAGCTTTGGTGACTGCCTTAAAGAAGTCGATCAGGTTCAGGAGGCATGATCTTCCTTTCACAAACCTGAACTGGGTGGGGTCCAGAGTTTGGAGGATGCCAATGTCTTTGTTTATGAGTTCCATGATGATACATTCCATGGCCTTGCAGACCAGGCTCATCAGGCTAATAGAGCGATAGTTCCCAGGATCAGTGGTGGCTCCCCCCTTTGTGGAGTGGGATAACTGTTGCTGTGCACCATTCAATGGGCACAAAGCCTGATGTGAGACTATGATTGAACATGGTGCTTAGGTGGGGAGCCAGTTTGTTCTGAAGTATAAAACGCAGCCTGGGATGTTGTCTGATCCCATGGATGCTGTGTTTTTGATTTTAGACAGTGCAGCTTTTACCTGCATAGATGTGATTACAGGGACTCTGCATTCTTCCTGTATAGATATGGGCCCTTTAGGGGGTGAGAGGGGGTAAAGTTAGCACTGAACCTATCTGCCAGTATGTTGGCAATATCAGTTGGTTTAGTAATTTTCATGCCATTGTGCTGTAATTCAGAGCAGATCTGGGTGTTGCCATTGAGATTCTTGACATAGCTATAGAATGCTTTGTGGCTGTCCTTAGGATCAGTGGAAATTTTATTTTCATAGCTAGCTTTGGAGGATCTTATAAGGGATCTCAGCTTCTTACTGAGGCTGACCAGGAAGCTTCCCCACTCATGAGATTCTACTCTCTTTTTCAACAGTTTCTTCCTTCTGTTGTAGAGTTTGCTTATGGCAGGGGAGCACCAGATTGGCTTCCTTTTTTTTTGGAGGATAGCGTCTTGGTTCTATTTGAGATAGCATGATCCATGCACTTGTGTAAGTGCTGTAGAGTGCATTTGTGTAGGATTCAGCAGTTGTAATTGTATTGCCCATCTGCATGGGTGTCATGAAGTTCACTACTTCTGTCTTAAGAAGCATGAAGTTGGCTTTGGAGAAATTTTTTACTGTGGTTTCCTTAAGGGTGGGTGGAGGCGGGATGCAGATATCTAGGGTGATTAGCGGGTCTATATTAGGTCATCAAAATGGCAGAATTTCAATTATCTAATATTGAACCCAATATCGCGAATGCTGAAAACAGCGAAGCTGCACGAAACCGAATTCTTTCCTAGGGAAAGAATTTGGTTGGCTGTTGTTGTGGCTTCGCTGTTTTCAGCGATGCGGTGGAAAGTTACGGGTTGGGTTAAGGTAATAAGGTAAGTGTGTGATTGTGCAGACGTTCGGGTTATGGTGCAAGTTGGGTGAGTTAGGGTTAGGGCGCAGGTCAGGTAAGTGTGAGATTGTGACAGAATTTGGGGTTAGGGGTGGATTTAGTGAGTTAGGGTTAGGGCGCTGGTGAGGTGAGTGTGCGATAGTGAGAATTTGGGGTTAGGGGCAGGTTAAGTGAGTTAGGGTTAGGGCGCAGTTGAGGTGAGTGTGCGATAGTGACTGACCTTAAGGTTAGGGTCTGGGTTAAGTTAAGTGGATAGATAGTAGTGTATGTGCAGTGTAGTGTAGGGTTAAATGTAACTTTTAAATGTATGTGTGTGGATTGCTGCTTTTTAGTGTGCTTGTGGAGTATGTGTGTTTCTTGGAACAGCAAATTTTTTCCCAGGGAAAAAAATTGCTGTTTTGAGGTTTTGATATTGCTAGGGTTCGGGTTTTGCAGTTTCGACATTATGGCATTCAATAATGAGCCATTTCGATGATCTGATATAGACCCTGATTAGCTTATGGTCAGATCTGACCAACGAGGAGTTAACTTCAGGTGTGGAACACCAGTCACTCATGTTGGTAATTACTAGAGCTAGGATATTGTTGCCTCTGCTGAGGGTGTGGATAACTTGATCCAGGGCACTGGAATTCATGAATTCCAGAAAGCGTTGAGTGAAGGAGTTGGAATATGAGTAGTTTTCCCAGTTAATGGTGGGGTAGTTGAAATCGTCCATTATTAGGGTGTTTGGTTGAACCTTAATATTTTTCAGTATATCAAAAAAGAGGAGTGGGAATCCTGGGGCATGGTGGGGATCTGTAGCAAGCTACAATTTGCATTGCAGTTTTGCCCAGAGTTAGTTGCACTTGGATAACCTTGGATGGATTATGCTGCACAACTAGCCTGGAGGTGTGGATATCCTTAATGAATACGGACACACCTCTGCCTTAAGTGTTTTGGTCCAGGTTATATGGCCGAAAAGTGTGGTATGAGATATAGCCTGGTAATCCAGGGGTGCTCTCTACAGCCTTGAACCAGGTCTCAGTCACTGCACAGATATCAATGTTCTCCATTTTAAGGAGTGCCTCAAGTGATTGCATTTTGAGACTTAGACTTCTAGCATTGAGTAGCATTCCCCTCAGTTTTTGCTTGCCTGTTCCTGTTACGGTGGTGAATTTGTCATTTGAACCTTGCCTAAAATAGGCACTATAGGGATGGCAAGAGCCTTAGCCAGTATCCAGAATAACAAGGGCAACAGGAGCAGGCCATCTCTGCCAAAGCATCGTGGTCTGTCGACCATGTCATCCCAGGCAGACAGATACTGGATCCCCTTGGAATGACACCAGAAGCTTAGCCAATTGTTGAAGTCAATAATTTTGTCCTTCTACTGCGGTATCATTCTCGGTGATGGTAGGATGCTACTCAGGGTTAGGGTCATACCTGCCTGGGCTACAAGATCAGATAGCTCTTCCATGTCTCTTTTCATGTAGTCCAGGGAGGTACGTCTCAGGTCGTTCACACCAACATGGACAATGACAGAGTCATATTTGTACTTGTGGAGTGACCTGAGTGCGTGGGTTATGTGGTGGATCCTGGCACCTGACAGGCAGCTGACAGTAACCTTCTCCTTGTTTAGCCTGGTGAGTGGGACATCAGTGTGCCTGACTACAGAGTCACCTATGACCAGTGTCTCACTAGTCTTATATGTAAGGTCATGGAAAGAATTATCATGGAAATGATAAGTAGTGATATAGCAAACCTCTAGGCACTGGACCCACCCCAGTTTGGTTTCGTCAAGGGCAGGTCATACCTACTCAACCTGGTGGACTTCTTTGAGAAGATCTCCAAAGCAATGGATGAGAGCAAAATAGATCACACTGCCTACCTTGACCTAGTCAATACATTTGACAGAATACCCCATGTGGGCATTGTTGACAAACTAAGAAGATTAGATACAAACCCGTATGTCACCTGATAGACAGTCAACTGGCTCAAAGACAGGAACTAGGAAGTCAGAATTAGGGAGTCCACCTCTACAAAGAGGCCAGTCACAAGTGGTGTCCCTCGTGGATTGGTCCTTGGATTGCTCGTTTTTGACATTTATTTCTCTGAATTCAAGGCCAATAACAATGGTCTCTGGCTGACTACATTTGCAGATGATTGCAAATTAGGAGCTGACATTGAATCCCACACCAATGGAAATGTTCTCCAGGTATGGCTGACACAGTCAAACAACTGAAGTCAGAGCCATGAACTAAAATTAAATGCCAAGAAATACATAATAGTATCATTCAAGAAGTCATCCACCTCTGGTAATTATCATATTGACAACACACCCCATAAAGTTGACCTAGTAGTCAGGGATTTAGGGACACACACATAGACAGTAATCTAGCCTTTGACCATCACGTGTCTACAGTAGTGAGGAAATCATTTTATATTATGCAACTTATAAGCAAGGGTATGGTATCTAGGGCTAAGGAAGTCATTGTTGCACTGTATTCGGCACTCATCAGACCCATCATTGAAGCACAATGACCCTTTTGGTATGTACCTAACCAGACATATCCAACAAATGGAACATCCGCATACATTCCTCATGAAAAGAATACACAGCATAAGTAAAATGTGTTATGCAGACCACCTCAAGACCCTATCCCTGTATTCTGTCTCTTTCAGGTTTTTGAGGGGAGATCTATGCCTGGCATACAGGGCATTGTTGGACCCCACTCAGATGGACCTCCTGCATATCCACAAAGCAAACAGCACCAGAATTACCCATTCTAAAGACATAAACCTTGCCTGTGATATAAATAGGACCTGCTGGAGAGACAGACATGTATCCGATAGACTACCCCATCTCTAGAACAGGCTCCCATCCTTGTGAAGCAGAGTTTCTCCCTAACCCAATTCAAGTGTAACTTAGACAATTGGATGGAGAACAGGAAATTCATCCCTGGGTCACAGCTATGTCTCTAATGGACACAGGCATCCTGTAAATGGTTCATCTCCTAGGCCCCTGGCTTGTAAATGTTTCATCTTCCAAGCTCCTGCTTACACTTATCAAGGGTACTAAAACTTGTCAGAAATTTGGGATGCGTTGCTAGGCTTAAAAAGGCCCTTGTGGTCATTAGTCTAGTAAACATCAATGAACCTGCAAACCTATGAATAGAAACTGAATAGACTTCATGCATTGGCTGCTCCTTTATAGTATATCAATGAAAATCAGGAACAGGAGAAAAGATAAGGTACAACTTTGGCAACATTCTCTGCCCATCTTGAATGTATTTAACTGGGAAGAAAAGGCATCAGCTTGACAGAGTTCTCTACCCATTTAGAATACATTCAACTTGCTAACAAAAATGTAGACATAACTCTTTCTTCTTATATACAAAGACAATTCACACAGCAACAGTGCTCGGACCCCAACTGTTGTAGCACATCCCACAAAACATCCTGGCATTCCTGGTTGCATGTTTTCTCCAGATCCACAAAACACATGTGAATGCAGATATTAGCAAACTGTTATGACCCCTCTGATATCTATGCAGGGACAAAGAGCTGATCTACTGTTCCATGAATAGGACAGAATCCATACTGATCCTTCTGAATCAGGGACTCAAATAACAAGCAAAGACTTCTTCCCAACACCTTATCTTCAGCCTTCTAAGGAAAGCTGAGGAGCATGATTTTCCTATAAATGGAACGCATACTACTATTTCCTTTTTTGAAAATAGGACCAGTAGCTCGGTTTACCATTTCAAATGTTTTTTCATCATTTTTCATGTAACATTGAAAAGACATGTTAACAATGACACCCTATTTAACACCCAGTGCCTTCAACATTTTGATAGGATCTCATCCATTTTCACAGCCTTATGACAGGAAAACTGTTTATTCAGTGCAGTAGCCTCATTTACAGAAATGGAAATAGTCCCTCCAGATGATTCTGGCACTGCCTTCAAGGATGAGGACCTGCCCACCAGGTGTAGTATTTCATCAAAGTGTTTATTGTACAGCTCAAAGCTATTCTCATATACATTCAGCATTTATTCACCTTTGCTAAGAACAGCCTGGAAAATGTTCTGCCTTCCATTCTGAGCCACTGGATGGTATACTAGAACCTATTTGAGGCTATCCACCAGTCATTGTCTATAACCCCACCAAACTTCCTCCACACAAAGACCTTTACTTCAGTGACTGCCTCAGCTGCTATGCTTCTTTCTAGTTAACACCTATTGGTCAAATCCAGAGATTCACCCCTGCAACACTGCATGGGAGGTCTCTTTTTTAACTTGGCAGCTTTGTTTAGCTGTGATGTCCATCACTGGGTCCTAAGTTACTGCAAGTCAAACATCTTTTGTTTCAGCTCCTTACTGCTGCCTCAGCTTACTAAGATCTTGAATAAGTTCCATACAGACTTCACCTGCCTGACTTCTCCAGGTATATTGAAAATGCTCCTTTGTACATGAAAGTTTCACTGATTCCACACAAAAGCATCAGGTCAGCATTTCTTGGACACTTTCACTAGATGTTTGGGTTTCCAAGATTTGTTTAGATGCCACCATGGCTGACTGACCAAATTCAATAATAAATACTAGTGAGCTGCCTCTTTTAACTTGACTATCATAACATAAGGCCTCAGGTCTGGTGATATGACAAAAAAGTTTATTGCTGACCTCTTGCCCAAGGTACTGTGGTACCAAATATACTTTTGAGCACCATTGTGCTCAGACATGGTGTTTGTTATGGTCAGTCCATGACTGTCCGAGAGCTCAAAAGACAATGCACCATGCTGCTCAAGAACAGACTTGCCACTCCTCCCAGCTGAGCCCTTCTGTGTATCTCCACCAGTCCCCACATGATCGATCAACTATTGTAGCAGAACTAAAGAACCAGTAAGCAATACACTACTGAGAAATGCACCTATATTCTTTAAGAAGTATGGGTACCCTAATTAGTTGTTAAATGCTTATACACAAACAACACATTTCTTAATGGAAATCATATCTGCTGTGAGTTGACCCTCTCATCTAATTACTCATATTCCAGCTGTACAAGATTTAGTTTGGATATTAAGAGCATACCCACATCCACACAGGGCCGTTTTGGATGGTCATCTCTAGAATAATGGGAGGTGACTCCCACTGAAAAACTCAGGCTTCAGAATCAATTCTGTGTATAGTGCTAAGACTGACTTAATCTAGTTAACACTATTCACTCTCACATACAGCCTACATCTCTTTTGCCAATAATGACGGGACACTGCATATCCTAAAAGCAAGTTTCAGTTGTTAGTGCCTTGATTGTCTTAATCCATCTGCCTGCTGTCTGATACTTCACTGACATAACACCTGATCCTCCCACCCTAAACCATGTGAGTGGTGAGCCCACACAATATCTCCATGAAATGTTTGGGAATAGTCCTATCAAGACTATACGGATCACTCAGCCACTAGGCAGGCAGCCATCCCAAGTTTGACCACAGCGGTGGCCCAATGCCCATATTCATGGAATCATTTTCTGATTCTATAACTGATACATCATGGGGGGGGGTCACATTTTGGATCAATGCCTGTAAGGCCCCTCATCACACTCCTTTGACAACAAAGCTCCAGACAATATAGTTTTAAGTATCGCATGGTTATCCAAATCCATGTATTACAGCAAGGCCATGACATCAGGCAAGGAAACATGAGCAGAATTAAGCAGAGTTGTCTGCAGATTTCTCTGGCAACTTATCCATGGTGATGTGGCTATTACACATTATATATATATATATATATATATATATATATATATATATATAATATATATATATGTGTGTGTGTGTGTGTGTGTGTGTGTGTATGTACATATCTATATATATATATATATATATATATATATATATATATATATATATATATGTGTGTGTGTGTGTGTGTGTGTGTGTGTATGTATGTATATATATATATATATATATATATATATATTTTTTTTTTTTTTTTTTACATTATCATACAAAATCTGTACTGGTAATGGTTATTTTTACATAATCTGTTTCTTTTGTCAACTGCCAAGTGGAGTCTTTATTTATTTATTAATTTGTTTGTTTGTTTATTTATTTATTCTATTCTGTTTTTGGGAATACAGTAGCAGTAGTCACATACATTTTGCATCACCGCTACTAGTTTAACAAACTTCTTAACTAAATTATGGACATGTATGCCCGATGTCCTCTTTTATTGATAGCTTAATCTGTTTTGGCTCCCACTCATGTCTTTCTGCTTTAGCCTTCTTCTTCATTTAACCACCTCCCATTACCATTAAAGCTTATTACTTTGATGTCTACCTTGATAAGTTATGTGATTTGGAGGGAGAGGTGGTAAACTCCCTGCTAATCAGTCCCACCACATAGCTCTTTGAAAGCTGCACAGTGAAGCAAACATTGATCTGTTTGCTTAAATTCTTTAAAAGCTAGCCTATGCATACTGCTTTATGAGTAGAACTTCCTTGAATTCCATTATAGTAACATTCACTTGAAAAGCACATTTCTACCAAGTAGACTACATTTTCAGAAGACATTTTCTGTGGTTGCTCTTCACTGGGGCTGGATAAGATAATGCACTTATAGGGGCCCTTATCTTGTCTCATGATAGTGGTTAGATATAGGTAAGTTTGATGGAACTTACTATTGACAATCATGTGCTTCAAATATGCCAGTAGACTTGAAATCGGGGTGTTATTTTAAATGTTGTGGAGTTATTTACTGACATTATAAACAGTTCTTGAAGGCGTATTGGAGTGTTTTCTTTTTATTTATATAGCACCCTTAAAACTGTATTTTTATCCAAACATACTGATATGACACTGTACGGACACTAACATTCTGTTGATAACATCAATTCTTCCCATGACACAGTCATTATAAGCTATTGCATTGGTTTATATATTGCTTAAATGCTGCATCTGAATTCTTACATTTAGTGGCTGTTTGCATATATAAAAAATAACTACATACACAAATAGCTTCCATAATGAAATAACACACATATAAACATGTACAAAAACAATAAGCAAAACACAAAGCCTGACTCCAGAAGATTGTGTGTACCAAACTGCTGTATTAAGGATCTCTGGCTGCATGTGTCTGTGTGTGTGTGTGTGTGTGTGTGTGTGTGTGTGTGTGTGTGTGTGTGTGTGTGTGTGTGTGTGTGTGTGTGTGTGTGTGTGTGTGTGTGTGTGTGTGTGTGTGTGTGTGTGTGTGTGTGTGTGTGTGTGTGTGTGTGTGTGTGTGTGTGTGTGTGTTGAAAAAGCACTGAGCAGAAAATAAAGTAGTTGTTGCAGACTTCAAATTACTATGTTGCACAGAATACATTTTTATTATCATAGGAATAGCATAACGTATTTATATCAGTTTAGAAACTGTCGTCTTTTTTTTTCAATCCAGATGATTAAATACTTTAGGGTACCTGATTACATTAGAAAAATATTTGCTTGTTTCTAACAAGAGCTATTGTTGCTAGTCATATGTGATCAATGTTGTGATTGTGTCTTTTGGCTTTTCCCAGTTAGGGGTCGCCAGAGTGGAATTCCAGACCCCTAATAATTGGCAGCAGATTTTTACTTGCCGAGTTGCTGGCCCTGACGCACAACCTTCAATGAAGGTACACCCATTCATGCATGTCTTCACACAGAAGACGATCTAGCTGAGAATCGAACAGGACAACATCTTACTGTGAATGGTCTTTCGGCTTTTCCCAGTTAGGGGTTGCCACAGTAGAACTCCGGTCCACTAATGATTGGCAGTGGATTTTTACAGTGCTGAGTTGCCAGCCCAACTCCCAACCTTCAAAGAAGGCACACCCATTCACGCACGCACCTACCTGCATGTCTTTCAAACATCACTCGACCACAGGGAGGACATGCAGACTCCACACAGAAGGTGCTCTAGCTGAGAATCGAACGGGGGAACCTCTTGCTGTGAGTCAACAACACTAACCACTGCACCACCGCAGCCTATGTCTTGCTTTAATGAATAACAAAAAAATATATCCACTGAACACTCAAAAGGACGACAGCCAAATCTTTAGTGTATAAAGTGTTTAATCACCGCTTTCATCCACAAAGGGACTTCTTTAGAACAATACAATTAACTCATAGACCAAAAGCAATATATATGTCTTATACTAATTATCCATTTAACACATTAAAACATTTAATTACTAAAATACTTACACTAATAAAGATAAATTTTAAGAATAAAAATATATATAAGATGTAAAACATGAATAATAATAATATGGAAATATTATACAAAAAGTTCACAGTAGTTGAACATGTACCTTTAGATAGGAGGGGTGGTGTCATAAAGAAGAGTAGAAAAAAGGGAATCTCTTTGGCAATTAAAACTAGGAGCTGATTTATTTCCTGGCTTGAATGGTACTATTAGCATCAATTAACATTAAATGTTTTTTAAAAGATAGAAGATTGAAAGTTTTAAAGTGACTTTATGTCACTGGCTTTTTATATAATATTTCCATATTACTATTCATATTTTACATCTTATATATATTTTTATTCATAAAATTTATCTTTATTAGTGTAAATATTTTAGTAATTAAAAGTTGTAATGTGTTAATTGGATGATTAGTATAAGAAGTCCCTTTGTGAATGAAAGTGGTGACTAACTTTATACGCTAAAGATTTGGCTATTGTCCTTTTGAGTGTTCAGTGGATATATTTTTTGGTCATTTGTCAAGGCCATTTCCACTTCTGGTTTTCATTTTATCACTGCTTTATTGAATGACATGCTGTAGCAGGGAACTTTCATAATTGTTGGGTAGAATATTCCAGAGTGTCAGAAGCATTATGTGTTTTTCAGATTGTTGGTTTATGGCCAATGTTCAGCTACAGAAGCTTCAATCTGAAAAAGACTTATGCCGGAACAGCATGCCTAGTACAGTCCTGGCAAACATTCAGATATAACAGCTTGTCTGCAATGAGCAGAAAATTGCAGCAAACTGACTTAAATTACATATTATATTCCCTGATCTAGGTTAGGTGACTTTAAAATGTGACAGACACAAGTGAGATAATCATGAGGTTTGCATGTACTTTTTCTTTTCTTTTTGTAAAACCATATTATCTTCTTTCTAGTCATACTTGCTCACCTCTGCAGATGAACCCAGTGCTTCCCTGCTGCAGCTAAGATTTCCAGTCTTTAGTTCTTAGCAAGTTGTGAGAGCTGGTACCGACCTCAATGATGAAGGCACAACGTCTAAGTGATCTCTAAATTATCCAGCAGCTAGTGTATTTCTTTTCTCTAATACATGCCTCACAGACTGAAATGACATTCTCAAACACCATCAAGATGGCATACAATTCATTTCAAGAGAAACTCTGCAATTGCCATTTTCTGTCTCTTACAACAATTTTTATTACTATTATATAAGGCAAGCTTTGTGTAAGGCTTGCTCAAGCCCTGCAATATCACCTCATATCAAACTTTATGAGTGATGGGTGGGTCCTAGTAAAACACAGCAACTGAGATTTGATGATGAGAATTCTCAGAACCTGAGTTCTGGTGAGAAGTATGTTTTTGGCAAGTAATTGTTGGTACATAACACATTGCCATAATAAATCAGCAGTGATTAGTGTACCTTTCTATGTCTGACTACATCAAACTATGTCTGTGGAATACTACAAATCCAGGAGTCTATGAAGATGGACTGTCAGATCATGGACATGATGCATGCCTTCACCAGCCTGTTCTTTTCACCTAGATGATACATCAGTACTTTTTACTGATCAAAAAAGACGTCATGCTGTCCGTGTTTTACTGTCATCATGGAAACTTTGAATATTATAAGTGTACAGTAGCAAAAACACTGTGTGGTGCTGGCCAAGTATTATTATCTTATATTATTATCAACAAGAAGGCACTTCATCTTATATGTACTATTCTGATATCCCAAGGATGAGGCAATGATCAGTACCCAGGTGTGATCACAACAATGCTGCACTCTGTCTTTACATGATTCCGATCATAAATATGCTGCATACATTCACCATCATAGTCTTATAATTAAGGCTGACATGTTCTTATTTACTTCCAGTAATAGGTTCCTACTGCTGTTCTACCCAGGTACCATGAAGAAGTAGCTGCCCACCAGTTTAGTCTGTCCAGTGACCTAAAGACATTCCTTGCTAAGCAGCATACTTCTTCCATGTTCAGGTTGTCAGCTCCCAATTATGAGACATACTGGATGTCTGGATTTTATCACATTGGTAGAAGTATCACACTGTCCTTTACTATGCCATGGTTGTAGCTTGTTTGCTTGACTCTGTGGGCTGTGACACATGAAGCCGAGAAAGAGATGCACTTCATGTTTTATTTATTACCCTTGATTAAGACATAGGTTCATAGGTGTGTACTATGCTAAAGGCTCTGGAGCCTTTACAAGCCTAGCCCATAGGATTACCCTGGCATCATAGAGCCACTGGAGTGATCCCCAGGGTGAATCTTCTATTTTCTATCCACTCATCAAGATTTCTCTTGAAGAGGGTCAGTGAGGTGCTCTGTTTGACATGTATGAGAAGTCTATTCCATAGCATGGGCAGTCTTTGTGTTATGAACCTGTCCCTCCAGCACGTTCTGTTGGTTGTGGTAATGAGGTTGTGGTTTCAGGAGCATGTGGTGCGTAGGGATTGGGATTTCTTTAGATGTAGCATTTCTAACAGAACTGAGTCAGACATGGCTTTGTAAGTCAAGCAGAGATCGCCTCTAAGTAGACGAAATGAAACAGAAAATAGTTGGAAATTTTTTAGTCTGTCCATATAGAACAAGTGTTTAAGGCCTAGGATCCTCTTTGTGAGGTACTTTTGTGGCATTTCCAGTTGTTGCAGGTTTCTAGTGAGGTACATGCCGAATGGGGCATTGTACTCGATGAATGGCCTAATCAGGGAAGAGCAGAGTAGTCAATGACCTCTTTCTTCCTGAATCCAAAACCCTTAGTAATGAGATGTGCTGCATAGAAGGACTTTCTAACCACAGTGGCAATGTCATGGTCAAAAGAGAGGTTGCTGTCAACCTGTGTTCCCAGATCTCTTATAATGCTTTCTGTGTTCAGTGGACTACCGTCGATGTGATAATTCATGGGAACTGGGTTTTTTCCCAAAGGGGATGATGACACATTTTTTGGCATTGAGTTTAAGGCCATAGTTCTGACACCAGTCATTGGTCTCAGTGAGGCCTTTTGTAGGATGCCAACATCACTTGGGGAGTTAATAATAGCTCCCAACTTGCATGCGTCTGCAAATCTTGTCAGCCAGAGTCCCTTCATGTTGGCCTGGACTTCAGGGAAGTAGATACCAAATAGGAGAGGACCCAGGACCGAAACCTTTGGGACTCTACTCGTGACTGGTCGGTAGTCTGACTTGGAGTCAGCTACTTTCACACTGTGGGCTCTATCCATGAGCCAGTCTGCAACCCACCTAGTGATATAGGGGTTGATGCCTAGCTTAGTGAGTTTTTCTATGATTCCTGAGTGGGAAATGGATCAAGGTAGGCTGTATGAACCACTTTGCCTTCATCCACAGCTCTGGTGACTGACTCAAAGAAGTCAACCAAGTTGAGCAGGCATGATCTGCCCTTCACAAAACCAAACTGTGTGGGATCCAGAGTTTGGAGATTCCCTATATCCTTGTTTATTAGGTCCATGATGATGCATTCCATAGCTTTGCATATCAGACTCATCAGGCTAATGGGGTGATAGTTCCCAGGGTATGTAGTCACTCCTCCTTTGTGGAGAGGGATGAGTGTAGCAGTGCGCCATTCGGTAGGGACAAAGCCTGAAGTGAGGCTGTGACTGAACAGGACATACAAGTAAGGTGCCAGTTCACTCTATAGTTCATGTAGAACACAGCCAGGGATATTGCCAGGTCCCATAGAAGTTGTATTCTTGGCCGTGGACAGTGCTGTTTTAACCTGTGCAGCAGTAATACTGGATACCTGGCAATCTACTGGTATTGTGATTGGTCCATTGGGGGGGAGGGGAAAAGTTGACACTGAATCTGTCGGACAGTATATTTGCAATATCTGTTGGCTCACTATATGAGGTACCATTGTGCAATAGCTCAGAACAAATCTAGGTATTGCCATGGAGATTCTTTACATAACTATAGAAGGCTTTGTGGTTGTCTTTACTATCTGCTGCAATTTCATAGCTAGCTTTACAGGATCTGATGAGGGATCTCAACTTTTTGTTGAGGATGATAAGGGAGTTTTTCCAGTCTTGAGACTTCACCTTATTCCGCATCAGTTTTCTCCTTCTGTTGTAGAGCTTGCTTATGGCAGGGGACCACCAGATTGGCTTCCTTATTTGGAGGAGAGCATCTTGGTTCTATTGGGTATAGCGAGATCCATGCATTTGTGTATGTGTTTGTACAATGTATTGGTGTATGATTCGGTGGTCATGCAACTATTCTCCATTTGCATGGTTGCCGTGAAGTTAGCCACTTCTGTTTTTAGAATCCCAAAGTTAGCTTTGGAGAAGTTTTTCTTGGTGATTACCTCTGTGGGGGGGGGGGGGCGTGTAGTGGGAGGGATGTGGATTTCCAAGGTGATTAGTTTGTGGTCAGATCTAACCAGAGAGGAGTTGACTATTGGTGTGGAGCAACGTTTGCCCATGTTAGTAATGACCATGTCAAGGATATTGCTACCTCTAGCGGGGGTAAGAACGAGCTGGTCCAGAGTATTGAAATTAATGAATTCCAGGAAATGTTGGGCAAGTGTATTGGTACATGAGTAGTTTTCCCAGTTAATGGAGGGGTAGTTGAAGTCCCCCGGTAAAAGAGTGTTAGGTTGGACCCTAATATTCTCCAGGGTGCTTAGGAACGTGAAGTGTGAGTCTTGGGATATGGTTAGGGACCTATAGTAGGCTACGGCCTGAATTGCTGTCTTACCCAATGTTAGCTGCACCTGAAGTATCTCTGATGTGTTATATTGGGCTACCAGTCTGGAGGAGTGTGCATCCTTTATGAATATGGAAACACTACCTCCTTTGGAGCTTCGGTCCAAGTTCTGAGGCAGAAAGGTGTGGAATGGGTTATAACCTGGTAGTACAGGGGTGCTTTCTGCTTCCTTAAACCAGGTCTCTGTTACAGCACAAATGTCGTTGTTCTCCATTTTAAGGAGTGCTTCGAGCGAGTGCATTTTAAGATTTAGACTTCTAGCATTGAGCACATGACCCTCAGATTGCATTTGTTTGTAGCTGTTATGGTGGTAATTTGGTCTTTGGAACACCACCTAAAACAGGCACTATAGGGGTGGCAAGAGCCTTGGCCAGTATCCAGAAGCCCAGGGGTGACAGATGCAGGCCATCTCTGGCAAAGCATTGAGGTCTGTCAATCATTTCATCCCAGGCAGACAGATACTGGATCCCCTTAGAATGACTCCAGAAACTTAGACAACTGTTGAAATCAATAATTTTCTGCTTGTACTGTGGTATCATTCTGGGTGATGGTAGGATCATCAGCTCAGGGCTAGGGTCATACCCACTGGGCTACATAATCCGAGAGCTCCTCCATGCCTCTTTTCATGTATTCCAACAAGGTACATCTCAGGTCATTCACACCCACATGTACAATGACAGAGTCAGATTTGTACCTGTTGTTGAGGGACATGAGTGCGTGCGTTAAACACACTTCTGCTTTTTCGATACTAGTTTACCCTTACCATAGTGTATACTTTGAAAATAAGATTATTCTTTTTGGCCATTTCAGCTTTAATCAATTGCCTGTATAGGACATAAAAATCCATTGCCACTGATACCATAATTGTCTCTATAATAATTTTTAGGTACCATTAAAAAGGTGAAGTTCTGTGCTTACATACCAGCATTAATTTGCATCCTCAGTCTATTCCTTCATATTTTTATGACACATAGTATAATTCAGATACCCCTGACATAATTGTACAGTTAATTATTAAGCACGATCGTAAGATTACAAGACATTGATATTTATAATGTGCGCTCAAGCTTCTAAGATAGGGAGTGGTATTCATGACATTTGGTCGGCAGTACAATTAACACTGCTCAGAAAAGGTGAGTTGCACTGCTCAGCAATAATGCAAATCAGTCGTGCATACTCTGCAAGGCACTAAATCCCGGGAAATCACCACCAGCCAACCACTAATCCTGTAGATCATTTTGGTGGGTGGGATTACTTATCCAACAGCTTGAGTTTAGGGTCCTTGATGTGCCCTTCTTATATAACCCACTTAAGGTCACGTTTTTAGTACAGGCCCTTGTACATTGCCTGTGTGTTGGACTCTCTTGAGTGTTCTGTTGTTTAGAAGTCCCTTAACATAGAACCTGATTTCAGCTACCTTCTTGCTAATGTAGTTTCTCAGATATAGTGATAAAGGACACATGAACAGGTACCTAGTTCTGCATTACAGCATGACTTCATCCCTTAACTCCATTAGGAATTACATTACTATGCCTGACTGCAAAAATGTACACATTTGTTAATCTGTTTTGGCCTTCTGATGCAGCTGTCATGGTGTTGTTGCCCACCCTTTAGCCTCCAACCCTTCTTATCATGTGTCCAGTGCTTTCCAAAAAGTTCCTATGAACCACCAGTTTATTTGCTTCTCTAAATCCAGATCACATTTGTCCAACACCTTCACCATGAAGAAAGCCTTATTTTTGTACAGCTGAAACAGCAAACACACATATCATTATGGGGGTTATTAACAAAGATATAGGCAGTTAACATGCTTTATACTCAATCCATTTTTGGGATTGTTTAAGGCAGATCTTGCCTCCTGAACATGGTGAGTTTTTTTAAACACACACACACACACACACACACACACACACACACACACACACACACACACACACACACACACACACACACACACACACACACACACAGAGAGAGCAGAGCATTATTTATACAAAAAGGCAGAGTGAGGTGAAATGGGATTTGAACTCCTATACTTGGCCCTGCTCTGATTGCCAGATTCAGGACTATGGGTGTACAAGGGTAATAGCCACATACACCTACAATGCAGAGCAGTCTTGATTAGTATGTCGGTCTCTGAATTGTCATACTATACAAGATCTAGTACAAAGCAGTGAATGCTGATGCACATGGGCCTAATTTATGTTAGTCATAAATGCAGACCACCATATTTATATGCAGTGTCAAAACAATCACACTGATCAGTAGAGTATTGCTTTACTTTGGTTCATAGGTTCATAGGTAGGTACTAGGCTATCAGCCCAAGGGCCTAAATAAGCCTAGCCAACAAGGTTCCCTGGCTTACGCCACCCAAGAAAGTTATTTTCCAGTGTTCTTTGAGGCAGGAACAGCTTTGGGAATCAGAATGCTCTTGTGTACTATGTTAGACCATTTAGTACACAAGTGAAAGCTGTTCGGGAATCAGAATTCTCTTGTGTACTATGTTAGACCATTCAAACTGCAGTGGTGGTGCTGCAGTAGCGTTGTCGCCTCACAGTAAGACGCCCTGTTCGATTCTCAGCTAAAGCATCTTCTGTGTGGAGACATGCGTGAATGGGCGTACCTTCGTTGAAGGTTGTGCATCAGGGCTGGCAACTCGGTACGTAAAAATCTACTGCCAATCATTAGCAGACCGGAGTTCCGCTGTGGTGACCCCTAACCGGGAAAAGCCGAAAGATACAACAACAACTATGTTAGACCATTTACACAGCTTTGCATAGTATTCAAGGAAACAAAGAATATCACCCAGCACAGAATATATATGCATACTTGTGTGAGTGTGCATATGAGTATCATTTGTATGCATGTATGTGTGTGTGTGCTTGTCTTTGTGTCTGTGTATCTGCGTATGCATCCAAACAAGTAACTAGTCCCACTCATTTCAAACCCCATTTATGTAAACATAACAACTTAACAACAATCTAATGAATGAATTAATTAATTAATTCATGCAATAAAATAAAAAATAACACAAAAAAATGCTGACAAACCAGACTCAAAATTAAACTCCCTAAAAAACATAACTAACTGATAAAACTATCCTAATATAGCCCTAACTCTCTTTCGGCTTTTCTCGGTTAGGGGTCGCCACAGCGGAACTCTGATCCGCTCATGATTGGCAGTGGATTTTTACGATTCCAAGTTGCCAGCCCTATGCCCAACCTTCAAGGAAGACACACCCATTCATGCTCGCACTTACCTGCATGTCCTTAGCGTCACTCAACCGCGGGGAGGACATGCAGACTCCACACAGAAGGCACTCCAGTTGAGAATCGAATGGGAGAACCTCTTGCTGTGAGGTGAAAAGCCCTAACTATATTAGTAAAACAATACCAAAACATACCTGACACCAAAATAAACAAACAAATAAATAAATTGATGCTAGTCCCAGTTTAATATACAATAACCTAATGTGAATCTTCAGTTCATACCACTGGATTTGTATCAGGGGTAATGAAAACTGCTATAGTCATCCCACTCCACAGGGGGTGACCCACTACTAATCCTGGGAACCATAAACCTCTAAACCTCACCAGCCTTATCTTTAGAGTGATGGAACACATTATTATGGAGGTTATTAACAAGGATATAGGTAGTCTACAAACTCTGTACCTAATCTAGTTTGAGTTTGTTAAAGGCAGATTTTGCCTCCTGAACTTTGTGGGCTACTTTGAACAGGTAATTGATGCATTAGATGCAGGTAAATTGGTTCACAATGCCTCCCTGTACCTGGTAGAGTCCTCTGATATAATTTCAATTTTTTTGCACTTTTGATAAGATAGACAAACTAAATATAAACCCCTATGTTATCTACTAGCTTACTGACAGAACCCAAACTATTAGTGTTGGTGGCATGTTCTCATCAACAAGAGTGATTACAAGCAATGTCCTCGAGGAGCGGTCCTTGGACCACTTCTCTTTAATATTTATTTCTTTTATGTCAAGGATCTGTGGTTGACTAAGTTTGTGGACATCTGCACTATCTGAGAGGTTATAAACTCCTCAACTGACTTCCAAATTCTCCAGGACGGCCTAACAAACAGCAACAAATAGTTTTTGGGCTGTGTCCTTAAACTAAATGACAAAAAAATTAATTATTGTGCATTTTGGCAAAGAAGGGATCATGCATCTACCACATAGGTGACATCTCTTTGAAAGTTGACCCAGTCATCAGGGACCTGAGCACTTGCATTGATAATGAAATATACTTTGATTACTATGTATCCAGTGTCATTCTGAAATACTTTTATCTGTCCAGATCGATCACCAGGGGTATAGCTTCAGAGGACAAGGAAGTTATCATTTTTCACTCTACTCCTTCCTCATCTGGCCCATAAAATAATGTCACGCCCCTTTGGTATGGACTTGTCTAAGCATGTTATTCAACTGAAGAGACTACAGCACTTCCTCACCAAGACAAGCACAGATATGTCTTCCTTGAGCTACACAGATCACCTTAAAGTGTTCTCTCCCTCTCTCTCTCTCTCTCTCTCTCTCTCTCTCTCTCTCTTTCTCTCTCTCTTTCTCTCTTTTTCTCTCATTTCTGTTTCTACAAGGTCTTGAAAGGAGACTTCTGTCTGGCCTACAGAGTCTCAAAGGACCTAGTCCTGTATGACGTCCTACACATCCACAAAACAACCATCACCCTAAATACCTACTGAAGAGATCTAAACTTCTAACAAAATCTAAACCTGCTGGCAAGATAGATGGAAGTCTCTCTTTTCTGGAATAATCTTCCCTTAGATGCAAAACAAAGTAGCTACTTGACTCTGTTAGTTAGGTATTAAATACATCCTGGATCTATCTCTTAAGCCCTCAGTGACATTGGTTGTAACTGAGTATTACTAATTCATATCTGTTTGTATTCAGGGTTTTGGATCTCATGGCTAGGCTGCAAATGTTCCTACGGATCAATAGCCTAGTGTTAACCTATGAATCTACCAATCACTGTATCTCATTGATCTGAATGAAAAACAGGAAGTCAAATGAAAAGAAACAGTTCAAAAACAGATAAATGGAATATATGGGGTATGCATTATCTAATAAATGAAATAAATCATTCTGCTATAAGATGGAGGTCAGTTTCTTGGCAGAATTTGTCAGTTAGCACAAAGGATTAAGACTGAGCTGTTAATAAGCTGCTTCCTGTAATCAAAGACACAAGCTTTGATTCCTTCCACATCCATTTGCCTATTGTGTGACTCTGAGAAAGTTAATTGAATGGTATTCTCAGGTTGTCCCTGAAATATGGCACTCTTGCCTAGTATCTCTGATATGTGTCTAAACATAACTGTGTTATCTCACTGTATACTGGTCACTTAATATATTATCACGTTGCTTTACTTTAATATAATCTATTATAGCATACCACACACACACACACACACACACACACACACACACACACACACACACACACACACACACACACACGACTATTAAAAGTCTGACGACCATATAAGTATGACCCCTGGAAGAGTGAGAATTTAACTGAGAAGAGGGGGAAGCACGGTTACATCAGACTATTCTTTCGGATTTGAGGTACAGTGATCTCCGTGTTTGTATATAAGTACAAGTGTGTGTGTGTGTGTGTGTGTGTGTGTGTGTGTGTGTGTGTGTGTGTGTGTGTGTGTGTGTGTGTGTGTGACATATAGCTCCTCACACTGGCCTGCAGGCAAAGCCCCACTGAAATAAAAATGCCCTAAAAGTATGACAGTGAGGTTGGAAATTTTCTTTTTTTAATGTTTTTTTTTTTTCAGGGGCATAATATAATTCATAGCTACATAGTTTAACTCAACTGGAAATGGCCTTCACTGATTTTAAGCAGAGCAAAACCCATAAATACATATTTATTTTTATTTTCCTCCTTATGATCATCCAACCTTTTTTGAAGATTAACATCAAACAAGAATTTCTGACATAAACAGGTATGTCGTTCCACAGCTTAGAAAATCCTTTGAGTTATAAATCTGTTTCATGTCTTTGTTTGATTTTTGTTACATATTAGGACCACAACCCCATATTTTAGGATATTCTACAGTCTTTATTAAACTGACTGCTTGCCTAAGATCAGAATTGTTCGATGCAATTTAGTCTATACATACGTTTCCTATATGAAATATTGAAAAGATCCAAATACTTCAATCTCTCAAAATAAGTCTACTTATTTATTTTAATTTTTTTCTTTTTTGTAATAGACAGAGGCAGACAGTAATGCATAAATTAACATATCCGCCCCATCCCCACATAACCTCTGGAAACTTCCTAACAACATACCCCCTCCTAATAAATGCCCATGATATATAAGGAGACCATTGGGTTAGATTACATGACTAGGTATATAAAAGCCCCTGGGGTCATTAGCCTAGTATTTAACTATGAACATATAAACTATAAACATTATTTGACCCATTTCTAAATTTTGTATGTCAGTGATTGTCAGATTACGAAGCAACAAGTTATAGTTCATAGTTATAAATACATTCTTTAACATCACATGGTTTCTAGTTTTCAATTAACTTAACAGTAGATCATATTTCCTTAATGCCTTAGTCTTTACGATTAGTATGTGGTACTTACAATTAATGTCCCTACCAATAAATGCGCCATGGTCCTTAGCGTGATCAGTTATTTCCAAAACCTTCTCCCCATCTTTATATTACCACATTTATAATTACTAAAGGTCAGGATCTTACATTTTTATAACCAAGCTATAGCCCATCCTTATTAGTGTAAGCTTCAGCTTCAGCTAAATAATTATTTGAACATTCCACTTCCTCCTAATCATGTATTCTAGCCCCTTCCTTACAATCATCTGCATATTTACTTAGCCAGAAATTAGGTGAAGTATACAAGTCAAAAAGGTGTTATCAAATAAAATATGACTGACACTGCACCTGGTGGGACTCCCCATGTTAAGTTTTTCCAAGTCGACAGATGCTTAGCCAATGCTACACATTGTTCACTATTAGACAACCAATTAGTTATCTATCTTATTATGTATGGACTTACACTGGTGGTATCCAATCTGTGTATAAACTGAGCGTGTCTTAACTAATCAAACATATCATCACATCCACGTTCACCTTCAATCCTCTGTCCACATCCTATATAAAATTACTCTTAAACAAACGTAAACCATGCTCTAGTTCAGCTGATGACTTTCTAAGTGAGTACCTTAAAATAGCAGCCAATTGCATTCCCTATCCTGTCTCAATCCATATATACAGGTCAGTCCAAGAATCCTATGTTCCCTTTCTTTGGAAAAAAAAAATATATCATCCCTCTACATGAAGGAGGAAATTCAATAGACTTTCCTAACTTTTGACCTATGGCAATCTTATTCCCCCACTCCAAAATATTTGGAAATGTATTCAAAAACAATTGCTACTCTATCTCCTGCTGCAGGAAGAACTCCTGTCCCCCACACAACACAGCTTCCATCCATCCCACAGTACTAAGACTGTACTTCTAATCTTTATAGATACAGATAACAGCAAACTAGTTTCCTCCTTATTTCTAGACCTGTCAATAGCCTTCAACACAGTTTGCCACAGCAAACTTACAACTTCAGATGTCCTCACTAGGTCGATCTCAGCCCATCCTTCTGTGTTTCAAGAGATACTTATCCAACAGGTATCAATTAGTAAAAGTGCACTCCTCCTTCTTTCCATATCTCCCAGTCACCACCGGTATGACATTATACTTGGTTCTCTTCTCTTTAACATTCACACCAACACCTTCTACACAGCCACACAACAGGCTTTCCTAATACAATATGCAGATGACTCCACACTCATATGCACATGTCACAACATAGCACATTTAAAAATAAATACTCGAGAAGCATTAACAGCCACTAAAATGTGGCTTTGTAACTCACAACTCAAGTTAAACAATATATATTTCTTTTTCCACCCAAATCCCTCTCGCATAAAAACAAAATGTAAAATGCTCTTTCTCTTAATAATATAATCTTTGAAAACATTTCTCATAGCAAATTATTAGGGATGACAGTGGATAATAATCTTAAACTTTACATTCATATACAACACTGCATTAAAAAAACACCACAAACTAGGGAAGATTTACAGAGCCAAACACTTTCTCAGCAATATAACTGAAACTACACCTGCCACTACCTACCTCAGTCCCTCATTACTTTTCAGTGCTCCCATCCTTACTAATCTCCAGGCATCACAAAAATCAAAGCTTGAACAATGCTGTAATAAAGTGTTTACATTTGCAGCAAATACCCCTTTTAGAACCCACCACTGTATAGCAATAAAAAGTCTAAATTAGTTAGAACTACCCCATCAACTAACACATATGCAGCTTCTTACCACCTATGAACAATAACCCCCCTGTATCTAAACCTGCCAACCCCTCCAACCCACAAAAAACAAGTACAATTCTGCTCTATCAATGTATGTCAGGAGCCTTGTAAATAAAGTTCAAGAACTCCATGCTTGGATAGCTAACTATACTCCTGACATAGTTACCCTAACTGAAACACGGTCAAAACCACACCATCTGGACAGTGAAATCATCCCTCCTGGCTATAATATCCTTAGATTAGATTGATCTGACCAGCTGAACTCTTGCTGACCAACTTCAAACTTAACAGTTTTATCACCATAACTGTCACAGTAATCTATATTCCCCCTGGTGATAATATTAACATACTTGAGAACATCCTATCTCACCTCTCACATACAATCCACAGTGAAATAATTATACTGGGAGATGTTAATATTGATTTGCTTACAATACAAGCTCCCAACACTACTTCCTGTATAAACTTACATGGGTTTGAGCAGCTAATCACAATCTCACCTACCTAGCTCTCTTCATGACTGGATATTGGTCTTCCACCCTCAAAACTATCATAACTCCCAAACCCTTCCAAATGCCCTCAGTGACCACTGCCCTATAACAGTTACCAGACATACTCCTCACCTTACCAAACTTAACAAATTTATTACCACCTACTCACTTTCTCATTTCTGTCCTAACTCCTTTATTCGCCAACTCTCCAAAATTAACTGGTCTTACCTCACCACTCTTCCTTTAAATGAAGCTGTCCACTCCTTCAACACTACATTCCTAAACATTCTTAACTCCCTTGCTCCTCTACGCACGATTAGAATCAAATCTAATACTGCTCCCTGGCTCACTAAATCTACCAGAACCTTCATGAAAGACCGGGATAAGATTTGGAAAATGTGGACTAAAACTAGGACCCCTTCTTTTCTTCCGAAATATAAAGAACTCAGAAATAAAATAAAAAAAATCATCCATTATGACAAAATAAACTTCTATGCCAATCCTCCCTCTACTCTTAAATCAGACCCAAAGAAATTCTGGAGCTCTATTAAACAGACTCTTCATCCAGGAACCCTTCCTCTCCTAACCCATGTCCCAATGCAACACCAGAAGACATAGCCAACAAATTTAACAATCATTTTATAAACTCAATAACCTCCATAATAAATTCTCTCCCCCCCAGAAACAACACTAGCACCCCCACAAACTCTATACCTCTTCCAAACCCTCCTAACCCCTTCTCTCTAAAAGCAGTATCAACTATGTAAAGTCATTACTCTCTAAACTTAAACCTTGCTCCCCATCTGTTGACAAGCTACCCTCTTACTTCCTGCAGATTGCCTCTGAACCTCTTGCCTATCCTGTATCCATCTTAATCAACCGATCCATTTCTGAATCCTATGTCCCCACTGTGTGGAAGAATTTATTTACTCTACCCATTCACAAAGAGGGCAACTCCTCAGACATATCCAACTTCAGACAGAATGCCATACTCTCTCCACTCTCAAAATCCTAGAGAAATGCATTCACAAGCAGGTAATGCATTACCTTCACCAGGAAAACCTTCTCACACCCACACAGCATGGTTTCCGTCCCAAGCATAGTACAACTACTGCACTCATATCATTCATCAACATAGTCTCCCTAGCTCGTAATAACAATAGACTTGTCTCATGCCTATTCCTTTTCCTTTCTAAAGCCTTTGACACTCTCACCCTCTCCTCCTAGATAAACTCACTAACTTACATTTCTCTCCCCCTACTATCTCCTGGTTCTCCAGCTATCTCTCAACCCGCCATCAATCAGTTAAATGGCTCTCTGCACTATCCTCCCCTCCCACTGTACAAATGGGAGTCCCCCAAGGGTCCATACTTGGACCACAATTCTTTAATATTCTCACCAACTTGCTCTACTCCTCTTGTCCCCAGTCATCTCTTGTGCAATATGCCGATGACTCAACTGTTATAACCATTGCTGACAACCCAACTGACCTTCACTCAACTAACCAGGCATCCTTCCACACCATTGAGACTTGGCTTAGTGATAAAAAAATAATACTTAATCCAAAAAAAACTAAGCTCCTACTCTTCCTCCCTAAAAAAACATCACCACACTCAAAAGTACATTTACCATCTTATCCTGCAACAACACTATCATCTCAGCTGAATCTAGTACTAAATTGCTAGGTGTTACAATAGATGATCAGCTTAAGGTTGATCTCCATATTACTAACTTAGTAAAAAGAACTCATCAGAAACTTTGACACCTTTTCCATAGCAATAAATACTTAACTAACACTGCTCGAATAACTCTCTCCCAGGCATTATTACTCCCAACACTCCTGTACAGCTGCCACATATTCACAAACCTAAATTCTGCACTTATTTCCAAGCTTGAAACTACCTATAATAAGATTGCCAGATTTGCAGCTAACCAAACCTACAAGTCACATCACTGCTTAGCAATACAGCAACTAGACTGGCTAGAATTCCCTCAGCTGCTCCAACTAAACCAACTACAAATCATCCACTCTAGCCTCTATCTACCCTCCTTCTGCTCCAGCTTCTCCGCTATCATATCCAAATATTCCCCTGCTAGGATGCTATGCAGCTCAAATCAAGAATTATTAGGCATCTACAAACCCAAAACCAAAATAGGCTGCCTTCTCTATTAAGTATAACCCATCTATATCCTGAAACCAACTCCCCTTGGAAATAAAATCCCTTCAGCATAGCAAAAGTTTCAAATCAACCACAAGGAAATACCTAAAAACAAAATGGTCTTGCCACTGTAGCCAACGACCCTGAAACCACCATCCTTTCTCCTATTTCACCACCTCACTCTTAATGTATCTCTAACACTATTCCCCTGCCTCTTCTACCTCTTCCCTTCCTCTATCTCCAACCACTCTTAATTCTTACAGTCTCAAAACAACCTACCTGTCTAGTCTGTCTCCTATACTCTACCTCCCCTACATCTCCTACTAGCCATTTCTACCTTTCTTGTTTCCAAACACCTATACCACTAGATCCTACCCACTTTAAATAAGCATCTGCCTAACTATTAACTCATTTTGCTCTAAGCAGCTTAAATAATATTGTAACTAGTCACATTTTCTTCTGCTAATTGTTTAAAACCTTGTTTGTAACAACTCACATACTTGTCTGCCAGTTGTTAATACTCTGTATAATTGAATTGCCTGAGGAGCTTTTTTTTTCTCTCCAGGTCTCTGCTTGTATGATCCTATAGCTGATTATTACTACTATGTTACTAAAATTTAATAAATTATTTTCTAGTCCAGAGGAGCTTTTCTCCCTGGGTCTCTGCTGAAAATGAGCCAAAAGCTCAGCCAGACTAACCCAGTTAACAAATGTAAAATAAATAAATAAATAAATAACATTATTCAGCATCCATCTGCTTTTCCAGCACTAAATACCATTTTACGCTACTATGTTCCCCATTGGTCATTATGATCCAATGATCAAAATCTCATCTCTGTTCACAAACCTGTACTCATGCACATGTTGTCCCATCAGGTCAATAACCTCCCTCCAGTCCTTTGAAACTATTTTGAAAGACCTCCTAGCCAAAATCTGTCTCTGTTCTTGTTCAACTCCAGGATAAACTACATCTCTAAATATGAACAATTATCTATTCATACCTCACATCTCCTTACTCTCCCTTCTTCATTCACTTCTTTACTTCAATTTCTCTCTCCTGACTTTCTTTCTAAATATGCTATAACCCTGTTTTTCTCTCACTTCATATTGCAATTCCTGTTAGTATAACACCTTATACTATATTACCTTTAATTTCTTTATACACTGGCTAAAGTTTCTCTTAGTATTAAATCATTGTCATTTAAGTTTGATCTGTTCTTAACCAATTTTTTCATATTATGCCTGTTTTGGTATAATTAATTAAACTGCAAATGTTTTGCATTATTTTTGAAGATTGTAAAAATATTGTTCTTATTTATTTATTTATTTTTGTAATACTTTGCACTTTTCTCCCTGGGCCTCTCCTAAAAATGGTTACCTACTCAGTCAGACTTTCCTGGTAGTCAAATTTCAATAAATAAATATTATAATCTATGGAAACAGTGTGAGCTACATTCTAGTTTTATTCTGACTGCTGAAATTTGTTCCCAGCAGCAGCATAGCTAGGGCAGGGCAAGAAGAGCAACTGCCCTGGGTACAAAATGTTGCTGGGTATGATTAGTTGTTCCAGATCTGCCTTTTATGCAATACTGGCTTTACTAGGGGAAATTTAGTTATGGCAACAAGGAGCTTGCCCTTCTTTTTTTAACAAGTGTCTTGAGGGTCTTTTACATCCACCTGAACAACAACCAACTTGGCCAGCTTGGACCTTGGCTTAACAGCTCATCCTAACGATAATACACAAAATATTTCAGCACTCCAGCATTCCAGTGTCAGTACTGAAAAATGAATCCAAGCCAGTTTACTTCCTCCACAAACTACCCTTCATTGCAAATTGATAACATGGGTGTATTCCCAGTAGCAGCTATACCTACATTCAGGATTAATGGTATATGCTTCAAGCTGAATATGCTGCAAACTGTTACTGTGGTTTTAAGGTGACATGTTTTGATGCAATGCACAGTTTTGTTCATGATAGCCTTATTGTGCAAGTTATAGTCTACAACTGAACTTCTATAGTAAGGCAAAAAGTCACAAAAACTAGAAACAGATCCCCATATACTAGCTTCAATTATCACTGCATCCAGTACCCTTATGACATAAATAATGACTCAGCAGCTGTTATGCGTATGACAGATGTACAGTACAGTACATGTCACTCTGTGTCCTGCTTCAGAATCCAGATAATGTATCTCTAAAGTGCAACAGTAATTAAAAAAAAAAAGTATAACTCCCAATTTTCACTTCGGCCTTTTCATCCTCTCCTATACCCTTATGCTATAAAGCATGCGATAAGTACCCAAGAGTTATATATTCATGACAGCCAAATGGAAGGTTGCCCAAGATCCAAATGGCCATAGTTTTTTCTTTTCTGAAATAAAAGATATTCTTCAAAGTTAAATCCTGCACAGCTTCCTGAACATCTCTCTACGGACTCACTATCTAGCGACTGCATGACCCTATGTATTTATATATCAACTTGAATACCTTGATAAAGCCAGACTAGACATAGACGCAATATGTCGATTCCACAGAGATAGTGACCAGATGAAAAGACTTAACCCTACCACTGTGAGACAAGGATAGAAACCCAAGAGCTTGTGTGGTTTATATTAACACAGATCCAAGTGATGAACAGACTAAATGTTTTGTCCAAAAGTATTAATAACGAGCAAAGCTACGAGTCTCTATTTAATGTGGCATGTGCTTCATTATATTACTAAAGATTAATATTGTGACATCAAATTACAAAAATGATGTTTATGGAGCCTCAAGAACTTCTTGAAATAATCTCTGAAAGTTTTTTCACAAAATATAGCTAACTACAAAAGCAGAAGGCATATGCTTAATTTGGCAGGCATTGTAGTATAACATTATCAAACTCTAACAAGCTGAAATCATATTACAGAAATGTCTTGTCTGAATTCAGGTACTTCTTTTGAATCTGTGTTTTAGCCAACAAACAGTTTCTCGTGACATTACTAAAGTTTAAAATTGTTACATAGCAATTTTTTTCTATGGGTGATCACATAAAGGGCAGCTGCACTGATCTTACACATTTCTATTACAGTGTCCTTATACATTTCTATTACAAAAGATAATCTTAGATATGAAACATCATGTGGTAACTTCAAAATAACCCTTTTTATGCTGAATTTCACAATGACTCTTGAGCCATAAGTTCTGAATGTTTTGTTCTAATGTTTACTTTCTGTCATATTACTCTTTTGGTTATCATGGGGCAAGTGGATGGACAGCCCAATAGTCCATCAAGACTAAATGATAATGAAGGCAGTGGGGGAGGGTGTGTTGATATCTTTTACACAGTTGGTAGTGACTCGACATTTACTGATGGGAGACAAGTGGAACTACTTGGCAACACAGGAGGAATAGGGTGAAGGAGAGGTCAAGCTAATGAGGGAAAATCAACAGAAAAAGGAGGAAACCTGGGAGAAGTGAAAGAAGATTCAGAAAAGATGGGGCAATATAATTTATGGCCATCTAATATACCAACAAAATAATGCAGCAACCTTGCAGGTGAAGTGGAACAGTAAAGAAGGGGACATACTGACTGCAGAGGAATGGGACAATGTCTTAGAGATTTGTAGAAGATTAAAATGCTGGTATAACATAAAGGATCAACAAATAAGGATCCTTTGTAGATGTCTCATAAGTCTGGTATGGCTACAAAATAAGAGTAGAAAGGTTGATAAGTGCTGGAGACACAGAGGTGTGTGCATATATGGTGCCTATTCCAGGTATGCATGGAAAGTAAAAGGTAATCAAGGGAGACAATTCACGCTTGCAGGGGAAAATCTGGTAAAGGCCTATAGGACACATCAACTTTTTGCAATTGGTGGGCATACAGTGAAAAAAAAGACAGATGGATATAGAAAGAAGAACAATGATGGTGCTGTCATTTATAAGTAAATTCTGGGTCTAAATTGTATAAAAAGGAATGGAAGAAATGTCAACCCATTTTTAGAAAGAACTTATGAATTTAGAAAAATTAATGGTGGAGATCTCTTCTCATTAATGAAGAAATGTTGGGGTTGTTGAGGAAGGTAATCTAATTATAAGATGAGGGTTGGTTTAGGGAGGTAGAGGGACAGGTTGGTTAATTTACACCTTAAGATGCTACTATGTTTTGTGAAGAAATATGGATGAGTTCAGTGGGTAAGGGTAGTGTCTTTTGTGAAGCTGGTGTGGGAGAAGGGAAAGAGGCTGGAATGGTCATCAATTCCAGCAGGATGAATGTATGTCTCGATTAAAAAAGAATTCTTTAGGTAATTGGTTGGAAAAAGTTTAGAGAAGCCTACAACTGATATAGGTGGAAGCTAATCTTTATGATTCTGTGGGATTTGTGAGACAAGGTGTTATACTAAAATACCCATTAAGGGATATATTGGAAGACCAATATAATTAATTTTTACCTGTATAAGCTGTTACATTTTTAGTTGAGCAGATTGGAAATTCAAGAGGATTGCACATGGATATAATTCTTTACTAAAAATGCCAATAAGAAACATTCTACAAGCATTATTATTTATTTAATTTTGTAAGCATTCCCTTGCCTTGTCATTACATTTCAATATTTGTGCCTAATTTACAATCTATTATCTATAGGACACAAAAGGATTTCTGATATGGACCCCACAAGATTAGTATTCTGAATGTCTTACGGTAGTTGCTTTTGTGAAGCTGGTGTCAGAGAAAGGATAGGGAATAGAAAGGTCATAATATAGGCTACCTGTGACACATGACAGATTGTAGCCATTCTATTATGGGTGTACCCACACCAGATGTGGTGTACAGACAAAGGGGGAGTATTGCTGATGTTTGCATCTAATGGGAACCTCTCCCCACTGGTTGGGGATGGTAAGCTCTCCAACTGTATGACCTCAGGTTCATCTGTGGGTAAGGCCACTTCTTCACCCTTTACTTTCAGTGGATGTCAACCCAAGGAGTCAGAAAATGCAGCTGGGTTATCTGACTATGACTCTGGTATTTGTGTCTTGTGATAATTGTCAGCCACTGCATAGGTGCCAACAATAAAGTGTTCACCTGCCTCATCTTCTACAGGTGTCATTGTAGTAGTAGTTTGCCAGAAGAGTAAACTGCAAAAAGCACACCAGAGTGAGCATGAGGTCCTGTGTTACAAATGCGGTCCTCTGGCAAGCAAGCAAAAGCTGGCCATCCAAAAAATACCATGCAGTCAAACTTAACTCCACTCTGCCATCTTGTTATGTCTGGATACTTCATGTTCATTTGATAAAATATAGATGGTCTATGCTACAGTCTGTCTACTGTATTTGTCCAGATATGCCATAAAGAAATATGTTGTAGATGCATTACTCCCTGAGATGCATGTGGATTGGTCACCCTGATGCCAGTGTCCATTGCCCTAAGGTTAATCTCAGTAACATTGTCCCCCTGTGGGGATACCAGTACCTATTCCAGCTCTGTTAGCCTATTACTTCTAGATGCCCCCCTCCTTGAGTCCAACTTCTTAGTTTCTTTGAAATGGGCCTTTCCTTAGTATGGTGCAGCTTTGTGTGCCATTTACATTGTAGACCAGTGCCTTCAAAACATGGTTCTATAAAGGCTGGTAGGCTTCACCTCCCCTCTTCTCAACTGGCGTTTTTTTTTTTCTTTTTTAAACATCCTTATTGAATTATCACTTGTGACACAGACAAATCTACATTTACACAAAAGTAATCAAACTGTATTAACAAACATTATACTTCACTTATTGCTGTATAGTATATAAGCTAAGCAACATTACATAAATTATTTAATTCCTGACCCTTATTTTTTAAACAACATTATTAAACCATAACTTACTACATAAGCAATTATACATTTATATAAATGAAAATAAACCAAACAGACACAATCCTAGTTGCAAGCATTTTACATCACATACCATACTGACACACTCCCAGGTGCAAACATTATGCATCACTTATAATCTACCCAATCATTTTCAGTCAAACATTACACAGCTCATTTACGTCCTGCCTTCTTTTAAACCTTGTTCCTCCCCTGTCTTCTTAGTTGGTGTTATGCATGGATCCTGAAGGCCTGTAGCAGGATGTCATTTTTGTCAGGGTGGAAATTGTCTAGCACCTGCTATCCACCTTGTCCTTTGGACATGTAGATACCTGTGAACATGAGTGCTATGGCTATATAGAGTATACAGCTCAGACTGGTAGAATGGCAGCTGCAGGCACAGAGTAATCTTGGTATACCACACTAGTGTCAAATAGGCAGCCATGGGGGGAGTATAGCATATTATAGTCGTAGGGACAGATATGGAGACACATACAGTAGGTGTACTATCACACAACAGAAAGCATGCACTCCCTACAGAGCCCAGCTTCTTTTCTAGGGCATATAGGTAAATATAGGGAAAGGCAGTCATCCCTAATGCCAACACTGAGAGGGACACCTGGTAAAATACTGATGACACAGCTATACATTACTACAATGCGAGGGACATGCATGCATAGGTATAACAATGCTGCAACCAAAGCAATAGCTTACCATACACTGCAAAAGGTAAAGGTTCTCCGTAAGACTGATAGAAATGTGGAGGGAAAGGTCGGCCTGATTCTGCAGACCACCTTCTTGTCAGTACATTTTAAATACGCATAGCATGCACAGGTGCACACATCCATATATGTGACATTATGTACAGTGAAAGATTGGACAAAAGTATGCATCATTAGGAAGGTAGACAAAAATAACTTACCAGTCACTTGCAGGTTATTATGTACATCCCCAGAGTCACCTAAAAGTCTGGATAGTGTTGCTATTCTTCCAAGCACTTCTGCAGAGATGTCCCGAATGGTTTTTAAGATGTGTGTGAGTTCACATACAAATAGCAGTGTGTTCACTAACTCCACAACTTTATACTTATTAGTGTGGCACTTGGGCAAATGAGACCAAATACCATAAATGTCTGTGAATTGCATTATTGGTTACAACTACCCCATCAATTAACATATACTTAACTACTTACCACCCATAAAATTACCAAGAATTCATCTGCTTCTCTGGCACCAAATATTATTCTACACAACTATGTTTATAATTGGTCATTATGATCCAATGACCAAAACCTCCTCTCTGTCCATAAACCTGTCAAATCTACTGAGTATTCTCTGTACTCATGCCATGATGCCAAGGCCTGGAACTCATTAACTGTATCCATCAGGTCAGTAACCTCCCTCATATTTTCATCCCTGGCAAGTGTTTGTGTGTGCACATATGTATGTCCTTACTTCATAGATTCAAACTGGAGGTAAAGCTCTCTCCAACCAAGACCGAACTTGACAGTCAAGAGGAGAAGGTAAACACTTGCACCACACCACACTCATCACATAGTCCCACTAAACCTACATCACCAAAATCCGCACAAAGAAACACAAAAACATTCACAGAGGCTATCAGTAATAATCTGCTCAAGCAACAGAGACCTCCAAAGCAGAAATGCAAGCAATCTCCACCCCCCAACACAATGCAAATGACACATAGCCCACAGACACAGTGTGCCACTCAACCACAGCCCATAAGGCAAAACAATGTACCCAACACACTAGTCATAGGTGACTCTATAGTCAGGCACACTGATGTCCCACTCACCAGTCTAAACAAGGAGAAGGTTACTGTCAGCTACCTGTCGGGTGCCAGGATCTGCCACATAACCCACACAATCAGGTAACTCCACAACAAGTACAGATATGACTCTGTCATTGTCCATGTTGGTGTGAATGACCTGAAATGTACCTCCCTGGACTACATGAAAAGAGACATGGAAGAGATCTCCAATCTTGTAGCCCAGGCAGATATGACCCTAGCCCTGAGTAGCATCCTGGCATCACCCAGAATGATACTGCAGTATAGTACAAAATAATTGACTTCAACAATTGGCTAAGCTTCTGGTGTCATTCTAAGGGGATCCAGTATGAGTCTGCCTGGGACGATATGGTCAACAGACCACGATGCTTTGCCAGAGCTGGCCTGCACCTGTCACCCCTGGGATTCCGGATACTGGCAAAGGCTCTTGCCGCCCTTATAGTGCCTTTTTTAGACCAGGTTCAAATGACAAATTCACCACTGCAACAGGAACAGGCAAGCAAAAGCTGAGGGTAAGGCTACTCAATGCTAGAAGTCTAAATCTCAAAATGCACTCACTCGAGGTACTCCTTAAAATGGAGAACATTGATATCTGTGCAGTGACTGAGACCTGGTTCAAGGCTCCAGAGAGCACCCCTGCATTACCAGGCAATAACACATACCACACGTTTTGGCCAACTAATCTGGACAAGAACACCAAAGGTGGAAGTGTGTCCATATTCATTAAGGATATCCACACCTCCAGGCTAGCTGCTCAGCATAATGCATCCGAGGTTATCCAAGTGCAACTAACTTTGGGCAAAACTGAAATCTGAATTGTAGCTTGCTACAGATCCCCCACCATGCCCCAGGATTCCCACTCCTCTTTTCTTGATATACTGGAAAATATTAAGGTTCGACCAAACACCCTAATAATGGGTGAGTTCAACTACCCCACCATTAACTGGGAAAACTACTCGTATCATATCCTTCGATCAACGCTTTCTGAAATTCATAAATTACAATTCCCTGGATCAGCTTATCCACACCCCCACCAGGGGCAACAATATCCTAGAGCTAGTCATTACCAACTCGAGAGACTGGTGTTCCACACCTGAAGTCAACTCCTCATTGGTCAGATCCGACCATAAGCTAATCACCCTAGATATCCACATCCCACCACCACCCCCCATTAAGGAAACCACAGGAAAAAATTCTCCAAAGCCAACTTCATGCTTCTTAAAACAGAAGTGGCGAATTTCATGACACACATGCAGATGGACAATACAGTTATGACTGATGAATCCTACACAAATGCACTCTATAAGCACTTACACGAGTGCATGGATCGTGCTATCCCAAACAGAACCAAGATGCTATCCTCCAAAAAAAAGAAGCCAATCTGGTGATCCCCTGCCATAAACAAATTGTACAACAGAAGGAAGAAGCTGTTGCAAAAAAGAGTAAAATCCCATGAGTTGAGGAGCTCCCTGGTCAGCCTCAGTAAGAAACTGAGATCCCTTATAAGATCCTCCCAAGCTAGCTATGAAAACAAAATCGCCACTGATTCTAAGGACAACCACAAAGCATTCTATAGCTATGTCAAGAATCTCAATGGCAACACTCAGATCTGCTCTGAGTTACAGCACAATGGCATGAAAATTACAGAACCAACTGATATTGCCAACATCCTGGCAGATAGGTTCAGTGCTAACTTTACCCCCTCTCAGCCCCTAAAGGCCCATATCTATACAGGAAGAATGCAGATTCCCTGTAATCACTACACAGGTAAAAGTTGCACTCTCTAAAGCCAAAAACACAGCATCTATGGGACCGGACAACATCCCAGGCTGCGTTTTACATGAACTTCAGAGCATAATGGCTCACCACCTAAGCACCATGTTCATTCATACCCTCACATCAGGCTTTGTGCCCACTCCACAAAAGGGGAGCCACCACTTATCCCAGGAACTATCACCCTATTAGCCTGATGAACCTGGTCTGCAAGGCCATGAAATGTATCATCATGGAACTCATAAACAAAGACATTAGTAACCTCCAAACTTTGGATCAAACCCAGTTCAGGATTGTGAAAGGCAGATCATGCCTCCTGAATCTGATCGACTTCTTGAGGCAGTCACCAAAGCCATAGATGAGGGTAAAGGGGTTCACACAGCCTGTCTTGACCTCACCAAGGCTTTCGACACCATCCCCCATTCTGCAATTATAGCTAAACTCACTAAACTAGGTATAAATCCCTATGTCACAAGATGGGTTGCCAACTGGCTCATTGACAGAACTCACACTGTAAAAGTTGCAGACTCCAAATCTGACTTCAAATCAGTGGCAAGTGGAGTACCACAGTGTTCAGTCCTGGGACCTCTCCTGTTGCACTCTCTAAAGCCAAAAACACAGCATCTATGGGACCGGACAACATCCCAGGCTGCGTTTTACATGAACTTCAGAGCATAATGGCTCACCACCTAAGCACCATGTTCATTCATACCCTCACATCAGGCTTTGTGCCCACTCCACAAAAGGGGAGCCACCACTTATCCCAGGAACTATCACCCTATTAGCCTGATGAACCTGGTCTGCAAGGCCATGAAATGTATCATCATGGAACTCATAAACAAAGACATTAGTAACCTCCAAACTTTGGATCAAACCCAGTTCAGGATTGTGAAAGGCAGATCATGCCTCCTGAATCTGATCGACTTCTTGAGGCAGTCACCAAAGCCATAGATGAGGGTAAAGGGGTTCACACAGCCTGTCTTGACCTCACCAAGGCTTTCGACACCATCCCCCATTCTGCAATTATAGCTAAACTCACTAAACTAGGTATAAATCCCTATGTCACAAGATGGGTTGCCAACTGGCTCATTGACAGAACTCACACTGTAAAAGTTGCAGACTCCAAATCTGACTTCAAACCAGTGGCAAGTGGAGTACCACAGTGTTCAGTCCTGGGACCTCTCCTGTTTGGTATCTACTTCTCTGAAGTACAGGCTAACACAGAAGGCCTCTGGCTGATGAAGTTCGCAGATGGCTGCAAACTAGGAGCCATAGTTGATTCCCCAAATGATGTGGACATCCCACAGAAGGGCCTCACTGAGTCAGATGCCTGGTGTCAGAGCCATGGCCTCAAGCTCAGTGCCAAAAGGTGCATTTTCATCCCCTTTGGTAAAAACTCTGTACCCATGAACTACCACATAGGCAGCAGTCTACTTAATGCCGAATGTGTGATAAGAGACCTTGGGACCCAGGTGGACAGTAGTCTCTACTTTGATAATCATATCGCCACAGTAGTCAGGAAATCCTTCAAAGTGGCACACCTCATCACAAAAGGGTTTTCATCCAGGAAAAAAGAGGTTATTGTTCCCCACTACTCGACACTCATTATACCCATTATAGAGTGCAATGCCCCTTTTGGAATGTACCTCACAAGAAATCTGCAGCAGCTGGAAAGGCCACTGAAGTACCTCACAAAGAGGATTACTGACCTCAAACATATGCCCTACACTGACCGCTTCAAAAAACTCCAGCTTTACTCCATAGCATATCGCCTACTCCGAGGTGATCTCTGCCTAACATATAAAGCTATGTCAAACCCAGAGCTGTTGGACATGCTACACCTAAAGAAATCCCAATCCCTCTGAGCTACATGCTCTAGGGACCTAAACCTTGTCACCACAATAAACAGGACATGCTGGAGGGATAGATTCCTGTCCCAGAGACTTCCCATACTGTGGAACAAGCTACCCATCTATGTCAAGCAAAGTTCCTCATTAGCAGTCTTTAAGAAAAATCTTGATGAGTGGATGGGAAATAGGAAATACACCCCAGGGATCACTTCTATGTCTCTGCTCGATAGGGTCACAGGAAAATGACTTTCTTGGGTGGCAAAAGCCAGGGAACCTTGTTGGCTAGGTTTACTTAGGCCCTTGGTTCGATAGCCTAGTACTTCCCTATGAACCTATATCCATCAAAACCATTATGAAAGACTTCCTAGAGAAGAGCTGGCTCTGTTCTTGCTCAACACCAGGATAAACTATATCCCTAAATGGGAGCAAATACCTGTTCATACCTTACACCTCCTTACTCTCCCTTCTTCACTCACTTCCTTACTTCTATCAATTTTTCTCCCCTGGCCTTCTCTCTAAATATACTAACTCTCTTTTAATTTCTGTACAAACTGGTTCAAATTTCTCTAAATATTAAATTATTGTCATATAATCTAAACATACTCTTAACCAATCTTTTATATATAGTCTAATTTGGTATAATTATCTAATCTGCAGTTGTTTTGTATTATTTTTAAATATTGTAAAATTATTGCTTTTAAAATGTTACTTTGGAGTTGCTGAAAATGGGCTCCTACCCAGTCAGACTTTCCCACTAATCAAATGCCAATAAATAAATAAACAAACTGTCTCATGTCTGCGATTTGAAGTGCTTCAGAATGTACCTTTGACACTGAGTCACTATTTGTTATGTAGGAGACATGAACGAGTATAAGTGTTGTGCTACTACCCATTATGCAGAAAACACACTGCATGAACAACTCAGAGCCACAGTTTAACTTCTTGGGAAAACAACACTATTTTCTAAGGATATCTGCATGGTGGTTGCTACCTCTGTAAGTGCCCAATGAAAAGCACCTCCATGAATTGTGAAGGAGAGCAAAATCATGCTCTATCTGTTTCATAGCCAGCTTGGAGTGGATACTGTGACCCAGTACTGGTCCTTTCTGTAAAACTGATGCTTGGTATGGCCTGTCTGATGTGGTAAACCCACTCATGGAAAGTATTGTGTCAGGAAATTTATGCAGGAATTGTCATGATGACCTGCAGCACTTGCACATTGGCAATCTCTGTGCATGAGAGGATAGGGGAGGCTAAGCAAAAATGTCCCAATGATATTGTAAATGTACAAAATCATATTTTTTTTTATCTTTGGGAAAATATTAATTTAACTTTGAGGCTTTTCTCACAAACTGAATTACAAATGTGTGTGGAAGTACTTTGAACTGCTTCCATGCCAGATGGAGATGATGGTGTAATATGCCAAATGCAGTTATTTTGGGTTTTGTCAGGAGCTTGTTATGTGGTAGGGTTATGCTGTATCATATCTAGGTGCCTGTGTACGCCCTTGTATATCCCCTGTACACAGGGCCATATTTTTGCAAGTATATCATCTTATGCAAAGGGTACATATGCCTTCCTGCTGCCCAGGACACAGTTACAGGGACATGCACCCAAACTCTAGGTTGTAACAGTTCTTCCAGCATATAATTTACACTTGTCACAACTCTTTGATGTCTCACTTTCTCTTTCAGCATGAACAGAACAAAACATGCACAGTTCTGCCAATCACAGGAGATAGGTAACACTAATGGCTAGGCAAGGTTATTTCTACTGATGATTAAGACCTGCATTGTAAGTATATCCATTCTTCTGGTCAGATGCATTTACTTATATTAATTTGACCACACACTTACCTCCCACTTCTCCCTCACTGGATCTTGTCAGTAAGCAAAACAAGTATTTTTTGTGGATGCAATTCCCTTATACCAATCGGAGGCATTTACCTTTCCATTGTATTTCCCAGACCCAGAATACTGAGTATCCACAGTCCACTACTCATGTAACCAATTATCATCTGTCAAAATCTCACTTAAAAATTAAGCCTTCTTACTAATCTAACTAAACTGGTTATACATTGTGTATCCTCAACCATCAGTGTTTAGCACTGAATTAAAGATATATAGAATTTGTTAAATCCATTAACTGTTAACTGTGCAATTGATAGTCCCCAAAAATATTACCTGTCTGCATGATGTCCCAGCATAATTTAGTCCACATCCTTAGCAAGCCCACTAGGCAATGATTTTATTAGACAGAGTAGCAACTCCATGATGTTTACTGACAGCCTTTTTCTTGTAACACATACTGGTTCTACCTGCAAGAGGTGTGTATATTTATCTAAACTAAAGACTAATTTCTCCATTTCACCCACTGTCAGTAAACAGTACTACAACATCACTGCATTGTCACAGCACAAAAATGTTACTCCTACATATGCTAAAGTGTTAAAAAAATCATAGCCTAAGCCTTCAGGGACTCCTAGTGTTCTCACTAGCTTACCTCAGTCACATAACATAAATACTAAAGTGACTGTGATGATGTGAGGTATCACCAGTTATGCCAGGAGAAGTAGGGCAGTGGATGTGTAACATATGCAGGCATAGCTAGCTGGAATTTTGTATATCAAACTGATTTGTACAGGCGCTTGTGTTGAAAATGTATTTGTAAAGCTGCTTGTGTTAAAAATGTACCAACAGTGGGTCCTGCTGGACAGAAAAGAAATACACCTGTATGTCAGACTATATTATAACTGTTAAAATGAATATATTGTAACAGACAAAAGAGAAAAGGTTAATCTCAGTCCAGCTAATGCTGAAAAATATTCTGAAATTAAATTATCTGGTTTAGGCAATGAAAGATTGTACCTTACAGTTCTGAATGCAGCCGGAGACAAAATGTCTGTAAAAACCGGGACTAGGAATCCTACTGCATTGTCCTTAAGGAGGGAACTAATTGCTACCCTGGAAGGGTGGAAGTTTTTGAAATGGTTTTATGGCTTCCAGATGCTGTAACACATCTTAACAAAGCTCTATGTGTGTAAATTATGACACATATGTGCTAGGTTCTGGTTCAGTTTCTAGTAAAGGGGGTAATGTGGGGACTAGAAGTCAGAATACCAGATGTGTGTGATGTTATTCTGCAAGCCAGCAGTGAAATGATGCTTTAATACTAGATGAGACAGAAGTCTCAGGGCACTCTGTTTTGGAACTGAAAAGACCACTCACCCACTTCACCTTGCCTTGCTTTAGTACGTAACCAGGGAATAGCAATTCTTTAAATCAGTCAGGAAAATATACTGAGATTAGTTAAGTATTGTTTTTCTGTATCTTTGTGAATCTTTCCATCTGTGTTATTTTTAATATTTCCTGTGTTTGAAACTCTGGTGTTTATTGTAAATAGATATTTAGTATTTTATGTTCTTTTATTATTTATTATTAAATACATTGACACTTTTCATTGTGGATGGTCTTTTAGAGAATATTTTAACATTTGAGAGTACTTATATTTATTCAGTGACACTGTGACCACTTCTGAAAGCCTTGCTGTATTGGTCAAATACTACCATTTGTAATAGTATTAATTTTACTCAGTATAATTGGGTATCCTGTTAAGGTCCTTAGAGTAGCTGGCATTGGAGTGTTTTGGTGGTAGTATCTACCTTATAGTCTGGGCAGATGGGACATAGTAGGTAACTCTGTACCAGCCTTTCCCAGGTGTGTGTGTGTGTGTGTGTGTGTGTGTGTGTGTGTGTGTGTGTGTGTGTGTGTGTGTGTGTGTGTGTGTGTGTGTGAAAATCAAATCTTAAAGAGTGTATGTTCCAGCTACTTGGAACAGGGACACAGAGCATTGGTTTCACAAAGAAGGTGGTGGAGGACTTGGCTTGGTACACTTGGTTGAGGACTCAACTTTAAATCTGTGTCAGTAAAGAGTCTTATTTGGGGGCCTTGAGAGAGATAAGGAAACCCAGCCCCAGGACTGAGTGTGCCCCCTGTGTTCTCTTAAGGACAATTGTTCTTGGTGCAGAGAGCTGCATCTGAAAATACTGTGTGTGTGTCTATTTTTGTTCCAAATGAATGTCCCTCACAGGTGTCAGTGGTAAGGACTAAGGCTCCTTGATTACTGGGCCAGATTAGGGATGTCACATTGACATCCACATTCACACCAACAGTTATTGCTACTGTGAATCACCTGTGCTGAAATCCTATACCATTAATGTCCCATAATCCTGCAACACAACCCAGAAATGTCTTAGTCATTGGCAATTCCATTTTTAGGAACAGTACTCATCAGGTTGTCAAATGATACAGTGACAGCTACTTCCCTGTGTGACACCCCACCTCTGGGCCAGTAATCAAGGAGCATCAATCCTCACTGTTGGCAACAGTGTCCCCATTCACTGGGAGGATAACAGGTACACACACAATACCTCCAGATGTAGCTGTCTGCATTAAGCACAATCAAACACAATTTCTCTTAAGAGCATACAGGGAATACAGTCTGAGGGCTGGTTCCTCTCTCTTTCTCCATATCCCCAATAAGACTCCCCAGTGGTACAGCTATAGAGTTGAGTCCTTAGCCTGGGTTCCAAGCCAAGTCCTCCAATAGTTCCTCTCTGTCCAACCAGTGCTTCATGTCCCTGCCCAAGTAGCTGACACACACTCTTTGAGATTTGATTTGCACACACACACACACACACACACACACATACACACACCCACCCACACACACACACACAAAACCACACACACAAGCACACACCTTGGAAAGGCTAGCACAGGTTTACTAGCTATGCCCCTTTTTCTCATACTATAGGGTAGTTATCACTGCTGCCAGTACCCATCAAAGCTACTTTAAAGCCCTTAACAAAGGGTCACCAATTTTATTGTATAATATTAATACTAATGCAAGTGGTAGTTTGACCAAGAGCAAGGCTATTAGGAGTGGCCCAGACCATGTCACCAAATAAATAATGCAAATAGTCTCAAAACTTAAATATCTCTACAAAGATCAGCCACAATGAAATGTTTAAATATATTTAATAATAAATAATAAAATAACAAGACAATACTAAATATCTTCTCACAGTGACATCACAGTACAAAATCACTAGAAATATTTAAAATAACATTGAAGGACAGACTCAGACAAATAAAGAAATACTGCAGGATTCATAATGGCTTGCACGGAGTCTAAGAGTAGTGTAAGACTCCATGCAGCCATAGCGATCCAGGAACAGCCTGCATTTGCATGTAAGAGAGCACCTAAAATGGCTCTTACATGGACAGGGTGTGGATATGCTAATTACCTCACTTGCAGCCGAAAGGAATGCAAATGAGGTAATTTGACGATCCAAGAAGCAGAAACCTGCCCGTGTAAGAGCTGTGTTATCTGCAGAAATGTACTCAGTTGACAACTGAGTACCATTCTGCAAATAACACAATGGAGCCTTGTCAGCTCCAAATAAAGGTTGCATATGTTCCGGGCAGCATGCCAATAGCCAAATATGTGGCCACTGGCAATGTACCCCCATGCAAAAATGAAATAAAAATGTTTTTTTTTCGTTGATCGCCAATGTTTAAAAGTAGCGCAGCGCCACGCAAATGGGCTGCGCTATAAAAAACAGAAAAATAAAAAATTAAAACCCACAAACGTGGGTTTTATGCAAAGCATGAATTTACAATGTAAGGGAATAGCAGGCTGAAAACAACATGGCCACTGTGTAGGGGTTGCTAAGGGGGGAAGCTGAGTGTAAGACATGTAACTAAGCATTAGTAGGCAATCCTATGTAAATGAGTGGTAGGATAGTGAATCGCACTGTCACATAGCAAATGAGCACATTCCCTGGAGTGTAGGAGTAGGATAAGGGGGAGTAACAGAGTAGGAGATAGGTAACATCACAGGGGGGTATGTATGAAAGAAATGAAGCTCATTGGAGCACAGTGGCATGTGAAAGATGTCAGTCACACATCATGGAAAGAGGAGTGTCAACAAGTAGGCATGGGAAAGCCAAGAAATGGTAGGTGTACACTATGGATAACACCAAAGATTCTTGCTGGGCGTGCATGCGCACGTGTGTGCGCTGGGAGGCGAGAGTAAGATAGAGTGTGCACATGTAAGCGTGAGTGCATGTGTTTAAGCTGGAATAAGCATGTAGGAGCCTGTTTAAAGATCTGTAAGCTTGTTTGTGCTGGTGTGTGCGCGGTTTAACCCAAATAAGCAGATTCTAGTCCATCTAAGCATGTGTGCACGCGTGTTGGCTGCTGTGAGCGTGTTTGCACTTGTATGCTCATCGCTTCCCCCTGAGGAAACAGAAAGGAAAAAGGAAGCAGAAGAAATAGTAGGAAGCTAGCAGGGAATACTGGCAGAGCTAGCAGGTGAAAACAATCAGAAGCAGGCAATTACACAGGCAGAACAGTAGCCCAGCCCAGCACTTAAAACTCTGCAAACAACAGTGCAGTATGTTTCTCTCAAGAGACACTGCAACAGAGGAGTAAGCTATTAGAAGTGAAAACTGAAAAAGCTTCACTCAGAGCAAAAATGCTAGGGGCTGCCATAGCTGTTATAAGGAGACATATGCAACATGCTGAGGGTGGTGACTATGCAAATGCTGCTGGACAACCCACAGTGAGGAGACGGAGAAGAGTGTACAGGCCCAGAGTCACCTACCAGGGGTTACATGAGCTGGAGATAGTGGAGCACTATAGAGTGGACAGAGACCTCCTACAGCAAATTGTTGAGCTGTGCAGGCCACGCCTCACACACAGAACCAACAGAGGGGAACCCATCCCAGTGGAAACCAAGGTATATGTTGGCCTAAGAATACTATCAACAGGTACCTTCCAGAGACCAACTGGTGATATGATGGGGATATCACAGGCATTAGCATCCAGGGTACTGCACCAGTTCCTGGATGCCATGTCAGCACATGTCGGTGATCATGTATATTTCCCCAATTCCCGTGAGGTATTGGCCAGCAATATGTGTCTCTTCCAGCAAATAGCAGAATACCCTGAGGTAGTGGGTGCAATAGACTGCACGCATATATGCATCAAAGCACCAGCTGGTGACCGGGGTAGGGCCTACATTAACCGCAAGGGTTTCCCCTCCATCAACTGCCAGGTTGTGTGTGATGCCCAGGGCATAATAATGAATGTGTGTGCTGGCTGCCCTGGAAGCTACCATGATTCCAATATCTGGCATTTGACGCAGCTGTACCAGACATTTGCCAATGGGGACATCCCACATGGTCACTTAGTGGGGGATGCTGGCTACGCACTGGAGCCGTGGCTGATGACACCCATCAGAAATGCACACACACCTGAACAAGAATGCCATAATGAGGCACACGCACAAACACAAAATGTAATCGAGTGTGTGTTTGGGTTGCTCAAGTCACGGTTCCGGTGCCTGGACACATCTGGTGGAGCCTTGCAGTACTCACCAACTACATGTACCCAAATTGTCATGGTATGTGCTATGCTACATAATATGATTCTGTGAAAACAGCTCCAGCAGGACCAGCATAGGGCTGGGCCAAACAGCCCCCCACCATTGCCAAGGCCATCACAGGCAGAGCGTGACTCGGAGGAGGAACAACCTGAGCCTGCCCCAGTAGGCAGAAGGAGGTGTGCCCAGTATGCCTTGGCCTTGGCAAAGAGGCAATGCATAGCACATACACTGGCTCAGTAGGAACCCTGGAAATTATACCTCTCTCTGACTCACACATATAGTAAAAGGGATGCCTAAGTTGACACAATCTGCTTTCAAACATGTACAGGGAGTGTAGTATGTGCATCCAACATAGACAGCCCTGCAGCACCACCTGAGGCATGATTGCCATGTGTTAAGCAATGTAACATCATGTAGTATATGCAAACTTGATGACCCTGACTAACATCCTACCCTCACCAAGCATGATGCCACAATATGAAGACAAGATGATCAATTACAATAATTGGCTTAAGTATTGCTGTTAGTCAAAGGGGATCCAATGCCTGTCAGCCTGGGATGACATGCTGAGCAAGACACGATGCTCCACCTGCTACGGATGGCTTGCACCTATCACCCCTGGCCTTTTGGATACTGGCAAAGGCTGTTGTCACCCCCACCGTGCCTTGAATAGGTAAGGCTCAAAACACAAACCCACCTCCATAGGTATCACAAGGGATAAGAACCTAGAAGTAATGCTACCCAATGCCAGAAGTCTAAACTGCAAGATGCATGCAGTCCAAACTCTCCTCAGCATGGAGAATGTTGATATGTGTTCTGTAACAGAAACCTGGATCAAGGCTCACAAGAGCACCCTAGCACTACCAGGTTACACCTCATACCATGCTTTACAGCCCCAAAACATGGAACAAACTACAAAAGGAGGGTGACTATCAATATTTGTCAAGGATAACCACACCCCCAGGTTGGTGCCACAGCAAGAAGCAGCATGGACTATCCACGGGCAAGTAACAGTGGCTAAAACTGCCTCCCAGTTATTAGCCTGCTACAGACCACCCTCCTAACTCCAGGAACTGCACGTGGCCTACTTCAGAACACATTAAAATATCAAGGTCTCTCCAAACAACATTATATTGGGCAACTGAAAATACTCAAACATAGACTGGGAGCATTATTCTAGCTCCAACACGCTAGGTCAAAGGTTCCTAGAATTCATAAAACAAAATGCTATGGAACAACTTACCACTCCCACAAGAGGGGTAAGCATACTGGATGAGATAATCAGCAACATGGGTACTCTATGGCCAGATGAGAAGTGTATCCCTCACTGATAAGATCAGACCATAGAGTAATCACACTGGGTATTCACATCCTGACCCCAGTCCCTGGGCAGAAAACCACAGTGAAAAACGTGTGTAAAGCAAATGTTGCACTCCTCCAAACTGAGGTGGACTCCATTAAAGGCCTTGTGCCTGCGGAAAATATGGGCCAGACCTTAGAACCCTTTATAAATGCATTCTATGAACACATTCAGGAATGCATGGTTTATGCAATCCCAAATAAAACCAAGACCCAATCCCATACATGCAGGCATCTGGCCTGGTGGACCCCAGCCATTACCAAACCATGCAAGAGAAGGAGGAAGCTACTACATGATAGAGCAAAACCCAAAAAGGGAAGTAATCACTGAGAAGAGAATTAGTAGCACCCAAAGCACGAAACAGTAAATTCCACAATGGCCGAGCGGAGGCAATAATTCCAATGCTGCTACAAAATGCGAACTTTTATTCCACCAAGACACGTAAAACACAACGTTTAACACAAGCGCTTTCACTCGGTTCCTACCGAGCTTTATCAAGTACACTAACAGCTGCATGAATTGCCGTTTATATACATTTGCTTAATTCAATTAAGTTCATTACATATGCAAATACTTTCTTAAGGTAAAACCACTTTGTTTTTTAAAAATCATTGAAAGATGTGCAGTTGGTTCTGTTTTATGCATTATGTCATCGTACATTAAAGTGTTGTCCTATTTACATTTTACAAAGAAATTTCTGTTTTTTAAGGACATACTTTGCCACAATGTGTTTGCATCAGTGCAACATGTGCAAATTCTGCTGTAATCATTATAATCCTCGTTAAAAATAGCGCAATATAGTATAACCAACAAGTAAAAAAAGGGGGTTTGGAATTGTTAGAGATAAAAAATATAGTTAGTAACAAGTGCCAATATCTGTCTATGTGGCAGTGACCTATGTATAAATATACCATAGTAGTATTGAAAAAGTCTTGGGAATTACAGAGCCTTTACTGATAAACAATAAATATATTAAAAATATTAATAATGTTTAAATGTGTTCATCATGATGTCTTTTTTTCTATAAAATGATTTAAAAAATATTTAAAATTGATTATAAACAGTCTGTTAATTAATTGTCTCCTTGGATTAAATGTGACATATTACCATACATCTAAAACAATGCAAATCTTCAAATTATGCTTTTGTGAAAGCGATTCTTTAAACATCAAAAAAGGCTCAAAACGTACAAAGGGTAAGGGGGTCAAATGGGGGGGAGAGGGAGGGATGGGAAGGGGTGGAAGGGGAGGGGGGGGGTGGAAGGGAAGAGGTGATGAAAGAATTGCTGATATGTGAACCAACAGCATAAACAATTAAATTTGATGATAATTGCAAATGTCTATCTGTTCAACAGCAAACCATTTATGCCTATGTAAACATTCTCTTAAATTGAACCTTAATAGCAGCAAACCCTGTATATATATACAATAAATATGTTAAAATATACTAAACAACTAAACAACTTGATTTCTTTTTAAAGAGATGGTGAAAGGACCGCTGGTGTATGAACCAACAGCATAAACCATTTAAATTTGATGATTATTGCAAATATTTATCTGTACTACAGTAAACCATGTATGCCTATGTAATCATTCTATTAAAATAAACCTAAATAGCAGCAAAACCTGTGTATATGTGCAATAAATGTATTAAAATATACTGGAGCCATTAAGCAGCTTGATTTCTTTTTGAGGACTATTCTAAGAATGTTTTACAATTAATTTTTAAAAACTAAACTCATAGTAAGTTGGTAATATAGTAATTCACCCTGAATTAAATGTTAAAGTTTTGCTCTCCTTAGTTTTAAAATTGAGCTTATGCTTAAAGTGTCATTTAATCCAGGACTCCTGTTTGCATCTAATCTTAGTTGCCATGCTAGCTCCTTCGATTCTAAAACAGATTCCCAATCGCCACCTCTTTCATTTTGCAACACTTGTTCTAAGATTATGAACTTAAGGTTGTAATTTGGGCATACAAGCGAATGCTTGTAGAAGGCATTGTTTTCCTTCTTTTTCTCAATGTCATAGGAGTGTTCGTATAATCTCTTTTTCAGTTCTCTCTCCGTTTTCCCAATGTAGAAACTATTGCATGTAATGCATAGTCCAAGATATACCACTCCCTTAGTGTTACAGGTGTAGTGTCCCTGTGGTTTGATGTCAAAATTTCTTGCCTTTAAAAACAAATGGGAGTCATGAATAATCATGTGACATTGTTTGCAAGCCCCGCACTTGTAAGTTCCTTTTTTAGCACCTTTTCCATTGCTCTGCCGGTGGTTTCTTCTCTCGAGTATTTCCTTGAGGCTGGAACCTTTCTTTCTTATGAATCGAGGTTTGTTTTCCAGTATTGAATTGAAGTCATCATGCATTTTAAGTACCGGCCAGTGCTTTCGTATAGACTGTTCAATCCCAATATTATTGTTGGAAAACGTGTATACAAAACCCCAACTTTTTTCTGTGTTGGTTTCGTTTTCTTCATTTTGCCTTGAATTTGTACATCCAACACCTAGCAGGGGTTTGTAAAGACTGTCCCTTAACTTGGTCACTTCTTGTGTAAGGGTAGTTAGTAAATCCAGTGGGTACCCTCGCTTTAAAAACATGCTGTGTAATTTTTTGATTTCGTCCTCAAAATCGTCTTTTTTGCTGCACATTCTACTAGCCCTGATTAATTGTCCTTTCACGATCCCTTTCTTTTGGTGGAAGGGATGCTGGCTGGTATAGTGTAGCAATGAATTCGAAAAGGTTGTCTTCCGAAAAATTTTGGAGTGAACCTGTTTTGTTTCGTGATCTTTGTAAATATACACATCCAAGTAGTTCAGGCTTGTTTGGCTTACAACGTGGGTAAAGCTTAAAAAACTAGTTGAAAAATTGATGTAATTTAAAAACAAATCCAGTTCATTTGCAGTCCCTTGCCATAAGATACAAATGTCGTCTAGAAATCTACGATAGAACATAATGTGTTTTGCCCATTCTTGCTGAAAGATATATTTATTTTCCCATATGTGTAGTACAGCATTGGCGTAGATTGTGGCACATGGTGTGCCCATAGCCACCCCTCTTTTCTGCTTGAAAATCTCGCCATTGAAGAATATGAAATTGTTCTCCAGTATTGCTGTCATAAATTTAACTAGTAGGTTTTTGAAAGTGTTACTAAGAGTTGTTTCGTTGTTGAGAAATTCGGTAAACCATTCCAACCCAGTTTGATGTGGAATGCTGGGAAACAGATCTTTTATATCAATCGTGACCATTAAGATTTCTTGAGCGTAAATGTTTACAGGAAAAGCTTTTAAAAATTCCCACGAGTCTTTGCAAACATAACTTAGTTTTTCATTATATTGTTTCATGATAAAATCAATGAATTTACCAGGGGGTTCAGTAATTCCCCCTGCGCCAGCTACAATTGGTCTAAAAACCAAAGGGTTGATTCCCTTATGGATTTTTGGAATCCCAAAAAGAATAGGAATCTTTGGTTTGTGGACGGAGATGTAGTTGTATAGGTTTTCATTAATAGCTCCTTGCAACAAATCATCTGTCAACATGAATTTTATCTTCGCTAATGCTATATTGTATTCATTTCTGGACATTAATATATATTGGTCTGTATCTTGCAGAAGTGCATACATATAAGCTTCATAATTTGCGTCGTACATTAACACCATCCCTCCCCCTTTGTCAGGTTTCATGCTTCTGATTTTTTCATTCTTCAACATATTTATAAAAGTTGCTTCTTCACTGCTTATATTCTGTTCTCTTGTTTCGCAGTCTTTGCTACAAGCTGATCTTAATTCTTGTTCTACTAGTTCTTCAAATACCTTCAAGGTGGGGTGTGTGGGTGGGTTAAATGTACTTTTCCTTACTAACACATTTTTTAAATTGGTTTTTCCTTTGAAAAATTGATTAATGTTCATGTTCCTGATAAATAACTTGAATTCTATGAGCAAGGAAGCTATGTTAGTTTTTTTGCTGGGAACAAAATGAAGTCCCTTAGAAAAAATATCAAATGCTGTATCATCTACCTCCACTTCTGTATAATTGTAAATTGTAAAATCTTCCTTTTTACAAATTAAACATTCACCTTCTTTTATCCTGTTAATTTTGTCTGGCGGGGTTGTGTTGACATGTTGTAGTGTTTCTAGGTTTAGTAATCCCTGTTGTTCCAGTAATCACTGATCAGTATTATGGCAAAAAATATGGCCACACATAAAATCCTCTAAGGCCAGCTACAACATGTTGAATCTGGGAATCTTGAGGCAATGTTACACCTGCTTCATGTACACAGACAACCCTCTCCTCCCCCCAACAAATACAAATATATGTGAGAGATGCAACTAATTAGCCAAACTGGAGGCTGAGCTCCCTGAAATCAGTACTGGCAAAACCAGTCAGGAGGAGAAGGTAACCACACACACCACAAACCCAGTCTCACATAGACCTATCAAAACTGCAAACCAAACACATAAACACACAAAAACATTCCTGGAGGCTCTAATTAAAAATCTACCAAAACAACAGAGGCCTCCAAAGCAGACACCCAAGCAACCACTACCTCAAAACATAGCACATGCAACACATAGTTCACAAAGTCAGTGTGCCAAACAGTCACAGCCCTTAAGGCCAAACAACATGCCTGATACACTTGTAATAGGTGACTCCATAGTCAGACACACTGATGTCCCGCTCACCAGACTGAACAAGGAAAAGGTTACAGTAAGCTGCCTGTTGGGTGCTAGAAACCGCCACATAACACAAGCACTCAGGTCACTCCAAAGCAAGTACAAATATGACTCAGTCATTGTCCATGCCGGTGTGAATGACCTGAGACGTACCTCCCTGGACTACATGAAAAGAGACATAGAGGAGCTCTCTGATTATGTAGCCCAGGCCGGTATGACCCCGACCCTGAGCAGCACCCTCACCAAGAATTATGCCACAGTACAAACACAGAATGATCAGCTTTAATGATTGGCTCAATTACTGGTGTCATTCTAAGGGGATCCAATGTCTGTCTGCTCAGGATGACATGCTTGACAAGCCACGCTGCTTCGCAAAGGATGGCTTGCACCTGTCACCCCTGGGCTTCCGGATATTGGCCAAGGCTCTTGCCACCTCCATAGTGCCTTTTTTAGGCAAGGCTCAAAAGACAAACCCACCTCCCTAGAAAACACAAGTGGAAATAAACTAAGGGTAATGCTGCTCAACGCCAGAAGTCTAAACTTCAAGATGCACGCTCTCGAGGCCCTCCTCAGTATGGAGAACATCGATGTCTGTGCAATGACGGAAACCTGGTTCAAGGCTCTGAGAGCACCCCAGCACTACCAGGTTATACCTCATATCATGCTTTTCGGCCCCAAAACTTGGACCGAACCACAAAAGGAGGGGGAGTAGCCATATTCATCAAAGATGCCCACACCTCCAGGTTACTGGCAATGCACAAAGCATCGGAGACCATCCATGTGCAACTAACCATAGGCAAAACTGCCGTACAGTTTGTAGCATGCTACAGACCACCCTCTCAAACTCAGGAACCCCACCCAGCCTTCCTGAAGACACTGGAGAGTATGAATGTCTCTCCAAATACCATCATATTGGGAGACGTCAACTACCCAAACATAGACTGGGAGCATTACTCAAGCCCCAACACCCTATCCCAAAGGTTCCTAGAATTCATAAACTCAAATGCAATGGAACAACTAGTCACCACTCCAACAAGAGGAGATAATATACTAGACCTGATCATCACAAACATGGGGACACAATGCTCCACACTGGAAGTATACACGTCATTGCTGAGATCAGACCATAAATTAATCTCACTGGAAATCCATATCCCGCCCCCACCCCCTGCACAAAAGACCACAGTGAAGAATTTCTCAAAAGCCGACTTCACACTTCTTAAGACTGAAGTGGTATCCTTCAAGGCCCCTGGGCCACTGGAAACCACAGACCACACCGCTGAATCCTTTATAAACAATTTCTACGGACACCTTCAAAAATGCATGGATCATGCAATCCCAAATAAAACCAAGACCCATTCCCCCAAAGGCAGGCATCCTGTCTGGTGGACCCCAGCCATTAACAAACTTTACAACAGGAGGAGGAAGCTACTACATGACAGAGCAAAATCCCTAAAAGGGAAGGCATCTCTGATCAGTACTAGCAAAAAACCATGATCACTCATAAAATCATCCAAGGCCAACTTTGACAGAAAAATCGCAAAGGACACAAAAGACAATCACAAGGCCTTCTTTACTTATGTTAGAAACCTGGATGGAAACTCCCAGATATGCTCAGAGTTAGTCCAAAATGACACAAAATACACTGAACCCACAGACATTGCCAACATTCTGGCAGACAGGCTCAGTGCAAATCCCCCCCTCCCCCCCAAAATGAGAAATATCTATACCAGCAGAGTGTAGCCTCCCTAACATCTCAGATGCCCAGGTGAGAGCCACCCTCTCCAAAGCTAAAAACTCAGCATTAATGGGACCAGACGGTGTCCCGGGTTGCATGCTACATGAACTCCAAGAGGAAATAAACCCGCACATAAGGCTGCTGTTTAATCTCAGCCTTACTACAGGATATGTACCCAAAGAATGGCATACAGTAACAGTGGTCCCACTCCACAAAGGAGGTGCTTCTACGGACCCTGGAAATTAACGCCCCATAAGCTTGACGAGCCTGGTCTGCAAAGCTATGGAGAGGATCATTATGGAACTCATAAACAAAGACATTGGGGACCTACAGACACTGGATCCTACCCAATTTGGCTTTGTCAAGGGCAGATCCTGCCTTTTGAACCTGGTCTACTTTTTTGAATCAGTCACTAAGGCCATTGATGAGGGTAAGGCAGTTCACACCGCCTACCTTGACCTTGCTAAAGCTTTCGACACAATACCCCACTCGGGCATCATAGACAAGCTCACCAGCTCAAATGTAAACCCATATGTCATAAGATGGGTTGCAAACTGGCTCAAGGACAGAACCCACAAGGTCAGAATTGCTGGAGCCATGTCAGACTCTAAGCCAGTCACAAGCGGTGTCCCACAGGGCTCTGTCTTGGGACCTCTCTTGTTCGGCATTTATTTTTCCGAGGTGCAAGCAAACATAGGAGGATTGTGGCTGACAAAGTTTGCAGATGACTGCAAACTGGGCGCCATAATTGATACTCCAGCGGACAAAGCATCCTTCAGAAAGGCCTCATAGAAATGGATAACTGGTGCCAGAGCCATGGCCTTAAAGTGAACGGCAAAAAATGTATAGTCATACCCTTTGGGAAAAACAAGGTACCCACAAATTACCACATAGGTGGTAATCCATTAAGTACGGAAGATGTAATCAGGGACCTAGGGACACAAGTTGACAGTAACCTCTCATTTGACACTCACATTGCCAAGGTGGCTAGGAAGACCTTCTATATTGGCCACCTTATCATGAAAGCATTCACATCTAGATCAAGAGAGGTCATTGTGCCCCTATACTATTCTCTTATCAGGCCCATAATTGAATACAATGCCCCATTTGGGATGTACCTTACCCGACACCTGCAGCAGTTAGAAAGACCCCAAAAGTACCTCACCAAGAGGATAAAGGTTCTCAAACATTTGTCATATGCTGCCCAGCTGAAGAAACTCCAGCTCTATTCAGTCACATACCACCTACTCAGAGGCGATCTATGCCTGACGTACAAGGCCATGTCCAATCCGGAATTAATGGACATGCTCCACCTCAGAAAATCCAAATCCATCAGAGCCACGAGAGTGAGAGATTTGAACCTCAACACAGAAATAAATAGGATGTGCTGGAGGGACAGATTCATAACCCAGAGGCTCCCTACACTCTGGAACAGAATCCTAGTCCATGTTAGGCAGAGGCCCTCACTGACTCTCTTCAAGAGAAATCTTGACGAGTGGATGGGAGATCGTAGGTTTACACTGGGGGTCATTTCTGTGTCACTACTAGACAGAGGCACAGTAAACTAAACCCTAAATGGGCATAATATTCACATTAAAAAAACGAACAAGAGTCCAGTGCCACTATAAAAGTGCAACAGTCTATTTTAATAACTTAAAAAAGCTGAATTAATGAGCGCTTTTGTCTGAGACACAGACTTCTTCAGATGAAAGCACTGGTGCCAAAAACCTAATTAAATACATTTTTCTTAATACAATAATTGCCAATCAATTAAACAATACACCTTCCAAATACAATTTTAAAGAAACATTCATCAACTACTCTCAGTAGAAATGTGTATATTGCATATGTTTGGAATTTAATATGCTTTCATCTGAAAAAGTCTGTGTCTCAGACGAAGGCGCTCATTAATTCAGCTTTTTTAAGTTATTAAAATAGACTGTTGCACTTTTATTGTGGCACTGGACTCTTGTTCATTTTTTTAGTTTGTATATTAGTTATCTTGGTCATAATATTCACATTCCAAGGGGTGGCGAAAGCCAAACACACTCTGGCTAGGCTTATAAATGCACTAGGGCAGATAGCCTAGTATGAACCTATGAAGATACAAATTGTACAGGACACTAAGGATAATCACAAGGCTTTCTTAACTGATGGTAAGAACCTTGGTGGAAATTCACAGATATGCTCAGAATTACTCCAAAATTACAAACAATCCACCAAACCCACACACATAGGTTCATAGGTTCATAGGTTGGTACTAGGCTATCAGCCCTAGGGCCTATACAAGCCTAGCCATAACAATTCCCTGGCTATTTCTTCCCACATTATTTACATTGCCAACATTCAACCTGACAGGTTCAGTGCAAACCCCCCCCCACCCCCACCCCCACCAAAATGCCAAATATCTATCCCAGCAGAGTGCTGGCCCCCTGACATTGCAGATGCTGAGGTAACAGCCAGCATCTCCAAAGCAAAACACACAGCATCAATGGTACCAGATGGTGTCCTGGGCTGTGTCCAACATGAACTCCAAGAAGAATGGAACACCAAATAAAACTACTGCTCAATCTCAGCCTTACCATAGGATATGTACCCAAAGAGCAGTGTACAGCAACAGTGGTCCCTCTCCACAAAGGTGGTGCCTGAATGGCTACTGCAAACTATCACCCCAGAATCCTGACTAGCTTGGTCTGCAAAGCTATGGAAAGGATCATCATGGACCTCAGAAATAAAGATATTGGGGACCTACAGACACTGGACCCTACTCAGTGTGGCTTTCTTAAGGGCAGATCCTGCCCCTTAAACATGTTTGACTCATTTGAAACAGTCACCAAGGCCATTGATGAGGGGAATGTGGTCCACACAGCCTATCTGGACCTTGCAAAAGCCTTCCATACAATACCCCACTTGTTCATTATAGATAAGCTCACCAGCTTAAATATAAACCCCTATTCAAGTAGATGGGTTGCAAACCAGCTCAAGGACAGAACTGACATGGTCAGAAATGCTGCAGCCATGTCAGGCTACAAACCAGCTACAACTGGCATCCCACAAGGCTCGGTCCTGGGACCTCCCTTGTTTGGTATATATTTCCCAGAGGTACAGGCCAACATGGAAGGACTGTGTCTGAACAAGTTTGCAGATGACTACAAACTGGGCACCATATCTGACCCTCCAGCTGACACAAGCATCCTACAAAACGGCCTCATAGAAACAGACAACTGGTGCCAGAGCCATGTCATCAAGCTAAATGCAGAAAAGTGTATAGTCATCCCCTTTGGAAAAACAGTAAGTGTCCACCAATTACCACATAGGTGTTAACCCATTAAGTACTTTAGAAGTAATAAGAGACCTGGGGACACAGGTTGATAGAAATATTGCATTTGACAACCATGTGGCTGTAGTGGTTAGAGAAACATATCATATACCCACCTAATCATGAAGGTATTCACATCTAGATCAAGGGAGGTCATCGTGCCTCTTCAGTCATCCTTCATCAGCCTCACAATTGAGTACAATGGCCCTTGTGGGATGTACCTTAGCAGACACCTCCAGCAACTGGAAAGACCCCAAAAGTACCTCACCAGAGGGATCAAAGGGCTCTAACAGATGCCATGTGTTGCCTGATTAAACAAACTGCAGCTCCACACAGTGCCATACTGCCTGCCCAGAGGCGATCTGTGCCTGATGTATAAAGCCATGTCCAAGCTGGAATCAATGCACATGCTGCACCTTGTAAAATCTGAATGCCAGTGAGCTATGCACATGAGAGACCTGAACCTCAGCACTGACATAAATAGGACATGCTGTAGTGATTGATCCATAACCCAGAAGCTCCCTCCACTCTTGAGTAAACTCCCAGTCCAGGTTAGCCAGAGAGTCTCTCATTGACTTTCTTCAAGAGGAATCTTGATGAGTGGATGGGAGATGGTAGGTTTACCCTGGGTATCACTTTTATGTCATGGGTAGACAGAGGCAGGGTATACTAACCTTGAAAAATGTCATGGCAAACTCCAGTTAAAATGTGTGTTGAAGGACAAACACACTCTCTGACTGGCATTAGAAATGGCCTAGGGCACATAGCTAGTGTTTGTCAATGTCCACCCAAGTTGCGGAATACACTACTAATGTTGGACAAGCCTAAGTAGTCCATAGCTGAACAAAGTGCAACATGGTCATATTTGCACAACTGGCCCTTAACCAATCTGGTGTGCTCAGTATGAATATTTAAAGCAGCGATAGGGATAGGGCTGAAACCCAGGATACTGTCCACCACAGTTAAAGTACTGAACCAGTACACTATACGATATTAGAGTGTTTGGTCAGTATGAAAGAATGTTGACAACTGTATGCAAACTATCCCATGGAAACCCTGCAGGCACAGCATAATCCCTGTTGGGTTCAGACACAAAGCAGTTGGGCAGTAAGAACACAACATGACTTCCAACACACAACTATAAATGTGAAATATTGTTGAAGTTCACACACAACCACAAATGTGGTGGACCTCAGATCTCAACATATGGAAAGCTCACACTGGGCATGCTCGCACACTTTGATAAATGAGACATATGTCAGGCAACAAGCCATGGAAAGCCTGAACTGGGCATGCTCACACACTTAGGCCATGTCTCAGTATAGCAGTTGGCCACACATATCTGGCATTTCTATATTTTAAGCCAGGAAACTCCCACAATACAGCAATCTGCCCAGTGCACACAGTTAAATGACAACAGAGACATAAGTAATATCGTGGATCCCTCTCATATTCAAACATCTTCCACAGATACACAAGTTGTTCATAGAAACAGGGAAAGCTATGGCAATAAAGACCTGCAAACAGTTTATCAGCAACAAATATTGTGCATCTGAAACTTAAACATATGGGTGTAGAGGTCAATACTAGGCTGTTTGCCCTAGGGAATACATAAGCTTAGCCAGAGTGTATTTGGCGTCTGCCTCCCCAGTACAGTAGGCTACTGTGCTTCTGTAAAGTAGGTCACAGAAGGCACCGTTTAAGGCTAGTGTGCTGTGGCGCCATCAAGCAGGGACACAGTGGAGATCCCAGGGGTTGAATTTGCAATGTCACATCCATGTGGCTGGAGTTTGCTGGAAGAGGGTTGGCGAGGAGTTATAACATTAATTGGGATTCAATTCCAGACTGAGGGGAGCTTTATCTGCAGTGTCTGGACAATTTCACTGTCAACACTTGCAAGTGATGATTTTGAGGGATTGAAGTGTCTTGCCAATACTGTTCAGAGATGTCCTCCCTCTGTGGGATATTGCTCTGTAATGTATTAGCTCCCTCCTTCTGTTGTACAGCTTATATATGGCTGGTGTAAACCAGACAGGTCTCCTGTTATGGAGGAGTCTTGGTTTTTCTTTGGGATAGCATGATCAGTGCAAACCTTCCGGATGCTCATAGAATGCATTTGTCAAGGATTCTGCAGATTGGCCTGTATAATCCTCCAGCATAGGTCCTTTGAAGTATTCCACCCCAGTCTTCACAAGTGCAAAGTTTGCTTTTGATAAATACTTTGTTTGCAGTGATTTCCTTGCCTGGGGGTGGGGATGGGATATGTATGTCCAGGGAAAGTTGGTTATGGTCAGATATTAACAATGGTGGTCTACCTCTGGTGTGGAACATAGAGTCCCCATGTTGCTGATGGTCAGGTCCAATATGTATTCCCCCTTGTGGCTGTGGTGATTGGTCCTGCCATAGCACATGGATTCACAAATTGTAGTGGCTGTAGGGTAATGTTGTTGAGGCCTGAGTAGTTCCCCCACTCAATATTCCTGTACCTGAAGCTAACCACTGTAATGGTGTATGTGAACACCTTCATATCCTACACTGTTCCCAGGGAAGCCAAGTGTGGTTCCTGGATATGGGAGGGGAGGTCTGCACTGGTTGTGTTGTGTGTTACAAGTCCTGTGGTCACGAAGCATGGTATAAAACATAACCTGGCAGTGCTGATGTGCATATGTGACCCTGAAGTAGGCGTCTGTTAATGCATATATATGCTATCCCCCATACTGACGGATAGTAATAGAAGTACATACCTCTTTCTAAATAATGATGTCAGCACCCTATAAATACTGCAGGAGAAGAAAAGACACCCAGTAATTTGAATAGCGCGCTCCGCTAATGTGTCTCTCTCAAGTGTCATAACCTAGTTAGGTAGGGATTTGAATCCTGCAAATGCTCAGGGTGTGTGTCTGGGGGTGGGGTAGGGTGTGTGTAATTTTCTTGGAAAGAAATGGCCCATTTGGCAACTGGAAGAACACACTACATGATGTACATTCCTCTTTCGAAAGACTGATGATGTCAGCACCCTATAAGTATAGCAGGAGAAGGGAAACCTCCCAGTAATGTGAATAGCGCGCTCTGCTAATGCCTCTCTCTCAGGTGTCATAACATAGTTAGGTAGGGATTTGAATCCTGCAAATGCTCAGTGTTTGAGGAGGGGTTAGGGTGTGTGCAATTTTCTTGGAAAGAAATGGCCCTTTTGGCAACTGGAAGAACACACTACATGATGTACATTCCTCTTTCGAAAGACTGATGATGTCAGCACCCTATAAGTATAGCAGGAGAAGGGAAACCTCCCAGTAATGCGAATAGCGTGGTCTGCTAATGCCTCTCTCTCAAGTGTCATAACATAGTTAGGTAAGGATTTGAGTCCTGCAAATGCTCAGTGTGTGTGTTTGAGGAGGGGTTAGGGTGTGTGCAATTTTCTTGGAAAGAAATGGCCCTTTTGGCAATTGGAAGAACACACTACATGATGTACATTCCACTTTCGAAAGACTGTGTCAGCACCCTATAAGTATAGCAGGAGAAGGGAAACCTCCCAGTAATGCGAATAGCGCACTCTGCTAATGCATCTCTCTCAAGTATCATAACTTAGTTAGGGGTTTGAATCTGACAAATGCCATGTGTGTTTTTGTCACACAGTTTGTCAATGTGTGGTGGGTGTTGCTTTTACTATTGTATGACATATATTATAGCAGTACGTTCAATGCACACATGAGGTATGTGTGTGCCACATAGAGATATGTACCTGTGACCTTAAATAGTTCCTATGTGTGAAGCCTGCCTCATGTGAATACATGGAATTGGCATTACACAACTTTTTCACTGTGGTTTTCTGTGCAGGAGCTGGGGTTGGTATGTGAATATAGTGAGATTACTCTATGGTGTCATCTTACCAGTGAAGGATACACTTCTGGTCTGGAGCATAGAGTCCACATGTTGGTGATGATCAGGTGCAGTATGTTTTCCCCTCTTGTGGGAGTGGTAACAAGTTGTTCCATAGCATTTGAGTGTATGGATTCTAGGAACCTTTCGCCTAGGGTGTTGGAGCTACAGTAATGCTCCCAGTCTATGTGTGGGTAGATGTAGCTGCCCAATATAATGTTGTTTGGAGACACTTTCATATATTCATGTGTTCTTAAGTAGGCCAAGTGGGTTACCTGTGTTTAGGAGGGTGGTCTGTAGCAGGCTATGAACTGGAAGTCAGTTTAACCCACTGTTAGTTGCACGTGGATAGTCTGCGATGTTTCATGCTGTGGCAACAACCTGGGGGTGTGGGTATCCTTGACATTTATTGAGACTCACCCTCCTTTCATAGTTAGTTCTGTGTTTTGGGGCTGTCAAGCATGGTATGAGGTGTAACCTGATAGTGCTAGGGTGCTCTTGGGAGCCTTGAACCTGTTTTCTATTACTGCACAGATATCAACATTCTCCATACAGAGTAGAGTTTGGACTGCATGCATCTTGCGGTTTACATGTCCGTCATTGAGTATCATTACTTCCATTTTCTTATCCCCTGTGCTACCTATGTAGGTGGGTTTGTGTTTACAGCCTTACCACCAGAATGCAAAGACGTGCAGACATTACACTTTTGTAATTAATAGTGGTGTATAAAAAACTACAATGACAATCATATTGTTAATGCATCAGGCATGCTGGGATATACCCACAATGATATCATTACACTGTACTGTTAACAACATGATAATATTACTACAGTTCTACGTAGTCACCCTGTGCATCAGCACCATGTTATCCTGTTCCTGCATCAATGTGACAGATTGCAGGAGGTGGCACAGTTTCATCATATGCACAGGGTGTGTACTTGGTATGCCTGAGTCTGCGACTGATACATCCAATCGACATGTATGTGTGTGTGTGTTAGTGAGGGACAACAGTACAACATGGGGCAATGTTGATGCAGTGTGTGTGTGTATGTGTTAGCCCTAGGTGTTAGCATTATGCATGTGTGTATGCATGCACACAGTTCCACCTCATGGCTGCCATATACGGGTGTTTGTGGACAGCCACAGACTGTACCTGCCAGGTCATACAGATCACTGTCTCTGGCCACGGACACGGTACCTGTGCCTGGCAGGGGTGCTATGGACAGTATCAGGTACTAAGACAGACTGGGTACTGTCATCAGAAGCAGTTGGTTGGTGACTGGACACATGTCCCTGCTGGGACTGTCCAGAGCCACGTGCACGTGGTCGCCTAGGGCGGTCTGATGAAAGCACAGACCCAGCACTGCTGGGGCTGGTACTGGCACTATGGGAGCGGCTGCGGGTTTGTTGTCGTCCGTGACGACTGCCAGCTGCTAATGTTGCTGGCATACGTCCATGTCAATGCCTCAACCGTCCTGCATTGCCCTGGCTCATGGACATGCAGTTGTGGAACAGATCTAATGTGTCCCCCCAACGTCTGTCAATGACTTCGCCGACAGTACGGATGGCAGCCGCAATGTCACGCATAGTGTCATTCATAGCAGTGCGATGTGCTCTAAGCTCCCGCAGACCCTGTCTGGTGTACTGTTCCATATGTGACTGTGCCTGCATTACAGCCCAGAATATAGCTGAGGTTGAAAGACCTCTGTGGGCATGTCTGACAGGGGCAGTACGACCACGGATGCTCCCACGAGAACCCCTGGACATCTGCCTGTGTGGTACCATGTCAGGACTCTGGTCATGGCTGCTGTGAGGGGATGCATGTGCCACTGATACCACATTACCCTGGTCAATGCCCACTGTACGCTGTCCCTCAGCTAAGGACATTGGTGACAATGGATGTATCAGCAGGATGACTGTGTGCATTGATGGGGTTGACTGCTGTGTACTGTCGATTGGCTGACCAACAACAGACCCTGTCACACCTCCCTGTGCCATTACACATGTATCATCATTATCACTATCCCCAGCAGTGACTTCAGGTTCGCTGCTGCACACCACCAGAGCAACACCAGAACTTGTGAGAGGAAGACAGGAAACACAGTTTACAATGTGTACACAATGTTACCACAGATGCACACGGGCACATGCACACATGGGCACATGCACACATGGGCACATGCACACATGAGCACATGCACACATAGGAACATGCAAACATGGGCACATGCACACATGCACACATGCACACATGCGCACATGCACACATGCACGCATGGGCACATGCACACTCCTCAGTACATGAAATACAAACACACACACGCAAACACACCTGCAATCCAACACATAACAATACTGTTTGAGGGTATTATTACTATTATTATCATTAGTATTAAAAGTATTGTTATTACACACTCACCAGCATGGATTGGCTGCCTTGCTGTTACTCCAGAGGGACCTGCACAAATAAGACAGTTATTGTCAGTGGGCACAACTGTGCCATTGATACTGTGAGTATGATACAGTACAGTAGTACAACAGTTGGCTTTCACAGGTGTACTGCTCATATTGAGAATATCAATCTTGCACAATAATTTCCAGGATAACAGCTACAAACACAGTACACATCTCACACATGCATAAACTACCAGTGCAGAGAACAGACAACTACAGATATGGCATGTTACCTGCACGCTCCATGTCCATATGCTGGGTGTCTCCAGCCTCCATCATGACACATGTCTGTGGATGTTGCTGTTGTTGGGCTGGAGCCACAACACTTAGGAGGAACTCCTCCAGTCTGGTGAGGGGGGGTGTATAGGTGCCCCACCACCTGTGGCAAGCTGTTGCCTGTGGATATCAGATGCACGCTGATGGACATTTCTAATTAAATCACTGCAGTGATGGCGTACCTGCTCATATGTCCAGTTATGCATGTCTATGTCATTTACCCAATGGACAAGGTCTTGCCACAGTGCAGCCCTCTCCTGCTGGTTGTGGCTGGTCCGGGAAAAGAGTGTTGAAATATCCCACACCAGGCTCTGGTGTATCTCCTCATCCTCTGCAGCTGAATAACAGGGGTTGCGCTGATGCACCATCACCCTGGAAGGAAAAGAAAAATATGTGAGCAAGTAACATGGCACACATAATACTCTACTGTACTGATATCACTGAACTGCCATATATAGCATCTGTCTGTCTATCAGGGGATACACATGTAAATTACCACATATCAGTGCTCAGCCAACAACTGTGTGACAGTGCCTGCCACACTCCATACAACAAAGTAGTATACACCAGCACTCAGCACACTGTTTGAGGTCCAATGCACATCCTCACACTGGGGGTATGTATTAAGGTAATGGATGGGGAATATTGTCATCCCATGCATTGCATGCAATGCACAGTTACAATTTCAATGGTAATACACCCTGGTCTTTGCGGCCATACCCCTACCTCCACCGCAGTCATATACAGGGAACCACAGCACAACATATGGCAATGTAGTATGTTTGTATCCCAATAACTGACACATCTTTCTCCGGCCTCACACCAAGGACACACACTACCATGACAGACACAAAGTCATGCTGAGGAATCACACCATTACAGACCTTGCACACAGTCAGTGGCACACTCATTCCACCTCACATAGTTGGTATTGCAATGAGTACATGTGTGTGTGCATAGGTATGTAGTATGCTATTGGCCCTGGGCCTACGGCAGCATACTGTTAGCAACCTTCAACTACATATGTATGTCCAGCCTTCACTAACAGTTGCAGTATGTCCCTTGCCCTATGCACATCTTCATATAAATATAGATACAGACTGCTAACACATATGAAGGGTTCACAGTATGTAGATTATTAGATTATGTAGTTTACATTACCTTTGTTTCTGACTGCTGTTTTGGATGGCTTGCTGCTGGCTGGCTTGCTGCTGGCTGCCTTGCTGCTGGCTGGCTTACTGATGACTGGCTTGCTGCTGGCTGGCTTGCTGCTGGCTGGCTTGCTGCTGGCTGCCTTGTTGATGGCTGGCTTGCTGCTGGCTGGCTTGCTGATGGCTGGCTTGCTGATGGCTTGCTTGCTGCTGGCTGCCTTGCTGCTGTATGGCTTGCTGCTGTCTTGCTGCTGCTGTCTTGATGTTTTTTTCTTTTTATTATTTTTTTTGGTCTCTCTCTCTCTCTCTCTCTCTCTCTCTCTCTCTCTCTCTCTGTCTCTCTCTCTCTCCCTCCAGTTGCTGCAATGATATTATTGCACGTGTGGACTGGGAGTACAGGCTGCTTTTGTAGGTATCTGCACATGTGCACGTGATGGCCTCTGCATCAATTGTTAGCCAGCATTTACTAATTGCATGCAGCCTGCTGTGTGGTAATTGCAGTTCTCACTGTGATTTCAGGACAGTGCTATAAAATGTTAGGTTAGGTAGATGTAGCCCTTTCAGTTTTTCAAGGTGGGGACCATGCTGGTTTGCTGTGGACACTGTTCTGTTAGTGTAAAGGTTGGTATGTCTCTCATATCTAAGGCTGTGTTGTAGGCACTGAAATGCATGTTGTACTGAAAACTGACTGTTGCTTCTTCCAGTTCATTCTTCTCAGTGTGTATGTTAACTGACACCTAATAATACTAATACTGTTTACATGGGGGTATGTGCTTTCCTGTGGGACTTGTGGATTAACTGGTATACAACAGTAGCTGTTGCAATTTGTTGCTATGGCTTCACTATTTAGCCTTTACATTCACTCCGTGAAGGCCTGCTAAGTGTCTTTACTGGAATGTGTTGCTATGGCTTTCCTATTTTCCATTTACATTCACTCCTTGTAATGCATGATATATTTCTTTCAGCAGCAGCAATTCCTTATATGTTTGGTGTGGTTTGGTGGTACTGCATGCAGTCTGGTAAGGCCAAGGTGTGGGGTTTGACACCTACAAGGGTATCTTATTTTGCTGCTGGGCAGTAGTGGGGCTTTGTACTTTGTACTAACAGTTATGAATATCAGGCACATGCAGTGCTTGCAAACTGCTATACTGTCCTTATTTTATTAGATGGCTACATCCTTTGATATTTCTGGGTTGTACTCCTACATGAGGGTGTGCTTGTGGAAGCAATTCTACAGCTATTCACAGAGTGTGTGACAGCAGACAGAATGATATGCCTGAGTTTCTGACACTTGCAGGCCTCAGATACTCTCAGGTGTATATTTTAGCAGCCTCAGGGAATGGTACATATCAGTGGGATACACCCGTGATATATTTCAGATATTCTGCAGTTGTGACTGTGGGGTATTTTGAGCATATGTATTACTACACCATTTCTGACATGCAAGTAGTGTGTACTTTAACTAATAGAGAGTTACCATTACGTGGGATTCCACACCTTTCTGCCTACTGTTAGTACATTTCACAGGGAGTCAGTGGGGCACAGTTAACATTTGTTTGCAAATCAGGAACATCCCTGTAAATCAGTCACAGTTGCGAGGTCTGGCCTCTTACCTATTCAAATATGGTGGTGTTTATCCTGCTCTGATAGTGTGTGTGGTTTGCAAGGTGCTACTGTCACATTATTACCTACTAGCATGGCTGTTTCTCTTATCACACTAATGTAATGCAATTCCACAAGAATTGCCAATAAAGATACAAGAAAAGCTTTGTGTAATAGCCTTCCTATATTCCCTTTACATTCAGTCCTACTATTTCATGATATATTGCTGTCAGCACAAAGCTCTTGTAGATCAGTCATGGCTTAGTGGTAAGTCACGCAGACTAGTGTTTCTAAGGTCCTGGGTTCGAGACTGACAGAGGAATTTTATTTTGCTGCTGAGCAGTCTACAGGCCTTGTCATTCAGAGTGACTAAGGCACTTTTAAGCAGTTGTAAGCGGGTTAGCGCTGGTTTGCGCGGTGCTCACGCATGCGCACTGTCGCCTAGCTTCGCGCACACCCGCTGACCACTGATTAAAAGTGCTTACTCTTGCGCACACCCGCGCTAATTTCTTTGAAAGAAAAGAAAATGGGGAGATAGGAAAGTGGTGAAAAAGGGGGCACAAAGAGGGTAGGACAGTAGGAAAACAAGCTCTGGATTTGCAGGAAGGATGTAGGAAAGGCCCATAGCTGCCCATTTCTTTATCAGCAACAGCTGTGCATATGTGTGTAATTTGGTGTGAAATTTGAAACCTTCCACCCCTGAGAGAGGGGTGAGGACAACAAAATATGTTGTACAGCCAATTGTAATTACCAGTTGCCATGTCCAGCAGACATGTCTGCAAAATGGGCAGCTATGTATGGGGCGTAATTTATTTTGTGGTAACAGAGTGCCCTTTTTTTATTTTTTTTCAGGTGAGAGTGGAATGTGAGGTACAGGAAGTAGGTATATTTGGGGAGGTAGGCTGGGGAGGTTAATAGACAAGACAAACAAGAGGCATACAGGGGTGGAGTATGACATGTGGGGGGTGAACACAATTGACTGGGACGGATGTTTGGATATTGCGAGCCCATGAGCCCACAGATGGCAACAGTGGAACTGAGAACCCTACCCATGGGCAGTTGCCACTGCGCCTTCACTGCCCAGAATGGGGCTGTGCTGGGGGCTGTGTAGGATGGGCAGGCACACCTGTGAGTTGCGCCACCCGTGCCTCAAGCTGGCGTAGGGGTTCAAGCACAGAATGCCTGATCTCGCTACGCACCACAGACCGGACACTTTGGAGGGTGAGTGGATGTTCTCCTCCAGCCACGCTTGCAGAGGGGGGATGAGCCCCATCCCCTGCAGCACTTCCACCCGAAAGTGGCACAGGGCCACCGGAGGAGGTTCCAGCCTGGGCACTAGTGCCAGGTGCACTCGCCAGCTGAGGTGGGAGAGGTGGGTCCACTGGAACCCGCCTTCCCTGTTGTCCTATGTTTAGCAATATTTTATGACATTTTGGGTTAGCAACAAACAATACCATTCAAAAATTGTTGTAACAGCATGCATCAGTATTCCCATTAACCAAACACCCATGAATTCCAAACATTGAACAGCAAACATAACACATGCATATTTTGAACAACAGTACACAATCCAACAGCATGCAGGGTTGATTGATGGCAACAGGCCATCAGGTTTGGATATGTGAACAGGGCACATGCATCAACGTACATGCAAATATGTATGAACCAACAGGACAAATGTCCATGGGAATTAATTGTGAATACACATACCCAGTTTGGTGTGGAATGGCATTATTTGTGAAAATAGGGTAAGGTGAAGAAATATTTCATTAACAACTTCAACTACCTATACATATGCTGTACATTTCTAGTAGCTGCAGATATATATACCCTACAGGTCTTAGTACAGTTTCCTATATGTAACCTTAGGAATGTTGGTGATGGGAATGTTACTGCTACATTAATATACATTGCATTTTTATTCATACACATTCATATCTGGCTGTGTTCAGGTACAACATCCTGCTACATTTGATTTATATGGCTCTAGACAACTGTGGATGTTCAGTATTTCATACAACCATACTATCTCCATATTGCAAGAGTACAGCAACATATCCAAATTGTGGGACAGACACATTCCAGCTTCATTACTTTATTACAAACATTTCACTCTTTGGTTGTGGCTGTCTCATTCATTTCATTATGTACTGACCGCAGTATAACTTTATTCAAGACTTATTACAGCTTTCTTGGTCGATTCATACCTCTTTCTCACACTCTCACTTGTTTTATTTTTACAATTCAAGATGGTACTTAATTCTAGGTGTTATTAACATTTCTTACTCGGTTACAACAACCCTTTCCAACAGACTCACTTGTTTCATATGGCAAATTTTTAAAAGGGGATGTATTTGACACATGTCTATCATCTTTAGCTTGTTTACCAGTAATTTTCAGGCTGAAGCAAGTTATCTGATATTACAATACAGGTGGAAATCTCTATTTCAAACTTGTTTAATTTTTATTTCTGGATTACAGGCTGCATCACTTATCTAATCATACAATACTAGCAGAATCTTTCTTTTAGTGTTATTTGAACTTTATTAATATGTAACAACACTGAACTCTTTTACAAGCTGTCTCACTTATATTATATAACAATTACAGCAAAATAATTACTAACCTGCCTGGTGGCGCAACCGCACCAGCCTATCATCATAGGCTCGCCTATTCATGGAACGCACACCTGCAGCTGTAATATAAATGAAGTAATATTGGAACATACATCTCCATAATATCAGCTAGGATAATTTCTTACATACTTAATTCCATGGATACTTACTCAGTAGTGGGGCGTTGGGCATTTGCCAGGCCTCCTGGATCCAATGGTTCAGTTAGTCCTGCTTTCATCTCTTCAGGTCCGCATGGTGGTGATGGGCCTGTTCACCATTCCTTGGTATGCCTGTGGCACTGGTGAGATCATGTGCCAACCGGTTCCATGCCTCTGCCTTGTACGCACCCCAGCGAACCTGGCCCTGCATGAGTTGAGCCTCATGATCGTGGACTAGGAGCCAAACCATATATTTGGACTCCTCAACACCCCACCTCTGTGCTCGGAAGTGACTGCCCTCTCCTACACCTGCCATCCTGACTGCAAATAGGTTCCACAATCAGTTATGCTGTGTATTCCTGCCTATGGGGCTTATATATGCCATTTTTCCCACACATATCTTGTGATTGGCCATTTTGGAAATGTATCAGCTTAAAAAAACCTGCTTTGTCATGCTTCTATTTCCATTCATTCCTATATATATGCTAATACTGCATTTCTCAGTACAACTGTTATGGCTTAGTGGTTCAGTACTTTGACTATGATGCACAGTATCCTGGGTTCAAGCCCGTGTCCGCCCAAAACCGCGTAACCCAAAAGCGCGCATCCATAACCGCGCTCCCTTAAGCGCGCACCCGAATGCGCGCTTCCATATGCGCGTATACATATGCGCGCACCCATATGCGCGCGTAAAAATATTGCTAATCTTTATTCATCATAAACATGTTAAAAGCAATATGAGTCTGACAGAGACATAACTGACATTATATAAAAACAATATTATGAAATCCATTATTTAATATATTGCTAATCTTTATTCATCATAAACATGATGCAAAAAAAAATACATATGGTAAAAGCAAAAAAAGAAATACGGCACCACCCTAAAAGCGCGCATGACAAAAGCGCGATATGGTAAAAGCAAAAAAAGAAATACATATGTTAAAAGCAATATGAACTGACATTATATAAAAACAATATTATGAAATCCATGGTTGTGAACGGTAACTTCTTCTGTTCGCCCGTCTGTTTGGATTCGTATACGTCCACGACAAGACTTCAGAACACAACGCCAAGTCTCAACTCCATCGCCATTTTGCCTATCTAGTCGTAACCTGAAGCCTTCGTGTATCTTGTGAGTTTTCGATTTCTGTGACTGTGTTTCTTCCATACTTTTGGGTAAAAACATAAAAGAATTAATTGAATCGTCCAGTTGTAATAACAACCGCTGACAGTTATGACGCAAATATGAAATGCGTGCTTTTGGGTGTTTTGATATCGCGCTCACATGTCCTATTCTTCCAAAACCGCGCGCGCGCTTTTGGCTATGCGCATATGGCAGCGCGGTTATTGGAGCGCGCTTTTGTCATGCGCGCTTTTAGGGTGGTGCCGTTCAAGCCTGGGCATTGCTTTTTTTATTTTACTACTGTCTAGATAGGCTAGCAGGTGTGTGTGTCTGTGTAAAGGTGGCTTTGATACAGCTTGCTCAACGTTGCCCGCCGGTAAGCCAGTTGGTGCGCTGCGCAGCTCCGCGCAAATGGCTTACGCTGGTTAATGCATTATTTGGCTATGAGCACGCATATTACCCTGTGTGAAGCGTTGCTCAGCTATGGGCACACAGTTTCAGCGTGTTAAAATGCTGCTCAACTACGGGCACTCATATTACACCTGTTAAACCACTGCTCACCTGCGGGCAGTCATAATCAGCTTGTTAGAGTGGTGCTCAGCTATGGGCACTTATAAATTTTTTTTTTTATTGTGTCAGATTTCTTCAAAAATACATGGCCCATTTCATTACATTTTACTTAAATTATAGTTATATATACATATATGTCAGGGGATTGTTTCATGGTTATTTCACTGAAAATAGAAAATTATGTTGTTGGGGCTCGAACCGTGACTACCTCCTCTTTGGCCAACGTCTCTACTGCTACACTATTGCTACTTGGCTTAATTTGCATATTTAGATCTTATATGCTTTTTCAATGACTGCTAACTGTGGCTGAGCGAAGGGCACACCCGCGCAAACGAGCGCAATTATGGGCAAACATTTTTGAAATTATAAAAAAAAAAATTAAAATGTTGATTTTTACAGTTTACATTACAGTTGGGTTTATAGTCTGTGGGGGCATGTGTGGTGTTGTGTTTCTTGACATTTCCGCGGACTCGCTCGTGGGAGTTTACCTTCAGGACTGTGACTCTTCTGGGGGCGTGTCCCTTTGCAGAACTCGCCGTGCGGACACTCCCCCTACTTTCCTACATGGACCGTCTTAGCCTAGGGTGTGATTCAGCATGCCCTCATGAATATGCATGGCATGCTGACATCACACCGTTTAACTGCAGCCTCCATGTAAGACATATTAACTCTTACACGGAGGTTTCATGAATCCTGCCCCATATCTAAACTAAGTTTCCCTATATTCCTGACTGAATCTAAGAGAATTATTATTCCCTACTTACTGAATAGAGCAAGGCAGATGATGTGGTGAATGGTCCTTCTTGTTATCAGGCCCAAGACAGAATACAGAATGCTCAGTCTCACTAACAGACTTCTCAAAATAATATCTAAGATATTACTTGTGGGATAGCTTACAGAATGACATCACTTCTGGTCATCTGACTTCTAGTTCCCATGCAAATCCTATATTGCTGGAAGCTAGCAGGATTTAGCACTTACCTGTAAAAATACACACACACACAAGCACTTTTGCTCAGATCTGTGGTGGTTGCTGGAATTCATAAAACAATTTCATACTTCCATTCTTCTACAGTAGTAATTAGTTCACCCCAAAGACAATACAGAAAGTTTCCTAGTGCAGACTTCGTGTCTCTGGTTGCATTGAAACCTGTGAGATATGGCCTAGCCCATAAAGTGATTTAATTAGAGATACATTTAAAGTTTGCCGGACTGAGGTTAACCTTCCAGTTTCCTCTATTAAAACATATACATTTAAACAGTTACAATAGTGCACATACATTTCTGGTCTCTCAAGTAGGGCACACTGTTGATACATTTCAAACACAAGCACTTTAGAAATACCTTTTTAACACAAACATCTGTACAAATCAGTTTGATATACACATGACATACAGTTCTAATACATCTTTAACACCAGCGTCTTGTATAAATCAGTTTGATATTCACAAGTTAGGGTTGGGAGGGTGGCCTAATGGTTAAGGTGTTTGCCTTACAAACACAAGGTGCTAGGTTTGAGTCTCACAAGGGATAATTGGCTAGGCTTAAAATGGCTCACAAAGGCAGTTAGCCTAGTACTAACCAATGAACCAATGAACCAAAAAGTGACACCATCATTTAAAAAATTCCAGCTAGCTGTACTGGCAGCACCTCCTATCATCACACCCTGGTGCAAGGATTAGGGGTATGACCTTATAGTTGTCTGTTTGGTTGTAAAAGATCTCCTACCTTGATGGATTCTTTCATCATGCCTTTGAAGAGGGAAAGGCCCTGGCATTAAGCAACATTCTATGATCACTAAGAATGATGCCAAAATTCTAGGCAAAATAATTTTCTAGTGAATTGCTATCAGTCCAGGGGTATCCACTGTGAGTTTGCTTGGGATAAAACAGCAAATATACTCACTTGCTTTGGCAGGAATGGCCTGCATCTTTCACCCCTTGATTTTAACGTACTGACTAAAACTTCTACCTGCCATAGTTTATTTTTAGGCAGAGTTCACCTGATGGGCAGCCCAACATATCAAACTCCAATCTTGATAACATGGAGGTAGCATTGTTGAATATCATAAGACTGAACAACAAAATCTCTGAACTTTAAGGCCTTCCTTAAGGGGCATATCTGTTTTCATTCATAACCCAGATTTTGCATGATACAGATCTGAAACTGATTGAAGTCCTAGTTAAACTCTTAAATTTTCTTGATGTTGTCCTGGCAAATGTAATTCCTAATTCCACTACCCTACTTGTTATTTATTTTACTTTTGCTGTGATTGTTTCTATGAAAACTTGCTGCATGGTCTCTAATATTTCCCCTACATTTAGGAATTACTCCAAAACCAGCTATTTACTATGTACAGATCTTATTGATAAACCCAAATATTATAACTCTCCAAAAATCCTGGCAACTGAGGCCGCTGCCAACTCATCTGCATTTTACTACCTCTTAAAAAGCTGCATTAAGATATCCATACCAATTGAGCACAAGCATAACAGCAATTTAGAATTAGACCGATATGTTGGAACTACCATATCAACAAATGAAAAAGCTCCTGGCCATCATTAAAATATGTCCTCTTTATCATTATAAAAGGGATTTAAAACTTGCAAGTCTTTTAAAGTTACCATTACAAAATGCAAGGCCAGCTATGAACTCAGGGTTGCAAACTATTCAAAAGTAAACCATAAGGCCTTCTTCAACTATATTACGAAGCTTAACAGTAACCAACAAATCTGTACTCAGCTCACCTCCAATGATGCCACCTTCTCTGACCCAGAGGACATTGTTAATACTCTTGCAGGCAAATTCTCTCCAAATTCACTCCATCCACCCTTCCCTGTCATTTTCCAGTCACCTTCACATCCATCCTACTTAGATCAAAGACAAAGTCCTTTTGACACCTTCCAAAAGTAAAAATGCTACTTCCATGGGTCCAGAAATGTCTGCTGAAGTATAAAGTCCTTCCTAGCAACCCCCTCCATCAACACATCAATCAGAGTCTGTTCATTGGTAAAATACCCACTGTTAGAGATAGCAGTTGCAGTGTCTTTGTATGAAGGTCATCCTTCTACATATCCATGGAATTACAGGTCTGTTAGTCTCACTAGTATTATTTGCATGGATTATAGCTGAACTTATAAAGAAGGATTGGATACACACCATTTCAGCATTGTAAAGGCAGATCATGCCTGCTCTAACTAGTTCTTTGAAAATGTTATTGAGGCTATGAGTAAAGGCCATAATATCCACGCTGCTTACCTGGACTTTGCCAAGATCTTTGATACTATTGCCTATGCTAAGGTTATTGACAAATGCACCCAGTTCAACATTAACCCATACATTAATGTCAGTGTATTTGCTCTAGGCAGAAAACAGTCACCAGTTGTCTCCCACACAGCTATGTCTTGGACCCTTTCTTCTTTGGTATATATTTCTCTGATAAAAAGCTACTATTAAGGAATTATAGCTATTGAAGTTTGCTGATGATCACAAACTGAGGGTGGTTATCAAATTCCATTCTGTTACTCAAATTTTCAAGCAAGAGCTGGATAAATCATATGCTTGGTATATTTATCATGGGGTAGCCATCAACAGCAAGAAATGCAACTAGGTTTCCTTTATAAATATAGCATCACTGTTACTTACCATATGCATTACATTCCACTTAAATTTTGTATGGTCACCAGAGACTTGGGTGCATATTTTGATAACAGAATCTCCTTTGACCACCACATTGCTGTTGTTAGAAAACCCTTCCGCTTTGCACAATTTATCTTTTGTGGTATCAGTTCAATGTCCAAAGAAGTTATAGTCCCACTTTATCTCTTATTAAGCCATCACTGAATCTAATGCACTTCACACTTAAACCAACTTGAGAGATCTCAGTGCTTCCTCACTAAATAGATTTCAAGTCTCAATACCCTTAGCTACTCTGATAGGTTAAAAACCTTGTCCCTCTTGTCATACAAACTCCTGTGGGTTGACCTCTGTATAGCCTTCTGTGCTGTGAATGATGTAACACTCTTTGAACTCCTTCACCCCAACAGATGCAATGGTAAAGCAAACGCACACTCAAGAAAACTAAAACTATTCTACCACTTCTGCAATAACCAAATTATATCATAGATACCTGACCTAATGTACCTCCCCCATTTCTGGAAAATACTAGCCTTACCTATCAAGCAGTATACTTCCTTACCAACCTTTAAAATCAGTGTGGATGACTTGATGGGTGGTCTCAAGGATTCACAGAGGATATGTGGAGATGGTGTACTAAATGGGGGGCATTGTTTGCCTCCCACCAGTATTGAGTGATGTGACTAACCTTCTCAATGGTCTCCTTTTAGCTTAGTAAGAACCTCTCACACTCCAAACCTTAAAATACATCAGAAAATGTGTTTGTAGATTCACAATTTATCAGCATTCACTGCCTGTATCTGTGATCCCTCTATTTTCCATGTCATGTGGTGATGTAACATGTACTCATCCTGCCCAGGCATCTGGATGAATATAGGAATGCCATCAATAGCTTGTTTAATGGCAGTTACTGGGCATGCAGTCCAGCAGACCATTGAATAACCTAGCCCGATTTCTTGGTTAGGTGATTTGCTCAAAGTCAAACAATAGGCACATAGAGGCTGAGGAATTCAGACTTTTGAATACAAGTGGCAGCTCATTAACAGCTCATTGCCCTAATCCTATATGCTTACTGCCTGGTTGCTGCAGTGGAGCAGAGCACATGGTCAATGAGATTGAACTGTTGACAAGTAAAAGTCAATCAGTGCAATCCTGACAGGTGGTCAGTTAGCAAAGTTAATCAAATTCAAAACATTGTGCTACAAGAAACTATATATGCATTTTATTTTATTTTATTCATTTGTTAACCAGGTAAATGCACTATGTGCAATCCTCTTTCCAGGGATGATGCATAATTTACTTATGTGGCTTGTTCACAGCAAGCAAATGAAGGCAGAAGGAATCAAACCATTTCAGTTCTCTGTGATGAAGTTCATTAACAGCTTAATGCCTTAATCCTCTGAGCTAACTATTCAAATAATGCTGCATAACATCTGTTGTTATTTAGGAAATGTGCCGGGTTACGGGTGTGGTTTCACTAGATAACAAGGTTCTTAATATGTTAATAATTCTGTCACCACCAGCTGGTGTTCCTGTTTATCTAAATTTAAATTGTATGAGACATACTCTCTATGCATACATTTGGACTACATCCACTCACGTGAACAATCTGAGTTTGTGTTGCTTAATCTAAATGCAACAATCAGCTGATCAACAGTCTCTAGTAGTTTGTACAGACATTTATAAATACATCAAAAGACTACTGTGATTTCTACATTTTTTATTAATTGAGTACCTTGCTGCAATGTATACCCCTTTACTAATCACTTTCATATGTCACGTCATACAGTGAGCTAACTTTAAATTCCTATAAAGCAAAGGTTAATAGAATCTTGCAGAATGAGTCTCCTTCAACATTAAAAAAGTCCTTGAAGATCCTTGAGTCTCCCCTAAATATAAATGCTTTTGCTATCGGCATTAAACATGCATATCTACACCCCACAGATGCATCTCAATACATGCATATTCAAAACAGTTAAAGCTCAGCTTAACATATTCCTCTACTACTAATTTGCAATCAAATATACATAATCAGTGTGTATTGCACTTATGCATTTGGCTTGATACACACTGATCAAATAATACATTGTGTTCTGGGTGTAACATTTTCAGGCTCGCTTCACCTTCCTCTGATGTATTCATATTCTTCTTCAGGATGTCTGTCCTCAACATTAGAAAAATGCTGCTCCAAAACCATTCCCTAATGATGTAAACCAAAGTGAGTTGTCTGACCACGTTTTATACTTCTGTTAACTCAACTGAAAAAGTGGGTTACCAAATTAATTCAAGCATGCTACTGCATACTTGTCACAGTATCCTCTGTAAATAGAGACATAAAAAGTATATTTTTAATCTAGATTTTAGAAATGTTTTAGTTACATGACTAAATGATCTGAAAAGCCAGTTAAATTCTCATTTGTACTTATACTGAATATGCCATTTACAGCTAACCCATAATAAAGGACAAATTATTATCCCAGGAATAAAAATTCAAAGGGGGATATTCCAGGGTGACTCTGTCACTGCTGCTCTTTTGTCTTGCCCTTAACCAATTAAGCTGTCTGCTTAACAGATTAGGTCATGGTTACAACTGGGCTGCCAGAAAACAATAAAGTGTAAAGATTTCTCATCTTGTTTTTGTGGATGATTTGAAACTGTTTATTTAATCATATGAGGAGCTGAAAGCACTACTAGAAGTGATCAAAACTTTCTCAGATGTTAAAAGAATATCATTTAGTCCTGATAAATGTGCAAAAGCAACATTTAAAACAGGAAAGCTGCAGCACAAATTATCAGTCTAGGACAGAAATGTGATATAAAGGAACTTGAGCAGGAGGGAGTGTAGGAATATTTGGGAAGTGATGAAGAATTGACAATAAAACATGAACAAATGTGAACAAAACTCTACAGAATGGTTTAGAAAACTAAAATTAATACTGAAAACAAACTTGACATCTAGGAACAAAATCCAGAATCTTCCTGTTGTAACTTAACAGTTTTGGGATAATTGACTGGACCCAAAAGCTGTTGAATCACTTGGACAGAAAAACAAGAAAAATTGTTCACGCTTATCAAATGACATATAAAAATCAGTGAATACCAAGATTATATATTCCTTGTTCTGAAGGAGGTATGGGCCTCCTCAAAATTGATTACATGTACATATCTGAAATCTTAGGGCTGCATACATATCACCTGACGTCACCAGATCCAAATATAGTGAAAGCTTAAAACATGAAGAAAATATGTCTAAGATGACTTCCCTGCTTAATTTAGTAGAATCATATTGGTGTCGAGCAGGAATGGAAATCAAACCAGAAGCAAACATAAATTAGGTAACAACTGAATGTGCCAAAAAGCAACATAAAAAATACAAGGAGAAGGGTCAGATGAGAAGGCAAGAAATTTGGAAAGGTATAAATATAGTTGCAAGTACAGAAAACTCCTGGAAAATCTCATGTTGATCAGGATCTGAGGCAGAAATGGTTAAGGAGTGGTGAATTTAAACCAAAAGATGTAAGGTTAATATTGGAAGCCCTGGATAGTGGACTACATATACACTGGTTTACAAAGTCCACTGAACATGTGGAAGAAACAGATAAATGCAGGTTCTGTAAAACAGAACTGGAAACAGTTGCACATCTTGTTGCTGGTTGTGATACACTAATGGCAGAGGGCTTGTACACTGAAAGGCATAATAATGTGGCAAGACTGGCACACTGGATATTGTGCAAATATTACAATAATGAGGTAGTTGAGAAGCACTGGAAAACAGCTTCTGCAGTGCAAAGAACTAAGGCAGTTAGCTTGTGTGATGGTATTCAGGGTTGTAATCCAGAGGTATCCAGATGTTTGGGTGGGAGTTTGGCATAATGGTTAAGGTGTTTACCTTATAGACACAAGGTGCAGTGTTTTATTCTCACATGGGGCTGTTGGCTAGGTTTAAAATGGCCCACAAGGGCAGTTAGCCTAGTATTAATCTATGAACCTATAACCATCTGTACTCTACTTTGCATTTAAGTAAACATGCAGCAATCTGTCAAGCTGTAATTTTTATCTGATGAATGCAAAGTGCTGCTCAGACAGCTTCAGGTCATTTCATCTATTTTGCTACCTTTTCCATCATTGTATGAGTCTTTGCCTTTCCTTCTCAAACAACCAGGATGACTCTCTGACCATGCTGTCAACAGCCCTTCCATTTTCCATCCCCTTCTTCACTTCCAAACATATCTCAGCGACATAGATGCACTTGATACCTAGCTCCTTGACAGGTGTTGACTTCTTATCTTTAATTTGACTGGAGGACAAGTGAACAGTAGTCCAGGTCAGTACTGATTAGGTCCCATGAAGAGTGATGAATGAGTATAACTTTTATCTATTTATTTACCAAGTCTGTGCTAACAGAATAAGGGCTTCTAGACATAAATGTGCATTTTCAGAGGTCAGCCAGGAACAATGTTACTTAGTCAAAGCACTGAGGTACTCATGGTAAGACAGTGGTGACATACTAATGTCTTCATCATGTGCCTCTTAACTGCTTGTACTAACTTTAAAATCATGAAAACAAGAACCTGACACATATATAATACGCTTTGGAATCCCAGTCAGTGAATAATATCTAGAACAAAAAATCCATTTCATGCATACTGTTGGCCTTATAAGCAGTGTACTTTACTTTTTGTTTATTAATGTTTTAAATCTACTGGTTCCTTTCAGAAAAATAATAGCCAAACCTGCAAACGTACAAACACACACAAAAAAAAATCCATAACTCAATGCTGCACTATTAAAGCATTTTTGTAGTTGCACTGCAGTCCCTGCACCTCTCTTGTTACCTATATATTTATTCTGACAGACACCACTGTATCTTAAAGTAGGGGAGATTGAAGTGCTACATTTTCAGGCTTGGAACATACTCCTCATGTCTGCACTTTTAATTTTGTTCTTCCAGGAACTTCAGTTATAGATCCTTGGAAATTCAACAGGTCATACAAATCAGCCAGAATGGCTGCTATTTTTAAATCATTTGCTTAGAATCAGTTTGCAGATGGAGACTAAGTGAAATAAACCTTGGTAGGAATAAGGGACAAAAAATAACTTATATCATTAGCCACTTTGTGCAAACCTGTCAGAAATTACTTGTTGGCACACAAGTTGTATTTTGTATCTCCACTCATTCTTCATAAAAGTGTCACTTCCTAATATTAACTAATTCACTAACAAAATTAATTCGGATAAAGATTATAAAATGGTTAAACACAGCTCAGATACCTAGATTTGTACTCAGCAGTTAATTTAAAGTTTAGTACACTACTAAAGCATGCATCTTTATTTTATTTTTTAATCTAAGGCAGTTCAACAAAATATAATTTTAGTGGGGGACTGAAATGAAGAAATAAGGAAATTGTTACAACTTGCAAGTAAGAACAAAATGATGATAGCATCTGTCTGGCAGCAGAGAATTAAGACTACTAACTACGACCAAGCTTTATGGCTGAATTCCTTAAACTCTTTCTCACTCTGCATGACTCTGCTTCTGAGTTGGGCCTATAAAGTTGCTTGTGCTTGTTTAAAACCATCAGACACAGACACACATATAATGAAATGTGTGTTTAGCATTGTATTTATATCCATTTCAGCAGCTAGTGATGGAAATATGGGAAGGAAAGTAATCTAGGGGAAACTCAATAAGGGTTCATTCTGAGGCTTCAGTTTACAACACCCAGGCTCTCTTCTGCTTTGCTGACTTGCTAATGCATTAATTTAATTAATGATAGTTCCATTCTAAGCACTGAGATTCATTACAGTGCAAGAATTATTACTGTTATCAGTTTTATGTTAAACTATGGTACACAATTACAAGGTAGAAAGTGGGCTTATTGTTCTTTTACTGCATTTAATTCTTCAGGGTGGGATCACCAAAAAGGGCTCTGTGTGAATTCTTCCAGAACAAAAGGTAGATCAACCACTTTAAACTTGTGCAAACTCCGGGATTATTATTACTGTTTCTCTGATATCATCTCCTGAGCTATGCATGCATTGCCTCAGCTCCCTGTCAGGTAAGGGCTGAGATGAAGGTGTTAATTGAGACAGGTAAAGCTTTAATGGGTTGGCCCCTCCATTTATCTAAGATCTCTGGGTATTCTTTAGCCTTCCACACCCCTTAGGTCATTTGAGAAACTGCTTCTTGATAAAAGAGAAGTTAGATGACTAAAACCTTTGAGTGATCACACTTTTTGTTATAATTGCCATGCCATTCAGGAATGTGCTGCATATTCATCTATTTCTAAACTGCTAGCAAAATACACAGCAATGTGATTTTCCAGAATGTGCAGCCCATGAATATAATTCAGTCATCTCATTAAATCTGTGTTGAAAATAAAGGCTAATGGTGAAATGTGTTTGCAACATTTTGACATTTATTTCAAGAAATTTAGCCTATGGTCAAAACATTGACTCCCAAGTTTTTTTCCACTTTCAGGTGTCATATACTTTCTACATTCTTTTGCTAATCTCTGCAATTTGTTTTTGCTTCCTGTTCAAAATGCACTGGAATTATCTTCTATCACATGTCATTTGACAAGTTTATTTAAACTCTGGTAATCTGATAAATCAGTAGGACAAAAATAAGCCTGTTTTTCAAGAACAGACAAGAAAAATGGGTATAAAACATATATTCTATATCAGTCATTATTGCCAGATACTAGTATAGAAGTACACTAGCATGAACAGCATGCTGCACAAGTGACATAAAACTGATCTGCAATGTTTTGTTGATAATGATTTATGTAAGCAAATGCTGGCACTTCAGAAGTTGTTTATACTTAATTAGTGCTACTTTAATGGGTGTGTTTCTGCACACTTCGCATCAGCATATCAGTAGGTCTGTATTATCGGGAAGTGCAGTTGTTTTTTCTTTTTTTTTTTTTTTTTTTGTCATCCTAAAAATTGTACATATTGACTGGCTAACATAAAACATGTTTATTTTAATACCATTGATGACTAAACAAGCCAGAGTTCAATAGAGTTCATTTTCAGGTAAAACAGGGATGAGCAATAAGAGGAAAGCATTTTATGTTAAGGCAAAACATACACACACACACACACACACACACACACACACACATGCACACGCATGCACACACACCCACCCACACACACACACACACACACACACACACACACACACACACACACACACACACACGCACGCACGCACGCGCACGCACGCACGCACGCACGCACGCACACACACACACACACACACACACACACACACACACACACACACACACACACACACACACACAGACACAAAGAAATGGTTTGCAAAAAGCTGCAGATATGTTTAAGATAGAAAAGCTGCCAGAGCTTCCTCTTTTACATGAAAAAAGTATAAGAGCATGATAGGTTATGGGTTCTGTAGTGGGAAATCTCATTTCTTTAGCCACCCAGAATTCTATGATATGCAGGAGTGGCCTTAGGTCAACTGGTGCCCTAGGCAAAAGGGCTCCATGGCACCCCCCCGACATCACCCGGTGCCCCCATCCTTCTCTACCTACTCCAAATAAATAATGAAAAAACACCCCTGCTAGGGCAGTGCCCTAGGCAGCTGCCTAGCTGGACTATGCCTAAGGCTGGCTATGATGATATGAATGGTTATTCTTGTTGTGTTATTCTTAAAATTAAAAGAGAGAGAAAATGGGAAAAAAGAAATCCTATCTTGCATCTTGGACTCTTGGACCCTTGCAGCAGACTTATTAACCAACATGTAGGAAATGCATCAAGAAAATCCTAAACCGAGTCTCAGAATGCACACATATGATGCTGACAATGGTGAAAGTGTAACGTCACATAACATAATGTAATGTAATATAACATATAACATAACATAATCTAACCATGTCAGCAGAAGAAGAACTCTTACTGGTTTGCCTGAGTGTCACAGCTAACACTAAACAGCTGCCCATCCCCATTTCCTCATTTTCCCTAGTCCCATACTAATTTTAAGAATTCATTCTACCTGTCTATCATCCTCTCCATGAGGAACCATTTCTAGGTATCTAATTTGAAAAGTGTCTCATTAATCTGGTTGTAATGCTGTCTTCCCTTCTTTGTCCTTCTAATTCAGGCTAATCCAACTTCACCTTCCCTTTAGTGCCTTATGTACCCATATCATGCCCCCCATCACTTCTAGTTTCTAGAAAAAGGAGATCATGTCCCATAAGCTACACTTCATAAGTCATTCCATCCAACCCCTACAATCCTATTTTCCTTTCTCTATACCTTATCTAGCAATACGACTTTTCATTCCCAAAAAGCACTCCAGAAATATATACTGTATTCTTGCTCTGGTCTTATATGGCACTGAGGGGTATTGCTAGCTTCCCATTCCTAGATGCTATAACTCTAAATATAGTCCCTAATGTCTAGATTGCTTCGGAGGCTGCTCTCTTGCACAGAGTATAATGGGTCATACTTTCTGTAATAATAATTCCCAAATTCTTCTCCTGTTCTTAGATTTTTGAGACTGACCCACACACACTAAACACATATAGCATTCCTGGATTATCATTCCTCAGCTGCATCTTTTTGGTTCAAGAAGACTTGAGGCAGAGTTCCTACCCCTTGAATCATGCATCCAGTATCTTCAGGTCCCTTGGAGTCTTGCACCTCCTCATGTACTAACCCCAACATTCATGTCATCTGCAAAGCAATGATCCTTCTTCCAGTGACCAATGTATTAAAGAAACATGAAGGTAGGAATACAACTTATCATATTTTTCCATACTGAAACCTCATCTCCCTCCACTGCACTTCTCTGATTCCTACCCATTCACAGCTTCATAATTTCCTGCAGATTCCTAACATTTCATTTTTTGTAAGAAGCTTGCAGTGACTGAGCCAAAGAGATTTCTGATGTCCAGACTGATAACATCCTTGGGATTGTCTCTATCCACTTTTCTGTTAATGCATTCAAGGAACTGGATTGGGTTAGTGTCACAGGCTCTTACTTCTGTGAATCCACACTGTAAATTTATAAAGCAGCAAACTTTGCTGCAGGAATCTCTGAGTTTCGCCTTCCTGACTACCTCCATAATGTCATCCATTACTGAGGTGGACTTACTGTACTGTAGTTTCTTGTGCTGCTTTTTGCTTCACTTCATGGGGTGACAACACCGCTGATTGCTTTCAATCTTCCATGAGCACTCTTTCCCTAAGGGACCTGTTCAACAGCTTTGACAGAGGTTCATCTAGTATCCCGGAAACAATCTTAAGGAACATTGCTTAGATTTCCGCCATGTCATTGCATTAATTCTTCTATTATCTCCCTGTTTCCTTCCTGACTTCCTGCAACTAATTTGTCACCATACCCTTCTCATGATCTGCCCACTTGTCCCCCTACCCCAACCTTCTCTTGACCTACCCAACTACACAGTTATCCTGCCTTCCTTTTCCTCGGTGACCACTAACATGAAGCATTAATTTAATATAATTCCCATTTATGAGACATCTTTATAATTGTTACCATCCCAAAGCTTTTCAACAGTTTCTCTCATGTTCATAGGTTCATAGGTTCATAGGTTTATACTAGGCTATCTGCCCTAAGGCATTTATAAGCCTAGCCCAAATTTTTGTGGCTTATATGAAAAATACTGTGCCCATTAGTTTGTTGTGCCTCTCTCCAGCAGTGACACAGAGATGATTCCCGGGGTAAACCTACGATCTCCCATCCACAGGTCTAGATTTCTCTTGAACAGAGTCAGCGAGGTGCTCTGCCTCACATGGACCGGGATTTTATTCCACAGCATAGGGAGTCTCTGAGTGATAAATCTATCCCTCCAGCACGTCCTATTTATATCCGTGCTAAGGTTTAAGTCACTTGCTCTAGTGGTTTTGGTGGATTTGGATTTTTTGAGGTGGAGCATGTCCATTAATTCCGGGTTGGACATGGCCTTGTATGTCAGGCACATGTCACCTCTGAGCAGACGGTATGCGACTGAGTAGAGCTGGAGTTTCTTCAATCTGGCAGCATATGACAGATTTTGGAGTCCTTTATCCTTTTGGTGAGGAACTTTTGGGGTCTCTCCAATTGCTGCAGATGTCGGGTGAGATACATCCCGAATGGGGCATTGTACTCGATCATTGGTCTGATAAGTGAAGAGTACAAGGGAACAATGACCTCACTAGATCTGGATGTGAATCCCTTCATGATCAGGTGGGCAATGTAGAAGGTCTTTCTAACCACTTTAGCAATGTGAGTGTCAAAAGAAAGGCCACTGTCAACCTGGGTCCCCAGGTCCCTGATAACCTCTTCTGTGCTTAGTGGATTGCCACCTATATGGTAGCTTGGGGTTACCTTGTTTTTCCCGAAGGGTATGACTATACATTTTTGGCGTTTAACTTCAGGCCATGGCTCTGGCACCAGCTATCTGTTTCCGTGAGTCCCTTCTGAAGGATATCCGTGTCCGATGCACTTTCCACTATGGCGCCCAGTTTGCAGTCGTCTGCAAACTTTGTCAGCCAAAGTCCTCCCATGCTGGCCTGTACTTCTGAGAAGTAGATGCCAAACAATAGGGGCCAAGGACCGAGCCCTGTGGGACACCACTTGTGACCGGCTTGGAGTCTGACACAGCGCCAGCAACTCTAACCCTGTGGGTTCTGTCCTTAAGCCAGTTTGCAACCCATCTTGTGACATATGGGTTTACATTTAAGCTGGTAAGTTTTTCTACAATACCCGAGTGGGGTATTGTGTCGAAAGCCTTTGCAAGGTCAAGGTAGGCTGTATGGACTGCCTTTCCTCATCAATGGCCTTGGTGACTGTTTCGAAGAAGTCGACCAAGTTCAAAAGGCATGATCTTCCCTTGACAAAGCCAAACTGGATCGGGTCCAATGTCTGCAAGTCCCCTATATCTTTGTTTATGAGCTCCATTATGATCCTCTCCATAGCTTTGCAGACTAGACTTGTTAAGCTTATGGGGCGGTAATTACCAGGGTCCGTGAGGCCGCCTTTGTGGAGTGGGACCACAGTTGCCGTACGCCACTCCTTGGGCACGTATCCTGTGGTAAGGCTGAGATTAAACAGCTGCCTTATGTGCGGGGTTAATTCCTCATTTAGCTCGTGTAGCACACGGCCGGGGACACCATCCGGTCCCATTGATGCTGTGTTTTTAGCTTTAGAGAGAGCAGCTTTCACCTGCGCATTTGAGATGTCCGGGAGGCTACACTCGGCTGGGATAGTTATCTCTCCTTTAGGGGGGGAGAGGGGGGTGAAGTTTGCACTGAACCTGTCTGCCAGCATGTTGGCAATTTCTGTGGGTTCAGTGATTTTTGTATCATTTTGGACTAATTCTGAGCATATCTGGGAGTTTCCACCCAAGTTCCTAACATAGCTGAAAAAGGCCTTATGATTGTCCTTTGAATCCATGGCAATTTTTCTCTCAAAATTGGCCTTAGTTGATTTTATGAGTGCTCGTAATTTTTTACTAATAATGATCAGGGGTGACTTCCCTTTTATGGATTTTGTTCTATCATGTAATAGCTTTCTCCTCTTATTGTAAAGTTTGTTAATGGCTGTTAATGTGCCTTCTTTCTTTGTCCTACATAGCTCAAGAAAAAAAAATCTCATCCCTTAACAACTGCTGACAGGCTTATTTCTATTTCTCACTCATACCTTTTGAAGTACTTTGTTTGTTACTTTCTCTCTGGATGTGTATATCTCACCCACTGGTCTTCCCCTTGTCTCACTTGTCCCTATCTTAGGATTTATGTGTCCTTTATGGCTATTTTTTTCTACTTTATCTAACCATTGTTATTTATTGTTTCTGGTTGCCTATTTAATGCTCTTAATTCCCTGTTCTTCACCCCATCAAATTATTATACTCCATTATGTGCATACATCAAATTATTATACTCCATAGATCTTTGACCATTTGCTAAGCCTTCTGTATTCCAAGACTCTTCCCTGTTAAATTATATTTTACCTTAGTGAATCCCTTGTAATCCCACAACCTTGTCTTTGTAACCAGGCCTGATTCATTTCTCCTCATCAGTATGCACAGCACTACGGCATGGCTGCTTCTTGCCACTGAAAGTGTACATTGTACAGCTGTCAATTTGTCTTTCAGACAGAAAGAAAGAGGATTCTCCTCATGCTAGATACAATCATTAACCTTTTTGGGTTGAATACTTGAGTAGTCTGTTTTCTCTGCTAATATTAGATAATGGATTGCATTTGTTTGCTTCAGGTAGATAGAAAGTCTTCCTCTTCCATTCTACCCATTCCTTAATCCTGACTTAAATCACCTTGTCACTCCTGCAACTGCATTTGGGTAGCTTGCAGTATTAATGTAACATCCCTTCTTTTTTGCCTGCAACAATTTTACCTATAGGAAGTTGTTGGATACCTACCTAGCCTTCTTCAGTGAGCTGCCCAGGGATTTCTCCCCATGTTCAGTCTGTCCAATTTCTCCTTCTTAAATCATATTTTTTATTTATTTTACATTTGTTTATCAGGAAAGTCCGACTGGACACATGTCTTTTTTCAGTGGATACCCAGGGAGAAAAGCTCCACTTAACAAAACTAATACATCCACATACAGATAAATTCATAAATAAAACATACATAGGTTGATGTAGAGGTCATAGGTACTTAATGTTAAGCTAACACTGAGAATATACACAAATACACTTGTTTTATGCTAGCATTGAATATGTACACACAGATAAATTGCAGCTTACATATGAATATGAGTACATTTAAGAATTATTTAAATGTCATATATACTGATAGCTTGTAAGAAAAGATCCCAACCTACATTTTTTTCTAATATGTTTTCCACGGGTTCAGGCACCTAAGCAGCGAGACATTTCCCTGTGGTACACTTTGGCTGGGGACACATGGCTGAAGTGACATTCAGCTGCAGAGAAATATGGCTGTTTGTAAATTCCCTGTGGGCAAAGAGAAGCACATACTGCCATGCCCACAGCTTTAATAACTGAATGCATGGAGGCAGAAGAAGTAATGATTGTTGTGCTTAGTGTACAGTACATACTTGTGTAACTAAGTCATACAGAAGTGTGCTACAGCATGCAGGGAATCCTGCCTGGTTCTGTAGTCACATTTATGCTCCAGTATGCATTTTAGGTAATGTTCCCTAGACACTGTGAAGAGGGTAGTGGTCCACACATACACACACACACACACACACACACACACACACACACACACACACACACACACACACACACACACACACACACACTGATTATAAAGGCACTGCCCATTGTGCACTACATTTTTACTGACACTGACATGCCCTCTGGCCAGTCTGCTGCTAATTCCAGCCATATTGCCTGCTGTCTCATGTTCCCTTGGGGACCGTGGACATTGTTTTCCCCCTGTGCATTTGGTTATTGAAGTTGTAGGTATGGCAACACATTCTTCTCTTTGCCCACAGGGAATTTGCAAACAGTCATATTTCTCTGCAGCTGAATGTCATTTCAGCCATTTGTCCCCAGTCAAATGTACAACAGGGGAAATGTTTCACTGCCTAGGCGCCTGAACCCATTTTCCACACTCTTCCTTTCTATGATTCCTTAATACACTAAACTTTCATACTACTGTCTTATCAGTGGCCCACATGAAAAGTATTACTTACTTTTAATTGTGTCTGACTCTGTCCATGAGAATTGTGAGTCCCTACTAGGGAACACTACTAAGTCATTGTATATAATCACTTTGTTTTCATAATTGTTTGCTAACTTCTGTGTAATCTATGTAAGTTTGTCTATGTGGAGCTTTTCTCCCCGGGCCTCCACTGAAAATGGACATGTATCCAGTCGGACTATCCCAGTAAACAAATGTAAAATAAATAAAATAAATAAATAAAAACAATGCCATTTTTACTATCAGCATATAATGTTTTCAGCACTGATTCTTCTTGGTTAAGCAATGAGCATTGCTGGGTACCACTTTGACCCTGTTGCCTTTGAATGCCTCTTTCTGCTGCCCCCACCCCTATTATTTTCCTCCTTTTTCCTCTCTTTACCTCTACATTTTAATCTTACTCATGTTCTCTACAGCTCCTTTTTCCCTTATCTTTCCTGGTGTTTCTTTTCTAGCCACATCTTTACTTTCCCCTTCTCCTTCCTTTGTCTACCTTTCCAACCATTATTCTGTCATTTTTGTTATATCCTTACTCTTTTTTTGCCTTCATACTGCTTTTCTCAACAAGTTCCTGTTGCACCTTAATCTCTATATCTAGTTCACTTCCCTATTTTCCAGCTTCTGTGTATCACGGACTGTTTCCTTTTCTCTCCTGCCTTATATTGCCACCCAGTTCACTTGGAGTATCACTGTTCCCATTACCTTTTTATCTTAGTTTAAAGAGATAATCATTCTAATGAATATTTCCATCCCATGATTCAGCATTGTTGTCTTCTGAGGGCAGAGGTGAAAACCATCCTAACTAGTTCCTCTTCCTCCAGTGCTATATCCAGTCTGCTGACTGACCTAATAAACTGCTCCATTCCTCTTTCCAAACTCTAGCAGTTAAACAACTTAATCATCTACTTTCTTTGACTGCTAACATTTGGTAGTTGTACTTCTAAGAGATCCAGTATGCCTCCCAAGAAAATGGACAAGCTTAGAACCTCTCTGGTCCTCCATATTGCCTGTTCTATGGATGCTTCTACCAAGTAATATATTTCTTATTTATTTTATACTGTTTTATTTTGTTGATGTGTTTGTTAATCGGGGGGGGGGGGGGGGCAGCTGGTCAGAAGATCCATTTCAGTCATGACTCAAAAGCATGCATGACATACATTAAGTACGATCAGAAACAGACTCAGTGACAGGTTTAAGATGTGAAAGTCTAAAAGACTGCAACAAGAACCTCTGTCACAGAATCTAGTATTGGAATAAAGTGGTACTAGGCAGAGAAGACTTACAGTTATATATGAAGACTGTATAAAAGAGTGCCAAATAAAGTTCCAAAGGCAATAAAATACTAAAGCTATAAAAGTAGTAAGCAATTCAGTGAAACCTCAAGTTAATTATTGCAGTTGTGAATCTGTGATTGTACATTTCAGCTTTACCATACTATTATCCATTGTCCTTAATACCCTGGCAATCACTGGGATGCTTGAGGAATTACAAATTCAATGAATGAGAAACATGTCCTTTTCTAACTTGCTGCAGTAACTGGTTCCAGGAAGCTAGTGCAATTTCTTGACCACTTTCTTTCCAACTACTAAACCAAATGTTGGCCATTTCAATTCTATGAAATGCTGCTCCAGAGATGTAAGAATACAATACTGCTCCTTATTTTCCAATAAATGAGTTAGGGCAATACTCCAAAATCAGTAATTTGAATATTGGTGAATCAAGCATCAGCCTGTCAATAGCCATAATGGGAAGTCACCTTGCTTTTTTCTGGAAAAGATAGTGATGTTCCCAAGTTTCCAAGTGGAATATAAGGGCACATATCCTAGTCACTGTAGTTTGAAGGATCTGGAAATTCTAGTCTGAAATGTGCACAATGACTGGTAATGCATACTTCACTCTAGGTATTTATTTATTTGTTTATTTATTTATTTTCCATTTGTTAACTGGGTAGAGTCCAGCTGGGCAAGTGGCCCATTTTCAGTGGAGACCCAGGAGAAAAGCTCCATAACAATAGTACAAAAAGATTACAAACATTTTTAAAAGATTTACAAACAATACACAAAAAGTTTGACAGTTGCCAATAATCACAATTTACAAAAAGGGGAATGTAAAACAGAAAACATTACATTTCCTAAGCCTTACTGCAGACAGTAATATGAAACTCATTAGATATATAACTAAAAACCATTGTGGTATTTTTGTTTGGTAGAAGTAAGAAAAGAAGATAGCAGAATAAAAAACATTTGATCAAAGGTATGAGAAACTAGCCAGGAGTATTACAGGAGCATAGCCATTGTTGAATAAGGTATTCCTTTAGGAGTTTTTTGAAGCTATGATGATCTGTGTTTTTTAAGATATTCTGGGGTAATAGGTTCAACTGTTTGGCTACTTTGAAGGAGAAGGGAGAGTCACCAAAGTAATTATGGGACATTGTAACCTTGAGTATAAGTTTACCTGATGATCTAAGGGTCCTGGGGTTGGTATTTAGTTGCACTAGGTTGGAGAGTGCAGGGCAGTTTTCAGGTTTGTGGATGACGGAGTGGGCAGTGGTGAACTGATTGAGCAATAACAGACTGGGAAATTCAAGCCAGTGTAGTTTTTGAAGAGCAAGTCAATGATGGGTCCTGTTGGGTGTATTAGCAGTAAATTTTGCTATTTTGTTATAGCAGGAATCAAAGAGATGTAAATCAGACTTGTGCAGGTTAGTGAAAAGTTGAGAACAGTAGAGAAGAGTAGATAGGGTGGTGGGATCTGGCTGTGGCTAGTCTGGCATTTTGAGTAAGGTAAGGTTTAGTCCTATATAGTCCACCAAGTTTAATGTGAACTTTCTTAATTGAGTGATATGTGTTTATTGAATGTTAAGGTGTTGTCTATTGTGACACCAGATAGTTTTGTTTGGTTAACTGGTTTTATTACAGTACCATTAATGGGGTAGATGGACAGAGGAGGTGGTGTTGCTTTGGATTTCCTGTTAGAGACAATCATTACTTTTGTTTTGTTTGGGTTTAGGATAAGATGAAGTTTATTTAGGTAATTTTCAATATCTGGAAATGACTTTTGCAGTTTATCTTGGAGTTCTTGGGGTGTGGGAGCAGAGCAAATAGGAGTAGCATGGTCAGCATATTGAATGATAGAAGCGGATTTAGTGGCAGTGTTTAGACTATTTGTGAATATAATAAAAAGGAGAGGGCCAAGGATGGAGCCCTGATGAAACTCAACAGAGACTGGGAGGTGTGTGGAGAGTTTATTATCCCATTTAGTTTCCTGCTGTCGATTAGTAAGGTAGGTGAAGAACCAGTTGAGAGCTGTAGAGTTGAGGTTGAAGGAGACAAACTAGAGTGTTGAGTAGTAGTTGTTTGGATACTGTATCAAAAGATTTGGACATATCAAGGTGTGATGCCCGTGCCCTGGTCCAGCAACCAAGGAGCCTCAATCCTCACCACTAACCACAGTGAGTGGCATCTCATATAGGAGGAAAGGATAACAAATACACACAGTAAAGTGCAATTTCCCTTAAAAGCACATAGAGATTAAGTCAGTCCGGGGCTGGTCGCTCCCTCACTCTCCAGGTCCCCAAATAGACTCCCCACTGGCACAGCTTTAGGGTCAAGATCGCAGCCTAGTGGGCAAGCTAAAACCTCCAGCACCCTCTCTGTCCAACCAGTGCTTTGTGTCCCTGCCCAGGTAGCTGACACACACACACACACACACACACACACACACACACACACACACACACACACACGCACACACACACACACACACACACACACACACACACACACACACACACACACACACACACACACACACACACACTTTGAGAAGAGTTTATACAACCACACAGACACTCCTGGAAAAGGCTGGCACAGGTTCTCCAGCTGTGCCCCTTTTTCCCAGACTGTATGGTAGTACCAGCTGCCACCACCCACTAATATTTATCAGCTACCCAAAGGCCCTTGAAAGGGTGTCCAATTATTACTGTGCAATATTATTATCCAATTGGTAGTATAGCCCAGGGCTAAAGCTATTAAAGTGGCTTTGTACAATTTTACCAAAGGCATGCAAGTACTCTAAAGAGCTTAAATTATCACTACAAAAACAGCTACAGTTGAAAGGGTTTAAAAATATTTAATAATAAATAGTCAAAACACAAGATTACTACACAGTGCTAGTCAAGAGTTCAGAGATCACAGAGAAATACTTAAAATAATTCAGTAGTACAGTTCTGACATCACAGAAAAACACTTAGTCTAATCCTTTTAGTTTCTAGCTATTTCTAAAAGAAAACACAAATCTAAGATAAACTTACATATAGAGCAAAGGCAGTGCTGAGTTGGATGGTCGAGACAAAAATGCTTAATGCTGTTTGATCCTCTCTGTTTTTAAAATCACATTCCTGGTTCACATTACATCATTCTTCACACTTTCCTGGGGTTCCCAGGCTAACAAGCTACATTCTTTAGTAAGCTCACACCAGGTCAGGAAGCAAAGCCATTAAGAACATTTATGCATGCACATTCTAGCCATTAACTCTGGCCTTAACACAATAGCAATAATTCCTTCATCTAAACTGGCCGGAGCCGTGTTTATATCAAAGGGTTACAACATACTTTACTTGATCAGTAGAGTGCACTGTTGTTACATTTTTTTTTTCAGTTCCACATGTAACACTATTTTTAAAATTTAAGACAACAAGCCTGTGGTCTACATTAATATTTACAGATAATCCTATCAGGATAGGCTGGCAGCCTTCATCTATCTTCACCCAATCTTCATAGGTTCATAGGTTAGTACTAAGCTAACTGCCCTTGCGAGCCATTTTAAGCCTAGCCAATTATCCCTTGTGAGACTTAAACCCTGCACCTTGTGTTTGTAAGGCAAACACCTTGACTATTAGGCCACCCTCTCAACCCCACAGAAGGAATATAGTTAGAGACTAGTTGTCCATTGTTTTTGAGGAGGTTGATGTAGTTAATGAAACTTATGAGAGATGTGGAGGTACTGTGTTCATAGGTTCATATGTTCATAGGTTGGTACTAGGCTATCGGCCCTAGGGCCTATACAAGCCTAGCCATAACAATTCCCTGGCTATTTCTTCCCACACTATTTACTTCTCTGGACTGTTTTGGATGGAGGCTATGTTGTGGACTAGATAAGAGGTTATTTGTAGTGAGGTGGTCTAGGAGCTGCTTATGGATACATTTCCCTAGGATTTTGGCTAGGGGTGAGAGAATGACAATGGGCCAGTAATTGGAGAGAGCTTTAGATGTGGCTCCCTTATGGAGGGGGATGATATGGGATATTTTCCATAGCATGGGGACATATTGTTCTGCGATGGAATGATTGATTAAGATCGATACGGGATAGGCGATGGAGCTTGCAGCAGTTTTTAAGAAGTCAGGGAGTTGGTCAGCTGCTAGACAGGTATGTTGTAGTTCTGATAGGAGTTTTCTGATATAAAAGGCTTGTATGGGTTTAAAAGAGAAGTAGTTGAGTTCAGAGTTAGTAGAGGTAGGCACTGTCAGGGGTTGGTTAGATTTGTTGTTGTTTAAAAGTGAGGTGATAGCTGTGATGAAATGAGTTAAATTGTCATGCTAAACATTCAGTGCTATTTGTTGTAGAGGGTGCAGGGGTAGAAAATTTGCCAGAGTTGATGAGATAGTTAATATTTTGGCAACATTTTTGTGGGTTATTTATGTGTTTTTGCTGACAAGCTAGAAAATAAGATATTTGTCAGATAATATTTGCTTCTTAGTTAGGTTTCTTAGTTGTTTGTAAGAGGTGAGGTTTTCTGAGGTTTTGGAGGTTTGATAAGCAGTCCAGGCTCTGTCCCTTTGTTTAATAAGAGATTTAGCATCTTTGGTTATCCAGTATAGGTTTTTGGCTTTGGAGCAAATGTTTCTTGTTGGAGCAAGGTTATTAAGGATGGTGAGAAAAGTATAATTAAAATACTGTACAGCTTGGCCTAGGTGGAGTGATTTTAGATGTGACCAGTTGCAGTTTTGAAGTAGGGAATTTAAGATGGTAGGGGAAAAATGTTGTTTGTTGCATATATGTTTGAAAATGACATTACAGGGGTAGTGAATGCAGTTCCTTAGAAGAAAGGTAGGGGAGTGATCACTGAGAGAATTGGAGAAGCACCCAGCCTGGTGGGCAAAGTTGGGCTTATTGGTTAGTATCCAGTATAGAAAGGATTCATTCTTAGTGTGTTTATCGATTCTAGTGGGGAAGCTTATAGTTTGGGTGAAATCAAATAAATTGATAAAATTGGAGGGCTTGTCAGATGAGCAGGATGGCCAGTCCAAATTGAAATCGCCTAGCACTATAGTTTCTTGGTTGAAAGTAGAGGATGCCCAAGATAGATTTTCAATGGTAGGTAGATTATTTCCTGGTGGTAGGTAGGAGGCAATAACTATGATGGTTTTATGTGGATTTACTTCAGATCAGGTGGTTAGAGTTTCTGCTTCTGATAGATCTGGGGAAGTACAGATTCATTTTTCAATTTTGAGGAAATGTTTATAAATTATGACAATGCCTCCAGCACGCTTGTTCAGCCTAACTTGTCTAATAACATTATAACCACTAATAAGTATTTCCTCATCTTTAATGTGGGGTTTTAGCCATGTCTCTGTAATAATTACTATATCAGGAGTATAGGTAGCTAGCACTGCATGAAATTCACTATTTTTTTTGTGATATTTCTGAGGTTAAAATTAGTTATGAGTAAGTCTGATTTGGAATTTTTTAGGGGAAGAAGGTGGAGGGTAGTATTAGCAGGTGTGGCGGGTGTTATTGGGTGGATATATAAGAATTCAAATGCTAATGGTCTTTCAGGAATCATACTTGAGAAAATACAATAATTCTGCAACATAGATTAAGTGGACTACAATCTCTACTAGCACCATCCTTTTACAAAATGATGACAAGAAAGTGTTCAATCAGACCACATTGCAATGTATCTGCAATGTTTGGTTATAGTTTTAAGGTTATTTAGTGAATCTAGCAGCTTCAATTCCTCAGACAAAGGTTACTTTTTTTGACAGACAAATAATAGTTACACTGTCATTCTGAAATTATTGCTTAGAGCCAAAGTCAAAGCAAAATAATTGTTTCTAAATATACTTCTGTGCCTATGAATAGGATCACGGGATCATAGAAGGTTACTAGGCTATTGAGCTGAGATCATTTCAAGCCTGGCTGTTTCATCCCAATGTAATACCATAGATACTCTAATCAATATCCAAGACTGTATTTAGTAATGACTGCCCATGGCCAGGAGGGTTGTGGGCACTATCCCTGGTAAGAATTTACAGTGCCCCATCCACAATTCCATGTTCCGTTTGAACAGTGTCATAGAGGTGCTCTGCTTCACATGAACTGGCAGCCTATTCCAAAGATGCAGCAGTCTCTGTAAGACAAATATGTCCCTCCAGCATGTCCTATTTAAGTCACAGGCCATATTTCAGTACCTGAAATGGATAGCTCTAGTCCTGTTTGATTTACGGATGTGCAGCAAATTCATTAAGTTTGGGTCAGAGATTGCTCTTTAAGCCAGACATAAGTCTCCACTAAGAAGTGTATGCGATACTGAGTATAGTGGCAGGGACTTTAGTCAATTTCTGTAAGGCACAATTGGAGTCCCTTGATCTTCTTTGTTATAAACCTCGGAGGTCTCTTCAATTGCTGCAGGTGTTTGTATGGTTCATGCCAGAAGGAGCATTATACTAAATTATGGGCCTTATTAATGACAAGTATAGAGGGGTTATAACCCCCATTGCTCTAGAGGTGATGCTTTGTTAATCACGCATGCTATGCAGAAAGCTTTCCTTGCTACAGTACACACATGGTGGTCAAAGTTAAGGTCACAGTCTACTTGTGATCCCAGATCTCTTACCACTTTGTAGGTATATCGGGTATTGTTAATTTGATAGTGTGAAGGGACATTGTTTTTACTGAAAGGAATGATGGTGCCTTTCTTTGCATTTAGTTTGAGACTGTAACTAAGATATTAGTCATTGGTATGCATAAGACCCTTCTGAAGTATACTGACATCATTTGAGGATTCAATAATTCCATCCAGCTTGCAGTCGTCTGCATACTTGGTCAGCCACAGCCTCTTAGTTTTGGCCTGAGCTTCTGAGAAGTATATACCAAACACTAAGGGGCACAGCGCTAACCCTTGTGGCACCCCAATTGGTGACAGGCCTGCTGGTTGATGTGGTGTCACCCACTTTGATAGTGTGTGACTAGTTTGTGAGTCAGTTGGCAACCCATCTTACAACAAAGAGGTTTACATTCAGTTTGCTAAGTTTATCGGTAATGCCTGAGTGTAGGACTGTGTCAAAGGCCTTTGGCAAGTTGAGGTATGCTGTGTGTGCAGATTTGCCCTCATCAATGGCCCTGATCACATTTTCAAAGAAATTCACCAGGTTTAACAGGCAGGATCTTCCTTTGATGAAGCTGCATTAGGTCAGATCCAGGGTTTGGAGGTCAGCTATGTGTTTATTTATGAGGTCCATGACGATGCGTTCCATGGCCTTAAAGATGAGGCTGATCAGACTTATGGGTCTATAATTCCTTCGGTCTGTTGTGGAGGGGAATAACTGTTGCTGCTTTCCATTCCACACAAACATAGCCTCTGGTTAGGCTGTGATTAAATAGGGTACTTAACGATGATGCCAGATCATGTTTTAGCTTGTTTAGAAGACAGCCTGGGATGCTGTCTGGTCTCACAGAGGCTGTGTTTTTTGCCTTACACAAGGCTTTAATGACCTGCTCTTCAGATATGTAAGGTGGAGGGTGGGGAGTTTGGGGCAAGGTTTGTGATATGTTTGGTGGGGATAAGGGAGTGAAATTTTCAGCAAATCTGTCCACTAGCAGGTTTGCTATCTCTGTGGGATCAGCGTGTGTGTGATAGTCTCACTAGTCACTAGTTCGGCATACTTTGGCCCTACCATTTAGACTATGTACATAGCTGTAAAAGGCCTTATGGTTATCCTTGGCTGTGATTACTAAGTTTTTCTCAAAGTTACCCTTAGAGGATTTGACATGTTGTCTCATTTGCCTGTTGAGGCTGAGGAGTGTGTTTTCCCATTGTTGAGGCCTTGTCTCAGTTTTCTTAGACAACAGCAACTTTTTGCATTTGTTGTAAAATTTGTTGATGCTGGATATCCAACAGGGTGGTTTGTTTTTACTTGTGGCTCTGGCTTTGATTCTCTCTGGAACAGCCGAGTCTATACACTTGTACAAGTGATTATACAGAGCTTTAGTGAAAGCATTGATGTGGTTACCACTTCCAGCTAAGATGGAGTTTGGAATGCAGTTATACCTTTCCCTAGGAGGGTATAGTTTGCCTTGGTGAAGTTTTTTAGTCTGACTTCATCGTTTGTGAGCTCTGGTATTAGTGCCAGTTTGAAGGCGACTGATTTGTGGTCAGATTTAACTAATGATGATCCGACAGCTGCAGTGGCACATCTGTTTGTCATGTTACTGAGGAACAGATCTAGTATGCCTGTTTCTCTTGTTATGGTTTAAACAATTTGTTCCAGGCATTTGAGTTAACAAAGTCAAGGAACTTTTACACTAGTGAGTTAGGGCTAGAGTAAGTTTCCCAGTTGATGGTGGGATAATTGAAATCCCCCATGACCAGAGTATTTAGCAATATTTGGATTGACTTCAGTTTGGATTGACTCCATAAGGAAACTGTTCTCCATATTAAAATAATTAGTACCAATGGTACAGTAAATAGTTGAAAGGGTACCAAAAACCCTTTCAAAATCAATATTTGGTGCATTTGGTAACTGCTAAGATGATCTAAAATTTGCTCATAAACACTTTTCTTAAAAATGTTATTATATGGCATAATGTTAGATATAAGTATGTAATCTATTAGGTTTTTTGATCAGGAACTTTCAGGAGAGGTATTGTGGTGCAACGTTTAAAAGGTGGTGGCACAACACTAGACATTGGAGAAACATTAAATAAATGAGCCAGTGGCTCAGGTATACATGAAACTGTAATTTTTAAATGAGTTTGTTGAATGGCTGTCATTGAAGGTATATAAGTAGGTTCCATCTTTTTTCAATGGATTTTACTTCAGTTGTGACCTTCTAAAAGTAAGGTATCCTCTTCACCCCACTATACAAGCACAGGAAGTTGGTGAAGTAATGTGTAATGTGACATATTGTCCAGGTTGAAACATTTGTTAAAATCTGTTTTATGATGGAAGCTCACATTTATTTCCTTAATTAGTCTGTTAAAAATACTTTTGCATTACTTAACAGAAGTGATTGCTTTTTATTAATGATACTATATTTGAACAAGTTTTGATTATTTTAGCATTCCTCCTCTGGTGAAGATTATCTTGGAAGGGTTCAGAGCTTTTGGGGGTTTTGAACCTGTAACCAAGATGGATGTAGAAAAAAAAAAGCTTTATTTCCACTCTCCCTAATGCTTCTGTAATACACGTTCAAGAACAGCCAAACATACAGCAGAAAATTCAAAGTTTTTAACAACACTGCAGCAATTAAACACATAATTGTGCAGTTCAATCAATTAAACTAAAATAGGTTTAATGAACAAATTAACATTATACTCAGTCATATTAGATGTTGTCATTTAGTGATCTCAGCTTTAATGGAAATTTTTTTTCTGAATTGATGTTTGTCACAGTTAGCATAATAGGTTCATAGGTTGGTACTAGGCTATCAGCCCTAGGTCCTATGCAAGCCTTGCCATAACAATTCCCTGAATATTTCGTCCCACAATATTTACTTCTCCAGGCCCCTGTCTAGCAGGCCGACTGACATGATCCCCGGGTGTGAATTTCCTATCTCCCATCCAATCATCAAGGTTCTTTTTGAAGAGGGCCAAGAGGCGCTCTGCTTGATATATATGGGCAGTCTATTCCAGAGTATGGGGAGTCTCTGGGTCAGGAACCTATCCCTCCAGCATGTTTTGTTCATTGTGATGACAAGGTTTAGATCCCTGGAGCGTGTGACTCTGAGGGATTGGGATTTTTTTAAGTGGAGCATGTCCAACAGCTCAGGGTTTGACATGGCCTTGTATGTTAAGCAGAGATTGCCTCTGAGTAGACAATATGCCACAGAGTAAAGCTGGAGTTTTTTTAGACGGTCAGTATATGGCATCTGCTTTAGGCCTGTGATTCTTTTATTGAGGTATTTCTGTGGCCTTTCCAGCTGTTGCAGATGTCTTGTGAGGTACATACCAAATGAGGCATTATACTCTATAATGGGTCTAATGAGGGATGAGTACAGTGGGACATTGACCTCCTTTTTTCTGGATGAAAAGCCCTTAGTGATGAGGTGTGCCACATAGAAGGATTTCCTGACTGTTGTGGCAATGTGGTTATCAAAAGTGAGACCACTATCCACCTGTGTCCCTAAGTCTGTCATCACACTTTCAATGTTTAGTGTCCTGCCACCTATGTGGTAATTCATGGGTACATGTTTTTTTCCAAAGGGGATAACTGTACATTTCTTGGCATTAAGCTTGAGCCCATGGCTCTGGCACCAGGCATCTGTTTCTGTAAGGCCCATTTGTAGAATGTCCAAATAATTTGGGAATTCAATAATGGCTCCCAGTTTGCAGTCATCTGCAAACTTTGTTAGCCAGAGTCCCTTAGTGTTGGCCTGTACTTTAGAGAAGTAGATGCCAAACAAGAGTGGTCCCAGGACTGAACCCTGAGGTACTCCACTTGTCACTTGTCTGGAGCTGGATTTGGAGTCTGCTACTTTTACTGTCTGGGTTCTGTCAGTAAACCAGTTAGCAACCCATCGAGTGACGTAGGGATTTATGCCCAGCTTAGTACGTTTATATATGATTCCAGAGTGGGGGATGGTGTCAAAGGCCTTGGCAAGGTCCAGATAGGCTGTGTGGACTGCCTTACCCTCATCCACAGCTCTGGAGACTGATTCGAAGAAGTCAATCAGATTCAGGAGACAAGATCGGCCCTTCACATACCCAAACTGGGTGGGGTCCAGTGTTTGAAGGTTGCCAATGTCTTTGTTTATAAGTTCAGTGATAATGCGTTCAATGCCCTTGCAAATCAGGCTTGTCAGACTGATGGGACAGTAGTTCCCGGGATCCAAGGTGGATCCTCCCTTGTGGAGCGGGATAACTGTAGCTGTGCGCCACTCAGTGGGCACGAAGCCTGAGGTGAGACTATGATTAAACATGACACTTAGGTGAGGTGCCAGTTCATTTTGTAGTTCATGTAGTACACAGCCTGGGATGTCATCTGGTCCCATGGATGCTGTATTCTTAGCTTTGGAGAGTGCGATTTCTACCTGTGTGGCCATGATTATCTGAATTTGGCAATCTTTTGGTATTGAGATGGGCCCTTTAGGGGGTGAGAGTGGGGTGAAGTTGGCACTAAATCGATCTGCCAGGATATTGGCAATATCCTTGGGATTAGTATATTTAATGCCATTCTGTTGTAACTCAGAGCACATCTGAGCATTGCCATTTAGATTCTTGACATAACTATAGAATGCCTTGTGGTTGTCTTTGGAATCTTTGGCAATTTTATTTTTGTAACTAGCTTTTGAAGATTTTATGAGGCATCACAGCTTCTTACTGAGGCTGGTGAGGGAGTTGTTTGCATCCTGGGATTTTCCTCTTTTTTGCAACAGTTTCTTCCTTCTGTTGTATAGTTTGTTTATAGCAGGGGACCACCAGATTGGCTTCCTTTTTTTGGAGAAGAGCATCTTGTTTCTACTTGGGATGGCACGATTCATGCACAAGTGGATGTGCTCATACAGTGCCTTAGTGTAGGATTCTGCAGTCGAACTTCCAGATCCCGTCTGCATGGGTGTTGTGAAGTTTATCACTTCTGACTTCAGTAGCTTGAAGTTGGCTTTGGAGAAGTTTTTTAAGGAGGTTTCCTTACTGGGGGTGGGATGTGGATGTCAAGGGTGATTTGCTTATGGTCAGACCTGACCAATGAGGGGGTGACCACTGATGTGGAGCTTCTATCTCCCATGTTGGTAATGACCAGGTCTAGGACATTGGAGCTCCTGGTGGGACAATGGATTAGTTGATCCAGGGCGTTGGAATTTATGAATTCCAAGAACCGTTGGGAAAAGGAGTTAATACCTGAGTAGTTTTCCCAATTAATGGCAGGGTAGTTGAAATCACCCAGTATTAGGGTGTTTGGTTATATCTTAATATTTTCCATTATGTTTAGAAAGGTGCAGTGAGAATCTTGGGGCATGGTTGGGGATCTGTAGCAAGCTACAGTTTGGATTGCAGTCTTACCTAGTGTTAGTTGCACCTGGAGAATTTCAGATGCATTGTGTTGAGCAACTAGCCTGGAGGTGTGAATATCCTTGGTGAATATGGACACTCCTCCACCTTTAGTGTTTCGGTCCTGGTTTTGTGGCCGAAAAGTGTGGTAAGAATTGTAGCCTGGTATTGCAGGGGTGCTCTCTGGAGCCTTGAACCAGGTCTCAGTTACTGCACAGATATCGATGTTCTCCATTTTTAGGAGTGCCTTGAGAGCATGCATTTTGAGGTTTAGACTTCTAGCATTGAGTAGCATTACCTTCAGATTTTGCCTGTTTCTATCTGTTACGGTGGTGGTTTTATCCTTTGTACCTTGCCTAAAAAAGGCACTATAGGGATGGCAAGAGCTTTAGCCAGTAACCTGAATCCCAGGGGTGACAGGTGCAGACCATTTCTGGCAAAGCATCGTGGTTTGTCGATCATGTCTTCCCAAGCAGACAAATACTAGATCCCCTTTGAATGACACCAGAAGCTTAGCCAATTGTTGAAGTCAATCATTTTGTCCTTGTACTGTGGTATCATTCTGGGCGAAGGCAGGATGCTACTCAGGGCTAGGGTCATACCTGCCTGGGTCATATGATCCAAGAGCTCTTCCATATCTCTTTTCATGTCGTCCAGGGAGGTACGTCTCAAGTCATTCACTCCAGCATGGACAATGACAGAGTCATATTTGTACTTGTGGAGTAACTTGAGTGCATGCGTTATGTGGCGGATCCTGGCACCCGACAGGCAGCTAACTGTAATTTTCTTCTTGTTCAGTCTGGTGAGTGGGACATCAGTGTGCCTGACTATAGAGTCACCTATGACTAAAGTGTTGGGTACATTGTCTTGCCTTAGGGGCTGTTGTTGGGTGGGGTACTGGTGTTGTGAGCTATGTGTCTCTTTGGTTGTGACTGGTATTTGTTTGCGTTTCGGCTTCAGAGATCCTTGTTGCTTGGGCAGGTTAATGTTAAGGGCCTCCGCATATGTGGGTTTAGTGTTGCTATGTGTGAGTGTTGGTGATGTGGGTTTTGAAGGGCTATGAGTTGCTTGAGGTGTGATGCAGGTGTTAACCTTCTCCTCTTGACTGTCTAACACAATCTTGGCCGGAGAGAACTTTGCTTCCAGTTTGGCTATGTAAGTGCATCTCTCGCAGGTTGTAGTGTTGGGTGGTAGGAGGAGAGGATTGTCTGTGTACATGAGGCAGTTGCCGCATTCCTCAGTATGCCCAGATTCACCAGGTGGACAGGAGAAATCACCAGAAGCTGACCCTTGGACATGCCTGTTTAGGTGCTTTTATGTAAAGTTTAAATGCTGTTTTCCCCTTACCTTTGCAAGGTACTTTGCAATTATAGGCTGTTTAGTGCCTATGATTAATTTCTCCTTATTGACAAGGAGAGCTGAGTGCTTGTATCTGTTTCAGGCTTCCTAGTGCTTTCCAGCAGGTTCTAGAGCAAGTGCTAGTCACAGGGGTTCAGATATTAGTGCTACTACTGAAAAAACAGCTAGTTTTAAGGGAAAATTTGAAGAGCAGGGCACCTGGAATAGTTTAACTGTAGCCTTGCAGTGCTGCACGATGTGAAAAAAGGGCAAACACATGAGTTTTTAAGCCAGAAAGTTGAAAAGGATAGAAATTAGCCCAAAAGGCTAATAAAATTACAATTTCAGAGCTGGAAACCACTCCCCTAGCATTAGATAGGCAGTACAATGCTCACCCGTCCCACTGGTAGGCAGTAGAACTTCCCTCTACCAATGCAAGGTCTGGATAGCTCTGAGCACAGAAAATAAAGTCCTCAGACAAGCAAAGCTTGGGATATGTACTGGCCAGAAAAGGTGGGAAACGATCAAACAAGATAGTATTTTTTGTTGTTGTTGAAACAGGCTAAACAATGCAATAATACAGTAAATAAACACAGAAAAGACTAACACACTTGAGTGTGTAGTCCTAGACAGTAATTGCAATTAAAACTCTACAAAATTAGCAATTTAAAACTTTTTTAAATAAAGCAAGGCAAGTGCACAACTGAAAAACGATTTAAGAGGAAGTAAAACAGTAGAATAAGTAGCTAGTCTACATATACAGAGAAGTCTATATATACAGAAAACATGCTAAAACATACAAACATTTCACATGCAGTGCAACCTAGAGCACTTGAGTTGTAGCAATATTAAGGCAATTACAGTTATAATAAATGCTCTGAAATATACTCTATATTTCCAAAATGTTTGAGAAGCACAGTCAGAACACAAGGAGATTCAGGCCAAAAAAACATTTTTTTTTTTTTAAAGGAAAAAAGGAGAAACAGAAGGCCTTATCAAATGTTCATAGGTTCATAGGTTCATAGGTTCATACTAGGCTATCTGCCCTAGGGAATTTATAAGCCTAGCCAGAGTGTGCATGGCTTTCGCCTCCCATTTTAAATTAATTTTGCTATGCCCTTTTTCGAGGTTAGTATACTGTGCCTCTGTCTAACAGTGACACAGAAGTGATACCTGGGGTAAACCTACAATCTCCCATCCACTCATCAAGATTCCTGTTGAAGAGAGTCAATGAGGGACTCTGCCTAACCTGGACTGGGATTTTATTCCAGAGTAAAGGGAGCCTCTGGGTTATGAATCTGTCCCTCCAGCTTGTCCTATTTACTTCAGTGCTGAGGTTTAAGTCCCTCGAGCGTGTAGCTCGATGGGATTTGGATTTTCTGAGGTGCAGCATGTCCATTAATTCCGGGTTGGACATGGCTTTATACGTCAGGCACAGATTACATCTGAGCAGGCGGTATGCCACTGAGTAGAACTGGAGTTTCTTTAACCGGGCAGCATACGGCATCTCTTTGAGCCCCTTGATCCTCTTGGTGAGGTACTTTTGGGGTCTTTCCAGTTGCTGCAGGTGTCTGGTAAGGTACATCCCAAAAGGGACATTGTACTCAATTATGGGCCCGATGAGGGATGAGTAAAGAGGCACGATGACCTCCCCTGATCTAGATGTGAATCCCTTCATGATTAGGTGGGCTATATAAAATGTTTTTCTAACCACTTTGGCCACGTGGTTGTCAAATGAGAGATTGCTATCAACATGGGTCCCCAGGTCCCTAATTACTTCTTCTGTACTTAATGGATTACCACCTATGTGGTAATTTGTGGGCACTTTGTTTTTGCCAAAGGGGATGACTATACACTTTTTGGCATTTAGCTTGAGGCCATGGCTCTGGCACCAGTTGTCTGTTTCTATGAGGCCCTTTTGGAGGATGCTTGTGTCGGCAGGAGAGTCTATTATGGCGCCCAGTTTGCAGTCATCTGCGAACTTGGTCAGCCACAGTCCTTCCATGTTGGCCTGTACCTCCAAAAATATATACCGAACAAGAGAGGTCCCAAGACTGAGCCTTGTAGGACGCCACTTGTAACTGGTTTGGAGTCTGACATGGCTCCAGCTATTTTAACCATGTGGGTTCTGTCCTTGAGCCAGTTTGCAACCCATCTAGTGACATAGGGGTTTATATTTAAGCTGGTGAGCTTATCTATAATGCCCGAGTGGGGTATTGTATCGAAGGCTTTTGCGAGGTCCAGGTAGGCTGTGTGGTCCACCTTCCCCTTGTCAATGGCCTTGGTGACTGTTTCAAAGAAATCAACCAGGTTTAAGAGGCAGGATATGCCCTTAACAAAGCCGAACTGGGTAGGATCCAGTGTCTGTAGGTCCCCAATATCTTTATTTATAAGGTTCATGATGATCCTTTCCATAGCTTTGCAGACCAAGCTAGTGAGACTTATGGGGCGATAGTTTCCAGGATCCGTTGAGGCACCACCTTTGTGGAGAGGTGCCACTGTTGCTGTACACCACTCTTTGGGTACATATCCTGTAGTAAGGCTGAGACTGAACAGTAGTTTTAGGTTTGGGTTTAGCTCTTCTTGGATTTCATGTAGGATGCAGCCCGGGACACCATCTGGTCCCATTGATGCTGTGTTTCTTGCTTTGGAGAGGGCAGCTCTTACCTGAGCATCTGAGATGTCAGGGGGGCAGCACGTTGCTGGGATAGATATTAGCCCTTTTGGTGGGGGGGGAGAAGTTTGCGCTGAACCCGTCAGCTAGGATGTTGGCAATGTCTGTGGGTTCGGTGTATTTTTTGTCATTTTGAACTAATTCTGAGCATATCTGGGAATTCCCACCCAGGTTCCTAACATAACTAAAGAAAGCCTTGTGATTATCCTTAGTGTCCTGTGCAATTTTTCTCTCGAAGCTGGCCTTAGACGATTTTATGAGTGCCTGTAGTTTTTTGCTAATACTGATCAGAGATGCCTTCCCTTTTTGGGATTTTGCTCTGTCATGTAGTAGCTTCCTCCTTCTATTGTATAGTTTGTTTATGGCTGGGGTCCACGAGACAGGACGTCTGCCTTTGGAGGATTGGGTCTTGGTTTTATTTGGGATTGCATGATCCATGCATTCCTGAAGGTGTTCATAGAATACGTTTATAAAGGATTTTGTGGTCTGGACCGTATTATCCACAGGCCCGGGGGCTTTGAAGGATTCCACCTCGGTTTTAAGGAGTGTGAAATTTGCTTTAGAGAAGTTTTTCACTGTGGTTTTCTGGGCATGGGGTGGGGTCGGGATGTGAATATCCAGTGAGATTAGTTTATGGTCTGATCTTACCAGTGAGGGATACACTTCTGGTCTGGAGCATAGAGTCCCCATGTTGGTGATGATCAGGTCCAGTATGTTTTCCCCTCTTGTGGGAGTGGCAACAAGTTGTTCCATAGCATTTGAGTTTATAAATTCTAGGAACCTTTGGGCTACGGTGTTGGAGCTAGAGTAATGCTCCCAGTCTATGGTTGGGTAGTTGAAGTCACCCAATATAATGGTGTTTGGAGAGACCTTCATATTTTCCAGTGTTCTCAGGAAGGCCAAGTGGAGTTCCTGGGTTTGGGAGGGTGGTCTGTAGCAGGCTATAAACTGGAAGGCAGTTTTACCCACTGTTAGTTGCACATGGATAGTCTCTGATGCTTCGTGCTGTGCCACCAACCTGGAGGTGTGGGTATCTTTGACGAATATTGATACTCCCCCTCATTTTGTGGTTCGGTCCAAGTTTTGGGGCCGAAAAGCATGGTATGAGGTATAACCTGGTAGTGCTGGGGTGCTCTCGAGAGCCTTGAACCAGGTTTTTCTTACTGCACAGATATCGATGTTCTCCATGCTAAGGAGAGTTTCGGTTGCGTACATCTTGAGGTTTAGACTTCTGGCGTTGAGTAGCATTACTCTTAGTTTCTTATCCCTTGTAATACCTATGGAGGTGGGTTTGTCTTTTGAGCCTTGCCTAAAAAAGGCACTATGGGGGTAGCAAGAGCCTTTGCCAATATCCGAAAGCCCAGGGGTGACAGGTGCAAGCCGTCCCTAGCGAAGCATCATGGCTTGTCGAGCATGTCATCCCAGGCTGACAGGCATTGGATCCCCTTTGAATGACACCAATACTTAAGCCAATTGTTGAAATTGATAATCTTGTCTTCATACTGTGGCATCATTCTTGGTAAGGGTAAGATGCTACTCAAGGTCAGGGTCATACCGGCCTGGGCTACATGCTCAGAGAGCTCCTCTATGTCTCTTTTCATGTAGTCCAGGGAGGTACGTCTCAGGTCATTCACACCAGCATGGACAATGACTGAGTCATATTTGTACTTGCCTTGGAGTGACCTGAGTGCTTGTGTTATTTGGCGGATCCTAGTGCCCGATAGGCAGCTCACCGTGACCTTCTCCTTGTTCAGCCTGGTGAGTGGGATGTCAGTGTGCCTGATGATAGAGTCACCTATTACAAGTGTATCAGATGTGTTGTTTAGCCTAAAGGGCTGTGACTGTTTGGCACACTGGCTTTGTGAGCTATGTGTTGCACGTGTTTTGTTTTGAGGTAGCGGTTGCTTGGGTGTCTGCTTTGGAGGTCTCTGCTGCATAGGCAGATTTTTATTTAGAGCCTCCAAGTATGTTTTTGTGTGTTTATGTGTTTGGTTTGCTGTCGTGGTAGGTCTATGTGAGACTGGAATTGTAGTGAGTGTGGTTTCCTTCTCCTCCTGACTGGTTACGCCAGTAATGAGTTGAGAGAGGTTATCCTCCAGTTTGGCTATATGGTTGCATCTCTCACATGTGTTGGAATTTGTTGGAAGGAGGAGAGGGTTGTCTGTGTCATTAGGCAGTTGTAACATTGCCTCAAGATTCCCAGGTTCTCCAGCTGGACCGGAGAGAAGATTGTATTAGGTAGAATGAGCTAATGACACTAGACCGGGAGGAGTGTACCTGATCAGATTTATAGTAGGGGTGGGCCACTGCAAAGCCACCAAGTATAACAGCAAAACACCAACTGGGAGGGAGGGTGGGGACAAAAAAATAGCCTATAGACAGTAAGCACTAGAGAAAGCCACAAAATGAAAGTTTTTAAACAGATAAAGATTTGTAAAGATACAGAATGCTTTTAACTACAAACAAATCAGTTACCCATGCAGATTAATAGCAATAAAATACACTCAAAAACTAAGCAGACAATAAAAGTGCTATATATAAATTGCTAGAAACAATAATCTGTATAAATAATAAAAAAACAGGATACTTATATCTCAGCTAACAGTTGTAGTCAACACCTCTCATCCACTCTGCTCTTGGCTAAGGTCTTTGACTCCCAAGCACAAGATACAGACTTCAACCCTTACCTCTGGCTAATGATTGTGAGGAGTTTGCATGTTCTCCCCATGTCTCCTGGGTTTCCTCCCACCACCCCAAAAAACATGATAGATGTGTTGTCCCTTAAACTCACCCAAAATTTAATAAAATACATGGTCCAAAGCAACAGAGATTCTGGGTGGTACTTATCTGGTGAAAAGTTGTGCAGACCATCTGCTTTAGGCATTGACTGTGGTGTGCAATATCTTCTAGATAGCAGAACAAAGATAACAGACCTCACACCATATGAAGGCTAGCAATTCAATGATGCAAAAATCCACTGTAGTTGATTTAGTTAGTTGGCTGATGTTTCCAAAATGGATGGGTTATTTGCAGTTGTAGGTGGGCTGATGACTCAGCCTACTCTGACCTACACCCTGGACTCATGCTAATGATGACAAGAGTCTACCTGGATTACCTGGGATAAATCTGTTAGGTGAAAACTGTATGTAAAACCAAGCAACCTGCTAAACATGAACAAAGGATTGTTACACTAAATATAGTTAAGTGGCAGAACATAACTTGGAAGCAAATAACATGATGATAAAGAGAAGACCGGACATCATGTATTCAGGAGACATGGTAGAAGGATAGTGCAGCAAAGATACTTGTCTTGTGAGCTAAAGTCAAATACTTAGAGGACAGTCTAGAAATCGTATTATAATTGTGGTAAGGTAGACTCCTCTAAAGATAGTGAGTGTTGTCATCAGAATACTTGATCGACTCATGGCAATCAGATTCCAGTATAAAGATAGGGAAGTATTCATAGCCTCAGCCTATGCCCTACAGAAGGGTTGTGATGATGAGGAAAAGAGTGTATTCAGGCAGCAGTTACAGGGCTTACTAGATAAAGCAGGACAGCATAAGCTGATGTTGATAATTGGAACCTGAATTCTCATACTGGAACAGACAGAACAGGATACAAGGACTGAGCATGGTGAAGATGCAAATGAGATGTGAACCCATTAGAATTGCTGAATCCTAAACTTTTGACTTTGTGTTGTTAGTTGCTAATGGATTGCAAATGCGAATGATTAGTGTAAGGCAGAAGAAAGACACAACAGCAATTAACACTACTTTACCTGCATTGGGTGTTTCACCCAGGATACACTTACAAAGTGTAGAAGTAACTTTAGCAAGCATTTAAATGGAAGTAAACAACACACATTTCTTATTTTTATTTACTAATAACCAAACTCTCCTGCCTTTACTGAAAACTGTTTTTCACTGTCATGTAATTTTGTCATACATTTAAAGCTAAACGGAGGAGGGGCACTGACCAAAACTCTGATCTGTGATATATAATAATAAGTATCCTTTTTTTTGCTTATTTTCACCAGTTATTGCTTATTCTAGATATTTATAGCACTTTTTATTATATGGTGCATACTTTTTACTGTATTTTATAGCTATAAACTAATCTGCATGGTTGTACTAAAATTGTCTGCCTCACAGGTCCTGATAAATAAGGCTTTTACTGTCACACTGTTTGTAAATCTTTTCTAGCTTGTTTCACTGTGTGTGAGGTATTAACTGGAAATTGTCTCCATTTGTTAAACATCTGTTTGTTTCTTCTGATTTCCTGCCAAGGAGTGTATCATATAACAAAAACTCCAATGCGCAGTCCAGTATCAATAAAGGCTTTCCTCCATAGTAGAAATGTGATTCCTTCAATAATCCACCGCAGTTCAGCAAAAATTACAAATTTTAATGAAAAAACAATAAAAGACAGTAAAAAGCAACCAGATTGAGCGCTTTCATCTCCTCCACGGAGACTTCATCAGAATCTACATTTTTCCACACACCCTCAGTTTAAATAATGGTTCCAATTGTTTAATTGGTTAATTAGTTTTAAAATCCTATAGACTGGCCATAAATTGATACAAATTGTAACTCTTTCTTGCATGAAACCTTTCCATAAAAGAGGTTGTTAAAAAAGTTATAAAAAGATACATTGTTTAAAACTCATCCAAAACAGTACAATAGGAAAAACTGGACTTCCATCAGAAACTTGTTTTGTTAAAAAAAAGTAGTAAAAATATTACACACAATCTTGTGAAATGAGATATGCCAACCTTAAATAGGTATAAAGTTTATAATACTTATAAAATACTGAGATAAAGATTCATTGTTGTTCCATTAAGTGTTCATGTTAAAAATTCTTATTAGAAAATTCTTATTAAAAAATTATTACACAAGTTCATTTTAAAAAATAAAAAATTATGTAGTATATAAATATTCTAATAAAATAATATATTGTAAATACATATATTATACCATAAAATAGAATAACATGAGGTAAAATTAAATAAAATGTTATGTAAGATAAAATGAAATAAAATGTTGTTTGAGATAAAATGGTGACCTTAGTGGTGCCTCATGGGGTCCTCTGACAAGATCTTGAGTGCAGGGTTGATGTATATGTGGTCATTTAGTCCATTATTCCCACATGCATCCAGTCTTAACTGCCAGATCATTTCCCAAAATTCAATTTTAGTTTCCCAGTCCCCTCCTCTCTCGTGCTTACCCACTTCTTCTAATATCCAAAATTTAAAATCAGCCTCCTTACACGTTCTGGTGTGTCTAAAGAGTGCATTTGTGTCATTCATCTTAGTGATGTCTCTATTGTGTTCATATATGCGGGCCCTTAAGTTATGTTCGGTTTTTCCAATATAATATTTCCAACACTTCTTACAATAACACAAATACACCACCCCCTTTGTGTAACAACTATAATATTTATTTCCCATCAACCGCCTATTTAGAGTGGGGAGGTCAAGATCTTTAGTCCCTGCTATAAATGAACATTGTGCACATCTACCACATTTAAATGTGCCATATTAAGTGCATGTTCCCCCTTTCACCTTTGTGTTGTTTTTCTTTTTCTCAAATATAATTTTTAAGTTTTTATTTTTCTTAAAAGTATATCTAGGTGTTTGCTTAAACACATCTACCTTGGTGGGCATTCTACTGAACATTCCCCAGATCTCATTTATGCATCTCTTTATCCATCCCACACCATTAAAGTGTGTCAAAATTAAATAGGGCAGGCTCTTTTCTTTATCTTTGTTGTTACTATTTATTTCATCTACTTCAACACCCCCAGCATTGGTCAATAATGGTTTATATACCATATCCCATTTATTTAGTACAAACTCTTTGTTTTTCACAATCATGTGGTCTGGGTATCCTCTCTCCTTAAACATGTTTTGGAGGATCTCCATTTCCTGTATTAGGTCAATTCTATCAGATGTCATCCGGGCCGCTCTAATCATTTGACCTTTTATTATGTTCACTTTAGAATGGTAGGGGTGGTCGCTCATAAAATGTAGATAGGAATTAGAAAAACAATCCTTCCTATATATTCTAAATTTATATTTATTTTTAATATGATCCTTTATTATTTTTACATCTAGGTAATGTGTTTCATCTGTATTTGTTTCGAATGTAAATTTAAGGAATTCTGTACTATTATTCATATAGTCAATGAACTCTGTTATTTTTTCTTGGCTTCCATCCCATAGAATGAAAATATCATCCAAAAATCTATAATACCCGCTGATAAATTTGTAAAAAAATCGAGTTGAAAATAAATTGTCTTTCCCAAAATAACATAATAATATTTGCGTAAATGGGTGCACAGGCTGCCCCCATTGCCACTCCATCTATCTGATGGTATATGTCACCTTGAAAGTAAATATAATTATATTTCAGCACAAGTTCCATATTCTCTAAAACCAATTTAAAATCATCCGGTGTTAACATTTTCATTTCTACTAACATTTTTTCAAACCAATCAGGCCCTGTATTGTGTGGAATAACTGAAATTAAATATTTTACATCAACAGTCACAAAAATTGTGCTTTTCTTGTAGGGTTTGGACCCAATCTTGGTAAGGAAGTCCCAAGAATCAATTAAAATGTGGGGGTATTTTTTGTAAAATTCCTTTAGTTTAAAATCTACGAAAACTGCCAGAGGTTGTGTCTTGGATCCTTGTGAGGCTACTTTAGGTCTTAGGGGCGGGTTTTCCCTGTCTGTGTATTTTTGGTATACCAAAAATAACTGGAATAACCGGTTTTAATACTTTCAGAAAATTGTACAGTTCTTTGTCTATAAGTCCTGGTAGTAAGTTGTTTTCCAAAATTATATCTATCTTCCTGTATGAGATGTTTACCTCATTTCTAGATACTAAAGTGTACCGGTTATCTTTGTCTAATATATCACATATTCTCTTGGTATAGTCCCATGTGTCCATTAGGACTACCCCCCACCCTTTTCTGGCTTCATAATCCGTAAATTAACATTGTCCCTTAGTTCGTCTAAAATGTGTGTTTCCTCTTTAGTTAAATTGTCTATTGTTGTTACTTGCTTGTTGTACCCATCTCTTATTATACCTGTAACACATTTTTCAAAATTTAAAATATCATGATGTAAGGGAGGGTTAAAAGTACTAGCTTTCTTAAGACTACTTCTGTTGCTATTGTTATTCCTTTCCTGGATCATATGAAATAAATTCAATTCTCTTGTAAAAAGTTTAATGTCTAATAAAATCTCATCTATACTTGTTTTTTTTTAACAGGGACAAATGTAAAACCTTTTGTAAAAAGATTAAAGTGTTCTTCTTTTATCTCTATGTCTGTATAGTTGTAAATAAAAAAGTTATCCTGTGAGTAAATACCCAAACTGGGTCCATTGTTTCTATCAGTGTCATTTGAGTCATTGTCTGATATGTTTGCATGATACAGTGGGGAGAGATTCATCATTGACTCTCCCTGCCCCCCCTCCTTCTCTGTGGTGGAATGTAATAGTTCCTCGTAACTGTTGCATAGGAGGGTTGGTGTTCCAAGTTCCTTATCCTTTCGGACCTTCTCGGTCCTTGTTCCTCTAAAGGGATTTCTCTATTAGTGTCTTCTTGTGAATGATAATTATGTGTATAACCTTGTTCTTCCTGATACCCTCCGTGTTCATAGGCTTCATTCCCTATGTCTTTTCTTCTATTAAAAAAAACACCTTCATTATAGTTATACTTCACCCTAAAATTCCTATTGTCACAGTAGTAAGCTCTCCCCATTCTATAATCATACAGGTCCCTTTCTAATTTCCTAGTTTTCCTGTTCTGGTTTTTTAAAATAACATTGTCGACATCATGCATAGTCCTAAAGTAAATATTTTTGTACATATCAATCGAAAATATAAGGTCTGAGTTGATTTCACCATTGAGTCTATTAATTTCAGTTTTACAGTCAACCATAATTTCCTCATTGTTTTTAATCATTGCCTTTACGTTTAAAATGGCCAGCCCACAATCATTTAATATATTAACAATGGTTTTAAAAAATTCAGAGTCAAAAACAGTGTTGTTAGGGAACTTATTAATTCTAAGTCCCTTTGGTACTATCTTGTTATCGATACATCTATTAAGATACCAATTGTCCAATGCTAAACTTTTAAATTTAGTTAAAAGCTGTTTAAAAGTCTTACAATTGTCCTTGTATCCAAGGTTTATATTTCGTGTTTGCTCCTCTCTTGGTTTGTAAGTCCCAAATGAATTTTCCAACCATTTGGAAAAGTCCATGTTCAAATAATGTCCCCCAAAGTTCTCTTTCTGTCTCCTATCTCCACTGCTATGAGCGTTAGCATTCGTGCCCTCAGAACGCTCATTGCTGGACCGGAAGTGTTCTCCACTCTTTCCTGTGCGATCTGCTTCGTTGTCGCAAGTCGGTGTAACCTGATTACAGTCCCCCAGGCGCCCAGGTGTACTTTGCGCACAAGGGATGTCATTTGTAGTTTCTATTCCATTGTTGTTGTTCTGTGAGTAGCTCTTAATCAGTTTAATCAACTCCGTTAATAAGGAACTGCTCTCTATTCCAACGGGGAATCCTCGACACCAGAATAACGCCAAAAATCAGTAACTAGTAACCCAAAATCACACAAAACCCCAAAACAAAAACTCCAATGTGCAGTCCAGTATCAATAAAGGCTTTCCTCCATAGTAGAAATGTGATTCCTTCAATAATCCACCACAGTTCAGCAAAAATTACAAATTTTAATGAAAAAACAATAAAAGACAGTAAAAAGCAACCAGATTGTGCGCTTTCATTTCCTCCACAGAGACTTCATCAGAATCTACATTTTTCCACTCACCTTCAGTATAAATAATGGTTCCAATTGTTTAATTGGTTAATTAGTTTTAAAATCCTATAGGCTGGCCATAAATTGATACAAATTATAACTCTTTCTTGCATGAAACCTTTCCATAAAAGAGGTTGTTAAAAAAGTTATAAAAAGATACATTGTTTAAAACTCATCCAAAACAGTACAATAGGGAAAAACAGGACTTCCATCAGAAACTTGTTTTGTTAAAAAAACAGTAGTAAAAATATTATACACAATCTTGTGAAATGAGATATGTCAACCTTAAATAGGTATACAGTTTATAATACTTATAAAATACTGAGCTAAAGATTCATTGTTGTTCCATTAAGTGTTCATGTTAAAAAAATCTTATTAGAAAATTCTTATTAAAAAAATTATTACACAAGTTCATTTTAAAAAATAAAAATTATGTAGTATATAAATATTCTAATAAAATAATACATTGTAAATACATATATTATACCATAAAAAAGAATAACATGAGGTAAAATTAAATAAAATGTTATGTAAGATAAAATGAAATAAAATGTTGTATGAGATAAAATGGTGACCTTAGTGGTGCCTCTTGGGGTCCTCTGACAAGATCTTGAGTGCAGGGTTGATGGATATGTGGTCATTTAGTCCATTATTCCCACATGCATCCAGTCTTAACTGCCAGATCATTTCCCTAAATTCAATTTTAGTTTCCCAGTCCTCTCCTCTCTCATGCTTACCCACTTATTCTAATATCCAAAATTTAAAATCAGCCTCCTTACACATTCTGGTGTGTCTAAAGAGTGCATTTGTGTCATTCATCTTAGTGATGTCTCTATTGTGTTCATATATGCGGGCCCTTAAGTTACATTCGGTTTTTCCAATATAATATTTCCAACACTTCTTACAATAACACAAATACACCACCCCCTTTGTGTAACAACTATAATATTTATTTCCCATCAACCGCCTATTTAGAGTGGGGAGGTCAAGATGTTTAGTCCCTGCTATAAATGAACATTGTGCACATCTACCACATTTAAATGTGCCATTTTCAAAATGAACTTGTGTAGTAATTTTTTTAATAAGAATTTTCTAATAAGATTTTTTTAACATGAACACTTAATGGAACAACAATGAATCTTTAGCTCAGTATTTTATAAGTATTATAAACTTTATACCTATTTAATGTTGACATATCTCATTTCACAAGATTGTGTATAATATTTTTACTACTGTTTTTTAACAAAACAAGTTTCTGATGGAAGTCCAGTTTTTCCTATTGTACTGTTTTGGATGAGTTTTAAACAATGTATCTTTTTATAACTTTTTTAACAACCTCTTTTATGGAAAGGTTTCATGCAAGAAAGAGTTAGAATTTGTATCAATTTATGGCCAGCCTATAGGATTTTAAAACTAATTAACCAATTAAACAATTGGAACCATTATTTAAACTGAGGGTGAGTGGAAAAATGTAGATTCTGTTGAAGTCTCCGTGGAGGAGATGAAAGCGCTCAGTTTGGTTGCTTTTTACTGTCTTTTATTGTTTTTTCATTAAAATTTGTAATTTTTGCTGAACTGCAGTGGATTATTGAAGGAATCACATTTCTACTACGGAGGAAAGCCGTTATTGATACTGGACTGCACATTGGAGTTTTTGTTTTGAGGTTTTGTGTGATTTTGGGTTACTAGTTACTGATTTTTGGCGTTATTCTGGTATCGAGGATTCCCCGTTGGAATGGAGAGCAGTTCCTTATTAACGGCGTTGATTAAACTGATTCAGAGCTACTCACAGAACAACAACAATGGAATAGAAACTACAAATGACATCCCTTGTGCGCAAAGTACACCTAGGTGCCTGGGGGACTGTAATCAGGTTACACTGACTTGCAACAACGAAGCAGGTCGCACAGGAAAGTGTGGAGAACACTTCCGGTCCAGGAATGAGCGTTCTGAGGGTGCGAACGCTAATGCTCGTAGAAGTGGAGATAGGAGACAGAAAGAGAACTTTGGGGGACATTATTTGAACATGGACTTTTCCAAATGGTTGGAAAATTCATTTGGGACTTACAAACCAAGAGAGGAGCAAACGCGAAATATAAACCTTGGATACAAGGACAATTGTAAGACTTTTAAACAGCTTTTAACTAAATTTAAAAGTTTAGCGTTGGACAATTGGTATCTTAATAGATGTATCAATAACAAGATAGTACCAAAGGGACTTAGAATTAATAAGTTCCCTAACAACACTGTTTTTGACTCTGAGTTTTTTAAAACCATTGTTAATATATTAAATGTTTGTGGGCTGGCCATTTTAAAGGCAATGATTAAAAACAATGAGGAAATTATGGTTGACTGCAAAACTGAAATTGATAGACTCAATGTTGAAATCAAATCAGACCTTTTATTTTCGATTGATGAGTACAAAAATATTTACTTTAGGACTATGCATGATGTCGACAATGTTATATTAAAAAAACAGAACAGGAAAACTAGGAAATTAGAAAGGGACCTGTATGATTATAGAATGGGGAGAGCTTACTACTGTGACAATAGGAATTTTAGGGTGAAGTATAACTATAATGAAGGTGTTTTTTTTTTTAATAGAAGAAAAGACATAGGGAATGAAGCCTATGAACACGGAGGGTATCAGGAAGAACAAGGTTATACACATAATTATCATTCACAAGAAGACACTAATAGAGAAATCCCTTTAGGGGAACAAGGACCGAGAAGGTCTGAAAGTATAAGGAACTTGGAACACCAACCCTCCTATGCAACAGTTATGAGGAACTATTACATTCCACCACAGAGAAGGAGGGGGGGCAGGGAGAGTCAATGATGAATCTCTCCCCACTGTATCATGCAAACATATCAGACAATGACTCAAATGACACTGATAGAAACAATGGACCCAGGTCGGGTATTTACTCACAGGATAACTTTTTTATTTACAACTATACAGACAAGAAATAAAACAAGAACACTTTAATCTTTTTACAAAAGGTTTTACATTTGTCCCTGTTAAAAAAACGAGTATATATGACATTTTATTTAGACATTAAACTTTTTACAAGAAAATTGAATTTATTTCATATGTTCCAGGAAAGGAATAACAATAGCAACAGAAGTAGTCTTAAGAAAGCTAGTACTTTTAACCCTCCCTTACATCATGATATTTTAAATTTTGAAAAATGTGTTACAGGTACAATAAGAGATGGGTACAACAAGCAAGTTACAACAATAGACAATTTAACTAAAGAGGAAACACACATTTTAGAAGAACTAAGGGACAATGTTAATTTATGGATTATGAAGCCAGATAAGGGTGGGGGGGTAGTCCTAATGGACACATGGGACTATACCAAGAGAATATGTGATATATTAGACAAAGATAACCGGTACACTTTAATATCTAGAAATGAGGTAAACATCTCATACAGGAAAATAGATATAATTTTGTAAGACAACTTACTACAAGGACTTATAGACAAAGAACTGTACAATTTTCTGAAAGTATCAAAACCGGTTATTCCAGTTACTTTTGGTATACCAAAAATACACAAAGACAGGGAAAACCCACCCCTAAGACCTATAGTATCCTCACAAGGATCCAAGACACAACCTCTGGCAATTTTCGTAGATTTTAAACTAAAGGAATTTTTCAAAAAATACCCCCACATTTTAATTGATTCTTGGGACTTCCTTACCAAGATTGGGTCCACACCCTACAAGGAAAGCACAATTTTTGTGACTGTTGATGTAAAAGATTTAATTTCAGTTATTCCACACAATACAGGGCTTGATTGGTTTGAAAAAATGTTAGTGGAAATGAAAACGTTAACAGCGGATGATTTTAAATTGGTTTTAGAGAATATGGAACTTGTGCTGAAATACAATTATATTTACTTTCAAGGTGACATATACCATCAGATAGATGGAGTGGCAATGGGGTCAGCCTGTGCACCCATTTATGCAATTATTATTATGTTATTTTGGGAAAGACAATTTATTTTCAACTCGATTTTTTACAAATTTATCAGCGGGTATTATAGATTTTTGGATGATATTTTCATTCTATGGGATGGAAGCCAAGAAAAAATAACAGAGTTCATTGACTATATGAATAATAGTACAGAATTCCTTAAATTTACATTCAAAACAAATACCGATGGAACACATTACCTAGATGTAAAAATAATAAAGGATCATATTAAAAATAAATATAAACCTAGAATATATAGGAAGGATTGTTTTTCTAATTCTTATCTACATTTTATGAGCGACCACCCCTACCATTCTAAAGTGAACATAATAAAAGGTCAAATGATTAGAGCGGCCAGGATGACATCTGATAGAATTGACCTAATACAGGAAATGGAGATCCTCCAAAACATGTTTAAGGAGAGAAGATACCCAGACCACATGATTGTGAAAAACAAGGAGTTTGTACTGAATACATGGGATACGGTATATAAACCATTATTGACCAACGCTGGGGGTGTCGAAGTAGATGAAATAAATAGTAACAACAAAGATAAAGAAAAGAGCCTGCCCTATTTAATTTTGACACACTTTAATGGTGTGGGATGGATAAAGAGATGCATAAATGAGATCTGGGGAATGTTCAGTAGAATGCCCACCAAGGTAGATGTGTTTAAGCAAACACCTAGGTATACTTTTAGGAAAAATAAGAACTTGAAAAATATATTTGTGAAAAAGAAAAACAACACAAAGGTGAAAGGGGGAACATGCACTAAGTATGGCACATTTAAATGTGGTAGATGTGCACAATGTTCATTTATAGCAGGGACTAAAGATCTTGACCTTCCCACTCTAAATAGGCGGTTGATGGGAAATAAATATTATAGTTGTTACACAAAGAGGGTGGTGTATTTGTGTTATTGTGAGAAGTGTTGGAAATATTATATTGGAAAAACCGAACGTAACTTAAGGGCCCGCCTATATGAACACAATAGAGACATCACTAAGATGAATGACACAAATGCACTCTTTAGACACACCAGAACGTGTAAGGAGGCTGATTTTAAATGTTGGATATTAGAAGAAGTGGGTAAGCACGAGAGAGGAGGGGACTGGGAAACTAAAATTTAATTTAGGGAAATGATCTGGCAGTTAAGACTGGATGCATGTGGGAATAATGGACTAAATGATCACATATCCATCAACCCTGCACTCAAGATCTTGTCAGAGGACCCCAAGAGGCACCACTAAGGTCACCATTTTATCTTATACAACATTTTATTTCATTTTATCTTACATAACATTTTATTTCATTTTACCTCATGTTATTCTATTTTATGGTATTATATATGTATTTACAATATATTATTTTATTAGAATATTTATATACTACATAATTTTTTATTTTTTAAAATGAGCTTGTGTAATAATTTTTTTAATAAGAATTTTCTAATAAGATTTTTTTAACATGAACACTTAATGGAACAACAATGAATCTTTAGCTCAGTATTTTATAAGTATTATAAACTTTATACCTATTTAAGGTTGACATATCTCATTTCACAAGATTGTGTATAATATTTTTACTACTGTTTTTAACAAAACAAGTTTCTGATGGAAGCCCAGTTTTTCCTATTGTACTGCTTTGGATGAGTTTTAAACAATGTATCTTTTTATAACTTTTTTAACAACCTCTTTTATGGAAAGGTTTCATGCAAGAAAGAGTTAAAATTTGTATCAATTTATGGCCAGCATATAGGATTTTAAAGCTAATTAACCAATTAAACAATTGGAACCATTATTTAAACTGAGGGTGACTGGAAATATGTAGATTCTGATGAAGTCTCCGTGAAGGAGATGAAAGCGCTCATTCTGGTTGCTTTTTACTGTTTTTTATTGTTTTTTCATTAAAATTTGTAATTTTTGCTGAACTGCAGTGGATTATTGAAGGAATCACATTTCTACTACAGAGGAAAGCCTTTATTGATACTGGACTGCGCATTGGAGTTTTTGTTTTGTGGTTTTGTGTGATTTTGGGTTACTAGTGTGTCATACAACTGATTTATTTGCAGTTAAAAGCATTCTCTAGAGTCTCTTTATCTATTCAAAACTTTCATTTAGTGGCTCACTGCTATTTTTTCTGCTGTGATAAACATTTCTGTAGTGTTTTCTGCCTAAAATAGTCTCCCACCCTCACTCCCTATTGGTATCTTGTTCTTATGGTTGGTGGCTTTGCAGTTGCCCACCCCTACTGTAAATTTGATCTGGGACACTCCTCCCAGTCTAGTGTTATTAGATTATTCTACCTAATACAGAGAGAACATTTGAGATGGCCAACTCACTTAGTTTCTTAACCTTGAATTATCCTGTTTCTCATTTCTCACTTTCCAGTTTACTAAAAAAAAAAAAAAAAAACACTTTGCTAGAATCTACCATTGCTAGAATATCCTTGTGTTCTGACTGAGTGTGCTTCTCAAACAATATGGAAATATTTATTTATTTATTTTACATTTGTTGATCAGGAAAGTCTGACTGGACACATGTCCATTTTCGGCGGAGACCCGGGAAGAAAAGCTCCAGTTACACAAGTGGTACATTAACATATATGAACAAGTTAATAAAAATGGGGGAATACACATTCAAAAACAGGTTTACAATCATAGGTAAATATGGCCAGTTAGCAAGGCTCATAGTAAGATAGTTGTCAGATAGTAAACTCATCTTACAGTATAATACATTCTGTACACATTCAACACATGCAGTATAATACAGCCTTATATAGCTAGGCTATAATGGTAGTTAGCTGGTTAGTATATAGTTTACATCAGCATCCTGGACTGGATCCTTACTAATAAAGATCCTGACCAGTACTCAGCTGGTACTCACCCAGAGGACATGAGTGATCACTTACTCACCTATGTTATCAAATTCAAGAAAATCACCCCCCTTCTTACAACCATAAAAAAAATCAGGAACAATAATAAATTCAACGCCTCCATTTTTCAAACTGAACTTAAAGCCCACAACTGGACAATACTCAAGTCTCTTCCTCTTGAAGAGGCAGTTATCTACTTCAACACCACCTTCCTCAAGATTCTAGATTCCCATGCTCCAATACGGTCCATTAGAACTAAAACCAAAACCGCACCATGGCTCTCTAAGGAAACAAAATCCAAAATCCTATCTAGAAACAAGATGTGGGTCACATGGCGTACCTCTAAAGACCCACACTCCTACCAAACCTTCCGGCAACTTAGGAATGAAACTAAAAGAATGATCTTAAATGATAAAAAAAACTTCTTCCTCCACCTCCAACACAAACACCTTAATAATCCACAAAAATTCTGGGCAGGCTTAAACAAGCTCCTGCACCCAGGACAGGCAACCACCCCCACTCCAACAACTTGCAAACAACAGTGCCCTGCAAACATTGCTAACACATTCAATAGTTTCTTCACAGAAACTATACAATCCCTGGCCACACAATTCAAACAAAAAAACAGCCCACTCCACTACCCATGCCAACAGAATACTACAACTACATCAGATCATCTATTTACCTTCGATCCAGTACCTATACCCTCTATAACATCTCTTCTTAAAAAACTAAAACCCACTAAGCTAGCAGCTGACCTTCTCCCAGCTGAGTTTCTGCAAAAAGCAGCTGAGGCCATTTCCTATCCCATCTCCATAATCATAAACCGTACCTTGTCAGAAGCCTTCATCCCCTCCATATGGAAAATGTCCCACATTATTCCTCTCCATAAAGGTGGTAGCTCACTAGAGCTAACCAACTACAGACCTATAGCTATACTCTCACCCCTGGCCAAAATTATGGAAAAGTGTGCCCACAAACAACTGATGGAACACCTCACCAAAAATAAAATTCTAGCCAACTCCCAACATGGCTTCAGGCCAAATCACAGTACCACATCAGCCCTACTATCCTTTTCTAATACCATTAATAACTTCAGAAACAATAATAAACTATCATCTGCTCTTTTCTTAGACCTCTCCAAGGCCTTTGATATGGTGAACCACATTCAACTCCTCCATACATTAAAAAAACTATCACTCAGCAATTCCACGGTGAAATGGTTCAAATCCTACCTGTCCAATAGGCAACAGGCTGTTCTATGGCAGGACAAATTATCCACATGCCTACCTGTTACACTTGGAGTTCCCCAAGGATCTATTCTTGGCCCTCTTCTCTTCACCATCTTTGTTAATGACCTGCCCACAATCACCCATCATGCCACATGCATTCAATATGCAGATGATTCGACTATCATCAGCACTGCCTCCAACCTGGCAGACCTCACTGCTTCAACCCAAGACACCTTCAACCTAATAGAAAAATGGTTCTCAAGTCGTCAACTAGTTCTCAACCCCAACAAAACAAAACTACTTACTTTCTCACCCACTAACAAGACTCTTCCCCCCACCTTCTCTATTACATCCTCCAATGGAATCACTATATCACCAGAAGCTCACACAAAGCTATTAGATGTTACCATTGATAACTCCCTTAAATTTGACACCCATTTCAATCTTACCATCAAAACCGTCAATAAAAAGCTTGGCTCTCTATAAAGTAAAATACTTTCTCACTCCTCACGCTAAAATTACAATTGCCAGCACACACCTACTATCAACTCTTTTCTATGCCTCCCCCCTCTTTACAAACCTAAACAAGACAACCCTTAACAAACTTGCTTCTTGTTACAATCACATAGCTAGATTTGCCACAAATTCCACCTTTAGAACGCACCACTGCACTAACTTGAAGCAACTAGGGTGGTTAGAGTTTTCCAGCCAACTCCATTTCAACCAACTCAAAATGGCTCACCAGATACTGTATCACCCAGAGAAAACACCAACTCTGAAAACATCATTCACCCCTATATTAACCTGCAATCTTTACACTCCTCCAATAAGATCTTAGCTCAAACTACCAAAGCCAATAATTCTGCTGGGGATTCTCTATTCTCAAACTTTGTAGGTAAAATGTGGAACTCCCTACCGACCATGCTCACCTCAGAACCTTCACTCCTACAATTCAAAAAAGAGCTTAAACCCCATCTCAATACTCTCTGGCAATGTCCCTGTTCCAAACCTGATTAACCACTATCATTTACCCTTCTCTTACCTCACTATCCTTAACCGCTTTTTAACAAGGCGCCTCGCCTTTGTAACTGACCTATGTTTTTTTTATATGCTGCTGTTATTTTTTTCCCAAGATGTGATGTATCTTTATATTGTATTTAGAACTCAACTATCTTCCTTTTTTGCATTAACAATGTTCATATGTCTGTTATGTACCTGGAGCTTTTCTCCTCGGGCCTCCGCTGAAAATGGACATGTATCCAGTCGGACTCTCCCGGTTAACAAATGTAAAATAAAATAAATAAATAAATTTATATAGTTTATATAAAGCTGATAAGTATATTTTGTGGTACTTTTTAACTGTTCAGAGTTGAATTAAACAATAATTGAATTCAGTTCAGAATACCGTTTGAATAAATTGCATTTATTTAAACTGCATTTGCTTTAATATTGCTACAACTCAAGTGTTCTAGCTTGCACTGCATTTGAATTGCTTTTAGTACTGTTTTGTCTGCTTTTCTGAAAAAAAGTTCTAAGCTTGTTTCCTGTCTTTCCTGTAACTAGTCTAGTCCAGATACAGTTTTGCTGTATCCAGGACTGTTTGTAAGCTTCTGAGCCCCCCAAGCCTTTCTGTGTTGGAGAGAAGCCTTCTAGCTTATCAGTGGGAGTGTTAAGCACTAGGCAGCCTATCTACCACAAGATGAGTGGTTTATGGTCCAGAAATTGTAGTTTATTGGCCATTTGGGCAGTTTTTCCATCTCTTTCAACTTTCTGGTTTAAAAGCCCACATTTCTGATTGTTTCCCACCTTTCTTGTAACTAGTCTAGTCCAGATACAGATTTGTTGTATCCAGGATTGAGGGTGCCAAAAAGTCTACTCTTCATCTTTTCCCTTAGATCTGCTAGTTCTCTCCTCTCCTGTACTTTTACTAGCTTATTAGTCTAGCACTTTACCAGACTTATTATAGTAATTATTGTAGCACACAAAAGTGCTACCAGCACTAAACGTTCTACAAGGAAACAGCTCCAGTACTTATTATTAATGCCCACCCCTCCAGGCATGTCTAAAGGTCAGTTCCCAGTGCTTTCTCCTATTAACTTGGTGAACTTGGGCATCCTGAGGCAATGTAGCAACTGCCTCATGTACACAGACATCCCTCTCCTCTTACTTCCCAACACGCAGACTTGCAAGAGACTGGAATAACTGGTCAAGAGGAAAATGTCAACACTTGCACCACACCACATGGAACACATAGCCCTCCAGAACACAAATCAGCACTGCCTTCACATAAAAATACAAACCACACACTCACCTTTGTGGAGGTTCTCAATAAAAAAATACCCAAACAGCAGGGGCCTCCAAGGCAGAAACTCACTCAACCACCACAACACAACACTAATCATGAGACACATAACTCTCCTAAACAGTGTACCACTCAACCAAAGCCGTTAAGGCAAAACAGCATGCCCAACACTCTAGTCATACAATAGGTGACTCTATAGTGAGGCACACCGATGTCCCACTCACTACGTTGAATAAGGAGAAAGTAACAGTCAGGTGCCTGTCAGGTGCCAGGATCTGCCACATAACGCATGCACTCAGGTCCCTCAACAACAGGTACAAATATGACTCTGTCTTTCTACATGTGGGTGTGAATGACCTGAGACATACCTCCCTGAACTACATGAAAAGAGAGATGGAGGAGTTCTCGGATTATGTAGCCCAGGTGGGTATGACCCTTGCCCTGAGCAGCATCCTACCATCACCCAGAATGATACCACAGTACAAGAAGAAAATGATTGATTTCAACAACTAGCAAAGTTTTTGGTGTCCTTCCAAGGGGATCCAGTATCTGTCTTCCTGGAATGACATGATTGACAGACCTCGACCTCGATGCTTTGCCAGGAATGGCCTGCATCTGTCACCCCTGGGCTTCTGGATACTGGCCAAGGCTCTTGCCACCCCTGTTGTGCCTTTTTTAGGCTGTGTTCCAAAGACCAAGTTACTACCATAACAGCTAGAAATAAATGCAATCTGAGGGTAATCCTGCTCAATGCTAAAAGTCTAAATCTCAAAATGCACTAACTTGAAGCACTCCTTAAAATGGAGAACATCAACATTTTTGCTGTAACAGAGACCTCGTGCAAAACAGCAGAAAGCACCCCTGCACTACCAGGCTATAACCCATTCCATACCTTTTGGCCCCAGAACTTGGACCAAAGCTCCAAAGGCAGTGGTGTTTCCAAATTCATAATGGATGCAAACACCTACAGACTGGCAGCCTAACATAACGCATCAGAGATACTTCAGATGCAGCTAACATTGGGTAAGACAGCAATTCAGGTCGTAGCCTGCTATAGGTCCCCAACCATGTCCCAAAACTCACAGTCCACATTCCTAAGCACCCCAGAGAATATTAGGATCTGACCTAACACTCTCATACTGGGTGACTTCAACTGCCCCTCCATTAACTAGGAAAACTACTCATGTACCAATACACTTACCCAACGTTTCCTGGAATTCATTAATTCCAGTGCCTTGGACCAGCTCATTCTTACCCCCACTAGAGGTAGCAACATCCTTGACCTGGTCATTACTAACATGGGCAACTGTTGCTCTACACCAATAGTCAACTCCTCCTTGGTTACATCCGACCACAAACTAATCACCTTGGAAATCCACATTCCTCCCTCTACCCCCGAAGGTAACCACAATGAAAAACTTCTCCAAAGCTAACTCTGGGCTCCTAAAAACAGAGGTGGCTAACTTCATGGCACGCATGCAAATGGAGAATAGTTGCATGACCGCCAAATCATACACCAATGCACTGTACAAACACATACACAAATGCATGGATCTTGCCATAACCAATGGAACCATGATGCTCTCCTCCAAAAAAAGGAAACCTATCTGGTGGTCCCCTGCCATAAACAAACTCAACAACAGAAGGAAGAAACTGATGCAGAATAAGGTGAAGTCCCAAAACTGGAAACCTCCCTTATCAGCCTCAAGAAAAGTTGAGATCCTTCATCAAATCCTCTAAAGCTAGCTATGAAAAGAGAATTACAGCAGATATTAAAGACAACTACAAGGCCTTCTATAGTTATGTAAAGAAACTCCATGGCAATACCCAGATTTGCTCAGAGCTACTGCACAATGGTATCTCCTATACTGAGGCAACAGATATTGTCAATATACTGGCCGACAGATTCAATGCCAGCTTTACCCCTCTCCCCCCGAAGGACCAATCACTATACCAACAGATTGCCAGGCACCCAGTATTACTGCTGCACAGGTTAAAACAGCACTGTCCAAGGCCAAGAATACAGCTTCTACAGGACCTGGCAATATCCCTGGCTGTGTTCTACATGAACTACAGAGTGAGCTGGCACCACACTTGTGTGCCCTGTTCAATCACAGCCTCTCCTCAGGCTTTGTCCCTACCAAATGGCACACTGCTACAGTCATCCCTCTCCACAAAGGAGGAGTGATTACAGACCCTGGGAACTATTTCCCTATTAGCCTGATGAGTCTGATATGCAAAGCTATGGAATGCATCATTATGAACCTAATAAACAAGAATTTAGGGAATCTCCAAACTCTGGATCCCACACAGTTTGGTTTTGTGAAGGGTAGATCATGCCTGCTCAACCTGGTTGACTTCTTTGAGTCAGTCACTAGAGCTGTGGGTGAAGGCAAAGTGGTTCATACAGGCTACCTTGATCTGGCCAAGGCCTTTGATACCATTCCCCACTCAGAAATCATAAAAAAACTCACTAGGCTAGGTATCAACCCCTATATCACTAGGTGGGTTGCAAACTGGCTCACAGATAGAACCCGCAGTGTGAAAGTAGCTGACTCTAAGTCAGTCAGCTGACCAGTCATGAGTGGAGCCCACAGTGTTCAGTCCTGGGTCCTCTCCTGTTTGGTATCTACATCTCTGAAGTCCAGGCTAACACAAAGGGACTCTGGCTGACAAAGTTCACAGATGATTGCAAGCTGGGAGCTATTATTAACTCCCCAAGTGATGTTGACATCCTACAGAAAGGCCTCACTGAGAGCAATGACTGGTGTTAGAACCATGGCCTTAAGCTCAATGCCAAAAAATGTGTCATCCTCCCCCTTGGGCAAAACCCAGTTCCCTTGAATTACCACATCAATGGTAGTCTACTGAACACAGAAGGTGTTATAAGAGATCTGGGAATACAGGTTGACAGCAACCTCTCTTTTGCGCACCACATTGCCACTGTCCTTCTATGTGGCACATCTCATTACTAAGGGTTTTGCATCCAGGAAGAAAGAGGTCATTGTCTCCCTCTACTCTTCTCTCATTAGGCCAGTCATCGAGTACAATGCCCCATTCAGCATGTACCTAGACACCTGCAATAGCTGGAGAGGCCGCAAAAGTACCTCACAAAGAGGATCCTAGGCCTTAAACACTTGTCCTATATGGACAGACTCAAACAACTCCCACTATTCTCTGTCTCATATCACCTACATAGAGGTGATCTCTGCTCAACTTACAAAACCATGTCTGACCCAGCTCTGTTAGAAATGCTACATCTAAAGAAATCCCAATCCTTCTGCCCCACATGCTCCAGAGATCTCAGCCTCATTACCACAATCAACAGAACATGCTGGAGAGACAGGTCCATAACCAAGAGACTGCCCATGCTATGAAATAGACTTCCCCTACATGTCAAACAGAGCACCTCACTAGCCCTCTTCAAGAGAAATGTTGATGAGTGAATGGGAAATAGAAAATTCACCCCGGGTATCACTCCACTGGCTGTACTCGACAGAGGCACTGGGAACTAATGTTGGGTGGCACAATGCCAGGGTAATCCTATGGGCTAGGCTTGTAAAAGCTCCAGGGCCATTAGCTTAGTACACACTTATGAAGCTATGAACCTAAAGGACAATGATATAAAAATGCCCTATAGACAGTATGTCTGAGAGTACTGCACAAATAAGAGAATATTGAAACAATACAAAGAGAAAACAGAGGTGCAGTGGTGCAAACAATAGTCATAAATGGTTGTGTGATCACTCATTGCACTAAATATGTAAGCCACACATGTACAAACAAGTAAGAGTGTACAAGTGTATATATCTTGTTAATACTGTAGAGTAAATGGGATTTGCTTGTATGCACAACAATTTGCTTTTTTTATGCAAAGTTGTTTCTGTGGTAAACAGAGATAAGAATGTTTTGTATGTTCATTATTATAGTAATTCAAATCCAGAGATGTATAAAAATATGGAAGATGTGTTAAAATGGTGTGTGTGTGTGTGTGTGTGTGTGTGTGTGTGTGTGTGTGTGTGTGTGTGTGTGTGTGTGTGTGTGTGTGTTTATCATATGTCTAGCTGTGGGTATCAGTACAATTATGGTTAAACAAATAAAAATTCATTTTCTGAACTTTCATGTCTCCCACATACCTGGTTAACCACTCAACTTTTTAATGTGTCTATATAACTAATGAGCATGTCTGACAAACAAGTCCTCAGTGGCAATGAGCACTCTGGACAGTAATGAATGTAAAAATTGCATCTGTTGCCTATCCTTCCATATGATAACTGGTGTAAGTTCATGACCAGAATACAACTGAGTCGGTGTTCAAAGCTAGCACATTCTATTTAATTATTTTATTAATGAACAATATACGGATAATTATACATAGCAATAGCTATGTATAACTGTGGATATCGTATGAATTATATGTGTGACTCAGAGTATAATGACAATTATGTTTCTGCACTTAAAAGTGTCATTTATGCCCTGTGATAAACTTCATTCTTGATAGTCATATACACATGAATGTATAAACCAGGACCTTGTCAGATCACACACATACATGGTTAACCACTCACTCTTTAATGTGTTTATATAATTAATGAGCATGTTTGTCAAGCACTTCTTCTGTGGCAAGGAGGAAAAACACTTATGTGGAAGAATCTGTATAGTCTAGTTTACTTAGGTTTGAATTCCACATTGTACAAATTACTTTCATCAGTGTGTAAAGCCACACAAAATAATGTGTCATGTCATAAAATGTGTACCTTCAGTAAATGTCTGCAAAGTTAAGTCATCTGACAGGTACAGAAACATCCAAATGAAAAACTAATGCCAATTGTCACATTACCATTCTTGCTTCATAAACTGCTTCACCCTCTGTTTGGCATTCTTGCCCTCCACTTAACATTGCACAAACACAACTGGCATCATTGTTCAGGTTTGCACACTAGCCATAAAATGTGATATCACAAACTGGCGGGAAAACACTGTAACTGTTGCTGTTTGACCTGTGTGGACATGGCAGGAGCAAGAAAGGAAGGTTTCCAATTTAGGGCTCAAAGATGGGCTGTAGAGGAGTCCGGAATATTCACTGAACTCCTTGTAGAGCACCACCACAGCTGTAGGCTTTTGCAGGGGGACTATACTAGTTCTCAATATAAATCAGAGGCTTGGAATAGTCTTGCCAAGACTGCCTCCAGTGTGACTGGCATTCTACACACTGTAGAGCAATGCAGGCACCATTATAATGACCTAAAAAGGTGCAAGCAGGTACAACTCAACCAGTGGCTGGATGAGTTTAGGACCGCTGACATACAAAAGTTGTGTAAGTATACAGATAAAAATGCTTTAAATTAAATTCAAAGTTGGAGATAGCCAAGACTGGTATGCATAATGCTCTTCTCTTCTTTCCCTCCTCTTTAATTTACAGCTGCCCGGGAGATTTCAGCAAATAGGGAATCCCATACTGAACTTTAAAAAGACTAAGAGAAGCAAGGGTATTGTTGTTCTGTACATAAGTAACAAATCAAGCATGCATATCTTAACTGTAAAATCAAGCATGCATGATGCATTCAGCAGCTCAAGGTAATTGTAGGAGTCAGTTGTAATAGTGTATTCAGATACTGTGCATTCAAATCCCACAAGTAACAAATACATCATAAAATAATTAAAAAATATTAAATATTAATTTCAACAAAATTGGCATAAATGCCATGTTGTTAACTTAATCTGTATTATTTGTAAAACCATATGTGCAATATATGCATATTGCAAGGATTACTTAGAACAATTGTCAGTCCTGGTTTGTAGTTTTTAAAAAGCTTAGTTAACATAAAAATATATTTATTTTGCCGTAATTTATTGTATGTGACATATGATGGTTCTAATTATCCTTTCTTATTTTTTCTGTTAGCCTACCCGTTATCTCTATTTTTATTTTTACATGCATGGTCACGCTCTTCTGATGTCATAAATTTTGACAAATGACAAAATGAGTTCCAGCCCTGGGAGGTAAGCCAACTAGCATGGCTCTGCCTGCCACCCCTAAAATGGATGTTGCACCAACGTCTGAAACATCTGGGATGCAACATGGCAGTAATGCCTCTGCAGCCCCTGCACTACCTGGGCCTTCAACATCAGGTAGCATTACCCCAATAGCTGATGCAGTGGTACCCTCTGGGAGTATTGGTGGAGGTGGGGATTTTGTCACTCTCCAGGAGCTGCCAGGCATGGTGTGTGAGGTCATAGAAGATACAATTAGTGCACACCTCAGCCATATGAAGAAGATGCTCTTTGTAAGGCTGAGAAAACAAAAACATCAAGCACTGCAACATGAAGCTGAGGAAGGGAATGGTGATGACAGTTTTGAAGGTGTGGACTAGATTCTCACTGTCCCCATGCTTGATGAGCATGGGCCTCTGATATCCCCACCCTATCAGCAAAGATGGTGTCCCACAAACATTTCTGTCCTTCAACATCCCTGTCTATCTCTTGTTTGCCCTGTTTGTCTGCACCTGCTTTCTCACATACCCTACTTACCTGGCCCTAACATACCTACATCCCTTACCCAGCATTCCTCTCTTACTGAAATAAAATAAAGAACTGTGTACTTGTCCCACAAAAAATAAATAAATAAAAAAACATCCAATATATAGCTCTCCACTTCGCACATATGTCTTCTCCACACACTTGATTTGATGCAATTAGCTATACAACATGATTGCATTATTGTCACCCATCTTTGTTGGGATGACGAACCAAATTTATCCAATGTTCTATCCATTTTCATTTTAAACTGTTGAAGAAGTGGACAGTAATGGTTCTTTCCTAATTCCCACCTGCTCATTCCTATATTGCCTTTCTTTTTGTTTTTCCCCCTGCTTGCCCCCCTTTTCACCACTTTGCTATCTACCCCATTTTCACATCTTTAATCTGGTCAAAAAATAAAATCACACAACACACACATGGCAGAAATGCCCCCTAGCAAAACTCTTCCCTTTTTGTCCTCTGTTTGCATGGAGTTTGGCATTGCACACCAATGCCGAGCGATGGTGAATGGCTCTTCATGTCCCATGGCATAGTGTGATTACCTTCGCACAATGCTGCTTAAACTCACTGTGCTAAAGGAGCACACAGTTAAAGCAGAGTAAAAGCAATATTTTGACACATTTACTCTAACATTTATTTAGACTGATAAATGTATAAAAGTACCAATCCATATCTGTAGTGTTGACATAAATTAATTGACTGATTTCATTTTCATACTTTATTTCACTGTACTCATTGCCTTTAACATTTTCAAAAACTTATCAGATTTACTTATGTAATACCATCGTGACAACATGTGTAAAATAATTTGAGCTGTATTTGAACCCTGTATCATTTTTTCTCAGAATATGAGTTCCCTGGGCTTACACCTGCTACTGCAGAGAAAGCTAGGCAGCAGATGTTTTTCCTTACACACAGCACTGTCCAAAGTGCTGACTGTTGTGCCTCCTCAAAGATGAAGGTTAACCAATAGAAAAATTATTTTTTTCCAAATTAAGTAGAGACCTATATTTTCCCAATGCTTAAATCCATACAAATGGCAAAGGCAATAGCAATAGTACTTCATATTATACAAATTATGACACAACATTTCAAATATAAAGTACAGTAATAAACACTGTATTATCCGTCAGCCTTTTTACCATAGCCTACATGCATAAGTACTCCTCAAGTTCAAGTTGTATTCATTAAATGTGAAATGAATCTCACATGCGCATGTATTTTGCCATTAATAGAGTAAACCAGTTGCTTGGTGGTGCACTCTAGAAAGAGCTGATTGGCATGTAATATTATGTTTACTGCCCAGTTAATCTTCATCCCATTATAATCCATGTAAAAACACAACCAAAAGGAAGGCACTTGTTAGTGACCAAACACATATTCACTCAGACTCATGTGTGCCTTGCATCCATGCACTTGAAAAATGATATGTCAGTAGTACTCCCCAAATGTCAACTATACTACAAAAATAAATAGCACATCTGCATTGTTAGTTATATCATCTAAAGCTTTATACTGACAATAGATATTGAGATTTTCTTATACCTGTCTTAATGTGGACATCAATTCATCACAAATTTGAGCACACATGCATACACAGTTGAATCCACACTGATCACAAAAACAGTGTGTGTGTGTGAGAGACTGTAAGTGTGTAATGTATACAACATAGTGAGAAGTGGGTGCATATCTCTCACTTCTGCAACATGCATTCCTGACAGCTTATTGCATCTAGTTGGAGAAGCTATCTTTTAAAGTATACCTGCATACTGGAACCACAACAGATAATCCAAACTCCACACTTTGCACCCCATTACCATAACAGGATATGTTACCCGGGTGTATGTTCATTTACCAAAATAAAAAAAAATTGCTAACAGCTAAACCATGAACGGGAAACAGTGAATGTGAAGATTACTGAACGATAACTACTATGAAAATAAATACATCAAATGGCCATAGTCGGCCAACATCACAAACACAACCAACCAATGTGGCAGTCTTCACCACTCCACACCCCACAATGCCCCACACCTCCCAACTATATATACCAACTCTGAGATCACACTACAGTGGGGAATAGGGCAAATTTACAAAGCTTCCCTTCACTTACCTTATGTGTCACATTACTTCCTATTTGTTGGCCAGCTATAGCCAGTCAATTTATTTATTTTGTTAGTAATCATTGTTGGGTAATATTCACATTCGCTATTTCCCATTCGCTGTTTAGTCATTTGCGTTTTTTTTATTTTCAATAAGTGAATATAGACCCATGTTACCCACATTATATAATGAGGATTTCATCATCTATAAAGACCAGTATGATAAGGCAAAATATGCTTTGGGGATGGTGCAATTATTAACTACTGTGTTCTGAAGATGGGAACAAAATACGTAGATGTGGGTTAACTTACCACAACAAACCACATTATGTGTGTGTCTGTATGTATGTGTAAGTGTGTGTGCATAATCAGAAGAGCATCAGTCTGTATTCTACCATCAGTAATTCAGTACCCTGCAGAAAAAATATTTAGCTAATTGTACATTCCTATGCAGCCAGTTCATACAAGCCTCCCAACATCATCTGCCAAACATACATTGATTATGTCATCCACACTATAAAGTGTCCAGCAGTGGTGAAAAAGTCATACTTGTGCTGTGGTGTTTGCATTAATGGAAGGAGTTTTCTAGCTTGTGGAATTTGTTAGGTAGGGGTTCTACTCTCACTGTACTCAACTTGTGTGTCTGTACATATAGTCAGAAGAGTACAAGTTTATATCCTACTGTCAGTAATTCAGTCCCATGCAGAACAAATATTTTGACAGTTGTACGTGGCTACAAAGCCATTTCATACAGGCCTCCCAACATATTTTCCTAAACATACAATGATGATGTCATCCCCTATAAATTGTCCAGCAGCAGTGTAAAAGTCAGACTTGTGTTGTACTTGTGTTAAGTAACGAGTTCACTAGCTTGTGTAATTAATTAGGTAGGAGTTATAATCTCACTGCAGTCAACCAGTGTGTTTGTGTTCATTTAGTTCACACTGTAGAAATCATTTTAGAACAGCATACAAGACACTTCTATGCCCCTCTTCTTCTCACAGATACTGCTGCTGTCATCATCTATAAACTGTCTGACACAATGAAAGTCAGACTTGTGCTGTGGCACTTGTGTTAAACATTGTGCTGTGTTTGTAAGTAGGTAAGGGTTCTAGTCTCACTGCAGTCAACTGTTGTGTATGTTTGTGTTTAGTTAGCTCACATTCTAGAGACCATTTTAGAACAATATGTAAGACACACCTACTTGCCTCATCTTCTCACCAGATACTGCTGATATCATCATCAATAAAGTGTTGACTGACAGTATGAAAGTGAGACTTGTGCATTAAGTAGTAGGTAGAAAGGGGTTCTAGTCTCACTGTGGCAACTGTTTTATGTGTGTGTGTGTGTGTGTGTGTGTGTGTGTGTGTGTGTGTGTGTGTGTGTGTGTGTGTGTGTGTGTGTGTGTGTGTGTGTGTGTGTGTGTGTGTGTGTGTGTGTGTGTGTGTGTGTGTGTGTGTGTGTGTGTGTGTGTGTGTTTGTATTCAGTTAATTCACATTCTAGAGACCATTTTAGAACAGCATGTGAGAAACTCCTATTCCCCTCATCTTTTCACCAGACGCTGCTGATGTCATCATCTGTAAAGGCTATCAGACAGTATAAAAACAAACTTATGCTTTGGCACTTGCTTTAGGTAGTAGGTATGGGTTCTAGTCACATTGCAGTCAACTGGTGTGTGTGTGTGTGTGTGTGTGTGTGTGTGTGTGTGTGTGTGTGTGTGTGTGTGTGTGCGCATGTGCGTCTATGTCTGTATGTTTGCGTTCAATTCATTTACATTCTTGCCTGACAATATAAAAAAACAGTCTTGTGTTGTTGCACTTGTGTTAAGTACCGTGTTCTATACATAGTTAGGCAGTGATTTTAGTCTCATTGTGTTCAACTTGTATGTTTGTGTTCAGTTTGTTCACATTCTAGAGACCATTTCGAACAGCATGTGTGACACTCCTATTCCCCAATATTCTCACCACACACTGCTGATGTCATCATTTAAAAAGTGTCTGAGACAAAGAAAGTCAGACATGTGCTGTGGTGCTTGTCTTAAGTACTGTTTTCTGTACATAGGAAAGTGTTCTAGTCTCAGTGTGGTCAACTGGTGTGCATGTTTGTGTTTAGTTAGTTCACATTCTGGAGACCATTTTAGAACAGCATGTGAGACACTCCTACTCCCCTTTTCTTCTTACCTGACACTGCTGATGTCATCATCTATAAAGTGTTGTCTGACATAATAAAAATCAGACTTATGCTGTTGTGCTTGCTTTAAGTACTGTGTTCTTTATATAAGTAGGGGTTCTAGTATCACTACGGTCAATTGGTGTGTGTTTGTGTTCAGGTAGTTCACATTTTAGAGACCATTTTAGAACATAATATAAGACACTTCCACTCCACTCTTTTTCTCACCAGACACTGCTAATATCATCATCTATAAAGTGTTGAAGGATACTGTGAAAGCCAGATTTGAGCTGTGGTGCTTGTGGTAGGTAATGTGCTCTGCATAGAGTTAGGTAGGTATTCTAGTGTCACTGTGGTTTATTGTTGTGTGTGCGAGTGTGTGTGTTTGTGTGTGTCTGTGTGTGTGTGTGTGTGTGTGTGTGTGTGTGTGTGTGTGTGTATGTGTGTGTGTTCATTCAACAATTAGCATGGTGAGAATTTTAAAACAGCATACGAGTTCACAGCTATGTCAGATACTCCTCAGAACATCTTTTTGTAACATGCACTGATTATGTCATCCCTTATAAAGTGCACTCTGATACTATTCAAGTCAAACTTGTGCTGTGGAAGTAACATTAAATACCATGTTCTCCAGCTTTTGTAACTTGATATTTAGGGGTTTTAATCTGACAGCTGGCAGCTTGAGTGTGTGTATGTATATATATGTATATATATATATATATATATATATATATATATATATATATATATATATATATATATATGTGTGTGTGTGTGTGTGTGTGTGTGTGCAAATAATATTTGAGAAAGTTTTACACCAAGACGTGACTCCACATCCATGTTAGACACTCCTTCCAACATGCTCATCTCAGCATACAATGATGCCATCATACTCCATAAAGTGCAATGTGGCAGTGTTAAAGTCAAACACGTGCTGGTACTAGTGTTACATTATATGGAATTCAGCTTCTATACCTACACAGGTTTGATGTTCAAATCAGACCTAGTCTACTGGTGTGTGTGTGTGTGTGTGTGTGTGTGTGTGTGTGTGTGTGTGTGTGTGTGTGTGTGTGTATGTGTGTGTGTGTGTATTTAGTTGTACATTACCATCATTGCATGAGCTTTTAATTCACTTTTCATTTTACTACTACTTAGGGGAACCTTTAATGTAGCCCCATGCATCCAACTTCCCCTTTCCCCCCTGGTCACATGACATCCTTTCTGCAGAGGAGTGGAGCATGTCCTCATGTCAATGATGCATACACATATCATGAAGCAGAGTCCTGCACAATAACCTTGATATCTTCCTTCACATAGATATAGGGTGTTTGGTTTAAATGCTATAATAATGGCTAGGATTTTGTATGATGTTTTTCATCACCTTAGTAATGTTGTAGGGCCCTATGGTAATTTCACACGTTAATGTTGCTGTCATCATCATGTGCTGTGTTGAGGAGTGGATGTATGGTAGGCATACAAGAGGGTATAACAATCTGTGATGTGAAATAATGTATCGATGGCCACTACTGGCATTCAATCACATGTTCCTTCCATAACAGCTATAGTAATATGCCTCATGAGAACTGTTAACGTGGATGATACTGTGCATATTGTTGGCTTAGTAAGGCAACTGTTTTTGTAGTGGAGCAGATCAACATTCTATGCAGTTCTCATTCAACCCTGACAGTGACACTTGCAGTATGGCACTGGTGTACATGTGTATACTTACCATCATTAAATGCCCCATGACATACATCAATATAAATTAATTCTGATTATACATGGACGGATAAGTCTTGTTTCATCCACATGTTTAATGCTATGATATACACAAAATTATCACATGTTTTGATTCAATAGCAACCCTGTGGACTTTATTGCATGCACAACTGTGTATCTATTCCCAAGGATTATTGAGGTGGTAACCAGTACCATTGTGTGACTATCAGCAATTGTGTCAGTAACTGTTCTGCATGTGCCACAACCAACTCGTTTGTAATGTGTCCTTATATGGTATCGGACCACCTAAACATAGATTTCCAATGAAAAATATATAGGCATAAGATGTGCAATTCATGTAATTATGTAACACTGGTAGAGTTGTTTGACTGTGTGAACATTACCACTGTGAGTCATGTGATGTATAACCAAGGCTGTATTTGCAGGTGTTGTTACAAATCATGTGTTTAAATAAGTGTGAATTGTTAAAGAGAATATACTACTAAGTACAGAGCTGTTTGTGGATGGACAACATCCCAGGTTGCCTATACCATGACTTAAAACCAGACCTAGCAGACACAGATTCCTACTTAAACACAGCTTCCAGGCATACAATGTTCTCCAGAAGGGTGTACAGCAACAGTCACCCATCTGAACAAGGGAGGGAACCATCGCCTGATGCAGGGAATTATACACCTATAATCCTGACTCCCCTTATCTGTCAGTCAGACCAACAAATCATCACAAACCTTATCAAAAAGGACACAGGTAATCTCACAACAGTATACCAAACAGATTTGTGATTTGTTAAGGCTACATTATGTCACTTAAATCTAGTTGACATCTTCAACAAGGTCACTGAGGGGTTGTGTGAGGAAAAGAGTGTCAGCCCACATAACTTGACCTGGCTAAGGCATTTGAAAATTCTCATTCAGGTATTACAGAGAAACTGTCTCAAGTTGGCATAAACATCAGCATCATCAAGTAGTTAGACAAATGGATCACACACAGGAAACATAATGTTGAAGTGTGTGAAATCACTTCTAGCTAGAGCCAGTGACCAGGTCTGTACTTCAGAGTTCTGTACTAGGTTCTTTCCTGTTCTGTATTTAAGTCACAGAAGTCAAAACAAGTTTAGATATCCTTTGTCTAGTCAGCTTTGAGAATGACTGCAAACTGTGGGCAATTACTGCATCCAAGAATGCTATTGCTATACTACATAAAGTATTAACACACAAAAATGATTGTTGTCAGAGCTATGGAGGCACACTAGATGAACAAAAAGCATGATGATTTCCTTTTGAAAGCAAACACGCACGTTAATTACAATATAGATAGCACACCCCTATGAGCAGACCAAGTGGCATGTGACCTGAGTACTCAGGTATATAGTAAGTGGAACTTCCACCAGCATGTGACCTCAATAGTGACAAATCCCTTGTATGTAGCACAACTCTTGAGTATAGGCAGGACATCCACATCAAAGGACATTATCGTCCTATTGTTCTCAACCTTCATCACACCAATAATAGAGTGCATTGCACCCTTTTGCATGTACCTCACCACTTGTCTTCCAGGGATGATTTACTTAAGTCTATCACTTTTGCCACATTGTGCTACCACACATCTTTTTGTTCATACATATGTATTCTTTGTAATGCATAACCATTAGGAGCTGAGAGTGCAGACTTCCTTTAAAGGGGTTCTACAAGATGCACGTGTGATACGTCTTCCTATGATGCACCCAGTAAATACACAGCTCATTGACAACGTTGATGGCATCAGTTACATTCTTGTAAGTGTGGATAGTGGCATATATGTGTTATGCATACCTCTCAACTAACCATGATAACTCAAAATCTAAAGTACAGCTGTAACAGTGTCCCTTTTTAACACTCCCAAAAAGTGGACATTTTTGAGGAAAGTGTTGTTGATTCCCCTTATAGATTAAAAACAAATCATTGCAGTTGTGCAATTATGATCATTCAGAACATGTATAACAACTCACAAGCACACATTTTACGTCAATGACACAGATTAGATGTGGTATTTTTCTGGTATTGTCCATGATTGTGTGTGCTCCTGTCTACTGTTTTCCACGATCCTGTTACTATGTGTACTGATTAGTTGAGACCTATGCTGACATCGCACTCATATTCAAGCAACTCAGCTTGCACATGTTCAGAATATGCACATGTCCCGTCTTGTATATACTGTCCTAGCTAAATGTTATCTCCTGTGATTATGTCAAGGTGCTTACAAAACAACCAAACATCTCCATTGATATTTGACCTTGTGTGACAGTCACATAATAAACAATAACTGTGTGATGATATGAATATACCCACAAAGGAAGTTTAAACAGCTGTACATTCTGTGTTATGTGCATATGTAATTACTGTTCATGTTACAACTGTCTTGTCTTTGGGGTATATGTACTTTGACATGTCCTTATCTGGTGTACATTACCATGTTTCACTTGTCACCTTAAAAGGTTAATTTTCAATGTACTTACTGTTAGCACTCCACCAGGGTTGGCAGTGGCAAAGTGATTTCTAGGTGAAGCCGCCTTCCACACCCCCCTACTGGCTATCCAAACTAAGCCTATAACCCCCCCTAGCTACTCTCTCCCAATCTGTCCCCCCCAACTCACTCCAGTACTCTTAGACTTTCTCAATCTGACCACTTCTTAATGACCAACTGGAAAGTTTCCTATAGTCAACAAGCCTCTGGCAAGACTATCTATTACATTGTTTGAATACCAGCCTATCTCTGTTCCCCTCCATAAAGCACAGTCTCCTACAAAGAGTTTATAGATTATCTCTGCAAGTTACCTGCCTGTACAGCTTGGTGTACATCATAGCAGCAATTACCTGAGCATTATTTATCCCCTCCCCTCCCCCCATGACGCATGCGAGGTTTTAAATCCCCCGAACACAAGAGCGCCAATTTAGAAACACTTTCTACCACTGCTGACCCTCTGCGTGTGTATCTGTGCTATATATGAGTGACTACTTTTATTTATTTATTTAGTTATTTAGTTATTTATTTATTTATTTATTTATTTATTTGCAGTTGATCAACCAGGATAATCCATCGGACCAATAAGAACCCATTTTCAATGGAGTCCTGGGGAGAAAAGCTTCAAGACAAAACAAAGATTACAGCAGTTACAATTAAGTTTTAGGTTACATTAAGTACAAAAAACAAACATTGCATTTGTAAATATATAGTTTCTTGAAATGGAATAGTACAATTAGAGAATTATAAGAAGCTATTTACAATTGGCTTAGTATTTGCTAGATGCAAATATGAAATTAGAGTCTGGAATAAATTAGATTGTTGCCTGTAGGAAGAGGAGAATAGGCTATGTGGGGTGGGAGCAGGAGCATTCCCACTTGTATGTTAGATGTGAGTGAACTTTGCTTTGTAACCTTATTTGTATGATATTTCTCTGGACAAAAGGGCTTTATTGCTTCCGAGCACATTAAGTACGTACAACTGCAGCTGCTGACTTTAAAGTGTATATTTCCTGCTTTTACACTGGGTTTTACAGTTAACCACTGCAAATAGTGTATACTATACTGCTGCTTTGACCACATGGATGCTCGGGTCTTCTGTAACTTGTATTAAGTATTAAATATTTTTTCTGCTGTTTTACTGATAGATAGTGACTAGACCCAGGTGCCATTGTTGCTTGTATTATCGGGATGCTGTCCTCAGTCGGCTGACTGCTGTTGCTTTTACAGTTGTATTTGCCCACCAATATCTGCCTTGGCCCACACTATTACTGCATGAAAAACACAGTTTATCCCCTAGTTAAGCTGCATTGAGTAACCCGACTAATGCCTGTATCTGATCCTATCTGAAATTGCCCTAACTTATTAAATGTGCGTACTTACAGCTTGTAGCCAATACTGTACAGCTCATCTACTCAAGCGCACTGTAGCTGTTATCTGATATAAATAGTGACTCAGATGTACTAATTTTCTTACCTTATTTTACCTATTTTTTATCTGATATAAATAGTGACACATATGCACTGATTTTTTTACCTATGCTGTGTACCTTTTACTGTTGTACCTTAATGCACCATTGCTATGTGTGATTTAAAGGCAGAATAAGGTCTTGATATTATCACTACTCATGCCAGGCACTTTTAATTTATATACCTTTATATAGCGCAGCACATCCATTCAGGAGCACAAGAACTCTTTTATCTCAAATTTGAAGTGACTACGCTCTACAAGTCATTGCAACAATTACTGATATGACTAAGTTCTATTTGTTTATTACTACAAGATGTGGAGCACAGACCTTTACCCAGTCCGGTCACAGCTAGCCTACATTATAACTTGTCCAACAGTACCACCTAGTGGCTTTAAAGGCACCAATAGTGCATTTTATTCAACTGCAGCTTTAATATAAAGTAATTTACTTATAGCCCAACTACTGCTGGGAGGGGACATCCACTCCAACCCCAGTTCAGCAACTAGCTCCAATAGCACACCCAACCCCAACCTCCCTTTCAAGCACAAACCCACCACCATGCTTATACTGAACTTAAACATTCACAGTATCTTAAACAAAATAGAAGAGTTACATTCAGCTATCTCTCTGTACAACCCAGATATAATGGTTATCAAAGAAACATGGCTTAAACCCCATATTAAAGACAACACTATAACCCCACCTGGCTATAATATATTAAGAGTAGATAGAGCACAAAAAAGAGGAGGTGGCATCGCCCTTCTCTACAAATCTAACTTAAAAGTCCAGTTCCTTCAAAAAGAACCCCCAAATTTCAACAATGCTGAGACCCTTATCACCAAACTCCTACTAAACCAGCACAAACGACTAAACTTACTCAGTATCTATATTCCACCAAAAAACAACCTTAATACCCTAGACTCTATACTCCACTGGGTATCCCACTTCCTCTCCCTAGAAACTATAGTCCTAGGTGACATCAGCTTTGACGGGAACAGCATACACTCACCAACACCCACCAACCACATAAAACTGTATAACTTCACTCAACTCATATATTCACCCACAAGAATCGACAAGGCCACCAAAAGAGAATCTATCTTGGATTAGATCCTCACTAACCAACCCAACACTGTCCACCAATATGGGACACTACCTGACTCCCTCAGTTACCACAAACCAACTTTTCTCCTTTGGCACAAACTTATATATACTAACCCACCCTCCCTGCTACAAACCCGCTCCCAAAAAAAACTTCTCCTCAGAGCAATTCTGTGAAACCCTAAAATCCTGCAACTGGGCCCCCCTAAAATCCCTCCCCCTGGATAATGCAGTTGAATACTTTAATTTCACATTCCTGGAGATTCTAAACCAACTAGCCCCACTCAAAACAATTAGGGTACCCAGCAACCCTGCCCCTTGGCTAGAAAAAAATACAAAGATCTTACTTAAGGATAGGGACAAAGCCTGGAAAATCTGGCGACAACACAAAACTAGGCAAACCTATTCTGAACTTAAAAATGAACAAAAAAGCAGGTCAAATTAGACAAACAAAACCACTATATCTCCTTACAAAGGAAACACAGTGACAACCAACAAAAAATCTGGGCTGCAGTCAACAGCATCCTCCAGCCTGGAAAAGCCACTACAACACCACCAAACATCAAAGACACTGACCATAACATATCCTCAAACTCCAACAACTATTTTGCCTCCTCCATATTGAAACTAGTGAATATGTCACCCACAACCCAACCACAATCCCCAAAATGCCAAACTAACTCCCCCCTTCTCACTCAAACCAGTACCAACATCAACCATCCAAAAACTCTTCGCAAAACTCAAATCAACCACCCTCACTGTTGACCATCTACCAGCCAAATATTTCCAAATTGCATCCAAGGCCATTGCCTACCCCATCTGCCTACTTATCAATATGTCCATTTCTATGTGCACCATTCCATCCTTGTGGAAAATCTCATATATCATCCCCCTCCAGGGTGGTCCCTCTACTGACCTCTCAAACTACCACCCTGTTGTGATCCTATCACCCTTATCTAAGATCCCAGAAAAATGTATCCACCACCAACTCCTCACCCACCTACTAACCAACAACCTACTATCTAAAACTCAACATGGATTCAGACCATCCCATAGTACCAGCACTGCCCTAATTAACTTCTCCAGTACCATAAACTCACACAGGAATCAAGAGAAACTGGTTTCCACCACCTTCCTAGATCTATCCAAGGCATTTGACACAGTTTCCCATAACAAACTCCTTATCTGCCTCTCCGAGCTCAACCTTGATAATCTCTCCCTGCAATGGTTCAACAATTACCTAAGCAACAGCTCACAGTCTGTCAAATGGGCCAATTCCCTATCCCCTTCACTCCCCATTGCATGCAGTGTTTCTCAAGGCTCAATCCTAGGCCCTCTTCTTTTTAACATATTTACAAACAATCTCCACCTAGTAACCACTGAAGCTGATATTGTTCAGTATGCAGATGACACAACCCTAATTTGCTCAGCACCCAACATCCAAATACTACAAAGTAAAGTCCAAGAATCCTTCACTGAGATAGAGAACTGGCTAAACAACCACCAACTGATACTAAACCGCCCAAAAAACAAAACTAATGCTATTCCACCCAACTAAACACTGTGACCCCACCTTCACCATCCTCTCAGCCAATAACATCATCACCCCAGTAGCTGAGGCTAAACTGCTAGGTGTCACTATTGACCAACAGCTTAAATACAATAAACATGTATCCCAAACTATTTTTACAGTCCATAAAAAGCTAGGATGCCTGTATTGTAGCAAACAATTCTTCAACTCCAAGTATAGGGCTGCGATAGCCAGAACTCATCTCTTATCAACATTGCTTTATGCCTGCCCAGTTCTAACCAAAATCAATAAAACTGACCTGAACAAACTTTCTACATGCTACAATAAAATAGCTAGGTTTGCTGCCAATGCTAAATCACACTCCTACCACTGTCAATCCCTAATTAAGCTACACTGGTTAGAATTCCCTAACGTACCACACTACCACCAACTCATCATCGCTCACCAAATTCTATACCAAACAGAGAGAACCCCTGCCCTAGCTGGCATAGTAAGCTTCCACAGCTCTGGCAGGGAACTACGATCAAGTAACAAATCCCTGATTGAAGTTGATCTATGCAAGAACAGCTCTGGAGAAGCCCTATTCTCCCATGAGGAGGTTGCAAAAGCACAGAACACCCTTCCACTTGACCACAGGATACAAAACAGTGCAACCACATTTAAGGACCTTATAAAAACCCACCTTTATGCCAACCATCTTTGCAATTGCAAAGACCCCCCCCCCGAATCCCCATCAGACTATAGACCATCTAACCCCGAAGATTCCGATGGTTGCATTAGACTACCACCTATGTGCATTGTACATTTTGTAAATATTGTAAATATGTACCTACTTCTGGGTACTTCATGTTCATATATTGTACTATTACTGTAAGACTTGAGATCTCCTGACTGTATTATGAGTTTGTTTGCATATAATTGTTTTTTGTTTTTTTTGCCTCACATGTTAGCATTTTTACCACTTTCTTATTAGCCTATGTATTTCTTCTTGTAACTTCTTGCTGTTTTTCTCCCCAGGACTCTGCTGAGAAGGGACACCTGTTGTCCAGTCTGATTTTATCCTGGTAAAGCAAATGTTAAATAAAAATCTTCCCCTTTCTTCATTCCTACCATTCATGTCTGTGGCCCTTTTTAGTAAACACACTTCCCCAGACTAATGCATTAATAATGGCCATCTATGTACGCTTGATTACCACCAGCAAACCTTTATTTCAATATGGCAAAACATGTTTATACTGTACTTTTCACTGATCACACTTTTCTATAATGTGTTAGTACTGTAGTCATTGCCTTAAATTAAGCTCTGGTGATCATTGTAGCTGTCCACACAACCTCACAGAACAAGTTTGCCCATAGGTAAACTAGTCTGCATGTCTGAATGTGTTCATGCTGCTTTACATGGTTTCCTAGCTGGCGGCATTGTTGCTGGCTGCAAAATCTTGATTGTCTTTGTGCAAGCTCGATGCGCAGTATGCATATGCAATTAGTCCTGCTGCTCACTGCGCAAACATGTAAGCTCTGCGTAGGTTTGATAGTAGAAGCTAACAAAACCACAGCCTGTCCTCTATGATAATAAAAGCTGATCCATGATCCTGTAGTATTTTAATCCACTCCAATGAATGGGGTCTATATTATTTTGTCAAAAGATGTGTTCAGCAAACACGTCTTCATCGACAAGTAAACAATGTAATCACCGAACGGCCACATCAGTGACTTTTTCCCAAGGAAAAAGCACTTGGCCATCATCAGAGAGTTGCCATTTTCCCCACTGTAGTGTGATCCCGGAGTTGGTATATTTAGTTAGGGGGGTGTGGGGGGCAAAGCCCCCCACTATGTAGGGTTTGAACATTTGTTTTTTTTATTACGCTAAGCACTCTTTTTTTCTCCTGGGGAAAAAAGTCACTGATATGGCCGTTCGGCGATTACAGAGTTTGCTGTTTATTTATCGATGAAGACGTGTTAGCTGAACACGTCTTTCAACAAGATAATATAGACTCCAATGAATGATATCACCACATCACTCTATATACAACAACAACAGCAAAGGTTCCAACACTAAGCCTGTGGAACTGTGAAGCACAGTGAGGGACTCCTGGAGGAATCCAAGCAAGTAACAAGTGATAGAGACCGCCCTGAGAGTTAAGAGGCAAACAAATCAACACCAGTGGACAGAAAGTTAAAAGTATGCAGTCTCACACAACCAGATTATGACAGCCTGTTGTATCAAATTAAGGAAGATCAAGGAAGACAATGGTACAGTAAAAATGTTGAATCCTTTCCACAAGAAGGACATTAACAAACCATAAGAGGGCAATTTCAATACTATATTTTGCTCTAAAAATCTGTGATATAATGCATCCTAAAGGTCATTTAAAGATTGATAAAGTTGCAGCTATAAACAGAAACTTCCTTTTCAATAATCATACATATTAAAGGAAGCTTACAGACTGATTGTTAATTATGAATAAAGTCTTAAGAGATGGTTTCTTAAAGGTAAAGAATGAAATAGTCGATCTTACAATAACTGAAGAAGAAAATATTCGTAGAATATGTCCAGAAACTATCCTGAAGCATCATCTCTTGGCAACCTATAATCAGTCTATAAGGACAAAGATTATGCAAATAGTTAGAAGGGTAAAGCTTTTATAATCAGAGCATACATTTATTTTTTATTTGTTTATTTGCTTGCTTGCTTGTTTACATTTGTTAAATGAGGACTGGTCCAAAGATCCTTTTTAGCCATGATTCAGGCCAGTACAGCATAAGGAAAACATTTGCAAATCATGCGTGCTGTTAAGCATACATTGAACACACATAATTAACATATGATTTGTAATGTGACAAAAAATAAATGGCAGTTGTTTTAAAAACAGGCAACAGTATGCATGAGCAGGCAATTAAAAAAACAGCAATAATATACGCTGACAATAGAATGATATGATCATACTGAAAGTGTTTGACAGAAAATTATTGCTGATGTTCTCAAGTTACTAATGGATAAAGTGTAAAGAGAAAGAGAGAAAAATGAAAAAAGAAAAAAGTGATGATCTTCACATATTCAGCAGTATAATAAGTGGATACAGTTCTAGTAGTGAGCCTAGGTGTAATGCTCTGTGGTACCTTTCTTCTGTGAAACATTTACATTTGTTACCGTTAGTAAGTGTGGCTTTAGTTGTTTCCTGAATTAGGTTAGTTATTGTTTGTCTTTCGGCTTTTCCCGGTAAGGGGTCGCCACAGAGGAACTCCGGTCCGCTAATGATTGGCAGTAGATTTTAACGAAACGCCGAGGTGCCAGCTCCATGCCCAACCTTCAATGAAGGCATGCCAATTTACACACACATGTCTTTCGAACGCTACCCAACCACGGGGAGGACATACAGACTCCACACAGAAGGCACTCCCAAGCCAAGCCGAGAATCGAATGGGAGAACCTCTTGATGTGAGGTAACAATGCTATCGCCGTACCACCGCTGCATAATTATATTACAAAAATATCTGAGGTCTAACTTGTAACAATCCAGAAGGATCACAGGTGATCATATTGTATTATGAGTCCTGCTTTGAGACAGCCATGTACCTATATTGGCAACCTTCTTTGTATCAAACAGCTGCCTCATAATCAGAAACTGAAAAGACCTTAGAGATCACAAGACAGTTAGGATGACAAAACTTTTCAATGTTCTAGAAAAACGTTTGGGGCATTTAAATTCAGCACAAATCTAAGCAGACATAGATTGCAAGGCAAGGTCAACACAAACTTAACATTGTGATGTACGCATGTCACTAAACACATCTTCAAAGCTTCTAGACATTTAATCATCTAAAAACAGAACACAGAATACCACACAAATCTGACAAATGTCCTCCTATCACTCTTCTAGTGGATCACTCAACACTGTGACTGCTTCATTCACATTGTCCAAAAATCCAACAGTCAGTTTGGTACCTGTAAGCAACAACTACTTTATGGACCAGTCTTCCTTTTCAGCTACACACTGAACAGAATACCAAAATCTTCTTAACAAAATTAAAACTTCACCCACAGTCCAAATAAAAATCTGGACGCCGACACTGAAGAATAACTGCTCGTCCTGGTGATGAAATATGTTAGTTTATTGTAACTCCACACGATACAAAAGACAGGGTTTAGCGCTTTCAACTGTTGTACACAGTCTTCATCAGAACAACATACTGCTAGTATTCTACTGCTTAAATACTCTACTTTTTTGAACTTAATTGAATGATTGCTCTAGTTGCCGCCAAAAACTTTAAAGACATACTAGTCACAATAGTTGATCAAGGATATCTACAATTTACCCTTTACTATGTATAGGTAACACATACATTGACTACTAATACAAAATAACATAGGTTGTAAATTACCTACTCTAATACATCCTGCCGTTTATCATAGATCTCATAATATACATACTGTTTAATAAAATAATCCCCCTACTATATTTAATATATAAGTCCATCTAAAACTATCAAACTATTGCATATATATATATATATATATTGAATAATAAAATACTATTGTAAAAATCATAAAATAAAAGTTAATATTAAAATATCATATACAGTTACTAAACATAAAAGCAAAATGTTTCACTACCACCTTATACATATCCACAACATGCATATCTTCAGAATTATTTAGTTGCATGTGATCAAATATACTAATAATAGAGTCACATCATCTTGTCTAAAACCCATTATATAAATGTGCATAACTACATCTACGCATCCCTTAATACGTAGTGATTGTTTATTGTACACAAAATACAAGATACCTGATGCAAGATACATAATGTCAGCTGCTGTAGATGTATCAAACCTATACCTTTTCAAACTCATTTATAATAAGGCTAAAAATGGTTTTATACTGACAAAATCATTAAGACCAGGTTTGCGGGTGGAATCTGTCAGGATCTGCCATCTACTTTCTCTTGCTGCCAACTCCATTTTCCAATTCCCTCCAAGTGGTGTAATGAAAACCTGATCAATGATAGCAAATGTAAAACCATGTTCTGTCCCATGCTCCATAATGTGCCTATATAATGCATTCTTACTATCGCTTTTCTGTATCCGGTATAGGTGTTCATATACACGCTTCTTCAATTGTCTTTCCGTTTTACCGATATAGTGGGCATTGCACTGTGTGCAATTGGCTATATACACTACCCCTTTTGAACAGCAATTCCCGGTTTTACATCTAATAAACGTTCGATTGATATCATCTAACCTGATGGTGTTGGCTGTGTTAATATATTTGCATTGTTTGCACCTTCCACATTTTTGGTTCCCTTATGTGTATCTACTTCATCCTTTCTATGGCTAGCCCTCTCCAACAGTCGCTTAATATTGGGCCGTTTATATACACATTTAGGTAATTTATCCCATCTTTTTTCTTTGTCCATGGAAACTAATATTGCCCAATGTTTCTCTAAAATTTCTTTGACCAGATGTGTGTAAGGTGTATATGTAAGTACGCACACTCTTCCCTGGAGTTCGTTTGGTCCTTCTGTTTTGTCATTCATTCTGTAACCTCCTAATAATGGTGGATATCTTTGTCCCCATTCACCTTCTACATATTTGATAACTTCATTAACCATTTTCTTTGGATAGGCACGATCTAAAAATAATTCTCTAATATAGTTAAGTTCTGCCACCATTATGGTCCTTGTGGAGGACATCCTGGCTGCCCGAATACATTGTCCTTTCACTATATTTCTGAACACATGTGGAGGGTGGCTACTACTGAAATGTATGTAGTCATTCGAGAATGTGGGCTTACGGTATAACCTGGAATTAAAACCCACATCATCATGACTAATTAATACATCCAAAAATGCTATTTCAGTGTTACTGTAACTATGTGTGAATTTTAAAAAGCTAGTAGTATTGTTTATGTATATCATAAATTCCTCAATTTTTTCCACTGGACCATTCCACAAGATAAAAATATCATCCAGGTACCTTGCATAGTAAGAGATGTTAGAAAAAAATGTGCTGTTAAATACATGTTCTAACTCCCATTCGAGCATGACCATTTGCAAAAATGGGAGCACACGCTGCTCCCATGGCCACACCCTTAATCTGTTTAAAAATTCACCCTGGAATGCTATATAGTTATGGTCCAGTACAAGCCCCATCATATCACAAATTAAAGAAATCTTATTCCATGTGAGACCTGAGTGTTTCCTTAAGCTGTTAGCAAAAAATTCCAGGCCCTCATCTTTAGGTATGCTGGAAAATAAATCCTGGACGTCTATGGTAAGATAAATTGTATCTGAATGCCATTTGTCTCTGGTTAAATCACCCAAAAATCTCCAGGAGTCTTTCATGATATGAGGGATGGATTTATAAACATTTTTGAGCCATCCGTCTATGAGTTTCCCTATGTTAAAGGTTTTAGAATGAGAGCCTGAAACTATGGGGCGAAATGGGGGATTCTTCAAACACTTATGTATTTTTGGTATACCCACCATCTTGGCCAGAACTGGATAATCGACCTTAAGAAATGAATAGGTATCATTACATATCCTGTTATCAATCAAATATTCTTCTATAACCAAATCTATTCTTTTATACCCAATGTTGATTTGGTTAATAGAGATGTTCTCATAATTTCCTGATTCGTAAAAATACTGTGTAAAGCCTCATTATATTCTCTAGTGTAGTATATTACTGCTCCATCGCCTTGTCGGGCTTCATGATTCTAATGTCATTCATACCCATCAGTGCAGATAATGCTTCTCTCTCCAATGCTGGGAGATTATCTGTAAGGTTATTTTTGTTCTCTTTACATTTTATACATCCAGTATATATCATTGCATACCAGTTTCTCATAATTCAACACTTGCTGGTTGTTATCAGGAATGAAGGTACTTTTCTTCCTAAGGTCAGTTCCTGCTATACCTATCGGTCCCTTCTCATTATTTCTGTTATTGTCAAAATGTGCTGCCAAATTTAGTCTTCTGCAAAACATTTTGATCTCCTTGATATTGTCCACTAATTGCAGCCCGGTAGCTGGTATATACTTCATACCCTTACTCAAAAGTGACCCCATTTCATGGTTAACCTTCACCTCTGTATAGTTATACACCTTAAATCCTTCAAAACAATGATCTTAGGATATATGTTGACTACATTGTTTTCCGTAGGGGCTATCTCTATATTGGTATGACTGCTAATTGCTGTCTTAATACAATTGTGTGTTTGTCCCTCTACTTCTTTGTCTTTCGTATGCGGTGTAACTGGTCAACCTTATCACTGTTTCCACATTCAATCCTACCAGTCGGTATGATAAACTTTCCATTTTCATAAGTATCATTTATCGCTGCCTGTTGATGTTCCGTGCTGGAAAAAATCTTCCCCCCTGAAAATTTTCTTCCCTTATATTCGTTCTAGTGGATTTTCTCCTGGGATGAAAATTACTAACATCATTGTTGGGGTCCCTATATGCTGGCCAAACATATGCCCTGTTACTGTTATATAATTCCAAGTCACGTGTAATCTTTCTATTCTTTCTCTCCATAATAGTCTGAATTTTGTTATCAGCTATTACATACTGTTTCATGTATAATTCCTTCCATATGTCATATTCTTTGTGACTAGTAATCATATTATTAATACTCTCTAATTCATTAGCCAACTTAATAAGTTTTTCATCCAAATGCTTAATAACTGTTCTAATATATGCAAACCCAAAACTATCGAATAATTCATTAAAATCCTTCATGATGTCACTTCCATATTTAATACCTAGTGGCAGTTTGAAAAATCTCATGCCCTTAGGTACTATCTTTAGTTTGAGACACTTGGATAAATAACTGCAGTCTAATTTAGTGTTTTTATATGATACCAATTTCTTACCAAAATCAAATATCAATTCCTTTACTGAAGAATGCATCATATTTATCTTATTACATTTGTTGTTTACAAATCCTGTATCCGCATCACAAAAAACAAAACTATCCTCTAGAAACTGCACCATCATCTCATCTTCCGTGCAGCCCCTAATATCACATTTATTATTATTAATATTACAATCTGAAACATGTCCATTGTGTTGCATAAAACTTTTTGGTCTACGTGCTGAAAAATCATGTATAAAAGTCTGTGTAACAGTACCTTTTGGGGCCACAACGGCCTTAGACTTTCCTTTGCCATAGGTTTTCACTGTAGTATATTCCTTCGGACGGGCTCCATTACCCATTGTCTCTTGCCGAGCCCTGCTGAAACTAAAGTCAAATGTAAAGTCCTGGTCTAAGATGTTACCAGGGTATTCACTGCATATTTCTGCATCTCCATGACTGATGATATCAATTCCATCGAACCCATTTCCTTTACGTTTGTCCGTAAATCAATAACAGAATCTGCATTACCATATGTCCTAGAATCAACATCCATATCTCTAAGTCCCTTTGGAAAACCGCGATCTGGTGTTTGTAGTGCGTTACTTTCTAGATGTCCTGGAGATGTTGTCGAGTCATCAGGACGACATTCATTGCGATTATCCAACATCATCGCTTCCTTTGGCGTGCGTACCTCTGCGTCTTCCGTAATAGGTCCTACGACCCTTTTGAAAACTTTCCCTTTGGTAGCATTTGCGGTTACCAACCCAGTAACCAAATCCAGCAATCTGTGCACCTCCCCTTGTAGGGACGTAAGATCAGCTCTTAAAAGAGCTATTTCATCTTTAGACAATGAAGCAGCTGGGGATTCCTCTTGGTCAGCCATCCTTGAATCAATTCAATAAATAATGAACGAACACCAACCAAATAAAAATCTGGACGCCGACACTGAAGAATCACTGCTCGTCCTGGTGATGAAATATGTTAGTTTATTGTAACTCCACACGATACAAAAGACAGGGTTTAGCGCTTTCAACTGTTGTACACAGTCTTCATCAGAACAACATACTGCTAGTATTCTACTGCTTAAATACTCTACTTTTTTGAACTTAATTGAATGATTGCTCTAGTTGCCGCCAAAAACTTTAAAGACATACTAGTCACAATAGTTGATCAAGGATATCTACAATTTACCCTTTACTATGTATAGGTAACACATACATTGACTACTAATACAAAATAACATAGGTTGTAAATTACCTACTCTAATACATCCTGCCGTTACCTGTAACGTGTACCTGAGTTTGGTACCTGTAAGCAACAACTACTTTATGGACCAGTCTTCCTTTTCAGCTACACACTGAACAGAATACCAAAATCTTCTTAACAAAATTAAAACTTCACCCACAGTCCAAATAGCATTGCCAATGTACAGTCCCCACATAAACATTACCAACACTTACTGTCCTAACACTCTTCATTCATCTATGCACTTTCTTATTTCATTTGAACACTGTATTATACCTTCAACACCTCCCTTTCATCGCTCTCCTCCTTTGCTATCTCATCCTTTCTTCCAGTCTTCCTCTCCATCCTTTCCTACTTCATATTGCCTCTCTTCTTACTCTATTCTTTTGCATCTTCCATTTTTTATCTTAATGCACATTATTTTCTCACGTTCCCTCATCTTCAGTTTCCTCTAACCTAACTTCCTACATTCTCTGTATGTCATATGTATGATTCATGTGTGCATCTGCCTTTAACTAGTTAGTGCATTTCCTCTCTTTGTGGATTTATGTTTTCATTTTAAATATATCATTATTTTTACATTTCTAGTACTATTTTTGTCATTTCTTTAATTTTTTTCAGTGATATTACCATTCCTACGTGTACTGTGTAACTGTACTCTCTGGGATCCTTTGGAAAAGGGCAATGGGCCAGCAGGATCACACTGGTCTCCAAATGTGAGTGAATGAGTGGGTGGGTGAGTACACAATTGAATGAGTGAGTGAGTGAAAATCAATAAATAATTAAACAAATTGTATATATTTAAATGTATAGCAGTGAGTTACTATGTGGTGTTAAGGTTGTCTAGCTTAGACTCAGCTTGACGTCTGCCTATTTGGTGTGTACAAGTAGATCTGAACTTTACTTTCTTATGTGAGGGTGTCAGACTGGTAAACCATGTAATATTTCATCAGTTTAGGCTTGTCTATTATGATATACTTTCTCAACTGGATTATTTTTTTCCATAATATTTTATTAGTTTATATAGGAGGTAACAAACAATCAAAGCATGACAGTACCAGAGAGAAAGGTTCAAGCACAATGGGTACATAGTTGAAAATCCTCATAACGTTATATATCTCTCATTAATATGGACTAAAAAGAAAAAAATATATATATATTTACAAATATATATACGCATATACAATGCTACTGCAAACTCTAGAAGAGGGAGCCAAGTAGAACAGATAAAGCCTTAGGTGCCTGAAATATTAATAATAATAATGGTATGAATAATAATAATAATAATAGTAAGGGATGGCTTGCACCTGTCTCCCCTGGGCTTTCGGATACTGGCAAAGGCTCTTGCCACCCCTATAGTGCCTTTTTTAGGCAAGGCTCAAAAGTCAAACCCACCTCCTTAGAAAACACTAAGAACAAGAAACTAAGGGTAATGCTGCTAAACGCCAGAAGTCTAAACCTCATGCACTCGAATCTCTCCTCAGTATGGAGAACATCGATATCTGTGCAGTGACAGAAACCTGGTTCAAGGCTCCAGAGAGCACCCCAGCACTACCAGGTTATACCTCATACCATGCTTTTTGGCCCCAAAACCCAGACCGAATCACAAAAGGAGGGGAAGTATCTATATTTATCAAGGATACCCACACCTCCAGGTTAGTAGCGTTGCACGAAGCATCAGAAACCATCCATGTGCAACTAACAGTGGGCAAAACTCCATTTCAGTTTATAGCATGCTACAGACCACCATCTCAAAATCAGGAATCCCACTTGGCTTTCCTGAAAACACTGGAGAACATGAAGATCTCTCCAAACACCATTATATTGGGTGACTTCAACTACCATAATATTGACTGGGAGCATTACTCAAGCCCCAACACCCTTGCCCAAAGGTTCCTGGAATTCATAAACTCAAATGCTATGGAACAACTGGTCAAAATTCCCACAAGAGGGGAAAACATACTGGACCTGATCATCACCAACATGGGGACCCTATGCTCCACACCAGAGGTACTCCCCTCATTGGTAAGATTAGATCATAAATTAATTTCACTGGATATCCAAAACCCGACCCCACCCCCAGCCCAGAAAACCACAGTGAAGAACTTCTCAAAAGCGAACTTCCCACTTCTCAAATCTGAAGTGGAAACCTTCAAGGCCCCAGGATTGGTGGAAACTACGGCCCAAACCACGGAATGCTATATAAACGCATTCTATGGACATCTCCAGGAGTGCATGGACCATGCTATCCCAAACAAAACCAAGACCCAAGCGTCCAAAGGCAGGCATCCAGTCTGGTGGACCCCAGCCATAAATAAGTTGTACAACAGAAGGAGGAAGCTACTACATGATAGAGCAAAATCCCTAAAAGGGAAGGCATCTCTGATCAGTACTAGCAAAAAATTACGATCCCTCATAAAATCCTCCAAGGCCAGTTTCGAAAGAAAAATTGCACAGGACACAAAAGACAATCACAAGGCCTTCTTTAGCTATGTTAGGAACCTGGGATGCAACTCCCAGGTATGTTCAGAGTTGATTCTAAATGACAAAAAATACACTGAACCCACAGACATTGCCAACATCCTGGCAGACAGGTTCAGTGCAAACTCCCCCCTTCCCCCCCTAAGGAGCAAATATCTATCCCAGTAGAGTGCAGCCTCCCAAACATCTCAGATATCCAGATGAAGGCCGCCCTATCCAAGGCAAAAAACACTGCCTCAATGGGACCAGACGGTGTCCTGGGTTGCGTCCTACACGAACTCCAAGGAGAACTAAACCCACACGTAAAAATGCTGTACAATCTCAGCCTCACTACGGGATATGTACCCAAAGAATGGCATACAGCAACAGTGGTCCCGCTCCACAAAGGTGGTGCCTCAACAGACCCTGGTAACTATCACCCCATAAGCCTGACTAGCTTTATCTGCAAAGCCATGGAGAAGATCATCATGGAACTCATAAACAAAGACATTGGGGACCTACAGACATTGGATCCTACTCAGTTCGGCTTTGTCAAGGGCAGATCCTGCCTCTTGAACCTGGCTGACTTCTTCGAAACAGTCACCAAGGCCATAGATGAAGGGAAGGTAGTCCACACGGCCTATCTGGACCTCGCAAAGGCATTTGACACAATATCCCTCTCAGGCATCATAGATAAGCTATCCAGCTTAAACATAAACCCCTATGTCACAAGATGGGTGGCTAACTGGCTCAAAGACAGAACCCACAGAGTCAGAATTGCCGGAGTCATGTCTGACTCGAAACCAGTCACAAGTGGTGTCCCACAGGGCTCGGTCCTGGGACCTCTCTTGTTCGGCATTTACTTTTCCGAGGTACAGGCCAGCACGGGAGGACTATGGCTGACAAAGTTTGCGGATGACTGCAAGCTGGGAGCCATTATTGACTTTCCAGCTGACACGAACATCCTTCAAAAAGGTCTCACAGAGACGGATAACTGGTGCCAGAGCCATGTCCTAAAGCTGAATGCCAAGAAGTGTATAGTCATACCCTTTGGCAAAAATAAAGTGCCCACAAACTACCATATAGGTGGAAACCCATTAAATACAGAAGAAGTAATTAGGGATCTGGGGACCCAAGTTGATAGCAATCTCTCCTTTGACAACCACGTTGCCAAAGTGGTTAGAAAGACCTTCTACATAGCCCACCTTATCACGAAAGGATTCACATCCAGATCAGGGGAGGTAATAGTGCCCCTCTATTCATCCCTCATCAGGCCCATCATAGAATACAATGCCCCTTTTGGGATGTACCTTACCTGCCACCTGCAGCAGCTGGAAAGACCCCAAAAGTACCTCACAAAGAGGATCAAGGGACTCAATCAGATGCCATATGCTGCCAGGTTAAAGAAACTCCAGCTTTACTCAGTTGCATACCGCCTACTTCAAGGTGATATATGCCTGACATACAAAGCTATGTCCAACCCAGAATTAATGAACTTGCTCTACCTCAGAAAATCCAAATCCCTTAGAACCACGCGCTAGAGGGATTTGAACCTCAGCACAGAGCTAAATAGAACGTGCTGGAGGGACAGATTCATAACACAGAGGCTCCCTTCACTTTGGAATAGAATACCGATCCATGTTAGGCAGAGCACCTCACTGACTCTCTTCAAGAGGAATCTTGATGAGTGGATGGGAGATCGTAGATTCACCCCGGGGATTACTTCTGTGTCTCTGCTAGACAGAGGCTCAGTTAACTAACCTTAAAAAGGGCATAGCAAACTCAATTCTAAGGATGGGTGGCAAAAGCCAAACACACTCGGGCTAGGCTTGTAAATGCCCCAGGGCAGATAGCCTAGTATGAACCTATGAACCTATGAATAATGATATTGATAATAGTATTATTGGGAGGGGACATAGCAAGTTTCACTAAATTAGTAAAAGTTTAATGATTATGCAGTCATATAATCTCCCTAAATGATATCAAAGATCAGGTTCCAAAATTTCTGATAGTAGTCTTGCTTGTTAGGATTCCTTAAAAAGACTTTTTTGCGAGGATATGTATTTTATCACTAGGTTCCTGAAACCTCCAAGATAATTTAGTGTGATCCATCCAATTTTTGGTTATGTAAAATTTAATTAATAAACAGAGGGTGATAAGAACATGAAATCTTAGTTTGGGAAGTCTAAGATCAGTAATGTGCAGAAGTGCCAGTTCCCATGATAGGATAGATTTTTAATATCCCGTTTTTTCTAATCTAACTTTGAGGAAACACCAACGTTTATATGTGTGGCTGCATGACCATAAGATGTGCCGTAGATCTGCTTGAGGAAATGAGCAGTATGGACATAATGGAGACACACTAGGACTGAATTTATTTAAAATACACAGGGTGAAGTAGGTATTGTTATTAATCATCAATTGTGTAAAGATTAGCTTTTAGAAAGGGGAAACAATAGTAGATTCTATTACTCTGAGTTTATGGTCCTCACTTAGATCACTATTATGTTGATTCCAATAGTAAGAAAAGAGTATTACATTTTGGTATTTGGAGGTCGTCAATAATTTATAAGTGTTTGATAGCATACTTTTCCCTTGGTTAGGTTATTTATGATATTTCTAATCCTAGATATATCACTTTCAATGTTAGGTTTATCTATAATTATTGCTGTTAGAAGTTCTCTAATTTGACGTAGAATAATAGTGTATTTCTGTCCAAGTTTTAGCTCACATCTGAGTTCGGGTAGTGATTTCTGTTTGTGTCTGTGTATATCCCATATGATACAGTCTTTGATTAAAGGGTATTTTAATAGGTTAATCATTTTGTTGTTTAGCCTGATATTGGGGTTCATGTGGATTGGTTGGAGATATGGAAGGGCCCTTTCTAACTCCGCATATTTTATTAGATTTTGAAATATCTTTACTTTTTTCCTCAGAATGCTATTAATAGAAGGATTACTTAAACTTTCAGCTGTTAAGAAGGGCAGTGCGTTGAGGTTGAAATTATTATTTTTAACATGATTATGCCAAATTTTAACCCATAAAGGATACCATGTGTCTTCCTTCAGCTTAAAATTCGAAATAAGATAACTCTATTTGCACATATGATCCAGTAATAAAGGCAAACGTCTAGCAGACTTAGACCTCCTTTTGGTTTGGGATAACTTAGATTCTGATACTTTATCCTAACCGCTTTTGGGTGCCAAATGAATTTGTCCAGTTCCTCATTAATCGTTTGGAAGAAATCATTTGGAATGACAAAATTTGAAGCATTGAATTGGTACAGTAGCTTAGGTAAAACATTCATCCTTATGATTACTGTTTTTGATAATAGAGACAAATTAAGTTGCTGCCATCTGTGAAAGTCCTGCAAGATGCCTGTCCATACTTTCATAAGATTATTTTGATACATGGATAGGGAAGTATATTCAAATTGTATCCCTGGGTACCAAAATGAGTGTTTAACTTTGAATGGAGACTCTGCAAATAAAAATTATTTATGGTGTAATGGATTAATGGAGAAAACAAGTGACTTATTTTGGTTCACTAAATAGTTTGTGACTTTTGAAAATCTTTCAGTTGTATCAGTCTCTGGATGTTGGAAATAGGATGTTCAAAATAGATATTTAAATCATCTGCATATGCAAATAAGCTGGTTTTAAGATTAAGGGTTTTAGGGATGGAATGAACCGTGGTTTGACTAATTGAAAGTAGCAAAGGTTCAAAATATAAGTTAAAAAGGTGAGGAGATAAGGGGCAGCCCTGTCTAGTTCCATTCAGTATTCTGATAGGTTTGGATAATGTCTTATTAATATAGAGCTAGGTATATGTTTTATTATATAATGTTTCAATAAAATTGAAGTCTATAGGTATGTTGAAATGTGACATGGTCATAAATAAGAACCTCCAGCTTACTCTGTAGAAAGCTTTACAAGCATCAAGTATTAATCCATACCTCGGGTTCTTATCATTTTTATTAAGATGTAACATGGCATAAAATGTTAATGTATTATCCCAGGTCTGCCTACTTAGTATGAACCCAGTTTGTTTCAGAGTAGTTATAAATGGCATAACTTCTTTTAGCCTTTCAGCTAAAATTGATGATAGAATTTTAATATCCACATTAATTAGGGATATAGGCCTATAGTTGTGTGGATTAGATCTTTCCAAACTACTTTTAGGTATAAAAATGTTTTCTGAGTTATTTAAATGATAGTCAGATATTCCGTGTACTCTAATGGAATTATATACTTTCAGCAAAATTGATGATAGAGTCTGATTAAATGTTTTATAGAATTCTGAAGTATATCCGTCTAAACCAGGAGCCTTTCCCCTTTTCAGTCTACCTATGGCATCAATTATTTCTTGTTGCAAAAGTGGGGCCTCTAGAAGTTCTGTATGACTCTTTTTTACTTTTGGGAATGTTACTTTGTTGAGAAAATTTGTAATCTCACCTTGAGAGGACTGTTGGTCATTTAGGCCGTATAATTCAGAAAAAAGTTGATGAAATACTTCTAATATTTGTGTATCTGTCTTGAAAACCTTATCTTGATAATGAAGTAGCGAGATTCTGGCTGTTTCTTGTCTATTTGCAATGATACTAGCCAGCGCCTTGGATGGAAGTTGTGCCCAGTCTGAATATTTAGCTATGCATCCTAGTTCATACATAGAATAGTTGTGTTGATGTAGCTCGTATAGTTGTTTTTGAGTATTATTTATTACATTTTCAACATCGGAGTTTGATTTATTTTGAAGTCCTTTTTCTAAGTCTACCAAATCCTTGACTAGTTTATTTTCTTTTTCCTTTGTTATTTTTTAAAAATATGTAGCCTTTTGAATAAAGATCCCCCCCCATCTGTGCTTTACAAGCAGCCCATTGAATATCATATGGGATATTTGTACTCTCTATGGCGTTGTCTAATTGTATTAAGATGTCTGATATCTCGCGGATTACCTCAGATTTAAATAATAGATTATTGTTTAGAACCCAATTGCTATTTTAACCCTTTTTGTTCATTTATTTGAAAAGTTTATTTTCAAAGTGATTCTTGAATGATCTGAAAAGTGTCTCGGTTCTGCATAATACTTGATATCCCACTCTACCAGGGACTCTGACATGAGGAAAAAAATCTAGCCTTGATCATGTATTATGACATTTAGAATAATATGTGTATAAACCCCTCTTTTCCTGTCTGTCCCCAAATTAAATAGGGTCTATTAAGCATACATTAGTCATGAGTTTACCTAAGGCAGTTGATGCTTGCAAATGTTGTGAAAGGGGGTTACTGGTACGGTCTATCCCTGGATCTATCACCACATTCCAATCTCCCCCTACTATTATCTCATGTTCAGGGAATTTAATTAGAATATTGTGGATTTCTGAGATGAAATCCTGCTGCTTCTGGTAAGGACCATAAACATTAAGAAATAATGTTTGTTTTCTGTCGAATGGATTAGTGACTATAAAGTAATACCATCTACCCCTTTCATCTGAAAAGTGCTCTATAATTGTTTGTTGAAAGGACTTTTTAATAATAACAGCTACTCCTTTAGATTTTGAGTTATCCCCAGCCGCAATTAGTCCTTTAATCCATTTTTTATTTAAAGCTTCTTTCCAGTCCTCTCTAAGCATGTGTTTTTCTTGTAGAAAGCATATGTGTGCCTGTGACTTGAATATTAGATGCATTAACAGATTCTTCTTATTTTTGTCTTGCAACCCCCTCACATTCCAGGAATCTATAATCCACATTCTAAAGGCTTAATCTGCGAAACAAATAGTTCCATTTGTAAATATCTGTATTCATGAACTACAAGGCTCCCGCGAAACTGGATATGTACAATGGCTGCAAAAGCAGAAAGTATAGATATATATAAAGAAATGTTTACAGAAGTAGCAGCATACTCTTTCAACACCAAACCTGTACCTATCCACCCGCCCCCCTCGTTTGAAAGAGTATGGTAGAATAAGATTACAAACACAAAAGTTGGTCATTTTCTTTCAACATGAGGTATTATGCAACCTAAGTAAAGCATTGTAACAACTTCTTCTTGAACATATGTACAAAAATAATAGAACTCCTACACTGTCATCTCTTACCCTTCTTACGGAAATCCATTCTTCTCCTATTTGGAATACAGTAAAATAGGGTACAGTATAACCACCACACTGTTTACTAAATATATAGTATCATAAACCTTTAGTAATAATCATACCATTGCTGCAGTCCAAGGTTCAATATACCACAAGAAATACAATCATTTAAGGTGAGTAGTATAAGAAAAAGAAAGGGCGGCGAAGGTGGTGCAGCGGTTAGCATTGCCACCTCACAGTAAGAGGTTCTCCAGTTCGATCCTCGGCTGGGGTGCCTTCTGTGCGGAGTCTGCATATCCTCCCTGTGGTCACGTGGGTTTCCTCCAGGTGCTCCGGTTTCCTCCCACATCCCAATGACATGCTGTAGGTGGATTGGACACTCTAAATTGGCCCTAGGCATGAGTGCATGCGTGTGTGCGCCTTCTGTGGAAGGTTGGGCGCTGGGCTGGCAACTTGACACCATAAAACTCTACTGCCAATCATGAGTGGACAGGTGATCGGCTGTGGCGACCCCTAACTGGGAAAAGCTGAAAGAAGAATTATAAGAAAAAGAAAGATACCACTTTACATGCATAGCCGGATACATATAAAATACAATAAGTATTTTATCTATATGTGACTATGAAATGCTCAAACAAGGTGGATAAGAAAGATTCCGTTCATGTCATCTTATGACATCTTATATCAACATTGCTCAGATTCTGTTAGGGGGGGCTATATAAAGTCCCTAGCCCCAACGACATTGGAATAGTCTTAGTTGGCAGGCGAACTAATTAATTCAAGGTCACTTACCATGACCTCGCTGTTACATGTCACAAATTGTACGTTTAAATAGACTAAAGCATCATTTTACGCATTGGATCATAAAATATGTGTCTATACTTTCACTGTTTAATCAAATCTTTTTATCTACCTCACTGAGAATGTTTAGTAATGTTCTAATACTTAACTCTAATCATATATACATTATATAGTACACAGTATAAGATAGTCTGCATATGAAGTAAGCTCAGAACTAAACTGCAAGAAAATTACAAACTTTTTTAAAAGAAAAAGAAAGGATTCACTTCCAACAAATATATGACTGTTTTAAAATACAGAATTGAAGGTTGAAAGCATGTAAATGCTTGTAATTACCTTGTGCAATGTTTAAACTTTCACAGTCATGTCATTTAAAACCCACGTTACAGGGTTTACAATAAGTGAGTGTCGATAAGTCATTCCTTTTAAATCTTTACCCTGGTGCTGTATTTTGGGCTTTATGTGATTTGGGTGAAGTGTATGCTGTATCTAACAACCACAGCTATCCTTCTTTGTTCTCTGCCTTAGGGAAAGGCTTAGGATCCAAGACAGGAAGTTGCAACCTAAGGACGTGCCTGCCTCCCAACAAGGACTGATACATGTTTTCCTCCGAGGGTCACTTCCTGTTGGCGAACTCTTCCAGATAAGGATATTTGAAAAATATAAAGTTTTATATTTTACACTCTACTAAATTGAGTTAAGTTATTTGAACGATACTTCAAGTATCTGGGCCATTACAACTAGTGGTCGCCAGCAAGAAGAGACTAAATGCGCATAACTTGTCTGCACAAAGGATTATACCTCAGGGGCTTTGCCAAAGCATTTCAGAAATGCAGTTTTGGCTTCTTTAGGTGAGTCTGCAGTGAACCTTTCATCATTATGTGTGAAGATTAGAGTGTCTGGATAGTGCATCTGAAACTTAACTTTCTTTTTAATGAGTTCTGCACAGTAGGGAGAAAGTTTCTGGTGCTTTTTTTTATGGCTAATGGGAGATTCTGCAAAAGGGTTATAATGTGGCCATTCTATGTGATTTGTTTTAGTTTTTTGGCAGCTGAAAGCAGTTTTTGTACATCCTGATAGTTTAACAACTTCATGTATATTTGTCTGGTGGTATCCGCATTTTGTTTAGTGTGTAGGGCTCGATGCGCTCTTTCTATAACAACTCCACTGGCATTTGTATCAGAGTTTAAGATGAATTGGAACAGTTGTGTAATAGTTTCAGTTAATTGATTGCTATTATACGATTCTGGCAAGCCTCTTATTAATATCTTATTTCGTCAGCTTCTCACCTCCAGGTCAGTGATTTTCTGTTGGATGTCCTGTATTGTAGAGTTTTTGGTGCTTAGTTCTTCCTTAAGCAAGGCAATCTGTAGTTTGTTGTTTTTGGCAGTCTCTTCCATGTTATCCATTCATTCCATAATCTGGTTTATTTTATTTCCAAAGCTGGGTAGCTGTTCGGAAAAGCCTTGTATAGCCTTCTGGAGTGGCATTAGTGCTTCTTTAAGGTCATCCATGTGAAAGGTAGCTTCCGATCTCAGTTTGACATTGGATTTGTTTACATACATCTGCTTATTTACTTTTTGTCTTTTGAGAATAGTCTCCTTTTCCGGGAGGCTATTGCAGATAGTTTGGTCTTGCTGGACAGTGTTTCCATATTCTCTGCTTCTTTCGACATATCTTCACAGCAGTAATGAACCATTTTGAATTTAGACTTGTGTTGTGCCTATTCAGGCCTGTCTTTTACACATGGTAAATGCTTCTCTGGATGCAATAAGGATTAAGAGTATATATCTTCTTTCAGTATGTATCTGTAACTACCTCTTTAAATCAGAGTCCTATTAGGAATGCATTTATCAGTTGAGGCTTTCTGTTTTCAGATGCAGTTAGGTGGTTAAAAGACCAATTTTGATTTTTTGAATAGGTGCCTCATGGATAGGGTGTTTGTAAGACGTCCACCATCTTGGAATCTCTCAAGTGGATTATTATGCTGCCATTCAATTCTCTTTACACAATAGTGTCTGTCTGATATCACAATGAAGGAGGTATAAAATGTGAAGATTGGCTGATAATAAAGTTAATCAACCTAAACCTGTTCCTGCAGCATTTCAGCATAATTCAATAAAGCTATACAAAATCTCAGCAATCCTTTTAAAAAAGAAAAACAACAATGAATGTAACTTCTAGATATAGTGGGTGACTCCTCAAACTAAACACACACACATATACATACATGTACACATGTTATCATTTAATTGCCTTCAGCAATATACTTTGGATATGGGCATGAAATGGATTCAGGAAAACATTAAGACTGACACTATATAAAGTGTTTGGCACATACTTATTTATTCTTCTTTTCTCATTGATTTACTTTGATTTTGAATTCTTTCATGACTGTCTCGGAAAATGGCTCAACAAATATCTTGATTGTGTAAAACAGCAAAACCTCCTATAAATTATGTGTTAATTCTTTTAATTGGCTTCTTTTAAATATGTGGTTAACTGTTACATTAAGCTCAGTATTTTCCATTTTTTGTAAGTTATAACTTGCATGACAACTGATTTTGGACAGGTCAAAATAGATACGGCAAAGGGAACTCTATTATGGGCTTTCTGTACTGTTTTTGTGTCTTAACAGACAAATAATTAATTTCTTAGTACATGGTTCATAGGTTCATAGGTTGGTACTAGGCTATCAGCCCTAGGGCCTATACAAGCCTAGCCATAACAATTCCCTGGCTATTTTTTCCCACACTATTTACTTCCCTGGACCCCTGTCTAGCAGGGTGACTGACGTGATCCCCGGGGTGAATTTCCTTTCTCCCATCCAATCGTCAAGGTTCCTTTTGAAGAGGGCCAAAAAGGCACTCTGCTTGACATGTATGGGCAATCTATTCCAGAGTCTGGAGAGTCTCTGGGTCAGGAACCTATCCCTCCAGCATGTTTTGTTTATTGTGATGACAAAGTTTAGATCCCTGGAACGTGTGGCTCTAAGGGATTGGGATTTCTTTAAATGTAGCATGTCCAACAGCTCAGGGTTTGACATGGCCTTGTATGTTAAGCAGAGATCACCTCTGAGTAGACGATATGTGACAGAGTATAGCTGGAGTTTTTTAAGGCGGTCAGCGTAGGGCATCTGCTTTAGGCCTGTGATTCTTTTAGTGAGGTATTTCTGCGGCCTTTCCAGTTGTTGCAGATGTCTTGAGAGGTAGATACCAAATGGGGTATTGTAGTCTATAATGGGTCTAATGAGGGATGAGTACAGTCTGGATGAAAAGCCCTTAGTGATGAGGTGCGCCACATAGAAGGATTTCCTGACTGTTGTGGCGATGTGGTTATCGAAGGTGAGACCACTGTCCACCTGTGTCCCTGAGTCTCTTATCACAGTTTCAGTGTTTAGTGTACTGCCAACTATATGGTAATTCATGGATACATGTTTTTTCCCAAAGGGGATAACTATACATTTCTTGGCATTGAGCTTGAGCCCATGGCTCTGGCACCAAGCATCTGTTTCTGTAAGGCCCTTTTGTAGAGTATCCACATCATTTGGGGATTCAATAATGGCTCACAGTTTGCAGTCATCTGCGAACTTTGTTAGCCAGAGTCCCTTAGTGTTGGCCTGTACTTCAGAGAATTGGATGCCAAACAAGAGCGGTCCCAGAACTGAACCCTGAGGTACTCTACTTGTCACTTGTTTGGAGCTGGATTTGGAGTTGGCTACTTTTACAGTGTGCGTTCTATCAGTAAGCCAGTTAGCAACCCATTGGGTGATGTAGGGATTAATGCCCAGCTTAGTAAGTTTATCTATGATTCCAGAGTGGGGAATGGTGTCAAAGGCCTTGGCAAGGTCTAGATAGGCTGTGTGGACCACCTTACCCTTGTCCATGGCTCTGGAGACTGATTCGAAGAAGTCAATCAGGTTCAGGAGACAAGATCGGCCCTTCACGAACCCAAACTGAGTGGGGTCCAGTGTTTGAAGGTTGCCATTGTCTTTGTTTATAAGTTCCATGATAATACGCTCCATGGCCTTGCAGATAAGGCTTGCCAGACTGATGGGACGGTAGTTTCCGAGATCCAAGGTGGATCCCCCCTTGTGGAGTGGGATAACTGTAGCTCTGCGCCACTCAGTGGGCACGAAACCTGAGGTGAGGCTATGATTAAACATGACACTTAGGTGAGGTGCCAGTTCATATTGTAGTTCATGTAGTACACAGCCTGGGATGTCATCTGGTCCCATGGATGCTGTATTCTCAGCTTTGGAGAGTGCGTTTTTTACCTGTGTGGCCGTTATTACCGGAATTTGGCAATCTTCGGTATTGAGATGAGCCATTTAGGGGGTGAGAGGGGGGTGAAGTTGGCACTAAATCGATCTGCCAGGATATTGGCAATATCCTTGGGATCAGTATATTTAATGCCATTCTGTTTCAGCTCAGAGCAGATCTGAGCATTGTCATTTAGATTCTTGACATAGTTATAGAATGCCTTGTGGTTGTCTTTGGAATCTTTGGCAATTTTATTTTCATAACTAGCTTTGGAGGATTTTATAAGGGATCTCAGTTTCTTACTGAGGCTGGTCAGGGAGTTTTTTGCATCCTGGGATTTTCCTCTTTTTTGCAACAGTTTCTTCATTTTGTTGTAAAGTTTGTTTATGGCAGGGGACCACCAGATTGGCTTCCTTTTTTTGGATGAGAGCATCTTGGTTCTATTTGGGATGGCATGATTCATGCATGAGTGGATGTGCTCGTACAGTGCCTTAGTGTAGGATTCAGCAGTTGAACTTTCAGTTCCCGTCTGCATGGGTGTCATGAAGTTTGTCACTTCTGACTTGAGTAGCATGAAGTTGGCTTTGGAGATGGAAACTTATTTGTAATATTGTTTCACCTCAAATACCAGCAACAGCACTTCTTGAACTCACAACATCAGCTTTTGTAGACCTGAATATTAGAGGTTGTCCATTTTTACTATCACATACTCCTGAATAGAGAAAACTTTTACTTAAAAATGTCATTGCCACCATCATCTGAAGTGCCCTCCACTAAACTACAGAGCTATTCACATCCTTGACCAGTACATGCCATAGTGAACTTTGATATTACATTGCAACCTTTTCAGAAACACAAACATCTTCATGTGAAGACTACAATACACAATTCTTTTCAGTAGGTTTAAAAAAGTTCAGTGTGATATGCACATATAACAAAATATGAAGAAACACAGAGGGAGAAAAAGTGCTTCATATGAGACATAAACCTAGGCATTTGTCAGCCCAAACTGATTACATTACATGTTTGACTAAAGCTACCACTAGAAAGGAATGTCTCCATTCAGAACCTTAACCCTTTTCAGTGTTCAACACAGAGACTATGCAAATAACTACTCATTACAAACACAAAGATGTGTGATATGCATATAATAGTAAATACGTGCAAACACTTGTGAAATAGGTATTTGTGTAGCTTCTAGGCTGTAAACTATGAAAGGTTAATGTGCTGAAGGGAAAGGGGCTGCTGTTGAGTCTGAGTAAAATGGCTGCTTAAATGTAGAGATCTGCTCCTCATCTCCTATTTATGGTATTTTTTCCAGTTTATAAAAAAGTTTGTTAAACAAACTACTGAAACTGTATTTATGTTAATGTATCAAATATATACAACACTGATAAATGAGAACAAACTATACAGTGCACCAAAGAAAATTGTACTCAGAGGAAAACCAAGAAACATGCAGTATAAAAAACAGAAACTCACTTTCAACTATAACCAGGATGCTGAATACTACACCACATTTATTTAGTGGGGGTTTTCTCTTAAGGAGTAAACAAGGAAACATTTAGAATAAAAAGCTTTCTTACTTATCACAGATATGAAAACACTAAGGAAAGCTGTGTACTAAGGAGCATCCTGGTTTGGAATGAGAACAAAGTTTATGTTGCCAAACTTGATATGGTGCTGAATAAACCTGATGTTATATCAAATAATATTGTAGGACTAAAGCAAATATGGGCTCTTTTAATCTTGGAGTGGAACAGTTAGAGGCTAAGTCTGTTCATACGCTAGAGCAGGCAAACTTAGTATGGGAAAATGTAAAATTCTGACAAATTCAGATTACTGACATCTGCCATAAGTTTTAGCTACAAATGGAAGTCTGATAAATACTATATGAAGTCTCCTGGACTGAAGAAAGCAAGGATATTGTCCAATTTAATAAGTGGCTGAAATCCCTGCATAGTAGAGCTGATTCTCTTAATTTCAAAGTGGAAAGAGACTGTAAGAGGGGGTCACTCTAAATGGAAGTAGCCACCCAGAAACTTAACAATCACATTTCATTCTTGTGTGATAAAGGAATTGCCTGCAAAATTATCAGATACAAACAAAAGTTCACATGTGGCAGAACAGAGTATTTTCTTTAATGAGAAATCTTCCAGAGACAAGCAACATTTCATTCTTCAGTTTGGAATATTGGAAATGAGGGTGCAGTGGTCTATCTAATATATCAGTTTTTTTTATTATATGAGAGAGGCAGTGATGGACTGTGGGTCTCATGGGCATGGAGACGAAAATTAGAAGGTCTATTTATTTATTTATTTATTTTTATTTATTCATTTTACATTTGTTGACCGGGCTAGTCCAACTGGATATATTTCCATTTTCAGTAGAGGCCCGGGGAGAAAAGCTCCAACATAGCACAAAATTAAATATACAATTGTATAACAAATAAAATAATAAGTATTTGGAATAAAGAAGAAGGTTATTAAAAAGTACAATACTAAAAAGGTGAGTATAAAGTCATATATCAGTCATGTAATCATATGATACATAAAGATACACTAGAGTTCATTGTTAGTTAACATAAACACTTGTGGTTATATAAGTTTTACAATGACCAGTTTTTAGCATACAGAGGGGTATGTAGAGTATGATTGTGTATCCAGAGGCAGTATGAAGATAAAAATAGGAATGGTGGTAGATTAATCTGGGTTAGTGCAGGGGCATAACCAGAGTGATTTTAGGTGACATTTGAGTTTTTGCTTAGAGTGACAGTGAAGGTAGTAGTAGTGTTAGGTCGGTAGGTAGAAGGTTCCAGTGTCTCCCAGCAGTATTGGAGAATAGGCTGTCACCTGACAAGTTATTGGACTTACTTATGCTAGCAAGTAGTTTACTTGAAGGGTGTAGGGAATTAAGATTATTATAAGGGGTAATGAGGTTAGCAAGTATTGGAGCATTATTTGGTTGGTAAAAGATTTTATGAGTAATGGTGAGTTGGGAATAAGTTAGCACGTTAGGGAGTTCAAGCCAGTCTAGCTGCTTTAGATTCAGACATTGGTGTTTTCGAAATGCATTTCCAGTGGCAAATCTGGCAATATTGTTATAGGAGTTAGACAGTTTGAGAAGATTATTTTTCTTTAGATTAGTATAAATAGGAGAAGCATAGAGAAGAGTTGAGACTAAGTGAGAGTGGGCAATAGTGGTTCTAGCTATGGGAGTTAAGAAGGGTTTGATTCAATATAAGAAGCCCATTTTTCTGTTCACTGTTTGAATGGTGTTATTTATATGGTTATCGAAGTTGAGGTTGTTGTCAATTGTAACTCCTAATAGTTTGGTAGTAGGATCGGGAAAGATGAGGGTACCATTGTTAGATTTAATAGAGAAGCTTATGGGAGAGGACCTATTGGTAGGTGTGAAGAGTAGAAGCTTGTTTTTTTTGGCGTTTAAAAGGAGACAGCATTTCTGGAACTGGTCTTCTACTGAGTTGAATACATTTTGAGTTAGAGAGTGTAGATCTGAAGTTGAGTTGGCAGAACATATAAGTGTGGAATCATCGGCATATTGAATACAGGTAGCTTCAGGGACTGCTACATGAAGGTCGTTGATGAATAGTGAAAAAAGAAGAGGTCCTAAAATGGAGCCCTGGGGGACTCCAAGGGTGACTGGCAGGTGGGATGAAAGTTTGTTTTCCCAGAGAACTGCCTGTTGCCTATTGTTAAGGTAAGATTTGAACCATTGTATAGCTGGGGTATCTACAGCAAGATGTTTAAGAGTATTTATAAGCAGTGGACGATTAACCATATCAAAAGCCTTTGAAAGGTCGATGAAGAGAGCAGAAGAGATGATGCTGTTATTACGATTCTTATAAATGGAGTCAGTGAAAGAGAGTAGAGCAGTGGTAGTGCTATGAAATGGCCTAAAACCATACTGGCACTTAGCCAGTATGTCATGTTTAGTTAGGTGGTCTGGTAGCTGGTGGTGAATGCACTTTTCCATGACTTTAGCTAGAGGTGATAGTAGAGCTATTGATCTATAATTAGAGTAATCGTAGGATTTACCACCTTTATGTAGGGGGATGATGTGGAAGATTTTTCCAGATGTCTGGAATAATTCCTTCATTAATGGTTCTGTTAAGTATGATGGATATGGGGAAGGCAATAACTTTGGCTGCTATTTGTGAATATTCAGAAGGTAATTGGTCGGCTGAAGGAGTGCAAGGCTTAAGTTTTAGTAAGATTTTATAGATGAAAGATTTAATATGACAATAGCACAGACGTCTAGATTAAACTGTGAGTAGATGCAACAAAGCATATTTTAGACACGTGGGCCTGGATCTGAAACTCTATCACCCCATTATTAATCGAGCTCGAACCCTTATATGCCATATTGTTGAAGAAGCAGTTGATTTTCACAGGAATGTGATAGATGGTAACAGACTGTGGTGGACATTCACCAATAGTTCAGTGGTTACCTCACCAGCATCAAAGGAGACAGTAGCAACCAGAAATTGTTCAGTTAAATCATGAGTCTTTACACACTGCAGGTGGTAGAATGAATCTACATAGCCTAGCTCAAGGCTATGGGATTATTAGTGATGTACCTGACACATCCCTAGATATAGAAACGTGCAGGACTGCTAAGGTTATGGGATTATTAGTGATATACCTGACACATCCCTAGATATAGAAACCTACAGGTTCATAGGTTCATAGATTAGTACTAAGCTAACTGCCCTTGCGAGCCATTTTAAGCTTAGCCAATTATGCCTTGTGAGACTCAAACCCTGCACCTTGTGTTTGTAAGGCAAACACCTTAACCATTAGGCCACACTCCTAACCCTACAGGATACTGAGGTTATGGGATTATTAGTGATGTACCTGACACATCCCTAGATATAAAACCTACAGGACTGGCAAGACTGGGATTTTTAGTGATATACCTGACACATCCCTAGATATAGAAATCTACAGGACTGCTAAAGTTATGGGATTATTAGTGATGTACCTGACACATCCTTAGATATAGAAATCTACAGAACGATGAAGGTTATGGATTATTAGTGATGTAGCTGACAAATCCCTAGATATAGAAACCTACAGGACTAAAAAGATATGGGATTATTAGTGATGCACCTGACACATCCCTAGATATAGAAACCTACAGGACTACCAAGATATGGGATTATTAGTGATGCACCTGACACATCCCTAGATATAGAAACCTACAGCATTACATCCCTGCTTAAAGATAAACATGGTGATCAGAGTTTGAAATATTAGAGTGAATTTGATGAGTTGATACTCAAGTGTGGGAAATGGAGAGAAATAATATTCAGTAATGTACAGTGAAGTAATATGTGAAACCGTGGCATACAAAACGTACATCCAGATGAAGGGGAAAGAAAGCAATAGGAGCTACAGACTTCAGAAAATGGGTTTGGAAAGAGATATGTCAGGAAATGTAGGGTACCAGATGGAGATCTAGGTTGGCAATGTAAGAATAGAGGGAGCGGCATGCTAATATTCACTAACTAATAGGTTTGTAGGTCATAGATTTAGGGTCTATATCGCAAATCGCACAAATTGCGGATGCTCATAATATCGAACTACTGGACCTCGAAGTGCTTTTTCTGAGATCACGGTACAGTGAAGAATGGATATTTGCCCTTTCCTGACTGTAGTGTGATCTCGGAGTTAGAATATATATTTAGCAAGGGGTGTGGGGGGCACAGCCCCCCACAATAGGAAGTTCGAGGTCTGGTATGTTTGATATTATGAGCATTTGCAATTTGTGCGATTCACTTATATGATATAGACCCATAGATTTATAGTAGGTTAATGGCCACCAGGGTACTTAGCCATGCAACCCAAACAAGTTTTCTCCCTTCACTCAGTGGATGCCTACAGGGTGGGGTGTCTTAGTGAAGAGGTAGATAAAGGTTATGTGGGGGTGGGATGACAGAGATAAGATTGCTTACTGGTGACCTCTTTCCATAAGCGACATGGGGTCCAGACTGAGGGTGAATTTGTAATTTCCCATCCAATGATCAAGGTTTCATTTGAATAGAGTAAGGTATGAACTCTGCTTCACATAGATGAGGAACTTATTCTGTTGTGTAGTATCCTTTGGAACACACATTTGTCTCTCCAGCATGTTCTATTAATGCCGAGGGAAAGTTCAGGTCCCTGGATATAGTGTTTCTGATGCTGTTTATTTTGTGGGATGTGCAAGAGATCCATCAGAGCTAGATCTGAGGATGCCTTGTATGCTAGGTATAGATCACCTCTCAATAACGGGAGGAAAGTGATCCTTGTAGGAGAGGGAATTCATACCCTGGATTCTCCTGGGGCGGAACCTTTGAGGGCATTCTAACTTTTACAAGTGTCTGGTTAGGTACTTGCCCAAGGGGGCATTATACTCAATGATGGGTTTGATAAGGGCTTAGTACAGTGGTACTATAACTTCCTTGGAATTGGATTCCATACATTCAGTGGAAATACCCTGCAAGTATGGTAGCTGCACGGCTCCAAAAGTCCTTGGTATAATTCAAAAAAGTAAGAATCAGCAAAAATGTGACAATGAGATTTATTATAATAGTATAAAGAGAACAAACAGACCAGTTTCAGCTAAAAAGTTACAAAGCCTTCATTAGTGTATCAAAATGCTTAAAAAACATTCCCCTTTATATAGTAATTGGTCCACCTGGAGGTTATGTAAGAAATCACACTTTTATAAAGGTGTAAAAATCCATTTTTTCTCTGTTATTGAGTAATTGGTGCAAACCTGATTTGTTCTTGATATTGCCCTGAATTTTATCTATGATGGTAAAATAAAAGTAGGCCTTAGGGTGTTTCTCTGTGTGTTTGTATAGTGCATTGCTTAGTTTCTTGGTCTTAATATCACTTAGGTGATCCGAAATTCTAAACTTAAATGGTCTAGAGGTCATATTTTTGGTCATTTATGTACAATTTTGGGTGCTTAACACTGTTATTATGCCATTTTTGTAATACAGGTTCAACAGCTATTAGCAATACAGGAGCCATTATACTCTATTTGTTCTAATTGTGGACATATCAGGCTTTGGCAAGGGTTAACATTGCTCTCACTATTTTGAAAATAAAATATATATATATATATATATATATATATATATATATATATATATATATATATATATATATACAAACTTGGGGGCTTAACACTGCCAATAAAGCCTTATGTGAGATAATTACTATATGTTATATCTCCATGTTCCACAACAATATGCTTTATTACTAATTGGTTGCCATCTAGCTAACTAAGGACAACACTTTATACCAACAACATTTTATATTTACATATCACTTGGATATATAGAACAACAATGGATCTATCCAGCTTACTCAAAGGGCTTCATTCGGATAGGGATGATCTAGCCATTTTTGACATAAACAATACACCAAATACCTCCAATGGGACTATGCACTCCAATACTTGTGAAATAGAATTTTACAAACTCAATGAGAGCATGAGGGCCTTATGGGCCAACATTTGGCATGCCAAGTTATTAAAGGCATACATCAGCAAGGACATTTCCCCTAGAGGCTTGAGGGTTGTGACAGAAGCTGACCCTACCCTCATACAACAATGGGCAGAAGTGCAACATAAGGCATCCATGGATCTTGTCCATACATTAGTCTCATACTATGACAGGACCATTGATAGGAACATTTCTGAAATTACAACCATATGTAATGACATTACCCAGTTTGAAAATTATGGATTCAATCAATGTCTGAGGAAACTGAGCCAGGACCTTTTAGTATTGGAACAACTAAAGGAGAACAAGACCAGGAAGTTCCCCAGGGACGTCTCCGATTGTGAGGCAATTCACCCATATGCAAACAGTAAACATGTTAGATTTGCACCGTCCAACAGGAATGTGAACAAAAGAAAAAGGCCACAATCTATACTTAAAGAATCTATGGCCTCCAGTGGTGAGGGATCAGGGGAAGATTCTTCCTCTTGATTGGAGTTTTATGCACAGAATGTCACAGATTCAACTGCAGTCCAAAAAAGTAACATGACTACCCCTTTAGGGTTAAACCAAAGTGGGGAGGGGGCAGGAAACACAGGGCAGAAAAGAATAGAACTACTCAGGCTAATGGTAAAGAAGTAATACTGAATAATGCAATAAATATCTCTTCTGTTGCTCTTTCACCTTCTCATGTGAATTTACTTAATAAAGGACTGAATTTTATACCGGAGTTTTTTGTGCCTGAGGATACTTTTGCACAGGATGTATCATCCTTTTGTAGATGTCTTAACCTGCAACTTTTCTTCCACACAGCATCTGACTTGCAACCACAATCTGGATTCAAATATCATAAGTCTAGTTTCAATCCATCCATGCATCCTACTGTCTTCATGTTCCAAAATTCGATCCTCAAAGATCTATACTTTAACTTTATGGAACATCAAATAAAATCTAACAATTTATCCAAACAGGAAATGGACATGGTACAGGAATTGGGTAAGAATAAAGATATAGTTATTCTGCCAGCAGATAAGGGTGGTGTTATTGTGATACAGGATATGGTACAATATCAAGAAGAAGCCATGCGACAACTTTTGAATAAACGACATTACACATATATGGTATGTCACCCTACCAAAGGTTTTAAGAAACAGATTGATGGTTTTCTTCATCTTGCCAGAGAGGAAGGCATTATTACAAATGACACTTTATACCACCTCACAGTTAAGGATCCCTTTAGTCAATACATCTACTTCTTACCGAAAATTCACAAGGGAGACCTATTGTCTCTGGCAGAGGATCCATTACAGAACCACTTTCCCAATTCCTGACACTTCATCTTAAACCCTTACTCATACACGTAAGAGCTAGAATACAAGACACCACAGAATTTTTGAGGATCATTTCAGACATGCAATTGGAGGCTGGGTGGCTTATGTGTACTTTGGATGTTTCTGCATTGTACACTAGTATCCCTCATTGGGCGAGCTTGGAGGCTCTTGAGTACTGGCTTACAAAGACCGAGCTATACCCACTGGCTTTTAACAGATTTTTGGTCTGTTTAACAGAACATGTTTTAACTAAAAATGTGTTCTATTTTCAGGAATCATGTTACTTACAACTTAATGGTACCACTATGGGAGCCTCCTTTGCCCCCATATATGCCGATCTCTTCTTGGCCTGTATTGAAGAACAGCTCATTTATGATCAGGCCCATAACATCTATTTGGAAGAGATTGACATATGGAGGAGATACTTGGATGATTGCTTGCTGGTATGGAGATCTGATAGTATTTACCTAAAGGAGTTTGTTGAATACCTTAATCAGAATAAGCGAGGGATTGAGTTCATGGTCTCTTTTGATATCAATAGCATCACATTTCTTGATGTATTGGTAAAACGCAATATTGACCATACTCATTCCACTGAAGTTTACAGAAAACATCCACAATTTAACTCCTTACTCCATGCCACCAGCTTTCATCCATCTCATATATGCAGAAACATTCCTAAAGTCACAATTTCTAAGAATCAAAAGGATTTGTTCAGATGCTAACATCCATCATATATATGAGGAAGATCTTGCTGACAGATATAAACAGAGAGGGTACAAAACAGGGGACATATACCAGCCAAACATTGGGCATCTGAACATGACAGGTCCGGGTTACTACAATACAATGATAAACTGGTGCAACAGAATCCTCCGATCAGACTTATTACATGTATGGGAGGAACACAGATGTCCTTACCAACATTGTACACAGACACTGGAACATTCTTCTAGCTGATGCTCGGCTTAGGGACATTGTCAATGAGACGTGCTATTTTTCCTTCGGGAAAGGAAAAACTTAGGCTCACATATGAGCCACTACAAACGTATTGGCACCCCAGATACACACTCCACACAAACAACCATAGAGGGTAGGGCTCTACAAGGATGTGTTCCATGTGGATACTGTAGACATTGCAAAAGTATCTTCAAAACCAGGGAATTCTCAAGCAAGAACAGTGGCCAAATATTTAACATAATTTTTTTTACAAATTGTCAATGAGAATGGTTTATATATTTTTCTAAGTGCAGTTGTTCTGCTTTCTATGTTGGCCAAACCTCTAGACCATTTAAGTTTAAAATTTTTGATCACCTAAGTGATATTAGGACCAAGAGACTAAGCAATGCACTATACAAACACACAGAGAAACACCCTAAGACCAATTTTCATTTTACCATCATAGATAAAATTCAGGGCAATATCAAGAACAAATCAGGTTGGCACCAATTACTCAATAACAAAGAGAAAAAATGGATTGTTAAACTAGGGGCACTATTTCCTCCAGGACTGAATGAATATTTTTAACATTTTTACACCTTTATAAAAGTGTAATTTCTTACATAACGTCCAGGTGGACCAATTACTATATAAAGGGAAATATTTTTTTAAGCATTTTGGTACACTGATGAAGGCTTTGTAACTTTTCATCCGAAACCGGTCTATTTGTTCTCCTTATACTATTATAATAAATCTCATTGTCACTGTTTTGCTGGCTCTTGTTTCTTTTTTTTTAATTGGATTCCATACCCTGGCTTATGAGTTTGGCAACATAGAATGATTTTCTTGCAGTCTTGGCTACATTTTGGTCAAAGGCCAGATTATTGTCTACATCTGTTCCCAGATGCCTAACTATCGGATCAACTCTTAAGGGTGTTTTATTAATGGAGTAATTAGCTTGGGTGGATAATTGACTAAAAAGAGCACTATAATGCATTTCTTCTCACTGAGTTTTAATCCATGTCTTCAGCACCAGTCATTTGTATGTGTTTGACCGTCTTATATGATTCTGCTGTCATAGTGGAATCTATGACAGCTTTCAATTTATAGTAATCTGTGAACTTGGTGAGCCAGGACCTTTGACATTAGCCTTTACTTCCAAGAAGTAAATGCCAAACAGCAGCAGGGTCAGCAAGGAGCCCTGGGGTTCTCCGCTAGTGATTGGTCTCCTGGTGGAGATTTCCTCACTGATTCTGACTTCTTGGGTCCTATCTGTGTGGCAGCCAGCAATCCAGCAAGTTATGTAGGGATTTCTGCTTAGTTTGGAGAGTTTGTCAACAATATCTGAGTGGGGTACTGTATTGAATGCCTTGGTGCCAGGTCAAGGTAGGCAGTCTGCTCAATTTTCCCTAATTCATAGTCTTGGTGACTTTCTCAAAGAAGTCTACCAGGCTGAGTAGACAAGACCTTCCCTTAACAAAGCTAAACTGGGATGGATCCAGGTTCTTTGGGTTGCCAATGTCCTTGTTGATCATTTCCATGATAATTAATTCCATGGCTTTTCGTGTCAGACTTGTCAGATTGATGGGTCTGTAATTCCCGGTGTCAGTTGATGGTCCACTCTTATGAAGAGGGATGATCATTGTGTCCTTCCATTTGCTGGCATATAACCTGTTTTAAGCAGTGGCAGTTGGTAACTTCAAATCAAAGGGGGGGCTACAGGAGACAGCTGAATGTGTGGGGCAAATGAGAAGGGGTGTGGCCAACTAGAAAGGGGCAGAGCTATGCTGAAAACCACAAAAAACTGGGACTTTAATTAAATACGCTGCCTTGGGTGTCAAGCCATTATTGAGAGTCCAATCAAGACAAAATGAAGTGTAGAAGGAAAAAAAAAGTTCAATGCATTGGCTACATGACAGCTTACTTAATATCTAGATGGCAACAAAAAGGTTGTGAGGCATGAAAAAATAAATTACTTTTTAAATACATTACTGGAATGCCATAAAAAATCAAGTATAAAAAAACAAGCAGCACTCAACTCAAACCACTTCTCCTTGCACTGCAGTTCTAATTATAATTTATATTCAGCTTTATAAAAGTACAATGCTGAACGTAGCAATCTCTGTGATACCCCCACTTGTAAAAATGTTTCTTATCCAAAAAAGACCTGCTGCCTAATAACAACTATCTACTTGTTTCATGGGAAAAACATGATCAAAGTAAAAAATGAACAGCAAACAAGAAACAAGCTCAAGATAAATTACTTAAAGGATTACTGGGCAGGTTATGGACTGTGTATGATAGATTGGCATTCTGTTTAGTTTACAGGCAAAGCCTGTAAAGATGACTGTAAGTCTCTAACAAATGTAATGAGCTTCTGAAAATACTGTAATCCTGTCTTTTATTACAAATACAGTCATATGCATTTCAGTACCTAAGGCTTATACTTTATCTAATATTCTCTGCATAGCAACAGCAAAAAGGCTTTCAATGTTGGTAATTCTTTAACAGTATGCTTATTAAAGCTTACTTGCATCTTACAATCTCAGACAAGCTTACCTAATGGTCATTAAAGCATTGCTACTTAAACACAGAGCAACAGGCACAGCAACAACATGCATTTTCTGTATAATAAGAAGCATAAATCAACAGTATAAAAATATGACAGAAAACCAGAATATGCTGCAAAATCAAGGACAGATGAAAAGCCACTGTAGTACTTGTGTCTACCTTTCATGGGGGGCTACTCTGCACACTTACACTGTATAACTACTCCTTGCCTTTCTTGGACACATCCAGAGTCACTACATGGGGGAGTGGGGTACAACAAGTATGTCACAATTTTAAATGTCTCTGGCTGACGGTGATGGCCCTGACATATTTGTCATACCTCTCAACCTCAGAGCAAGAAATATGGACAAAGCCATAAATAGAAGTGGGACAAAGGCCCAAAAATAAGGAAAATTTTTAAATATTGCTGTTATAAACTTAGAAAGATAATAGAATAGTAGGTATTGCATTAGCATGAATTTTCTGAAGGGTATGAAATCTGAAACTCAAATGTCTGTCATTATTTTTTAACTTCAGTCTTTAATGATTTGCCACTAATTTGCCAGAAAACCACAATTTTATGAAAAATGGACCAAAACTGTGATGCAAAAATTTTAAATGGCCACACAATACAGCTGGGAACCTGTCAAAGAAGGGAAACTTTTTTAATATTAGTACTGTTAACTTGAGCAGCTGACAAAATCAAGACTGTACATGCATTTCTGAAATAAGAGTAATCTATAACTCTGATTACAATTATTTATTAATTGTAAACCCGCCACGTTTTCTGTCAAAATTGCCATTTTGCAGAGGGCTTATTAGAGGGACAGCAACATTTTGAGCCAAAATTGGGGGCAGTTGAGAGATTTGGACATACCTAATTCTATAAAGAGATTTATTTGTGCATACCTCTCAACATCTTAACACAGGAAATCTGGACAAGGCCAAATATATTGGGAGAACTTACAAACAGTACTAAAAATTGCTCTTGTATAAACGTAGACAGTTGATAGAATAACAAGTCTTGCTTTAGCATGCATATTTCTGAAGGGTATGAAGTCTGAAACTCAATGTCTGTCATTATTTAGTGACTTCATTCCTAAACGAATTGCCAGAAAAATACAAATTTTATGAGGAACAAACCAAAACTAAGAAGCAAAAATCGATTCATTCTGTGAAAATCTGGACAGTTGAGAGGTATAGTTCAGCCAGGGCTGTCTTTGAGTTTGCCACTCTTCCCCCATCACAAAATCATGGTTAAATGGGGCCTCCCCCCTGCAGCTATTCCATTGTCCCATTACTTAGTTCCACAGATCTATTAAACTATTTGTCATATTTACTTTGTATTCCTGTGAGATAATCTGTAATGTATATGTGCAATGTTTACTATGTATTTGTATTTTCTGGAGCTTTTCTCCTTATGACTCCATTGAAAATGGGCTCCTTGTGGCCCAATGGACTATCCTGGAAAACAAACTGCAAATAAATAAATAAAAATTTTAAACATTGCTTGTATAATCTTGGAAAGTTGCTAGAATAAAATGCTGTATTATCACCATGCATTTCACTGCAAAGTCTTGAACTCAAGACCCTGTGCACTACATTCAGAGCAACATACCACTACACCAAATCAACTGTTTCTTGAAACTAAGACAGGAAGACTGAAACTTAAATGGCTATCATTTAGTGACTTCAGTTCTCACCACAGCTCTCAACCTCTTAGCACAAAACACCTGGACAAAACCAATAATGGGGGAATACAGCCCCCGAACATATTCAGTGAATTCAGTTCTCACCATAGCTCTCAATCTCTTAGCACAAAAAACCTGGACAAAGCCAAAAATGGGGCAATACAGCCCCAAAAATATGGACAAATTTCAAATATTGAAATCTTATAAACTCAGACAATTGCTAGAATAAAATGTTTTGTGTTGCTATGTACTTTCTCAAGAATTTGAAGTCTGAAATGCAAATGTCTATCATTATTTAGTGAATTAAATCCAGAAAACCACAGATTTTATGAGGAACAGAACAGAACAAAAATATGAGGCAAAAATGTGAATAGTTTTCACAAGTGGTGGTGGGTAGGGAATGCAGGCTCTTGCTACCTGCACTCAAGGTACAGGGTTTGAGCCTGAGTTCTTCTGTAACAACTACTGTTTCCTGTGTCTTTTTAGCCACCAGGTATATTTATCTGGGGCATTACACACACACACTGCCTGAGGGCTCTGTTGAAGAAATACAAGTCCCATTGAAATACAAACACACACAGTACCTGAGGGCTCTGTTGAAGAATCTCCTGCCTTGTGAAGAAAAACAAACTCCCCATGATGAAATACAGTTCCTGCGAGGAATAGGCTAGATAATCCAGCCTGCAGACATTGCAGTCTGGTCCCTTTCCAATCTATGCAGTTGTAACTGCATAGACTTCTGGGCATCTCTGTAGTATGATGCCTTCCTTCTAATCTGGACTGCTGTTAAACCAGTCTGGATCCCAGCACGCATGTGTGGAGTTCCAGGAATGCTGAGCACCCATGTGCGGAGTTCTGGGAGTCTTTTTATTTTAGTTTTTTTCTTTTTTTGTTATTTTTATTTTCTACAGCTGGGGGGGGGGGCTGCAGTCCTGCAGTCCAATAGCAATGAGCCGCCCCTGGTTTTAAGGCAATAGTTGAAGAATGCCTCAAGTGGTTCTGGTAGAGTATGTCTGAGACCATTTAGGAGGCAACCTGGGATACTGTCAGGTCCAACTGAAGTAAAGGTTTTAGCCTTAGCGAGCTCCACCAGGACCTGCTCCCTGTTGATGGTTGGGGAGGATATGCTAGAAGGGATTTCACAAGGGTTAGTGTGGGGTGGGTGGTGAAGTTAGAGCTAAATTTATAAGCCAGTAATATCGTTATGTCACCCTGGCCAGTGAAGGTTGAGCCATTTACCATCAGTTCTGCACACTGATGAGTATTACCTTTAAGGATCCTGACATGGGCGAAGAAGGCCTTGTGATTGTCTTTACCCTGGGAAGCTTTCCTGACCTTGTAATAGGCCTTGTTGGACTTTATTAGACCTCACAGTTTCTTGTTTAGTTGAATCAGGAAGCTCTTGTCACTGTGAGAGTTGCTCTTTCTGATTTTGATCATTACTTTTTTCCCTTTGTTATATACCTAGTTAATGTAAGGATTGCACCAGTGGGGTTTGATTTCCTTTTGTTACATACTCTGTTAAGGCAAGCATTCCACCAGTGTGGCCTCTCAGTTTTTTATTTAGTTGAATCAGGGAGCTCTTGTTCCTGTGACAGTTGCTGTTTCTGATTTTGATCATGACTTTTTTTTCCTTTTGCTCTACCTTGTTAAGGTAAGGAGTCCACCAGTGGGGTTTGATTTTGATGTTAGATCTGAGCTTACTTCTGGTAGGTACAGCAGCCTCAATGCAGCCATTTGCATGTTTGTAAAGGGTTTCTTAAGTAATTATACTTAGGTAGCTGTGTTCTCAGGGTTGGGGGAGCTGTGTATTTTGAAAAACTGTTGCTTAATAGGATTTAATTTTCTTTACAATAGTTCCTAACTGTTAAGGGTTTAGTCGGTTTCCTGGGTTGAGTTTTATTTTGAAACAACTTTGTGGTCTGAACTCGCCAATGAGGACATGACACGGGGTGCAATGTTCTTCCAATATATTTGATCCTCTAGTTGGAGTGTGCACTATCCAGTCCAGGATGTTTGCACTGATAAAGTGCAGGAAGTGTTGTGCCTGTGAGTTAGAGTCAGTGTATGTTTGGTACACAGACTTGAGAGCATGTGTGATTTTGTGGATCTTTGCTCCAGATAGGCAACTAACTGTTATATTCTCCTTGTCCAGTCTGGTGAGAGGGGCATTTGTGTATTGTACAACAGAGTCTCCTATGACAACAGTACTAGATGGAGTTTTTGCTTGCCTTATGGGATTTGTTCTTGGGGGATCAATGAGTGCAGGCTTAAGTGTGGTGTTAGGTGTTGCTTTTGGTGTTTGCTTTAGCAATTGCTGAGTATAGGTGTTGCTGTTTGATGGCTTAGGAGGTCTTCAAAGTATGGAGAGGTTTCTTTTAAGTGCCTCAGCATAAGTAGATTTATGTGTGTAGTGAGCGGTATGTATAAAGGATGTAGTGTGTGTGTTCTTGACAACCTTGTTTGTATGCAAGATTTTTGCCTCCATAGAAGTTATGAATGTACATCCCTCACATACTGTGTTAGTTTCTTTAAAGGAGAACTGCACTAACAGATAGAAAGAAAAACATGTTTATTTCCTCATGGTTTGGTGTTTCCTACATTTTACACCACCCTGGGACTATTTACAGCATTATAAATATTTTTATAAGTAATTTTTTAGTCTGACCACATGGGGTCTGGCGTGTTGAAGTAATTCTGATTATTTAGTCTGCCTCTAGGTATCCCACAATGCAGTGCTCATCTCCAAAAAGTTACATCATGCAGGCCTCTTTCTTCCTAAGGCTTCTGTCACTGCATTGATTTTACATGCATACACTGATGTCTTTCAGTCAGTTAGTTTTAAGTAACATTTCATGCCATTCAATGATTACTTAAAACACTAACAGTGCAAATGCCACAGAACAGACTTTCAACATGCTTTTTACTGCTGCTTCTTTTTAGAATGGCTAAACTGCATATTTTTTTTTTTGTGAAGCCTGCATTGTGCTACTTTGACACATCTCCCATCCCCCTTCACACCTAACTTCCCTAGCTGTCAAAGTGCTATGGGTAATTTGAGCTGCTACCTGCTGTGATTGACAGCTCACAGCAGGAGACTTGACTCATGTACTGTTTCCTTGTTCAAGCCTTTACTTTCTGTATGGGTAGGGGAAGGACCAGGGAGCTGTGACATCACAGCATGGGTGGATTTTTAGGACGGTCATGGTGATGTCAGTTTGGGGAGGGAATTGGCCAGAAAACTACCTGTATTCAGTGGCCTTAATGACATCAGTGAATTGGAGACTTTTCAGGGCGGGATAAAAGTTTTTTGAAAGTGAAACTACCACAGTACAGGAAGGTACTTTTCTAGTGGAGAGAAACAGTCAATTTAAAATATTTGAAATGCTGTGTTATTGTTTATTTATAGCAGGGACTATAAATAGGGAGAAAAAGGACAGAGACGTTGAGCATCTAATGATAAATTCCTGTTGTTGTCCTTTAAGGATTAAAAGATTGTCTGAGTACATGGGTCAGTTGCTACATGTTCTCAGAATCTCAGGATACCCATATCTACCAATCTGGCCACAGATCCATGTTGTTAGTGCCTGTATTATGGCTGGGCTATTATGGTTTAAGTACTTCCTTTTACAGGGGTTATCTGAGTGGTGTCTAGGGTTAAGGCTAGATGTTAGATAATGCTAAGAACTGATGTCAGTGCTGTTTGATGCATTAACTAGCTGCCTTCTTTTAAGCTTAGCTCCATGCAAAGCCTTTCTGTGTTATATGTTGCTGTCCTAAGTATTGCCTCTTTATAGGTTTGCTACTATACTGGGTACTGTTAACTGCCACTGTACAGTGAGCAGCTTGGCGGAAAAGTGACTAATTTATAGCAGACATAAAAAAAATGAAAACTAACTGCCACACCCTCTGCCTAATAAAAGGCTACAATTTGTGCTCCACGGAATGCTTCCCAACTCAGAGAAACCAGGTAAATGTCTTCAGCCACAAGATGGGTGATCCTGGAACTTCTTCATTTAAAATCTAATGCTTATTTAGGCATTATTGTGTTTATTTTTCCTCTGTCTGTTGTCTGCCTTGTTGCTATATTTCATATTGTGGTGTTGGTGACTATGAAACTGATGCTATTAGAAGTGGAAAGCCAGTATATCATTTCTTTTCTTTGATGAAAATGTATCAGAAGAATGCTATACATCACTTTAAACTGTGTCTGAAGTTAAGTAATTTCTAAGAAGGTGTATGTAACAGGAGTCACAGACACTAAAGGTTATATGAAATAAGATGTTCTTTGATAACATATTGTATGTCAAAGAAATGTTAATTATTAGTTTTAATTTTAATGTACATTATCCTTATATGTTATAGGAGATTTATTTAGAAAGAAACTATGATGAGGTGTACTTTGATACCTAAATCGAGGAGATGCCCCATGCAGTCATAAGTTTAATGCCTTTTTTACCATGCTGCTTTGTTATTACATTTGATTTTAAAATATGTTGTGTGCTTTGGGCAACTTATTAGCAGGAGTCCAGTATATAGGTTTTGACTTTAATAATCTCCATATGCTATTTGTGCCTGAATACACCAAAATTATCCATCCAGTAAAACTACCATCATAAGAGAATTTTCTTTCAGTGGGCTTGGCAGTATGTATTTACATAGGAAGAATTTTACAACAAACCTCTGTTGTTCTTATTGTTATCATGGTGAAGTGTGTCATACATTTTATAGTTTCATTTTTGACAACTGTAAATATGGTTTGCAAGAATATCTATCTATCTATCTATCTATCTATCTATATATCTATCTCTGCACATTTAGAATGTCTACAGACAGTTTCTGATAAAGGATTATGATATGAAGGACTGAAACGCATTAAGATTAAGCACTTTTATCATTAGCTTCTCTATGATATGGTAATTTACAGATATAACTAAGCTTGTCTACTGATTTTTGCTGCACTGGTAATACTGTAGTGATTTGGAGTAATATGTTACAGTAAACTTTTCTATTTATAGCTTTCATTTGAAATTGGAGGAGTAGACACACATTCATTCAGCTAAACAGAAGATGGCATGTACACTGGAAATGACTTTTGGGGGAAAATCAGGACTATATATTCTGTAGTGGGAGGATGGTGGGGGATTCTCCCATCTGTGTACTCCTCTCTTCTAATGTTCTCTGTCTTTGTGGGTATTTAACTAGTAATATAGATGGTATAAAATCTTAGTCTTGGATTTTTCTAGAAACCACCCTGTACCAGAGCAGCTAACAAAATGTCTTTGTAAATTAACTTAAAATTCTTTGCTCCTTTAGTAGTAATGATATGCATGACAAAGCCACATACAGGAGCAAAGCAATTACAAGCATGATCCTGCCTCATTTCCTTGATCGTATAGAAGGTCATTCATGTTTTTCAGAGTCCTGCTGAATTTTCTTTAAAGATGCATGGAGTCCCTTTGTATACTTTGTTAGGTCTAGGACTTAGGGGTAGATACAAACACAGGGTAGATATCGGGTTCCATTTACTGGGATAAAATGAAATTATGGTCTTGCAAGGGATCCTGTAACACATCCTTTGCTACCAACGAGGAATGTTTAATTTTACTCATATAAATCTGACTATATTAAAAATTTGTAAATGTTCATTTTGTGTTTCTTAGAAATCATTATGAGCTTTCCCATGTCATCTATAAAAGAATAAGCTTTATGTGGCTAGCTTTAGAAACAGGAGAACAAATCTGTTGGAATAATCATATTAATTGTGCAGCAAGCTCAAAGACAGTAGCAAAGAGATGATAAGATGAATGACAACCATCTGTAGTTCTCTGTGGACTGGAATTTTGATAGGAACAACTTATTTTCCATTATGAATATCAGTGATACTCCACCAAGAAAAAGCATAAAAATGGCCAATAAATATGTAAGAGACAACATGTTAAGTGTTTCAAAGTGAAAAGAAACCACAGTCTGTTGACTGTATTTTCAGTATTTAAAAATCTGTCAGAAAAGGGTGTCATACAACCTAGTGAATGATTTGACTTAAGAGTATCACACATTTTTCTGCCTTGCATAAACCCAGACTGTTTTTGATGTGGTAGGAAACTCATAATTGTATTAACTCTGTGTGTTTAAAAAGACTTAAGCATTAAATAAAATGTAGTCTGCATAACTTGAACATATCTTCCTTCTGTTGTTCAAGCATTGAAGAATTCTTAGAGAAGAATGTGGAAGCTTCAGTTTGTGAATGTTGAAACAGAGGTAGCATGGAGAACATGAGAATTGCTCTGATCTCTGGTACTCCTCCATGAAGAGACAATATAAATGAAGGGCTTTGCAACTTCCAGTACTCGCATCAGTTTCCATGAAGGAAGTCATCACAGCATCTCACCTGTAAAAGACTGCATCAGATATTTTAAATGATTTAGAGAAACATGTATAGCCAGTCAGGAATTTACAACATCATATATATGTAGCTGAGTTTCATAGCTAGCATACCACTATTTCTAGAATCTCTTTTTTGAATGACTGGTTTGATGGAAGTTGTATGCATTCATTTATTTTTTTTATTTATTTTTTTGCTTCTTTTCCCAGCAGCTGACCATCAGAAATTGTTGATAATTCATTTTGTGGACTAATAAAAATTGTTCTGCCAAGTGGAAAGATATACAAGAATACATAATTATAAAAAATAATCAAATAAACTACAATTCTTAGAATAAATAATAATACTTTTCTCTGGTTAGTAAAAGAGTATTTACTAGGATATCAAACTATAACAGCACATTTACCCTATATTACAATGCTAATTTCCAACTTTAAAAATGTTGTATATAGGGAACCTGAATACAGGACCTGGATCTTCTTAATCTTTCCTATTGCATACACACCAGATAGAATTATTGCATTTAACACAATTTCAATGGATAAATTTAAAGAAAAGCAATTAATATATTGGTTTCAACTAATGGAGAAATAAAAAAAATGCTTGATTATATATTAAGTAAATTCAACTTAAATAATGAAATGTGGACAGATTTACAAAATTGTAGATATGCTATAAAAAAAAGATTATCTTTGATGCAAGTTTCAGTTAAAAAGGAGATCCCAAAATTTATTGATTATCTGATAATATCTATCCATCAAAATCCTCCTGAGAAGGATTGTTTATCTAGAATTTGTAAAATTATTAAAATTAAATCAGATTTTTATAAAGACAATTATTGGGATTATTACTATAAATAACTATTTCCCAAGTGAAACTGAGAAAAAAATATACTTACATCCTCTTTTCAAACCACAAAGTCACCAAGATGGAAGTTATTCTTGTGGAAATGTATGCATAAAGCCTTTATTACACCACACAAAATAGAGCTAAAATCTGGGAAAAAACTTGGCTGTTGGAGATGTGATCTGGATGTTATGGCTAATTGGAAGCACATGCTATATTAATGTAATATAATTAAACCTTTCATGGTAATTCTTTCTTACAGGTTATTTTCAATGATAAGTTTTACTTAAATAAATCATTAATTTTGTTTAATACACCAGTTACTTAATGTGTTAATAAAGTTGAACATTCCCTTCTTTGGTTCCTTCTAACAATTGCAAGAAAAGTGATAACAAGAAACTGGAAAAGCAGTACTAGCCCATAAAAGAAAGAATTTTATAACACTGTAATTGAAACTTGTCATCTGGAAATTTTAACAATCAAAGAAAGAGACTACAGAACAAAAGGACATTAAGCTATATATATATATATATATATATATATATATATATATATATATATATATATATACATAGTTGTTAAATAAATGTTTTTTTATATTTAAATTGTAGACACCTTGTAAATAATTGTTTTTGTTAGTTTTCTGTTTGTCTGTTACTGTTTATAGCACTTTATCTGAATATGTAATTCTCATCTATGAAATTTTATGTTATTCACGTATAATCGTAATAAAACATTTAGAAAAAAATAAATTGTTGATAATAAATGATAATAAAGTCTGTTTATGAAGTCTGAAAGTGTTGATGTTTCATATACATGCCCTCATACTACTGTTTTGTAAATGTGAAAACAATCCCTTCTTTTTTACACCAGAATGTCTTGCACTTTATCTTGGTTTCTTAAATGTGAAAATATTTAATTGTTCCTTGCCTTAAGTGAGACCAGTCTTGACATCATCTGAAAATCTCATTCTGAACTGATTAATTGTTAGACAAAATTGCACTGAGGTAGAAAAAAGTGATGTTTTCTAAATGTCTCATAAATTGTGATATGGAAGGGTAAGGGAGATCTCTGAATGTTGAATGTAAGGCACTTTGATTCTGAATCAGTCTTGCAATCCCTGCAGCTTATGTTCTGCCACATTGGTTTCCATGGAACTATGTCCTGAGGGTATAAAGATGAAGATGTTTACATTAATTTGAGGAATGTAATGTATTATCGTGAGGGGTGGAACATTGTTTTCTAGTAAATGACAACTTGATACAAAATATTATGGCATTAAGAACTGTAGTTTGATATTTGCCATGTACATGACTATAGCATATGAATATGTCATTACATTGTCCAGCATTTGCTGCTTTCATGAAATCTTAACACAATTGGCTGTTTGTGTGGCAGAATTCCTTTAACCAAAGATATGAGCTTCCTGGAATAATTGCTGTTTGTATTATGGCAGTTAGTGCAGAAGATTAAAGCTCTGGGCTGTTACTGATTAGGGAAAAAGGGAGGTAAAGAGGAGTCACAGCAATCATCATCCTGGTCTGGAGGACCTCAGATGTTTTCACTTCTTAATGGATGTGCAGTAGAAGACCCTGATGATGTGAGGGAGGAGCCTTCCAATGGCTCTGTGGTCACATCGAATCCAGGTAAGTAGTTTTGCACATGGTGAAGGAAGTCTTTCATGTGCTAAACTTGTCTCTGTACTGCCCATTCAATTACATCCTCTACCAGGTCCTGAAGCTCATGCTTTTTGTGACTTTCTAGGCTGCACCACATCAGGATGCCTACAGGATGAGAGCCCCTGCAGCGACCCAGTGATAACATCTGTGAGCAGGCAAACAGTAATGCAGACCATTCTGTGATCTGGGAAGAATGTGGTCATGCTCCTCTTGGGATTTCTGGACCTGTGGAAAAGGGAATATAAAAGGGAGAAAAATTAAACAATAAATGGAAAGTAATACATAATTAAAAAAAGAGAGGGAGGGAAAAAAGACACACAAAATGGAGAAAATAAATGCACTCATAATTTTGTGTTATATCAATGTATATTTTATTGACAGTGCATACTAAGCAACCAATAAACATATATAATAATCAAAATGGTATTAATATTGACTGTGCTAAAAAGGCTTTTAATATTATAGTATTTCTGCAGTTCTACTCTTATTCCAAGTTATATCTGAATGGCTTAAAAAAGGAAAGACTACCTTCATTTTATTTATTACAAAATGGAACACAAAATTCAGTGAGTTATCCTACATAATGATTTGAAAAGCAGCAATATTTTTTGCATACCCATGAACACCTCAAGCCTTCCTTTGGGCTTGTACATGATTGTAGGCTATCTACTCTTCAACTAAAAAAAGAAGAAAAGGGATAAACAGTTGTTTACCTATCACATATATGTATACATATCTGTGAAACCATTATTTTTATTGTTTTAAATCAGAAATGATACAGTTAGTAAGCACCTCAGTAGGTCTGGATATAGTAAATGGAAACTGCTACCAGTCATGAGTGATTTCTATGTATTCGTTAATCATTTTTTATTTCATATTATTACTTCTTAAGTTTGTTTTCTACAAACAAATGCTACAGGATGCAATGACTTCTTATGGTCAGACATAGTTTAGCTGGCTACAGAGTGTCTGATGTGTGTGTGGGGGAAGGGGGAAGGCATATCTCTCAACTGTACAAATTTTCACAGATTGTCCAGATTTTCCCTAATACGTTTGTTTTGTTCCTCATAACATTTGGGTGTTCTGGTAAATCACTGAGGACTGAAGTCACTAAATAATGACATGCTTTTCAGTTTTAGACTTCATATCCTTCAGAAAATGCACAGTGGGGGCATGGCCAAGATGCTGAGCAATTAAACAGCACTTTTAGCTCTGCTTCATTTTAACATCTCTGACAGGATTTTTACTAAAAAACTTAAATAGAACATTTCAAAACTTTATGGATTTATAGTTGAACATCTGCTGAAAGATTTATACAAAAAATAACAAGTCTGAAACTCTTTTAATTACTTTTTCCTGCCAAGAAAACTAGAAAGAAATAATTGTCTCAGAATGAGTCACTCTAAGCCCAGTGTACAGGACAGTACTATGAAAAAAAGACATGCAGGCTATACTAAGTAACATCACTGAGTTATCTGTAAAGATAGATAAATGTGAAATCAAAACGGACAATTTTAAGCAGGAATGTAAAAACAAGTTGAAGTGCTGAGTGACTCTCTTAAGCAACAATTGTCACAAATCTCTAGTACAGAAGAAGCAAAGTCTGATTTTGATGGAAGATTACTTGAAAATGAGAATAACACTGCTATGCATCGACAGTGCGTAGCTTTTATATGTACTCCTCACAGTCTGCTAATGTTCCTAGAGTTGTCTTGATCGCTTGCTTTAGTTTACCAGCATGCAAGATGCCACAGTCAGATCAAAACACCACATAAACAGCCCAATAAATGGTACAAGTGTGTTGTTCCTTTATGCTAAACATTTTCTTAGGGTATTGCAAATTCAATATAGACCCTTAAGGAATAAACTTATAATAAGCACAACTGTTGCATTTAAATGTCCCACTAGGTTTATTAGAGCTCATAATACTGTTACTATAGTTCTTTGCTAAAACTCTTCAAGTTGTCTTGAGATTTGCTCTAATGAACATTCAGTCTTTTTTTTTTTGATCTGTCAGCACTTCTAACTCCGACTGCTGACATTTCAATAAGAAGCCCATTTCTCTTATATCCCATGTGTAAAAATATTTCAATAAGCCTACATGTTTCATCATTGAGCGACATATCATCAGAAGTAATCTGGAAAGCCTAATAAATTAATATCTTACCACACTTCTTATATTACTTTGTGGTAGGTTCTTGTGTGCTTCAGGATTGTATCTATTATCCTCAGATCTGGAAGAATTTAAGTGCAATTATAGAGAATAAATGCTTACTCAAAAATTGCTGCATCTTGTAATATTCTTTCTTTTCAAGTACAGTAACCTCAGAGTTAGTGTGTATAAGTAAATGGAGTGTGTGGGAGACCTCATATCAGGGCATGCAGTGGGGTGTTGCATCACTGCAAAAATAAAATTACATGCATAATAGCAACTTTTGTTGTTTGTCATTACTTTGTTAACTTTCAATTAAAGTTTCATAGTTTTGAGATTTATATTATTGGGGCTTGAATTTCTATTGGGGCACCTTTTTAGGATAATGACTACCATGATGCAATAAGACTTTAAATAGGTGAGTTATCTCTAGTTACTCAGTTCAAAGAACTGTAACTGTTAAATGGAGATGCAAACATGGAAACACTACCCAGGAAGAAAAAAAAGTGGTATAAACAAAGTTTCTGAGCTTTTAGAAAATGGGTTACACCATAATGTGCTTAGGAATCTGTAAATCTTAACAATAAAACATATGTTAACAAAATCACACAGTCCATCTTTCCAAGAACAAATCAGAAAAAAACACTGTCAATAAGCAGCAGTAAAACTATACCAACCCTAACTCATTTATTTATTTAGTTATATTTATTTATTTATTTCAATTTTATAAGTGGAGTAGAATATTGATCTCATGGAACTATTTTCAGGTTTAGCAATGGAGTACAACAATAACAATTACAACAAATAATTGTGACAAAAGATAGCAATGTATAGAAAAATAAGCATTAAAAATAAATAGTAGATTATGACAAATACAACTACACAGTAAAAGTCACGTGAGTGGTAACATCATATATATACAGGAATGCAAATGGCAAAATTATTCTGCAGTATTGAAAGAAATAATCATGACAACTGTATAAGGAGTGTAAAGGATAATGTAATTGTCTGTTTCTATGGATAAAGTGCTGAGTAATTATACATTGCCTATAAAATGTTATTATGTCAGCAGAAGAAATAGAGTGCTATGAAGAATTATTTACGCAAAGAAAATGGTTCAGTTGTGGAATCAGGATCTGCTGTCTTGAAAAGAATTTAGAGTTTTATGGATTAAGGCATGTGACATGGGTTGGCTAGGCCCTTCAAGTGGTTCTTTTTGATTGAGGCATGTGTAAATTGTCTCTTTAATAGGCTTAGCTAAGGAAGAGAGCATAGCCTTATGGTAAACTCAAGACCCTCATCCTATGTCTCAAGCTCTTGCTTTAGCACTTAGACCCTTAGGGTCTATATTAAATCAGTGAACGCTGATTTATTGACCCTGTAAAAGTGAAAGCTTGAAATCCCGAACACAGGGAATACCATTTTTTTTCCCAAGGAAAAAAAATCACTGTTCCACAAATAAAAAAAATTAAAAAAAAAAAAACCTTCAAAACACTAAATAAAGTGGGGGGCATCGCCCCCACCCCCTACTTAAATATACTAACTCCGAGATCACATCATAGTGGAGGAAATGGCAAAATTCCAAAAGCAGCCCAGCAATTTATTTTCCCTGGGAAAAAAATCGCTGTTCCGTGTCTTCGGGATTTCATGCTTTTGTTTTTAAAGGGTAGATAAATCAGTGTTTGCTATATTAATTGTTTGCTGATTTAATATAGACCCAACCCTTACAATGTTTGTAGTAGTGCTGATTCTACGTGCATCTACTGATTGGTCTCCTAAGATCTCTCTACTCTTATTTTTAAACAAGCTCTCAAGATATTTAAATTCCTCAGTTTGACATTGCAGACCCCCACTTGTAAAGCAAAGGTAAATAAGGCTTCAGATTAGGAGGTTTTGATTTTTAACTAGAGGGTTGGTATAATCACAAACATTATACCATTTGCAGGTACATGGTTCAATAAATTACCCAAGTGGTGCCAGCCCATATGTTGTTAGTATATGGTCATTTTCATGTGTACTCCATACACGCAATACAATGGCTAATGGGAAAAACTGCATACAGAGTTTATACCTCATTGTGTGACATTTTATATAAATTATTCAGGGCATTGAAGCACTGTTGCATAACACAGAATGTTTATGAATAACCCACAAACAGATCAGACAACAAATGAAAGACTGGCTTAGCAGAAAATATAACTTTGCAAGAAAAAAGACTGGAAAGTATGTGAAAAAAATAACAGATAAAGCTTTATAGTCAAAGACAATTTAGATTTGGTCAAAACATTAACCACAAAGTAGTTTATTTAAAGATGCAAGAGATCCATTGCCATGTATTCATCTCTGGCACTGGCATTCATTGGTAATCACTTGTTAGCTAGCTGACCAAGTAATCAAGTTTAATTTAGAAAAAATGTATAGAGATACTGAATGGGTTCAACATTATTAATTAATTTATTTTATTTATTTATTTTACATTTGTTAACCGGGAGAGTCCGACTGGATACATGTCCATTTTCCGTGGTGGCCCGGGGAGAAAAGCTCCACATGTACAAAAATAAGTGACAATATATAGTCATGGTTACATTTAAATTTAAGGTAAAGGGTGTTAGATGAGTGCAATGCTAGTCACAAGCATACCTCTCAACTGTCCAGATTTTCACAGAATGTCCAGAATTTTGCCTGATATTTTTGGTCTATTCCTCATAAAATTTGTGGTTTTCTGGCAAATCATTGTGGACTGGCATCATGAAATAATGACATACATTTGAGTTTCAGACTTCAGTCTTTCATTTTCAGAAAATGCATGCTAACACAAATCCTCTTATTTGAACGACTGTTTTAAGTTTATAAAAACAATATTTAAAACCTGTCCCTATTTTGGGGCATTTGTCCCACCATTATTTTAGGCTTTGTCCAGATCTCTTGTGCTAAGAAGTTCAGAGATATGATCATGAGGCATGACAAAATGTCAGAGAAAGGCAGCCAATATCCTGAGATAGTGTAGCAACTGCCTGATGTACATGGACAACCATCTACTACTACCACCTGGGAGCACAATTTGTGAGAGATGCAATTACATTAGGAAATGAGTCCAAGCTCTCTCCCCCTCAGACCACTATATCTAGCACTGAAAAGGTTGTCAACACAATCACTGCACCTCAAACACAACCCACACCTACACAACACACACCTATATATGCAGAGGTCCCCCACATAAACATACCCAAACAAGGGAGACCTCTGAGGCAAAAACGCATGCGATCTCCACAGCCCTCCACACCACATACCACTCATATTCCACACACCTATACCCCACAACCACTAAGTCTTCACCATAAACCCAACATATTAGTTATAGGAAACTTCATTGTGAGACACACAGATGTGCCTCTCACCAGGCTGGATAAGGAGAAAGTCACAGTCAGTTGTCTGTCAGGTGCCAGAAATAGCCATATCACACACACACACACTTAAGTCTCTCAATAACAGATACTGTTATGACTCTGACATAGTCCATGTTGGCCTGAATGACTTGAGATGTACCTCTCTGGACTATATGAAGAGAGACATAATTGAGCTTGCTGATTATGTGTCCCAAGCAAGTATGTCCTTAGCCTTAAGCAGCATTCTACCATCACCCAGAATGATGCCTCAATACAAACAGAAAATGGTTGGCTTCAACAATTGGCTTAGCTTCTGATGTCATTCCAGGGGGATCCAGAACCTGACAGCCTGGGAAGACATGATCGACTGACCACAATACTTTGTCAGAGATGGCCTGCATCTGTCTCACTTGAGCTTCAGGCTTCTGGCAAAGGCTCTTGCCTCCCTTATAGTGCCTTTTTTAGGAAAAGTGATGAGGTTAAAATTACCAACATAAAAATTTCAACAAAACACAAATTAAAGGTCATGCTGCTAAATGCCAGGAGTCTAACCATGAAACTGCACTCATTGCAAGCATTCCTAACCCTGGAAAATGCTGACATCTATACATTCAGAGAAACCTGGTTCAAAGTTGCGAACAGCACCCTAGCCTTACCTGGTTACCCATCCTATCATGCATTCAGACTCCAACCTGTGGGCAGTAAAGCCAAAGGAGGGTGAATTTCAATATACACTAAAGACATACACACTTCCAGGCTAGTCAAACAGTATGACACATAGGAGACACTCCAGGTGCAGTTAACTATTGACAAGACCCCAATTCAAATCATAGCTAGCTACCAGCCCCCAAATCTCACTCTTGATGCCCAATCTGACTATTTGGACCTGTATACAAATGCTGTAGATATAGAAAGCTTGCTGGCTGACAGATTCAGCAAAAACTTTACCCCTCTGTCCCCCCATCAGTAAATCAGGACATCCCCATTACCTGCCCCTTCCCCTTATATCTGCAGAACAGGTCATCACTGCTCTCTCAAAGGCAAAAAATATAGCCTCCATGGGACCCGATAACATCCCAGGCTGCATCCTATGTGAACTCAGACAGGAACTTGCAGCACCACTAGGCACCCTATTCAACCAAAGCCTGAGTAATGGCTTCATCCCAGCTGAGTGGAGGACAGTCACTGTCATCCCTTTACACAAAGGTGGAGTGTCCACCAATCTGGGAAATTATAGACCCATCAGCCTAACTAGCCTGATCTGCAAGGCCATGGAATGGATTATCATGGACCTCATCAACAAAGACATTGCCAACATCCAAACACTTGATCCCACACAGTTTGGCTTCATTCAGGGGAGGTCATGTCTGCTAAATTTGGTCGACTACTACGAGACAGTCACCAAAGCCATGGATGAGGGGAACATGGTGCACATTGTCTACCTAGACCTGGCCAAAGCCTTTGACACTATTCCCTACCTGGGCATAATAGATAAACTCTCTCAACTAGACATCAATTCATATGTTACCAGATGGGTAGCAAACTGTCTCACTGATAGAACCCATGTAGTCAAAATAGGGGAAGCCACCTCAAGTAGTAGAAATTAAGTGCACTGTTTAGTGTTTTGTTTCATTTATTCCTTTGTATTCCTTTGTATTTTGTAGCCACTACTGTTATCCGTGTTGTATCTGAGTTAGCTCTGTATACCTAGAACTGTACTTTACGATGTTGTCTGGGAACCACGTGGAAAGCCTTGTTTGCTAGGAACTTACGGAAACGGGTTATCAACCCTGTTTCTACTCCTGTTTTGGCCCTGATCCAGCCATCACGCATGGTCGCTACAATAGTTTTAGCTGCTATTTTATTTTTCTTACTACCAGTGGTACCTGTGCCTATGTCCTATCTTGACTTTTAGGCAAGTACCCTTAATTGTAGCATATACTTTTACCGCTCACTGTAACCACCGCATACTACTGTCCTATTAACGCCACGCAGCCATTGATGTTTTACTGGCACGCAATTGTATATTTACTAAAGCTAAAGCCAATCTGTGTTTAGTGCTGCTTCTGCCAGAACAAACGGCCACAGAGGAAGCGTTGGCTTACCGCCTCTTCTAGGCCTGTTTTATTTAGATGGTGCAGCACCTAAACTACTTATACCTAGCAGGGATCATGCTTGGTAGGCTCTGTTAGAACAAACAACCACAGTGGAAGCGTCGCTTCGCCTCGCCTGGCCTGATTATTTTGATTGTATACCAAGGCGCCTTTTTAACTAGTTATACTTAGCAGCGGTAACCTCTCTGTATTAGCGTTACTCCTTGCTGCAGCGTTCCCTGCCTTAGACCAGCCTCCACGTGGTCTCCCACAACTTCTGGCTGGCGTTCATAGGAAAATTGTAGCTGTTTAAGACCTTGTTCTATGATTCAAATGTCTATTACTGGGATTTTTCCATACTGCTTCCTTTGTTTTTGCTTTTGACTAGTTGCCTATTAGCTCTGTGCACAGATGCACACAAAGTTTGGTATTTTTTGACCTATACACATTGAAGCTATGCTTTATTTCTAGCTTGTATCCCCCCTTGGGATCCTGTTATAATTAGTTATAGATGCAAGGCTGTGAATGTAGTGTCCTGCCATTTCTTTGTAAGCTGCTGATTGCTTGTAACTCATATTGTAGAGTGGGACCCATTTAAACAGTGTGGTAGATCTAGCTTGCTTACCTGATACCTAATCATATAACTGTTACAAGGTTGTTTTTTGTAATCCCTAGTGTGTTTTATTAGCAGCCTAACTTAACCACCTAATGCAATGTGTCTTAATAAGACTATGTACTGACCTGTTCTTTGTTTCAAGGCATATTAACTAGCTAAGTGATACATACTGCATTGACTAATTTATTTTTTCCCCTTCTTTTCTCTCTCTACCTATAACCCTATCAGACTGTACACCTGGGTTCCTGTCCTTCCCTAGCCAAAGAAGCCCCGTGGACATCTTTTTAAGCACCATTCCTGAATAGGATTTTACATTCTCCCACATAAGACTGGCTTCCCAGAGTTGACCGTTTTGGAAGCATGTCCTACTCTTGTACTGCTTAACACTACTGTCCAGGGTATATTTGCTCCCCTACCAGGCTTATCAGCAGCCCCCCCCCCCAAAGTCTATCTTTAAATCCTTTCTCCTTCCCTCCTCTCCTCGGCCTTTGTCCTTGAGGAACCTCTCTCTACCCTGAGCTTATTTTGACTTGGCAAACTCCTGCTTGCTCTGTCTGTTATCCTTCCTGCCCTTGCCACTAGGTGGCACCCTTCACACTACTGACCCTATAACCAGTTTTTTTGGCTATTGTACTATAACTTACACTGACTTTTCCAGTCCATATCTTGACCTCTGCCTTTTGCTACTTTCCTCACGCCTGACTCCTCTACTATCTCCTACCCCCCACTCACCATATAGTCTCCATAACTTTCCTACTCTAAGAGCCCACCCTTACCTGTTCTCCTGCTTCTCTCCTCTTGCCTCATTGTTTTTCTGCAACTGATCATTCACTTGTTTCCTCTGCTCACGCCACTCCGCTCCCCACCCTACCCCCAATTCCCACCCACCCCCAGAGGCCCTACCTTTATAGTAGCTTAGACACTCCCCCAACTATCTAACCTCCTATCACATTTCTTGTACTCTTCACCTATCAATACCCTACTCCTGCTCCTACAACCACACCCACTCTCCACTATCCTCACCTCACTCTACTACTGATACCACACAATCCAACTGTTCTTAACACATCCCACTAGTAACATGACTTTAAACCTTAATATTATCCTTTCATTTCTTCTCCTTAACATCCTTCTCTATCACCATACTCTTACCTCCTATGAATATCTCATACTTAGTCAACCTCCTGTATTAGCCAAACACACCACTTCTACACCTCCTCTACTTAAACATGCTCATATTAATATACTATCAACCTCCCCCTACCTTCCCCCTCTCTACCACAAAATTCACCACTTCAGACTCCTAACCTCCAAACGATTCCACCTAATACCCTACAAAAACCTACAAGTATCTCAAGTCCCACAAACACTATTACTGATACATGGTGACATCCACCCCAACCCTGGCCCCAATACTCTCATCAACCACACCCACTCTAATCTAACTACTAACTGTTCTACCTCACCTTTCTCCCCTGACTCCCTCTGTATTGCTCACCTAAATATTTGTAGCATCAATAAGAAAATCACACAACTCCATGCCTTAATTGATTTCTATGCCTTTGACATTCTCTGTCTCACTGAAACATGGCTCAAACCTAGTACCAAAGACAATGAATTTACTCCCCCAGGCTATAACACCTTAAGACAAGATCATCTCAATAAAAAGGGCGGAGGAGTGGCCCTTCTATACAAATCCCACCTTCAGGTAACCTCAGTAGACACCTTGCCCCCCTCCCTAACTAATGCTGAAATACTCTGTACCAAGCTCCAAGTTAATAAAACAAAGGCTATTTATATCATATGTTCTTACATCCCTCCAGGCAACACCATCAACACACTAGAAAATATCCTAAGCTGGGTCTCCAGCAACTTTCCACAAGAAACCATAATCCTAGGGGACTTTAATATTGACTGGAACTCCTGCATATCTCCCAAACCTTCCATTCACATTAATCTCTTTAACTTTCATCAAACCATTAACTCCCCAACTAGATTACACAAATCAACCCACAAACAAACCATTCTAGATTGGATACTAATTAACAACAACCCCCTCTCCTATAAAACAGGAATACTCCCTGACAATATCAGTGACCATCTCCTGACCTTTATCTGTAAACAAAAATATAACATTACCAAGCAAGCTACCTACCATACCATACACAACAAAACAAATTTTAACCTAGCATCCTTTCAAAGTGAACTCAATGAGTATAACTGGTCAACTCTAAAATACCTCCCAATAGATGAAGCAGTAACCCATTTTAACAATACCTTTCTACAAATTCTACACCATCATGCCCCACCCCGCTTAATTAGATTAAGCTCCAAGGCTGCCCCATGGCTCTCAAAAACTACTAAACAAAATATGCGAGCTAGAAATAAATTATGGACCAAATGGAGATCCACAAAAAACCCTACTGACCACCAGAACTTCAAGCACCTGAGAAACTCAACTAAAAAACTTATCTATCTGGATAAAAAGAACTATCACTTTAAATATCAACAAAACCAAAACCAAAACCCCAAACAATTTTGGTCATGTATGAACAAACTACTCCATCCAGGGAATACCAAAACCCCTACCCCGGCCAGCCTAGCTCAAAGCCAACCCAACATAATAGCCAACACTTTCAATGACTTCTTCTCCCAAACAGTCACCTCTCTGGCTAACACCATGGCACCCCCCATATCCCTCCAAAAAACCACTACCCCAAACAGCACCCCCATACTAAAGTTCCATACTGTCTCCACAACCTATATATGCAAATTATTATCTAAACTCAAACCTTGCACCCCTTCGGCCGACAAACTACCAGCTGAATATCTTCAACTAGCTGCAACCGAACTTGCCTATCCAATCTCCATCTTAATAAATAGAACAATAACTGAATCCAAAATCCCCTCCTGTTGGAAAATCTCCCACATCATTCCCCTTCACAAAGGAGGTAACTCTAACGAACTCTCAAACTTTCGGCCTATTGCCCTACTATCCCCTCTATCCAAAATAATGGAACGCTGCATACACCATCAACTCTTACAACATCTCTTGAGTAACAACTTACTTGTAGACTCACAACATGGGTTTAGGCCCTACCACAGTACATCTACTGCCCTTCTCTCTTTCACTGACACAATAAACAAACATCGTAACAACAACCTGTTCTCCTCTGCACTTTTCTTAGACCTATCGAAGGCATTTGATATGGTTAACCATCAACTTCTCCTCCACACTTTAGAATCCCTGTCACTTGACCCACTAGCACTACAGTGGTTCGATTCATACTTGACAAATCGAAAACAAGCAGTCCTATGGGACAGCCATCTATCTTCTCAACTCCCGGTTACGATAGGCGTCCCACAAGGGTCCATCTTAGGTCCCCTACTTTTCTCTATATTTATAAACAACCTACCCACTTCCCTCCCTAAATCCACCTGTATACAATATGCTGATGATTCCACTCTCATTTGCTCTGCTCCATCCCCTGCTGAACTCCACTCCTCTACCCAATTGGTTTTCACAGCAGCAGAAAATGGTTTCAACATATCTGCCTCCTCCTTAATCCCAAAAAAACCAAACTTCTACTCTTCACCCCAACCCTTAAATCCATCCCATTCACCTTTTCCATTGTGTCCAGCAATGGCACTATCATCAAACCTGACTATTCCACAAAACTGCTAGGTGTCACCATAGACAATCAGCTTAACTTTGACTATCACATTGATTTAACTATCAAGACAGTAAATAAAAAGATAGGAGCCCTTTACAGACTTAAGCCCTTTCTTACCGCCACATCCCGAGTATCACTTGCCCAAACTCACCTCATCTCCACACTACTGTATGCCTCCGCCTCCTTTATTAACATTTCTAAAGCTAACCTTCAGAAACTTAATTTAGCCTACCATAGCATTGCCAGATTTGCAACCGGCTCTCCATTCCGTACTCATCACTGTCTCAACTTAAAGAAACTCAACTGGCTAGAACTTCCAAATCTTATACTCCTGCAGCAATTAGTCCTCACTTTTAAAATTCTACATTACCCCTCCAACATACCCATACTTAACAATCTTATCACACCTTATACAAATCTCACTTCACTTCGTTCAGCCAACAAGCTCCTAGTAGCTACTATAAAATCCCACAATAAAGCAGGAGACTCCTTATTTGCAAACACTATCGGATCACAATGGAACAAACTTCCCACTGGACTGACCTCCCTAGCCTCATGTTACCTTTTCAAAAAACAGATTAGAAAACATTTACAAAATCACTGGCTATGCCCTTGCACAAATCCTGACTAATAACTTATACACTACTTGCTCTCTCAACTAACTTGCTATACTTAATTCTATCTTGCATTTACCCAAAGTTTATTTCTCTCCCGTTCTAGTCTGCCTGTTAAAATGTAAACTCTCTTGTATGATAATTGAGCTTTTCCTCCTCAACCCTCTGTAGAAAATATACTTGTATAAAGCCACTCAAGCCCAGCAATACTGTACAATCTATTTGACCTTACTTTTCTTTTGTTAGTACTTTGCTTGTGTTACTGTTTGATTGATTGTTATTGTTATTTTTTTTACTATTTTTACGAATTGTATCTTTTTAAACTGTAAAAGTATAGTATTATAGTGGAGCTTTTCTCCTCAGGCCTCTGCTGAAAATGGACATGTATCCAGCCAGACTAGCCCGGTTAACAAATGTAAAATAAAATAAAAATAAAATAAATAAAAATGTAACAAGTGCCGTATCCCAGGGTTCGGTCTTGGGGCCTCTGTTATTTAGGATATATTTTTCTGAGGTGCAGGCCAAAACCAGTGGGCTATGACTGACCAAGTTTGCAGATGACTGCAAGCTAGGTGCTGTCATCAATTCCCCTAGTGATGTGGACATCCTCCAAGAGGGTCTCACTCAGACAAATGACTGGTGCCAGAAACATGGCCTCAAGCTGAATACCAAAAAAATGTATTGCCATCCCCTTTGGGGAGAGTGACGTCCCCAAAAATTATCACATTAATAACAATGTCCTAAGCATTCAATCAGTTGTGAGGGATTTGGGCACCCAGGTTGATAGCAACCTGACTTTTGACCACCATGCTGCTTTTGTTGTATGGAAAGTTTTCTATATGGCTCACCTCATAAGTAAGAGTATCTCATCCTGGGACAAGGAGGTCATAACATCCCTGTATTCTTCCCCTATAAGGCCCATTATCGAGTACAACGCCCCTTTCAGCATGTACCTCACAAAGCACATGCAGCAGCTGGGGAGACCACAGAGGTTCCTCACCAGGAGAATCCAGGGCCTCAAACATCTGCCATACACAGATAGGCTAAAAGCCCTATCCCTTTACTCGGTTTCATACAGACTCCTCAGAGGTGACCTCTGTCTGGCATACAAGGCGTTAATGGACCCCAGCTTGATGGGACTGCTGCATATCTGCAAGTCAAGTTCCACTCAAGTAACCTGCACGTGCGGCCTCAACTTGGTCTGTGGCATCAATAAGACTTGTTGGCAGGACAGATTTGTGTCCTAGAGACTCCCTCATCTATGGAATACATCAAGCAGAGTATCTCTTTACCCCTTTTTAAGTGCAACCTGGATAACTGGATGGGAAACAGAAAATATACTCCTGGGATTGCACCGATGTCCCTGCTGGACAGGGGCATCGGGTGCTGATTTGTCAAAACATGGGCTAAAACTCTTGACTAGAATTATAAGGGCTTCAGAGCCAATAGCCTACTAACTTCCTATGATCCTATTATCCTATAGGATGTCATGACATCCAGTGGTGGACTCTCCCTTCACATAGATGGGGGAGTTAGCAATGACTGATAGACCTAGAGATTGTAGGGCATCACTGTAGACTCTGACTGCCTGATGTCATCATTTGCACTGGCTCTGTTACAGAAATTTAACCTTTTCATGTTATCTATGGATACTGACCAAACGTAGCTGCTTCCTTTGAAACTGTAATAGTCAGTTTACCTTTGTTTCATTTTAGAATGGTGCCAAGATATGTAGGTATAGTACATCTGTGATATTTCTCGCATAGTGCTGCCAACTTTGGAATACAATTAAGTGAACTTCCCAGTGTGACTATGCAAATCTGCAAGCCCACATAGTTAAATTTGACTAGTTTATTCACATATTGAACTTCAAAATCTGGTGTGCAAAGTGGTTGCTACTTAATCTAAACAAGATTATTTACCTAAACTAAAAGACCTGACTTGAATAGTAGTAGTGTATTAGAAAATATAGCTACAACACAACACTGTGTCAAATAAAATAGTACTCTTACCATAATAAGTTAAATTGCAATCAAAGATGGTGAGAAAATAAAATTATACTTTCTGCATTGACCTTGGTCACATTGAATAACGGTACTGTTCTAGTCAACTATACAAAAAGGGTGCCATCCATATTTCGTCGTTCTAGCTTATATGAATATGGTTTGACTGGATGTCCTCACCCCAGAGCCAAGAAAAGAATGAGCACCCACCAGTCAACAGCATATAGGCTATGTGTTTTCTTTTTTCATCTGCCCCTTAAATCAACTCCAGACATGTGCCACCCATTCAGTACTAGCAGTCCATATTTGCATGTTTTTTTAATAAACTTTTAAATAAGAAATGTATTTTCTTCTTCGGGTCATAAAGTACAAAACTGATTATCTTGCTGACTGACAAATCTGGCACATTACCCCTTCACCTAGTCACTTGTTGGATATGTTTGTCCTCATTTTTGTATTAAAATTATTAGAATATTTTTGCTTTGTCTTATATGCACTCCTAAATCCATGGTGATTATTGCTCTTCAAAGTTTGCTTGGCATACAAAGGAGTAAAGTCAAACATTTCAAATTTTATACTCACAGCCTCATATTGCTGCTCCAGTGCACAGTACATTTAGAAAATGTATTCAGCTTTCCAATGGTTGGCCCTGCAAATGTATTAGTTATTTCCAAATGCTGCTGGTTATATCTATAAAATGTTTAAATAGGCAAGCATATTGTTGAGCAAATTATGCTCAAACTTATGCTGTAGGCATTAGGTTAGATACTTTTAGATATTATCTGGTCTTGGCAAGTCATAATGTTTCTGAGAAATGCTGAAAAGAAATGCACTTACTTTACTATAAAGAATATGCCTGACTACAACTTTAGGCATAGTGATTTCACTTAAGTTTTTTTCATGCTTCTGCAAGGTGAGCCTTAAACCTACTGGGTTATTATTTTTTGCAGTTCTCATTTCATCTGGTGACATAAGTTCATAGCTTCATGAGCTGTTTCTAGACAACAGACCAGCTAAGCCTTTTAAAGACTTGCCACCGAAATCTCATTGTTGCACCCATCAAATTATTCCTCTTTCTAAAAGGCATATAGGGGTCAGGCTTGCGGCAAATGTTGTTGTTTTCCACCCATTTGTCTAAGTTAGATTTGAAGATGGTGATGATAGTGTTTTCCTTTCCTTTATGGAAAGCAGGAGTTTGTTCCAAAGGTGGGTAATTCTTTCAGAGATCTGTCATGCCACAAGTCCTGTTTATGTTGGGGTACAGACTTAGCTCATTCATCTTGTTTTTGTGTTACTACATATTTTATGGGTATGTAATAGATCAGTAATGATTGTGCCATTTTCAACATTGTAGGGCAGACACAAATCCCAATGTAAGAGTCTGTGGGAGACAGAGAAGAGAAAGTTTGGGGATTTAGGATGCTCTAGGTAACATAGGGAGCCCTTACCTGAGATATATATTTTTTTTCATAAACTGTTGGAGTTTTACAGGTTAGGTTAGGTGTCATACCTCTCAATTTCGTTACTCAAGCATTCCAGACAAAGTGAAAACTAATGGGGGGAAAAGGTCCAAAATCAGGAATGATGTTTAAATATTACTTTATTTACTGAAAAATGTAATAGAACAACATATTTTGTATCAATATTCATTTGCTGAACAGTAAGAAGCATTAAAATTTAATTTTTGCTGTTACTGACTAACTGTACTCTTCGGTGATATACCACAACATCAAATGTTTTGTGAGAATCAGAGCAAAATATCTCGCAAAATCAGGGACAGTTGAGAGCTATTTAAGTGCATAGGGGCAACATTTGAAGGAATGTAAACATTCTTAAAATGGTGGATAAGGATAACAGTAAGAGGCCTAAAAATTAAAGAGAAATCTCTGTCTATACCCCAGTCCCTGTAACCTTAGTCTGGAAAAAGGCCTCTTAGGCAGTGAAAAATCACTCATGAACACTTTTTTTAGTTCTCCCTTTTCTGGCTTCCTACCTCAAGTCTGTTAGTAGACGGAGGTGTAAGAGTATAACTGCTGAGAACAGAGTTGTGAGAATTACTAGAGCACTTAAAACCCCTGTGTTGCGATATTGCGACCAGGGGATGACACATGGAAGAGTTATGATCAACAACAACAAAAACTGCTCACCTAACCCATGTATAAAGAGATTGTGAAGAGCAAAGGTTCTGCACTTTACAGTAGCCCCACACCAAAAATAATTCAAATGAGTGTTAAAAGGTTTTAAAAAATGACTGGTAATACCTGTGATATATACAGGTTAATCATATGACTAAACAATTGTATTTATGGTATTAATGTTTCAGATTTCTAGGTCTCATTTGTGGATTAGCTAATCATTCATCCAGCTCCCTTCTCTCCTTTGACACAAACATAAAAAAATGAATAAATAAGATATGCAGAGTTCAGTCATAAAGATAGCACAGTGGCACGGGGGTAGTGTTATCATCTCATAGCAAGAGGTTCTCTAGATTGCTTCTCAGCTGGAGTGCCTTCTGTGGGGTCTACATCAATTTATTGAAGGTTCATTCCCACAAACATTAATTCATCGAACCATATACAGCTAACATTGACTTCAGCGAATGTTTAGTTCAATGTATTACTTTCCTAGGGAAAGTAACAAGTTGCTCAGCAGCTGGGCCATTGCACAAAGCACAGTATTTTAAACTCACCCAGGAGGGGGACTGTGCCCCCCTAATTATTGATATATATATAGATATAGATATATATATATATATATATATATATATATATATATATATATATATATATATATATATATATATATGTATATACCAACTTCGGGATAGCACTACGGTGAGGAAAACAGCAAATTTCTGATTCTCAGCAACTCATTTCTTTCCTTGGGAAAGTCATTCATTGAACTGAACGTTCATAGAAGTGAATGTTCACTGTATATGGTTCGATAAACAAAGCTTCACAGAAATGAAACTTTGAAAAAGTAATATAGACCCTTTCTATGCAGAGTATACATGACTTCATGTCTTCCCTGTGTTTATGCATTTTTTTGGGGTGTTCTGGTTTCCTTCCACATTCCAAAGAAATACAGAAATACAGTATATAGTTGGGCACACTAAGTTGGCCATTGATGTGAGTGTGGGTGTGGGCGTGTGTGTGTGCGTGTGTGTGTGTGTCGGTGTCTGTCTGTGTGGTATAGAACAGCTGTGGCAGAGCTAGCAACCTAGCAGTCTGAACATTGGCTCTAGGTGATTATCACTGTTGATGTGACACTCTGATCCCATATGGGAAAAAGAGCTTATGGATGGATGAGCAGAGGTTAGTCATACAATAACATAATTAAATAAGACCACAGCTTCCAAGTAAAGGTATTTTAAGAAATGTACAATTTTGTAAGCTCGCCATTTGAAAGATGATGGATATGGGAGAAGAAATGTACTTATATTTGTACTCTCTTAAAGAATTGCACACTTTGGGAATAAACTCCTGCTTTCCATAAAGGAAAGACACAAAAGAACAGCATCAAGAAACACTGACCTTGGTAATAGAAACTGGCTTAAGGAAAGTGGAACTTAACCTTACAAGCAGCAAAGGAACATGTGCTGGCAGTAAGATATAGACGAGTAACAATATAGAGCTGTACTCTTGTTGGAATATTCTTCTCACATGTTTTCTCAAGAGAGTATGGGAATACTTACAAGGGCTGTCATGAATTTCACTGAGGAACAGTCATTCATAGATCCCTTTTACAATCATGTTAGGTTTAAAAAAACACTTGTGCCAGATCAATCTGCATTATATTAAGAACATTTTCCTCTTTCCTATGCTTTGTAAATATGTAGTTGATTTATGTAAGCTCAGGGGATCTGGACAATTTGTCCCAAAATGGAGGGTGGGTGTCTAGTAGCTTGGTTTCTACAAAACACTTTTGTTTTAATCTGTACTACTGTTTTACAGGTAACTTATGAGAATCAAGCAGCCATGATTATCAAATGTGCTGAGTGACCTTCAGTCTTATATAATAGAAAGTGACCTGTCCTATGCTCTGCGTTATAACCCAGCTATACTATTACACAGTTAGAGAGAGAAAGTCGCTCCAGTGTAGCAGTGAGCCACACTATGGAAAACTCTGTCATTTCTTTAGACTTGTATACCAGTCATGTGTGTAGATTACAAAGCAATCTTGGAGAAGATGGATTATGTGTTTGTGAAGATGCTACTTACTGATTCTGACATCTTAAGGGGTGGGGAGGATTTCAGAATTTATGTGAAGAATGACTGGACTACATGGATGGCTGACACTGGAAGAAATGGTTTCTTGGATTTGAAACACAGAGGTGAGCTGTTGTTAATCATCTGTACAGCCATGTGGAAACAACAAGGCTACCTTGAGAGAATGAAATAGGGAGGAAGGAACCACTCTGGTTAGTTGTTACAAATTCTCTATGAATATCATTGTGTTGATAACAAACACCATGCTAAAACACAATGCGACTTACATGGTCTGAAATCTGAGTCATGACAACGGTATCTATCTTTTAAATCTAGTCCATGATACTCCACTTTCAAGTACATTTAGTTCTAGGCAGTCTGTCTTAAGACTATTGCTACACTAGCCAGAAGACTCTGTGTAAAGTGTTTCCATCTGCCTTAAGGAAGGACACATAACTCCTGAACCTGATTGACTTCTTTGAATCAGTCTCCAGAGCCATGGACAAGGGTAAGGTGGTCCACACAGCCTATCTAGACCTTGCCAAGGCCTTTGACACCATCCCCCACTCCGGAATCATAGATAAACTTACTAAGTTGGGTATTAATCCCTATGTCACCCAATGGGTTGCTAAATGGCTTACTGATAGAACCCACACTGTAAAAGTAGCCGACTCCAAATCCAGCTCCAGACAAGTGACAAGTGGAGTACCTCAGGGTTCAGTCCTGGGGCCGCTCTTGTTTGGCATCTACTTCTCTGAAGTACAGGTCAACACTAAGGGACTCTGGCTAACAAAGTTTGCAGATGACTGCAAAATGGGAGCCATTATTGAATCCCAAATGATGTGGATACTCTACAAAAGGGCCTTACAGAAACAGATGCTTGGTGCCAGAGCCATGGGCTCAAGCTCAATGCCAAGAAATGTATTGTTATCCCCTTTGGGAAAAAACATGTATCCATGAATTACCATATAGGTGGCAGTACACTAAACACAGAAAGTGTGATAAGAGACTTAGGGACACAGGTGGACAGTGGTCTCACCTTCGATAACCACATCGCCACAACAGTCAGGAAATCCTTCTTGTGGCACACCTCATCATGAAGGGCTTTTCATCCAGAAAAAAGGAGGTCATTGTCCCACTGTACTCATCCCTCATTAGACCCATTATAGAATACAACGCCCCATTTGGTATGTACCCCTCAAGACATCTGCAACAACTGGAAAGGCCTCAGAAATACCTCACTAAAAGAATCACAGGCCTAAAGCAGATGCCCTGCTGACCGCCTTAAAAACTCCAGCTATACTCTGTCGCATATCGCCTACTCCGAGGCGATCTCAGCTTAACATACAAGGCCATGTCAAACCCAGAGCTGTTGGACATGCTACACTTAAAGAAATCCCAATCCCTCAGAGCTACACGCTCCAGGGATCTAAACCTTGTCATCACAATAAACAAAACATGCTGGAGGGATAGGTTCCTGACCCAGAGACTCCCCAGACTCTGGAATAGATTGCCCATACATGTCAAGCAGAGTGCCTCTTTGGACCTCTTCAAGAGGAACCTTGACGATTGGATGGGAGAAAGGAAATTCACCCCAGGGATCACGTCAGTCGCCCTGCTAGACAGGGGTCCAGGAAAGTAAATAATGTGGGAAGAAATAGCCAGTGAATTGTTATGGCTAGGCTTGTATAGGCCCTAGGGCTGATAGCCTAGTACCAACCTATGAAACCTATGAAACCTATAAGATAGGATAGGAAAAATATTGTGAATGTACATCCAGTGGTTGACATGAATGTTGAAAGTAGCTAGCGTACTTCCTTGTCTAATGTGTATAGATAGTTCATTCCAGAGGTGAGTGATGAGCTGAGATAAGACAAGGACAGGAATGAAGAGTGTCACCTTTGTTGCTTGCAGATAATGTACCTTTAGCCTCATCTAACCATGAACTCTGACATGTACATGACAGATTTCCTGCCAGGTATGAAGAAGATGGAAAGAGAGGTCACACCTCCAGCTCTGAGGTTGTGTCTCCCTTACGGATAAGACTGGTTTAATTTCTTAATCTAGGGAGTACAGCTGCCTTTACTGCAGAAACTGATGCACTTCATGACCTTGTTTAATACTGATGGCAAGACAGACTATGTGAATAAAATGCAGATGTGGGACAAAACTAATGCAGTCTTTGGTGGTGAAGTGCAAGTTATGTTCTTGTGCATAGTTTCATTTATGGTCATGAATAAGTGGTGGCTTCAGGTACAAGCAGTGAAAATACAGTTATACTTCAGTATCACTAGATGTACTTTCTTGAACTGGGTGGGCAGATCAGTGATGTGGAGATGCTCTGAGACAAGCTAAAGTGAGGTGGTTTAGTTAACTTATCAGGATGCCCCACAGGGTGATTCCTTCTGCAGTAGTTTAGGCAAAATTCAGTAAGACTGTGCTCTGGGGAGACTCAGGATATGCCATATGGGATATATCTCTCAGTAAGTCTGTAAAAGATTCAACAGAGTAACCTGCACTCAATGCCTTGTAACACAGAACTAGCTTTACCTGCTTAGCCTGTTACTGCTGCAACACTCAACAACAAATTTAAGGAATCTGAAATGGGAGTTAGTCTTTTGGAGACTGTTTTCATCTGTTTATTTCATCAAGGGTAGTTGGTTTCACTTAGCAGCAATTGGTTAAGATTGGGTTCTACCTAGTTTAGCAGTGATTAGTTGGGATGGTGTTTCATTTAGCTTAGCAGTTATTGATTGGGATTATGATTTATCTTGTTTAGCAGTGAATGGATGGAGTGATGTTTCATTTAGTTTAGCAGTGATTGGTTGAGATGGTGTTTTATCTAGTTTACAGTGATTGGCTGGGATGGTGTTTTATCTTGTTCAATTTGATTGGTTGGGATGGTGTTTCATCTAGCTTAGCAGTTATTGATTGGGATAATGGTCATTTTGTTTAGCAGTGACTGGTTGGAGTAGTGTTTCTACTATTTTAGTAGTGATTGGATGGGATGCAGATCAGCAGGTGCAATAACATTTGGAATTTTTATTTTATTTCTCAATTTCATTCTATCTTACCAGGCTTGTTCTTCTTTTCTTATACCTGAGTTTTGTTTTAGGTTGCAGTTAGTTGTTATCTCAGTTTGTTCAGAAGTGTGGTGTGAGTTCAGTTCATGTATTAAAGGCTGAGTCTGAAGATCAGCCTGTGTGTGTGTGTGTGTGTGTGTGTGTGTGTGTGTGTGTGTGTGTGTGTGTAGGTAAGTGGTAAATCATGGAAATTATAAAAAGTTCAAGGTTATTGAGTCTTGCAACCATTATGCCTTGACAGTTCCCATACTAGACTGTACTTCCCTCTTAAGGAAAGATAGATCAGTTATACCCCGGGTGACTTTATAAATACCAATCCAGTATTCCAGGTCCCATTTAAAGCAAGATAGTGTATTGCACTGCATTACCTGCTGAAGAAGCCTATTCCAGAGGTGATGGAGATGCTGAGTAATGAATCTGTCTCTCCACCTTGCTATATCAATCTCCTGAAGCAGGTTTAGATCCCTTTTTTCTGGTTTTTGTGAGACTTTTTGATTTGTGAACATGCAATACTGTGTCCCTGACTACCTGGCTGACAAGTTATAGGTCTTTGTTAAGAGGCCTGTAAAACACAGGAAAGAAGGACAATGATTTTAGTATTTTCTGGTAACCTTGAGATTTTAAACCTGTGATCCTCTACCTTAGGAACCTCTGAGGTATTTTCAGCTGTTTAATATGCCTGGTGAGGTACATCCCAAAGGAGGCATTACATTCTACAGCTCTTCTGATTAGTGCTAAGTGCAAGAGTACATTAACATATTTAGGTATGGATGATATTCCATTGGTAGTCAACTCCATCAAGTAGAAGGATTTCCTGATAATGTCCGTTACATGCTGATCATAGAAGAGGCAATTATCAACCCAAGTTCCTAAGTCTCTTGACTAAATTTTAATTTTGAAGTGGAGTGTTGTCAATGCAGTCTGTTGGGAATGGTTTGACTGCCAAATGAGATGATCTTGCATGCTTTAGTGTTTATTTTAAGTTCATTTTAATATACCAGGCATTTATAAATCTAAGTCCCTAATAGGTTCATAGGTTCATGCTAGGCTATCTGCCCTAGGGCATTTATAAGCCTACTGGAGTGTGTTTGGCTTTCGCCACCCATTTTAAATTAATTTTGCTATGCCCTTTTTTGAGGTTAGTATACTGTGCCTCTGTCTAACAGTGACACAGAAGTGATACCCGGGCTAAACCTACGATCTCCCATCCACTCATCAAGATTCCTCTTGAAGAGAGTCAATGAGGGACTCTGCCTAACCTGGACTGGGGTTTTATTCCAGAGTGAAGGGAGCCTCTGGGTTATGAATCTGTCCCTCCAGCATGTCCTATTTATTTCAGCGCTGAGGTTTAAGTCTCTCGAGCGCATAGCTCGATGGGATTTGGATTTTCTGAGGTGCAGCATGTCCATTAATTCTGGGTTAGACATGGCTTTATACGTCAGGCACAGATCGCCTCTGAGCAGGCGGTATGCCACTGAGTAGAGCTGGAGTTTCTTTTACTGGGCAGCATATGGCATCTGTTTGAGCTCTTTGATCCTCTTGGTGAGGTACTTTTGGGGTCTTTCCAGTTGCTGCAGGTGCCCGGTAAGGTACATCCCAAAAGGGGCATTGTACTCAATTATGGGCCTGATGAGGGATTAGTAAAGAGGCATGATGACCTCCCCTGATCTAGATGTGAATCCTTTCATGATTAGGTGGGCTATATAAAATGTTTTTTTAACCACTTTGGCCACGTGGTTGTCAAATGAGAGATTGCTATCAACTTGGGTCCCCAGGTCCCTAATTACTTCTTCTGTACTTAACGGATTACCACCTATGTGGTAATTTGTGGGCACTTTGTTTTTGCCAAAGGTGATGACTATACACTTTTTGGCGTTTAGCTTGAGGCCATGGCTCTGGCACCAGTTGTCTGTTTCTATGAGGCCCTTTTGGAGGATGCTTGTGTCAGCTGGAGAGTCGATTATGGTGCCCAGTTTGCAGTCATCTGTGAACTTGGTCAGCCACAGTCCTTCCGTGCTGGCCTGTACCTCCCAGAAATATATACCGAACAAGAGAGGTCCCAGGACTGAGCCTTGTGGGATGCCACTTGTAACTGGTTTGGAGTCTGACATGGCTCCAGCAATTCTAACCATGTGGGTTCTGTCCTTGAGCCAGTTTGCAACCCATCTAGTGACATAGGGGTTTATATTTAAGCTGGTGAGCTTAACTATAATGCCCGAGTGGGGTATTGTATCGAAGGCTTTTGCGAGGTCCAGGTAAGCTGTGCGGACCACCTTCCCCTCGTCAATGGCCTTGGTGACTGTTTCAAAGAAATTAACCAGGTTTAAGAGGCAGGATCTGCCCTTAACAAAGCCGAACTGGGTAGGATCCAGTGTCTGTAGGTCCCCAATATCTTTATTTATGAGGTCCATGATGATCCTTTCCATAGCTTTGCAGACCAAGCTAGTCAGGATTATGGGGTGATAGTTTCCAGGATCCGTTGAGGGACCACTGTTGCTGTCCGCCACTCTTTGGGTACATATCCTGTAGTAAGGCTGAGATTGAACAGTAGTTTTATGTTTGGGGTTAGCTCTTCTTGGAGTTCATGTAGGCCGCAGCCTGGGACACAGTCTGGTCCCATTGATGCTGTGTTTTTTGCTTTGGAGAGGGCAGCTCTTACCTGAGCATCTGAGATGTCAGGGGGGCAGCACTCTGCTGGGATAGATAGTTTCCCTTTTGGTGGGGAGGGGGGGAGAAGTTTGCACTGAACCTGTCAGCTAGGATGTTGGCAATGTCTGTGGGTTCGGTGTATTTTTTGTCATTTTGGACTAATTCTGAGCATATCTGGAAATTCCCACCCAGGTTCCTAACATAACTAAAGAAAGCCTTGTGATTATCCTTAGTGTCCTGTGCAATTTTTCTCTCAAAGTTGGCCTTAGACGATTTTATGAGTGCCCGTAGTTTTTTGCTAATACTGATCAGTGATGCCTTCCCTTTTTGGGATTTAGCTCTATCATGTAGTAGCTTCCTCCTTCTATTGTATAGTTTGTTTATGGCTGGGGTCCACCAGACAGGACGTCTGCCTTTGGAGGATTGGGTCTTGGTTTTATCTGGAATTGCATGATCCATGCATTCCTGAAGGTGTTCATAGAATGCGTTTATAAAGGATTCTGCAGTCTTAGCCGTTTTTTCCACAGGCCCGGGGGCTTTGAAGGATTCCACCTCAGTTTTGAGAAGTGTGAAATTTGCTTTAGAGATGTTTTTCACTGTGGTTTTCAGGGCAAGGGGTGGAGTCGGGATGTGAATATCCAGTGAGATTAGTCTATGGTCTGATCTTACCAGTGAGGGATACACTTCTGGTCTGGAGCATAGAGTCCCCATGTTGGTGATGATCAGGTCCAGTATATTTTCCCCTCTTGTGGGAGTGGTAACAAGTTGTTCCATAGCATTTGAGTTTATAAATTCTAGGAAACTTTGGGCTAGGGTGTTGGAGCTAGAGTAATGCTCCCAGTCTATGTTTGGGTAGTTGAAGTCGCCCAATATAATGGTGTTTGGAGAGACCTTCATATTTTCCAGTGTTCTCAGGAAGGCCGAGTAAGGTTCCTGGGTTTGGGATGCATGTTTATTAAGTTTAAGAAAAAGCCTTTTCTAGGCATGTTATGAATTTTGCCTACTGGAGTGTGTTTGGCTTTCGCCACCCATTTTAAATTAATTTTGCTATGCCCTTTTTTGAGGTTAGTATACTGTGCCTCTGTCTAACAGTGACACAGAAGTGATACCCGGGCTAAACCTATGATCTCCCATCCACTCATCAAGATTCCTCTTGAAGAGAGTCAATGAGGGACTCTGCCTAACCTGGACTGGGATTTTATTCCAGAGTGAAGGGAGCCTCTGGGTTATGAATCTGTCCCTCCAGCATGTCCTATTTATTTCAGTGCTGAGGTTCAAGTCTCTCGAGCGCATAGCTCGATGGGATTTGGATTTTCTGAGGTGCAGCATGTCCATTAATTCCAGGTTAGACATGGCTTTATACGTCAGGCACAGATCGCCTCTGAGCAGGCGGTATGCCACTGAGTAGAGCTGGAGTTTCTTTTACCGGGCAGCATATGGCATCTGTTTGAGCCCTTTGATCCTCTTGGTGAGGTACTTTTGGGGTCTTTCCAGTTGCTGCAGGTGCCTGGTAAGGTACAACCCAAAAGGGGCATTGTACTCAATTATGGGCCTGATGAGGGATTAGTAAAGAGGCACGATGACCTCCCCTGATCTAGATGTGAATCCTTTCATGATTAGGTGGGCTATATAAAATGTTTTTCTAACCACTTTGGCCATGTGGTTGTCAAATGAGAGATTGCTAGCAACTTGGGTCCCCAGGTCCCTAATTACTTCTTCCATACTTAACGGATTGCCACCTATGTGGTAATTTGTGGGCACTTTGTTTTTGCCAAAGGGGATGACTATACACTTTTTGGCGTTTAGCTTGAGACCATGGCTCTGGCACCAGTTGTCTGTTTCTATGAGGCCCTTTTGGAGGATGCTTGTGTCAGCTGGAGAGTCGATTATGGTGCCCAGTTTGCAGTCATCTGTGAACTTGGTCAGCCACAGTCCTTCCGTGCTGGCCTGTACCTCCGAGAAATATATACCGAACAAGAGAGGTCCCAGGACTGAGCCTTGTGGGATGCCACTTGTAACTGGTTTGGAGTCTGACATGGCTCCAGCAATTCTAACCATGTGGGTTCTGTCCTTGAGCCAGTTTGCAACCCATCTAGTGACATAGGGGTTTATATTTAAGCTGGTGAGCTTATCTATAATACCCGAGTGAGGTATTGTATCGAAGGCTTTTGCAAGGTCCAGGTAGGCTGTGTGGACCACCTTCCCCTCGTCAATGGCCTTGGTGACTGTTTCAAAGAAATTAACCAGGTTTAAGAGGCAGGATCTGCCCTTAACAAAGTCGAACTGGGTAGGATCCAGTGTCTGTAGGTCCCCAATATCTTTATTTATGAGGTCCATGATGATCCTTTCCATAGCTTTGCAGACCAAGCTAGTCAGGATTATGGGGTGATAGTTTCCAGGATCCGTTGAGGCACCACCTCTGTGGAGAGGGACCACTGTTGCTGTACGCCACTCTTTGGGTACATATCGTGTAGTAAGGCTGAGATTAAACAGTAGTTTTATGTTTGGGGTTAGCTCTTCCTGGAGTTCATGTAGGACGCAGCCTGGGACACAGTCTGGTCCCATTGATGATGTGTTTTTTGCTTTGGAGAGGGCAGCTCTTACCTGAGCATCTGAGATGTCAGGGGGGCAGCACTCTGCTGGGATAGATAGTTTCCCTTTTGGTGGGGAGGGGGGGGGGAGTTTGCACTGAACCAGTCAGCTAGGATGTTGGCAATGTCTGTGGGTTCGGTGTATTTTTTGTCATTTTGGACTAATTCTGAGCATATCTGGAAATTCCCACCCAGGTTCCTAACATAACTAAAGAAAGCCTTGTGATTATCATTAGTGTCCTGTGCAATTTTTCTCTCAAAGTTGGCCTTAGACGATTTTATGAGTGCCCGTAGTTTTTTGCTAATACTGATCAGTGATGCCTTCCCTTTTTGGGATTTTGCTCTATCATGTAGTAGCTTCCTCCTTCTATTGTATAGTTTGTTTATGGTTGGGGTCCACCAGACAGGACGTCTGCCTTTGGAGGATTGGGTCTTGGTTTTATCTGTAATTGCATGATCCAGGCATTCCTGAAGGTGTTCATAGAATGCGTTTATAAAGGATTCTGCGGTCTGGGCCGTATTTTCCACAGGCCCGGGGGCTTTGAAGGATTCCACCTTGGTTTTGAGAAGTGTGAAATTTGCTTTAGAGAAGTTTTTCACTGTGGTTTTCAGGGCAGGGGTGGAGTCGGGATGTGAATATCCAGTGAGATTAGTTTATGGTCTGATCTTACCAGTGAGGGATACACTTCTGGTCTTTAGCATAGAGTCCCCATGTTGGTGATAATCAGGTCCAGTATGTTGTCCCCTCTTGTGGAAGTGGTAACAAGTTGTTCCATAGCATTTGAGTTTATAAATTCTAGGAACCTTTGGGCTAGGGTGTTGGAGCTAGAGTAATGCTACCAGTCTATGTTTGGGTAGTTGAAGTCGCCCAATATAATGGTGTTTGGAAAGACCTTCATATTTTCCAGTGTTCTCAGGAAGGCCGAGTAGGGTTCCTGGGTTTGGGAGGGTGGTCTGTAGCAGGCTATAAACTGCAAGGCAGTTTTACGCACTGTTAGTTGCACATGGATAGTCTCTGATGCTTTGTGCTGTGCCACCAACCTGGAGGTGTGGGTATCTTTGATGAATATTGATACTCCCCCTCATTTTGTGGTTCGGCCCAAGTTTTGGGGCCGAAAAGCATGGTATGAGGTATAAACTGGTAGTGCTGGGGTGCTCTCGGGAGCCTTGAACCAGGTTTCTGTTACTGCACAGATATCAATGTTCTCCATGCTAAGGAGAGTTTTGAGTGCATGCATCTTGAGGTTTAGACTTCTGGAGTTGAGTAGCATTACTCTTAGTTTCTTATCTTTTTTGATACCTATGGAGGTGGGTTTGTCTTTTGAGTCTTGCCTAAAAAAGGCACTATGGCGGTAGCAAGAGCCTTTGTCAATATCTGAAAGCTCAGGGGTGACAGGTGCAAGCCGTCCTTAGCGAAGCATCGTAGCTTGTCGAGCATGTCATCCTAGGTTGACAGGCATTGGATCCCCTTTGAATGACACCAATACTTAAGCCAATTGTTGAAATTGATCATCTTGTCTTCATATTGTGGCATCATTCTTGGTAAGGGTAAGATTCTACTCAAGGTCAAGGTCATACCGGCCTGGGCTACATGCTCAGAGAGCTCCTCTATGTCTCTTTTCATGTAGTCCAGGGAGGTATGTCTCAAGTCATTCACACCAGCATGGACAATGGCTGAGTCATATTTGTACTTGCCTTGGAGTGACTTGAGTGCTTGTGTTATGTGGTGGATCCTAGCACCCGACAGGCAGCTCATCGTGACCTTCTCCTTGTTCAGCCTGGTGAGCGGGATGTCAGTGTGTCTGATGATAGAGTCACCTATTACAAGTGTGTCAGGTGTGTTGTTTACCCTTAAGGGTTGTTACTGTTCAGCACACTGGCTTTGTGAGCTATGTGTTGCACTTGTTTTGTTTTGGGGTAGCGGTTGCTTGGGTGTCTGCTTTGGAGGTCTCTGCTGCTTAGGCAGATTTTTATTTAGAGCCTCCGAGTATGTTTTTGTGTGTTTATGTGTTTGTTTTGCTGTCATGGTAGCTCTGTGTGAGATGGGAATTGTAGTGAGTGTGTTTTCCTTCTCCTCCTGACTGGTTTCGCCAATACTGAGTTGAGAGAGCTTAGCCTCCAGTATGGCTATATGGGTGCATCTCTCACATGTGTTGGAATTTGTTGGGAGGAGGAGAGGGTTGTCTGTGTACATGAGGCAGTTGTAACATTGCCTCAAGATTCCCAGATTCACCAGCTGGACCGGAGAGGAGATTGACAACTGACCTTTGGACATGCTAGAATAGTATTGGGAATTCCTTTATAATTGAAATAAAAGGGCCAATGGGGAACGAGGTACTCAAGGGGAGTTTGTGAGGGTGTAGTGCTTTTAATATTTTAGTGCTGACTTATGTAATTGCTTTAGTGAACAAGTGCCAGGTAACTTAAATGCAATGTGTTACCAGTAACTTAAATGCAAAAATGACAAACAGTAACTTTCTTTCAAGTGAAACAAGGAAATAAGTACAGTAAGCAATGCAGATATCACTAAGGATCCACAGAAGCACTGAAAAGCCTCGTTTTAGGTGGAATTAGTGTTTCAGGGAAATAACAAGCAAACAAACAACAAGCATACAAATAAAGCTAGATTCAGCAGGCCTGGATCTAGTCTATGCTACAGCAAACAACGCGTACCAATTTCAGTAAGAACCAGTTCAAATATGCAGGCACTATAAGCCTTTAACCAGCAATTCCCAGCTCAGAAGGGCAGAGTTCAGCCTCTCCTCCCACAAGAGTGCAGACCACGAACCCGTTTAATGTAAAATAACTGGCCTGAAGCCCAATTGCTTATACCAGAATTAATACACTTTTAGAATAACAGACACTGAGCCCTCAATCAGCAGTTCCCAACTTAGAAGGATGTAAGCAGACACTGAGCCCTCAATCAGCAGTTCCCAACTTAGAAGGATGTAAGCTACCTGTCCTGCCACCACAGTGCAGGCCACAAACCTTCCTAATGTAAAACAACTGGTTTGAAGCCCAAGTGCTTAATCCAAAAGACTTAGAATGATGGCTACACTTTAATCAAGTTACTACCAAGCAGTAATAAATACAATTGAATACTTTAAAGAATGCCTGGATTAGTGCTCAAGTTATACAAACAAAGCTAGATTCAGCAGGCCTGGATCTAGTCTATGCTACAGCAAACAAGGCGTACCAATTTCAGTAAGAAGCAGTTTAAATATGCAGGCACTATAAGCATTTAACCAGAAATTCCCAGCTAGAAGGGCAGAGTCCAGCCTCTCCTCCCACAAGAGTGCAGTCCACGAACCCTTTTAACGTAAAATAACTGGCCTGAAACCCAAGTGCTTAAAACAGAATTAAAACACTTTTAGAATAATAGACACTGAGCCCTCAGTCAGCAGTTCCCAACTTAGAAGGATGTAAGCTACCTGTCCTGCCACTACAGTGCAGACCACAAACCTTCCTAATGTAAAACAACTGGTCTGAAGCCCAAGTGCTTAATCCCAGTAATAAATACAATTGAATACTTAAAGAACCTGGATCAGTGCTCAAGTTATATACAAACAGCTAGAGATTCAGCAGGCCTGGATCTAGTCTATGCTACAGCAAACAAGGCGTACCAATTTCAGTAAGAAGCAGTTTAAATATGCAGGCACTATAAGCCTTTAACCAGAAATTCCCAGCTATAAGGGCAGAGTCCAATCTCTCCTCCCACAAGAGTGCAGTCCACGAACCCTTTTAATGTAAAATAACTGGCCTGAAACCCAAGTGCTTAAAACAGAATTAAAACACTTTTAGAATAATAGACACTGAGCCCTCAGTCAGCAGTTCCCAACTTAGAAGGATGTAAGCTACCTGTCCTGCCACTACAGTGCAGACCACAAACCTTCCTAATGTAAAACAATTGGCCTGAAGCCCAAGTGCTTAAACTAAAAGGCTTAGAATGAGTTACACCAAGCAGTAATAAATACAATTGAGTTCTTTTAAGATGGCGCAAAATAAAGTAGGAAGATACACAAATACAGTAAAAGCAGATCATTTTTTTTTTGAGTGAGCAAATGAGATGGGCCCAGGAGTTACAGGACAGAAACAGGTGCAAATGCAAGCCTTCAAATCAGAAAGTTGAGAGAGATGGAAGACCGCCCAAATGGCCAATAACTACAAATTCTGGGCCAGAACCACTCCTTATGTGGTAGACAGGTTACCTAGTGCTTACCACTCCTACTGATAAGCTAGAAGGTTTCCCTCCAACACAAAAAGGCTTGGGGGCTCAGAAGCTTACAAATAGTCCTGGATACAGCAAATCTGTATATGGAACACTAATTACATGAAAGGTAGGAAACAGGCTTACAATTTTTTTTTCAGAAAAGTAGCAAAAACAGTAGTAAAAACAATTCACATGCAGTGCAAGCTGGCACACTTGAGTATGTAGCAATATTAGTCCACACACAGTTTGAAAAAATGTAATTAAATTAAAAAGGACTAAAAGCAAGTGCAGAAAGGGTTTACTAGGTAGAATGAGATGGGACTGGGGGAGTGTCCTAAATCAAATCTACAGTGGGGCGGGCATTACAAAAGCCACCAAATTTAAACTACAATAAAGAACAGGGAGGGGGAGTGGGGAAAAGTTTCAACAGAGATGTGAGGAATCAGAGTGCAAATTATAAAACCAAAAAAATATATACTGATCTCTGTATATTTGCAGAACACTAAGACAACAGATATCTAAGCAACAATTTAGCTCTATAATACAGAATAATACAGAAAAATATACTCAGCTCTATATATTTGCAGATAGTCTTGTAAGGCTGTCTCTCAACACACAGGTCCACTTTAAATGCAGACTGCTGCTTTTAACAGTTCAAATTAAGGGAACCTTGAGTTAACAACACACAAGCAAAAGAAACCTTCAACAGAGATGTGAGGAATTACAGTACAAATTATAAAACCATAAAAAATATACTGATCTCTATATTTGCAGAAAACTAAGACAGCAGATATCTAAGCAACAATTTAGCTCTATAATACAGAATAATACAGAAAAATATACTCAGCTCTATATATTTGCAGATAGTCTTGTAAGGCTGTCTCTCAACACACAGGTCCACTTTAAATGCAGACTGCTGCTATTAACAGTTCAAATTAAGGGAACCTTGAGTTAACAACACACAAGCAATAGAAACCAAAATGGGGGGGGGGGGAGTTTCAACAGAGATGTGAGGAATCAGAGTGCAAATTATAAAACCAAAAATATATACTGATCTCTGTATATTTGCAGAACACTAAGACAACAGATATCTAAGCAACAATTTAGCTCTATAATACAGAATAATACAGAAAAATATACTCAGCTCTATATATTTGCAGATAGTCTTGTAAGGCTGTTTCTCAACACACAGGTCCACTTTAAATGCAGACTGCTGCTATTAACAGTTCAAATTAAGGGAACATTGAGTTAACAACACACAAGCAATAGAAACCAAAATGGGGTGGGGGTGGGGAAAGTTTCAACAGAGATGTGAGGAATCAGAGTGCAAATTATAAAACCAAAAAAATATATACTGATCTCTGTATATTTGCAGAACACTAAGAAAACAGATATCTAAGCAACAATTTAGCTCTATAATACAGAATAATACAGAAACATATACTTAGCTCTATATATTTGCAGATAGTCTTGTAAGGCTGTCTCTCAATACACAGGTCCACTTTAAATGAAAGACTTCTGTATCAGTGGGGGATTTGATGATGACTCTCATTTCACGACCATCTGCAAACACAATTTGCCATAGGCCTTGTTTTTTAGTCTGTATGTCAGAGAAGTAAATAAGGAACAAAAGTGGTCCCAGCAGTGAGCCATGTAGGACACCATTGGTCATCTTCATGTTGGCTGGCTCTGCCCCGCCAACCACACCATGTGGGTTCTTTTAGCCAATTATCTAGCCATATTACCAGACAGTGGCCTATTTGTAAAGCATTTAGTTTACAAATTATACTAGCATAGGGGATAATGTCAAATGCCTTTTTCTATTCAAGGCAGGCTGTGTCTGCGCAGAGCTGGATCATGCTCAAACTGGGCCCCTAGCAGGGTAATGAATCAGCCTCCCTCAGCCATTCTGTTGTCTCATTAGTTGACTGACTCTCCCCAATTGCCATAAACACAGTTTAAACCTGTCAGTGTGCATACTATTTTCCTATTTTCTTTCACAATGATTACAGGGATTTGATTTAAATGTTTATTTCAAATTGTATGACAAAAAGACTGGCCATTTGCTAAACAAAACTAAATTCATTTTGGAAACAGAGTTGGCATAAGCAAAAGAAAACTTTTCTTCTATTGAAACTCACATTCCTTGTCAATACATTGAAATTCACATTCATTGTAATGCATCAGGCCAGTAGCAGATTATGTGTAAATTTACATTTACAGGGATCTCTGTCAGATGATTGAGTTTTCAGAAGCTTGAAATTCATATGGTTGAGACCATATGATCGAGTTTCCGAAAACTCAAAAGGTTTTGAATAGAGATTGCAGTATAGTGTGGAAATGGAAATTACCCTTTTCCTCACTGTACTGTGATCTCAGAGTTGCTATGTTTAATTTGCAAGGGGTGTGGGGGGGCGCAGGGGGGTTTGCTCCCCTGCAAATCATTAAACAAGTTAGATTTTGTGGGGCTTTTTTGTTTTGAGATGTTTGAGTTTTCAGAAGCTCGATCATATGATCTTGACCATATGAATTTTAAGTTTCTGAAAACTCAGTCATCTGATAGGGATCCATCCACAGACATCCCTCAAACCCAGCAATTATAGCTACATTGATGGCCACATTCTTCACAAATTTCTGTGTTAAAAACAAAACAAAAAAAAAACAGCAATAACTACAGTGATAACCAAAGTTACATATTTCAAAGTTGTTTCATTCAGATATACAAATCTTCCAACTTAAGTCAAACACACACACACACACACACACACACACACACACACACACACACACACACACACACACACACACACACACACACACACACACACACACACACACACACACACATGCAGACTAACCCTATAAAGCAAGACTAAACACTGTTTAAAAATGACTAGATGATGAGAGCATATGGTACTTTCATCTATAGAGAATCCCAGCCGTAGCAATGGTTATAGCTACTTTGTTGGTTATATACACCTATTATTGTTATGAAGAAATAAATTAGATGTACTTTATTGGTAGCTTTGGATAAACTACATGAAATTGTATAACAATCACTAGCATCACACAGTAAGTTCCAGTCATGTGTAGCACAGTTCAAACAGAAGAGTACTTATGAGAGCATAAGAAATGTTAACCACCTGATAATATATGGTAAATCAATACACACAATCTCTTTAGAAGAAAAACTTAGATAGATAATTTAACATTAAAGAGAACTATTATTAATACAGAGGTTGTTGCTGGCAAACAACTTTGCATTTCAGTACTTCATCTACAAATGCAGTGTCTGCTACTCTTAAAGAATAAATTGCTTATGTTACATTAAAAAATGGGATGTTGGTGATGTTGTCATAACATTTCCTGAATGAGATCCGTTATGCAATACTGAATGGCTGGAAAATCCTAACATCAGGTTCATCATTGCTAGGCATGTAGTCTTAGACACCATTAAAGAGCTGAGCCCAAATTCTAGTTTTCAATTTCAGTAAAACTATTTTCATCTTTACATTTACAATTATCACAATGACTGAATTTAATTTAAAGCTAGTTAACTCACTTTATTAATGTCACATAGTAGGTAAATGAAAGTAGAAAGATTCAAACCCTTCACCCTTGCCACGGGAGGCAGCTCATTAACAAATCAGAGTTTAAGTCCTTTGTGCTAACTGTCAGAGTAAAAGTTTTAAATAAATATAGACATTTTACAATCCAGTCATATAGAGAAGACTGTACCACATTAATATGCAATAGTCACTACATAATAGATCCTGAAGATCAGATAGTTCCGGTCATCACTTCAAATAATGCAGACTGTATGACCTGACAAATGTCAACCCCTTCTGAGTTGCTGGAGGCTATAAAGAAGGTACTGCAAAAAATACATCACCAAAATGCAACATGTTTAGACTACTAAAGTGGATATTTAGACTGTATTACATAATCCAGGCCTAGTAATTATTTATTCTGTAGTGCAATAAATGGAACAATGAATAAAGCAAAGCAATTAAAGGCAATATAAATGGTGCAGCAGCTTTTGTTTAACAACTCACAACTCGTAAAAAAATCAGAAATGTTACTGCCTACAGCATATTATTTTGGCTGGGTGAGCAGAGACTTGCATGCGTGTAGGACACCTACATCTCATTTTTGACCTATGTCTTCTCTGACATTAGAAAAAGCTGTTCTATCTGACATCACTCAATACACATCTGATTTACCTGAAGAATAGCAAATAATGATGTATTGTTGCAGCATACACCATCAGAGTCAACAGACCCAGTATGTGAACAAATGGGGCTTTCTGCAGGGTAATGAATCAAGCCCCTGCCAGCCATACTGATATCCTATTATTTATTCTCCCCATTTACCATAAACACTCTTCAAACTTGTCTGTGAAGCTATTTTCATCTTTACTTTTACAACTGCACAGCAAATGGATTTTATTTAAAACTTTGATTTTAAAGTTTATAGAAAACAAAACACTCAGCCATTTTCCAAACAAAACAAAACACTCTCACGTTGAAAACTGACTTAGTATAAGAAACAATAAACTTCCATACCCTTGAAACTCACATTCAGTGAATATGTACCTGGCCACCCCTTAAATTACAAGAGATGTTCTGAGATTCGTAATCAAGTAGCATGTAGTGAAATACTTACTAAAGTGTATGAGAAAGGTATAGAGATTCATAAGCCAAATGATTAATGAATTTGCTAATAGTCTGGGACATCCCACTGGACACAAATGTCTGTTTTCAGGAACAGCCCAGGAGTACTGTCTGCTGACATAACTTGGTAGTCACATAGAAAGCAAATGAAGGCTAAGGGAACCATACCATGGACTACAAGAAGCAGATCTTTAACAGCTCATAGTGTAATTCCTCTGCACTAGGTGATAGGCAAATTGTTGTAGCCCAAACACACTGAATTTCACACCTGTGTGACTCAAAAAGAAAAAAAAAGCTAAATAAAAAAGTATTCATAATTAAAATATTGACATTAAACTCATAGATATCAGGATGTCCAGTTTATTCACAACTAAGTAATAAACAAACTGTTAGAATTTAATAGAGCAAGGAAACCAGGAATCACATCCAAAGAACACTGCTCATATGATAATGCTTCCACTTACTACAGTTCTCTTCCTTCTTTTACACCCTTATCCAGTCTGGTACATGGGTTACTAGGCTTGTAGTCCATGGGACTGTTGGGAAGCCTATCTCAAATTTTCTGTTGCCTCAAAGCACTGTCTGGTTAAGTCACTTGCTCAAGTACAGGGCATGGCATAAATACGAGACAAAATTTGAGTTGTTGTTGTTGTTGTGTCTTTCAGCTTTTCCCAGTTAAGGGGTCACCACAGCAGAACTCCAGTCTGCTAATGATTGGCAGTAGATTTTTACATGCCGAGTTGCCAGTTCTGATGCATAACCTTCAATGAAGGTATGCCCATTCACGCATATCTCCAAACAGAAGATGCTCTAGCTGAGAATCGAACGGTGTTCTGCAAAATTTGAGTCAGATAAGAAAACACTACTTTAAGTCAAAACAGAACAACAGGTTTTGCATCAGCATGTATTTTTTGACCCACTTAACTATGAGAGTGCATGACTAAAGCTGACAGACTGCAGTCCTCGATGATTAAAAAAAGAAACAAAGCACTAGGAAGCCTGGCAGCTGGTGAGGAGGATTGAGATTCATGCCTTCCATTGCTAAGGTACAGCATTCAACTTTGTGTGACCCTGAGGGAGTCATTTAACTAAATAGTGGCCTTAACTGAGTTATTTTATACACACACACACACACACACACACACACACACACACACACACACACACACACACACACACACACTATCCTCTACCACTCTTCATGGTGTGTGTACTCCCAGAAAATGTTTTGCATCATGCATACTTTCAAATTGGAAGAGCTCCCAGGAAATATATTCTACCTTGTAGCCTGAGCAAACTGGGGATTGTGTTTGTGAGCAACTGCTTTTTTTAAATGACTTTTTAATTTTTAAAAACTAGATCAGCAATGGACTGTTTTACAAACTGATGTAGCATGGTTGCTCCCACTGGGCCAAACAGGTCCTAGGTAGTTGCCCAGGTCACCTTGTGCTGGATCTGGCACTGTGTGTACATTGTGACTGCTATCAACAAATTGTAATACCTTTTTGAAGAAGTTGTTCAGGTTCAGTAGACAGGATCTATGTTTTGATAAGTCAAATCACTGTAGTTATAGCCTGATGAGATTTTTAATGTCTATATAAATCAGATCTGCTATAGTAGAAGCACCTTTAAGGAATGAAAAACTACTGCTGTACACTATACTTCTGGGACTGAGATTGTTGCCAGGCCCAAGCTAAGTAATGTATGGAGAGGTCCCACCAGGGCATATTTAGTACTATTTAACCAACAGCCAAGTGTGCTGTCTGGGCCCAGTGACAACATTTTCTTAGTTTTGACAACACATTCAGTGCATGTTCTTTAGCACCTATTGGGGTTTGAAGGTTATATGTATTGCAAGGCTTTGAATAGTCAAATCAGGAGTGAACTTTGCACTAAATTCATTTACTAGTATATTGGTAATGACCATCAGGTCTAAGTAGTCTTCTCCATTTAGTATAAGTTTTGTACATTGTTAAGTCTTCTTTCGTAGTTTTCTAATGTAAGTAAAGAAAAACTGGTAACTGTCCTTGGCTTCAGATGCCAACCTAATTTCACGGACTATCTTAGTAAATCTAATTCTATGTAAAATTCCTAATATTTTCCTTGACTTGTGGGTCTTTAGAGCTGTTGCACTGACTGAATTTTTTTTCTCTCTCCTGATACTTAAACATTCCGTTAGTTAAGTATCTTTCCAATTAAGTAAGAAGATAACTAGCAACCTTTTCCCTTAAACAACCTAAAGCCCCTGAAACCAAGATATTGGCAATCAAAGACTTCAAGCACATAAATCTCCTCAAATTCTGTGGGAAAACTCACTTATGACAGCATCACCTCAGCTATTCCCTCTGTATACGGATTTACAAATGAATTTTGTACACACATAAATAAATGTGCAGAATTGACAGTATCACCTAGACCCGGATACAATGGGAAATTTAAAAATGAACTGTGGTTTGTCATAAACAAAATTTACAATAAAAAGAAAACTAGCTTGACCAATGCTGGAAAAAGAGGTCCCATGCTTATTATGAATGCAGATGATTACAACACAGTATTATGTAATATGCTGAAACACCTCATTTTTTTATGAAAAAGTGAACTTAATAAAGTTAAAAAAATCTTATAGACATAATGATAGTTGGTTGTAAGGCTATCTTTGCAAATGGTGTCATTACTGACACGATGTATACATTTTTTAATATAGATAAAAGTATTAGCAAGTTTTTTGGGATACCAAAAATTCATAAAAATCAGGAGTGGTCTCCTTTTAGACATAGTTTCAGCACCAGCATCTAAGAAAGAGACGATCTCCAGATTTATGGGTAGGGCATTGTACAAGTTAGTTGAAAATTCTTTCTGTTTTGTCAGAGACACATTTCATTTTTTAGAGACGATAAAAGGAGTTGCAATAAAAGAAGAGGAATGGTTAGTCATCGTTGATGTTCAATCCCTCATCATTCTTCATGATGTTGGAGTTGAATGGGTAGCACGCATGCTATACAAACAAGAAGAAAGTATAGTAGGAGAAGTTAAACTTATAATGAAGAGTACTGAACAGGTTTTAAACAAGAATTTCTTCATTTTTTTCCTTTGTGATAATGATATGCTGTGCATGCGTATTGGACTTATGTACCCATACTTGCACAATACATCAGTGCAGGAGAAGTGATGGAGAAAACTGAATCTCCACTGCTGTTTGTTTACTTTTTTTTTTAACTTTTAAAAAATAGATATTTATGGGGACAACACAAAATATAAGGAACATCAGGTATGTCTCTCTCTTCTAGTTTTGCAGAACATATCTAATTTTTCTCATATTTTGGCATGTCCTTCAGTATATGCCAAAAGAAAAGTCTGAACAATCAATAGTTCTTCGGTCCCCAGACTTTTTTCTCTTGGTATATGCTCAATTTACAATGGGTACACTAGTTGGGCTGTCCAATCACTGTGCTCATTTTTGAATAATAATGTGACATTATTGTATAAATGTTAATAATGTTAATATGCAAACTTTTTTTAAATCACTGCTAGGCAGAACAAATCTTATAACTTGCTGTCTGGCTAGCAACTGTGTCACAAAAATACTTCCTTTAATTGCTTCCAATAGACTGACGAAATCCTGTAGCATGTTTCAGGTATCATAACTGCACTGTAAAAACACAGGATCTACATACACATTATTCTGTTGTACCATGTAACTTTCAGACACATACTTAACAGTATCTGACAAAATTATTCCTGCAGAACAGCAAGGAAACAAACTCGGATATATATTTTTACACCTCTACCAGGGACCATATTTTTAATGAGATGCAAATATCTTCCAAAGTGTGACTTGGGCCCACTATCCTGTTTTCTCATTGGTTTGCATTGTGGGTCACACATGACTGATCAGATACTCACATCCACTGACTAGAGCATCATCTTAAATAATCAGAAGGAGATCCTGGAGAAAGAGCTAAAAGGAACAGGTAACACAAAAAGCTGTGGTGCCAGCACATGTGCTCAAACCCAAGTAGCTTCATCAAACCCCAAACTCAGACAGGATAATCAGTAAAACAGCTATACCGACCCACCTAGCAACAGAATAGGGATGCAGTACCAGCAAAAGAAATATTGTAAAACTGCAGCCACAGAGCTAGAAGGCAGTCAAAATAGGATCATAGGAGATTAATACGCTATCAACCATTCCATGCCTAGCTGTTTCATCCCAATGTAATACCATAGAACTGCTAGTTAATGCCCAATATTGCATTTAGTAATGGCTGCCCTTGTCGGGGAGGGTTGCAGGTTGCAGTAAGAACTTATGGTGCCCCATCTACTCTTCCAGGTTCCTATTGAACAGTGTCATGCCTATTTGAAAGATGTGGCAGTCTATGTGAGATAAAGCTGTCTCTCCAGCATGTCCTATTTAAGTCGCAGGCCATATTTAGGTCCCTGAAACTGGTAGCCCTAATCCTGTTTGATTTACAGATATGCAGCAAGTTCATTAACTTTAGGTCTGAGATTACTCTGTAAGCCAAGCATAAGTCTCTCCCTAAAAAGTCTATATGATACAGAGTATAGTGACATGGATTTTAGTTGGTCTGTGTATGGCTCATGCTGGAGACCCTTAATCTTCTTAGTTGGAAACCTCTGAGGTCTCTCCAATTGATGCAGGTGCTTTGTACGGTATATGCTGAATGGGGAGTTATACTCAATTATGGACCGGATTAGTGCCAAGTATAGAGGGGTTATAACCTCTTTTGCTCTCTAGGTGATGCCTTTACTAATCAAGTGTGCTATGTAGAAAGCCTTCTTTACTACAGTAGACACCTGTTCAATGAAGTTAAGGTCACAATCAACTTGTGATCCCAGGTCCCTTGCCACTTCGTGGGTACTTAGGGTATTGTTGCTGATTTGATACTGTGAAGGGATGTTGTTTGTGCCAAAGTGAATGATGATGCATTTCCTTGCATCCATTTTGAGACTGTGAATAAGACACAAGTCGTCGGTTTGTGTAAGACCCACCTGGAGTATACTGACATCATTTGGAGATTCAATAATTGCACTCAGTTTGCAGTCATCTGCACACTTGGTCAGCCACAACCCGTTAGTTTTGACATGAAGTTCTGAGAAGTACATACCAAACAGTAGGGGGTCCAGCACTGACCCCTGCAGCACCCCACTGGTAAGAGGTCTGCTGGCTGATGTGGAGTCACCCACTTTGATAGTGGTAGTGGATAGTTACACTGCCTTACAGAAAGTAAAGACATACTTACAAAGACAGATAAACAAGTAGTGTACAATAACCATTCATGTCCTGACTGCATGATGACCACAGTCTAGCAGCCATGAACTGAAGTGTATTGCAGCTTGCATGTGTTGCAACTCATGTTCAGATATGAATATGTGTTTGGGAAAAGTGTGACATCTGTGTGTTGATAGTGGCTCTGTCTGCTGCAGCTAAGGCACATATTCAAGTTTGAGTAAGGTAAGAGTGGTAGCTATAGTGAGGAATAGGAAGGCACTGAGGAGTCAAATTTGGTTTAGGCAGTGATCATGAATGGAATTAAGGTTTAGGGAGAGAAATTTAAGATTAGGGAACACTCAGTTATAGAGCTGGATAGAATTTTTGGTTTAGGGAGTAATCTGGGAATTGAGGTATAGGGAGCAGGAGGGATATTTATGGTTAGAGAACAAATAGGGAATTTGGTTTTAGGGAGTGAGAGGTAGTTTTCAAGTTAAGGAGTAAGGATTCACATTAGGGTTAGGAACTGAGTAGAAAATTTAGTAGGGTTCTGCAAGGGCTATGTAGTTTACTAGGACTGGGTTGTAAGAGATCATGTAAGTGGAAGTAGGACACTTGATGTTTAAAGCATGTGACAATGAAAAAGTAAGCCATAAGCTAATAGCATGCAAGCACTTGTAGTAGACCTTAAACAAGCATATGAAACTGCATACTCAATTAACTTACTAAAAATACATCCATTGAAATAGACTAGAGATTTTGCCCAGACACAAGGTAATCATCAGGTAAAAGCACTTAAATATTGCTAGCAGGGCAAATTACATCTGGCACCCATTTGGTTTATGAACAGTACATAGATTGAAGATTCTAGCTACTCTGTTTCAAAGAATAATTATTCCATACTGGGTGCATTATGAAAATGATAAAACTGGACTATATGACATTTTACTAATCACATAAGCTAAATAAGTTATAATGTAGGTATTTTTTTTATGATTACAACAACTGTTCACACAAAGTGGATTCTCATTCTGAATTCTGAGTAGTTATATCTGCTATGCTGGACTTTAAAGTTGTCTGTAAGGGGTCTCTGTTAGGATGATGCATTAGTCCTGAAGCAACAGTATCAAAAGATGCCCAGACATGGGATTACAGTTCAATACAGAAAATATAAACTAATTACCAAGTTATATGCACAAAAGACTACAAAAGGAGCCATCCCTGACATTTGCACATGAATCAGCATTTCCCTTGGAGGATCCAGTACTGATACCACTGGCTGAAAGAGATAATGCATTTATCAGTCCAGTCTAATAGGATTTGCTTAGTTACAGACAGACAAACCTTCCTTCCCCAGTGCAAAGCAAATAAGCAACTTTTCCATTTCCATGAAGTCATGGGCATGGATGAATCAGAACCTTGCCTAAACTTATTTAAAACTATTACAGTCCTTTTTGTTGGATTTAGTCCCAGAAGAAAAAAAAGAAGGGGTAGACAGACTGATTAAGGGAAGTCTCAGAGACCACTTTTTGCAGGAAGTAATGCTTTGTGAAAGATTATGTAGTGCTCTTTGTAGTGCTGATGTGGGCTGTGACCGCAGGTTTCTATGGAAGGATGTACTGGTCATAAGAAACATATATCCCAAACAATGCACTTCAAATCCTAAAAAAAAAAAAAAAAAAAAAAAAAAAAAAAAAAAAACTGTTTAGGAAAGGGAAGGGCAAGACAGTCATTCAAAAAGTCAAGTCCCCAAGCTCCCATAGGTCCTTTAATAACCAAACAGTGATAGCACTACAGGAATTTAAAACAGATTTTAAATTATATGATCCATTTAAATACAATAAGAATCAAATGAATGCAAATAACTTTACATTTTATTCAAGTTGTCATAAAATGTGGTCCAGGATCGACTTTTTTCTAATTTCAGACGCACGAATGTTTTTTGATCCCTATACATACATACAAGCTCGACATTTGTCGGATCATTCTAGGATCACATTAATTTTCAATAAGGACACTAGTCATAAGATACGTTTTAGAGGTTATAATTGGACATTAAATCCATATTTATTGAATAAAGAAGATGTAATAAAAGAAGTTCAAGAGTCCTTTAACCAATTACTAGCTAATCTTTCAGAACACCGTCATCCGTCTGACATAGAATGGGCAACTACCAAAGCACAAATTAGAGGAATGTTTCTCCAAAAGGCTACTTATTACAAGAAATTACAAGTGAGAGACAAACAAGAATTGGAAACTAAAATTAAATTACTGGATTAGGATCTAATTGGAAATTATAGTAAACAAACTGAAACGGAGTTATTAAAATGTCAGAAGGACCTTTTTTTACTACAAAACAGTAAATTATCATTTTATGAACAGAAAATGCTGGTAAAATACGCCAATCACATACAGACCCCTTCAAAAGCATTAGCACGTATCATTAATCAATCGAAAATACCTTCTCAAATCTCTGAAATACACTTTAATAATAAAACATATACCAATACTGAAGATATCATGAAGGCATTTGAACTAATATTTTCTCAAGTATATGGTATGCAGCAGGAAGTAAATATAAATAAGAGTAATAATGATTTTCTGCAGAAAATTATCTTTCCGAAGATTGGTGATGAGCTTCATATGAACTTATTTAAACCAATTTCTTCAGAGGAAATAACTGATGCAATTAAGAAGTTGAAGCCATATAAAGCTCCGGGACCGGATAGTTTGACCACGGAATTCTATAAAACTTTTAGTGATATATTGGGGAAAATACTTCCACAGGTATTTAACTATATAACTAACAATAAAATTACTGACCCGCATTTTAATGCTTCGAAAACTATTCTTATACCGAAAGAGAATGCTGATTTACAAAACCCGGATAACTATAGACCTATTTCACTTTTGAATATAGACATGAAAATTATGACATCGATTTTGGCTAATAGATTGAAGAAGGTAATTAACCTGATAATATCAGAAGAACAAGCCGGTTTTATAAATGGTAGACAAACTACAGATAATACGTTATCACTTCATACACTGATTTCTTATGCCACTCACAGGAACTTTAATGCGTATGCACTCATAACTGACGTGCAAAAAGCTTTTGATAGAGTGAACTTAGAATGTTTGTTTGATATATTAGCATGTTTTAATATACCTCAAGAATTCATTTTAACTTAAAAAAAACTATATAATAATCCTTATACAAATCTGGTTATTAATAGGAATCTCTCAAAAATAATTCAAATTAAGAATGGTACCCACCAAGGATGTCCGTTATCTCCTATATTATTCAATCTATATTTAGAACCATTATTTCTACATATCAAACAAAATATTTATCACAATGCTCCAATAATTTATGGTACGAAGATTTCCATGGCTGCTTTTGCGGACGATCTGAATATTTACTGCACAACACCTGTTTCAGATATTAAGAAAATATTAAAAGCTGTGGAAGACTTTGCAAAAATATCTAACTACAAAATAAATTTAAAAAAAACAAGGTATTCCCAGTAAAGACGCCTACACCCTTCTCGCTTTTACCATTGGTAGGGCAGGTAAAATCCGAAGAAAAAATAAAATATTTAGGGGTTATTTTTTCAACAGATAATAGAGACTTTTACGTAAATAATGTTAAGTTAATTTTGGAGCAGATAGTCGCTGATTTAAAAAGATGGGATAATCTGAAATTACCAATAATGGCAAAGACCTCAATTATTAAAATGAACATACTTCCCAGAATATTATATATCTTTAGAGCTACTCAAGTTCAAATTTCCAGGAAATTCTTCAAAAAACTTCATACAGAATTAGCTAGATTTGTATGGGAACCTAGAAAAGTTAGGATATCTTATGACAAACTGATGACTCCGAAAAACAGGGGTGGGTTGGAACTACCGAATTTTGAAACATATTATTTAATAATAAATGCTAATAGAATTCTAAGAGTAGTTAACTTTGATAGGTTCAATTCGAAATGGGCTCCTAAGTGATTGATTCTAAATCATAAACATGTTGCTGATCTGGGTATTAATTGTAAGGCATTACCTTTTTTAAATAAAGATACCCTTAAAAGGTACGCTTTGATGGAGCATATCAGAATATATATAATATCAGTACAAAGTCTGTTTAACTCACTAAATCTCTTACAATATATGATGATTTTTCAACCATTTCATAAAAACCCGAATTTGAAAATTGGTAATCAGTTGATAGACCTTAAGAAATTCCCACTTATAAGTAACTTAACCATACTCGATTTATATCCCTTTCTAGGTATCTCAATACATAACATACTAAGAGAGATGGATCTCCCTAACTCGTATTTAATTATAATAAGACAGTTAAAGGACTTATCAATAAGCTATTTTAGTAATAGGAATTTCAAAATTAAAGAAGAAGATTTAAACATTTGCCTAAACTTATGGCAAACTTTAACACAGGAATGTAAATATATAACAGCATCATATAGTTTGATGAAAGATGTGAAATACAATAACCAAATGCTTTTATCGAAATACTGGAAGGAGAAATTGTTAACGATTGAAGATAGTAAAATAGTGAGAGCAATTAACTTAACCTTAAAATCAGTGTCCTTCAAAAGTTATTATTTACTCAGTTGATGATATTTAATAATGCGACATACGCTGCCTCACGTTACATAAATTTAACTCAAAAAATTCACCCAAATGCCCATATTGTATAGATCAAACGGCTGACCTTTTACACATGTTCTGGAGTTGTAAATGTATTTTTAAACTCTGGAATTCTTTGAAATTCCAACTACAAAAAATGTGATATCAACAGTCTACACTTTCTTGGGAGTTTATGATTCTGCATATTCCGCCAACTAATTTGGATAGATCCCAAAGGATCATACTCGTAAATATTTTTTTGTTAATGAAGCTGTATATAGCTACAAATTGGTTGAATCCATCCCAGACTTCATGGGAAAATTTCAAGAATGTAGCGATAAAACATATCTTAGCACACAAATTATTAATTAATGATCATAAGAAAAGTGTAAATAATACAAAAATATGGGAGCAAATCTTTAACATTGTCTTAGCTTAAGGTTCCAATCCACTTTTCTCCAGGAAGTACAGACTAATTATGGAGTTTTCTATAGATAAGCCTTATATTGATACTAGATTTTTATTCTCTTTTTCTGTAATATCTATTTAGAAGTATATATTTATGTATAATGACTCTATGTAACTGTTGGAAGCATTCATGTATATATTGTAAATATGTTGTAGTATTGTATTAACATTTGGAAAAAAAAAATAAAGAATTATTATTGAAAAAAAAAAAAAAAAAGTCAAGTCCCAACCAGAAAAATGGTTCTTTGTGTCTTTTTTTTTTTTTTAACTGTTTCCTATATTGTTTATAACACTCATACAACAGACTATCCAAACCAGGTACTATGGCTTTTTATAATTTCTATGTAACTGTCCTCTGTCCCTCAAAGATATGTTTCTGTACTTCCATGTTTACCTGCATTTTTGTCATAGATTCTTTACAATCTTCTACTCCACAAAATATTACTCCAGGATTTATTGCAACCTCTTTCCCCAACTCTTTACCAGCTACCATTGATCCCTTATAATTAATCATTTTACTCATTTCTCTTGATTTTTTCTAAGCTGTACAGCTTTAAACAGGGAATAGAAATGTCTTTGTTTCTACCAGATGCATTTATGGTTATAGTGTTTACATTGTTTATAATTATAGTTTCTGTTTATTTTTCTTCCTTCCACTTTCTCCTTGTTATTGATCTTCACACAACCAATTTTCCTTCATTGTTAACTCATTTCTTAAAATCTTCCCTTTCTAACCTACATCATGAAGATATTTTCATGAAATTTTAATATTTTGCTCCTATCTGGCCAAATGAAGATTAAGTCCAGTGCAGACCAAAAGTGTTTCTCTGTCTCATAAAGTCTAATACCGTTCTTTGAATCTAACAATTTTCAAAGAAATGACAAGCTTTGCAATGAGATTTTCACTGTAACTTTTGAATTTGCATTCATATGCATTCTTATGTCTATAATCTGATTTCCAAATACCTGCACAATTCCTTTTCAGCCAATGAAATCACATTTCTAGTATAAAAAATCTATACTCCTTTAGAAAACTGCTTTACAACATGCAGATTTTCTGTCATTGTCCTCATTTTAGGTCAATGACACCACCATTTATTTTACTAATGGGGTGTTAACTACATCAGTACTCAAAGAGTGGCTTGTCTCTTTCAAGCAACTGTAAAGTTTCACACATTAAATGCACTAAAAACAAATAATGTGAGTGGCAGCAGTAATAAATTCCTACTGTTGCTCCAGCGAAACAGCTTTTAACACATATGCACTTGTGCTGTGTTAAGTACCCTTTTTTGGTGTTATGTTATTTGTGTGATGAATCACAAAACTGCCATAGTGCAGTAATGATAAATTAAAGGAAAACTCTACAAAATAAAAAGGGAAAATGTATTTGTACTTTTCATCATATCTTGGTATTATCTGTACTTCTGTCACACCAGAATCCTACAAATGGTTTCTTTTTCATGCTATTTTGTTTTTTTCTTTGTCCTTCTTTTGGAAAGAGGTTTGGATCCCTATAATATTACATGGCTTAGACCCTATAAAAGATTTTCCTTCCATTTACACAAAGTCATAGCTATAGCTAAATGTAGTGTCAGGGTGTTTTACAGGTGGTCAAAATGTGATTCACCAAGGCATAAGATTCTGAGGAGCAGAACTTCAGTCACCGTTTCCTATAGTATATCACTGTCAGCCAGATTTCTAAGTGTGTGCTGGTGGTGATGCCGTTTCTTGGAATATTTCTCCTTTATTTGAGATGGTGTGATCATGAGGGTGGTATATACAAGTGCAGGGGGTGGGATGGGGCGTTTCGAATTTTGGGTATTGGTTTCCAGAAATTCTGATCATCAGGGTTTTGATGTTACATGATCCATAGTGGAACTGCTGTGGTGTCCCTATTCATCCTCTTAAGTCTAAGCTGATGGGAAAAAAAAAAGAGGTCCTATCCTTCCAAGATGATGATGACAACAACAACAAAAAAATCTTCTTTGCTTCCTTTTTAACTGTATCAAACTGCTTGTTACAAATATAACAAGCTGCTTGCTAGAGCTAAATGCTATACCTGCAGTGTTGAAGCACCTTACCCCCGATTGCAAAGGCAGAATCAGCAATGAGTTCTGAATGCCAGTACTGGACTGTGCCATACTTAGAGCACTGAAGTGTTTCAGCCCTGGCTGTAAGTGCCATTTTGGCATTCATTTATGAATGTCAGTGCTGCCTTATCATGACAACCTGATACATTGCACTGAGAGCATCTGCCCCTGCCCCTTGCTCTACCATGGCTACCCTTGCTTTGCGTCTGGTTAAAATGGCAATACTTTGAGTCACTAGCTTTTTAGATGGTCTATAAAAGCAATTTTTTTATTTGAATTATTATCATCTGTGATTTTTTTAAGCCGATAAAAGCCTTTATTGGTCCTTTTCATTTTCTTCATAATAGAATATAGGAAAAACATGATTTTATTTTAGTTAAGTATTCAAAGCTGTTTTTCTTTAAAAAAATCCCGACACTTCCTTATTTCTCCATATCCTTGTAAAGTGTAAAAGTTGTCACATGTACTAATTCATCAGTGACTGAAGGTCGTCACTTCAAAGTGTTAGTAAGGTCGATAATGATTGCATGCATGGTCGATTCTGTGTTTTTTTTTTTTGTAGTTAAATTGACAAAAGCAACATTTAATTATCCCAAAACAGAATTATTTGCCAGCTTGTTCATGCAGTACTGTAGTACAACTCATAACTATCTGAATATGAAGAACTCCTAACAACTAATTCTTCTATAGATTGACATTAACTGTTTATAGCAAGACAGCCCCAGGATATACAATTGTAGGTGGTAACAACCACCAGTAAAAAAATGCAAAATCTCTGATGTCTAGACAAGGCCATGCAGTATTAAACAAATTCCATCTGAAACAATGTGGGAAGAATGCTGGGACCTTCATGATCTGATAGGAAAACAAGTGAAAATGAAAAAAAAAGTTTCCTTAGGATTTCTGAGCACTAAGTAACATTTGGAGAAGAACAGGGCTGGTGTTAGCAATTCAGCGACTCCAGCAAACATCAGCTTGGGGACCCTAGCAAGGTTATTCCCATGTCACACTGATATATCCTCAGACTTTATTTATGCTTGGTATATTCAAGCCATTTCATGCATCCATGATAGTCTGCACAAGCACCCTTTTACATGATAAATGGAAACATACTGCTCAGCCTCATAGAGCAAGAAATCTGTCGAAGCCTAAAATAATGTAGGAGGGGCAAAGGCCCAACATAGGGACACATTTTAAATATTGCTCTATAACCTTAAAAATTTGCTAGAATAACAGGATTTGTACTAGTATACATTTTTTGAAATGTATAAGGTCTAAAACTCTAACGCATGTCATAATTTAATGACTTTACTCCTCAATGATTTGCCAGAAAATCACAAATTTTATAAGCAACAGACCAAAAACATGAGGCAAAAAATCTTGGCATTTTGTAAAAATTTGAACAGTTGAGAGGTGTGAATGATAGACATAGACTTGTTATTATTAATTTATTTACTTTCTCACTTATTGTTATTTTGTTAAATCCGGAAGCCAGGAACACTACACAGGCCAATCCAACACTATGTAAAGATGTAAAAACAAATTTTATTAAGCTACACTTAAAGCTTTTTGCTATGCACTAACTTCCTCAGATACATAAAAACATTTGCGCCCTTGAGAATCTTCATTAAGTACTTAAAATGCAAACACGCCCCCAGTTCACTCATAAACTAATTAAAGGTATCATTCCATAGCAATGTTATTGGGTGAAATGAATAGTAAATATTAACTGACACCTGTACATAATGCAAAATAAACTTCTTTGTATCGGAACCTTGAAAAACCTTTTGGGTTATATGAAATGCCTCCCTTTGCAACAATTTGCTAACCGTTAAGCTAACTGGGCTGAACATAAACATAACGCATAATAATATACATTTTAACCCAAGATGCCGTCCTTCAATACACCAAACCATACCAGGTTATGCCAATTGGTATGAAGTGTGATGTCTCCAGATTCTGGACAACATTAGCAGAAGTTTAATAACATGCACACTATAAGTAAATGAATTAACTAAACTATCTAAATCTATCTTGAAAATATGAATATAAATATAAATCAAGAAAGGGAACTACGTACATGTACCACTACCAAGTTAAATCTAAACCTAGTCAACAGGTTGACGTGAAGGGATTAAAATATATAAAGTATCTAAAAACACTGTACTAGTAAGATTCGTGAATATATAATGTAATATAATATAATTATAATATGATAAAATAAATAAACTATTACACACCTGGATATAAAGTACTTAATAAATCCAAACCAATATAAATATCCTAACATGAAATCTCCTTAATATTGAATATAGTAAATAATATGAAACATAAAAATAATATAAAAATATGGAAAATATTAAAAATATGAGAAATATTGAAAATATTAAAACTATTCTAAGCCCGTAACTGCTGAATCGAAACTGACTTAAAACTCTTCAGCAAATTTGCTAATACCAAACAATGACAGTATGTAAACAAAATGTACAAAATTAGGAAAGAAAATTAAGAAGAATAAGGAAAAAATAATAAAAAAAAAATGTAGTCAAAGACAAAACAGCCTCTACAAAGAAACATCAAAACTGCACCAGTTAATTATAAGACTCATCATCTCTTTAAACTTTTGAGTTTGAGGAAACAACTAATAGATAACGAATTATTGAGTCCAGGGGGGTGATAAGCTTCCAGTCTCATCTGCCAAAGGAGCTCAATGCACTCCAATCTGAATGGTTCCGATCCACCTAGGTTGGCAGTGGGAAGTTGGTCTATAACCGTGAATTTAAACTCGTGGCTCAGATTGGCATGGACATGGGTAGCCAAGGCATTATCCATTTTCATTGTCCTGATGGCATTGTCCCACCTGGACAAATCTACAATACTTGCACATATGGCATTCATACATCAGACACCATGATGACAGTGACTTTTTGGATGAGTGTGAGTTTATTTCCAATCTATTCTTGGGCCGAGGATATCCAGAATCTTTGCTTGGTGAGTTGTGTTTTGAAGTTAAGGCCGAGAGGGTCAATGGCCACTTCCTCCCCATCCTGGGATGCCTTGTCCCCGAAACAAATTCTCCATCATTAAGCTTACGCCTTGACTCCTAATATCAGATGGCCCATCACAATGCAATAATATGTTTTCTAAGCTTAACAGACACATGAAAGCTTTACGTACTAATGTATGGCATTTGAAACTTTTCAAAGCCTACAAAGTTAAAGACATTACTCCCAGGGGATTAAGGGTCCGTATACAACCCATTGTGGCCAATATAGATAGCGAGCTTTCTAAGGAATGGGCGGAGGCACAACATTTATCCTCCATGCATTTTGTTGACTGTTTATTAAGGTACTATGATAGGACTATTCAGAGTCAACTCACAGAGATTGAAATTTTGTGTGGGGAGGTAGAAAAATTGAGATCTGAGGTGTTATATTCACAACATGTTTCAGACCTGGCTAAGGACCTCTCAATATTGGAAAAACAGCTTACAAAAAGGAAAATCAATAAATTTAATCGTGATTTGATGGACTATGAAAAAGGGAAACCTTTTGTAAACCATAAATCAGTAAGATTTCAGGAATCTAGGTATATTAATACTAATAATCTCCTTGCTTATGCGTCTGGTTAAAATGGCAATACTTTGAGTCACTAGCTTTTTAGATGGTCTATAAAAGCAATTTTTTTATTTGAATTATTATCATCTGTGATTTTTTTAAGCCGATAAAAGCCTTTATTGGTCCTTTTCATTTTCTTCATAATAGAATATAGGAAAAACATGATTTTATTTTAGTTAAGTATTCAAAGCTGTTTTTCTTTAAAAAAATCCCGACACTTCCTTATTTCTCCATATCCTTGTAAAGTGTAAAAGTTGTCACATGTACTAATTCATCAGTGACTGAAGGTCGTCACTTCAAAGTGTTAGTAAGGTCGATAATGATTGCATGCATGGTCGATTCTGTGTTTTTTTTTTTTGTAGTTAAATTGACAAAAGCAACATTTAATTATCCCAAAACAGAATTATTTGCCAGCTTGTTCATGCAGTACTGTAGTACAACTCATAACTATCTGAATATGAAGAACTCCTAACAACTAATTCTTCTATAGATTGACATTAACTGTTTATAGCAAGACAGCCCCAGGATATACAATTGTAGGTGGTAACAACCACCAGTAAAAAAATGCAAAATCTCTGATGTCTAGACAAGGCCATGCAGTATTAAACAAATTCCATCTGAAACAATGTGGGAAGAATGCTGGGACCTTCATGATCTGATAGGAAAACAAGTGAAAATGAAAAAAAAAGTTTCCTTAGGATTTCTGAGCACTAAGTAACATTTGGAGAAGAACAGGGCTGGTGTTAGCAATTCAGCGACTCCAGCAAACATCAGCTTGGGGACCCTAGCAAGGTTATTCCCATGTCACACTGATATATCCTCAGACTTTATTTATGCTTGGTATATTCAAGCCATTTCATGCATCCATGATAGTCTGCACAAGCACCCTTTTACATGATAAATGGAAACATACTGCTCAGCCTCATAGAGCAAGAAATCTGTACGAAGCCTAAAATAATGTAGGGAGGGGGGCAAAGGCCCAACATAGGGACACATTTTAAATATTGCTCTATAACCTTAAAAATTTGCTAGAATAACAGGATTTGTACTAGTATACATTTTTTGAAATGTATAAGGTCTAAAACTCTAACGCATGTCATAATTTAATGACTTTACTCCTCAATGATTTGCCAGAAAATCACAAATTTTATAAGCAACAGACCAAAAACATGAGGCAAAAAATCTTGGCATTTTGTAAAAATTTGAACAGTTGAGAGGTGTGAATGATAGACATAGACTTGTTATTATTAATTTATTTACTTTCTCACTTATTGTTATTTTGTTAAATCCGGAAGCCAGGAACACTACACAGGCCAATCCAACACTATGTAAAGATGTAAAAACAAATTTTATTAAGCTACACTTAAAGCTTTTCGTTAGTGCTATGCACTAACTTCCTCAGATACATAAAGACATTTGCGCCCTTGAGAATCTTCATTAAGTACTTAAAATGCAAACACGCCCCCAGTTCACTCATAAACTAATTAAAGGTATCATTCCATAGCAATGTTATTGGGTGAAATGAATAGTAAATATTAACTGACACCTGTACATAATGCAAAATAAACTTCTTTGTATCGGAACCTTGAAAAACCTTTTGGGTTATATGAAATGCCTCCCTTTGCAACAATTTGCTAACCGTTAAGCTAACTGGGCTGAACATAAACATAACGCATAATAATATACATTTTAACCCAAGATGCCGTCCTTCAATACACCAAACCATACCAGGTTATGCCAATTGGTATGAAGTGTGATGTCTCCAGATTCTGGACAACATTAGCAGAAGTTTAATAACATGCACACTATAAGTAAATGAATTAACTAAACTATCTAAGTCTATCTTGAAAATATGAATATAAATATAAACCAAGAAAGGGAACTACGTACATGTACCACTACCAAGTTAAATCTAAACCTAGTCACAGGTTGACGTGAAGGGATTAAAATATATAAAGTATCTAAAAACACTGTACTAGTAAGATTCGTGAATATATAATGTAATATAATATAATTATAATATGATAAAATAAATAAACTATTATTACACACCTGGATATAAAGTACTTAATAAATCCAAACCAATATAAATATCCTAACATGAAATCTCCTTAATATTGAATATAGTAAATAATATGAAACATAAAAAATAATATAAAAATATGGAAAATATTAAAAATATGAGAAATATTGAAAATATTAAAACTATTCTAAGCCCGTAACTGCTGAATCAAAACTGACTTAAAACTCTTCAGCAAGTTTGCCAAAACCAAACAATGACAGAATGTAAACAAAATGTACAAAATTAGGAAAGAAAATTAAGAAGAATAAGGAAAAAATAATAAAAAAATTGTAGTCAAAGACAAAACAGCCTCTACAAAGAAACATCAAAACTGCACCAGTTAATTATAAGACTCATCATCTCTTTAAACTTTTGAGTTTGAGGAAACAACTAATAGATAACACATTGTTGAGTCCAGGGGGGTGATAAGCTTCCAGTCTCAACTGCCAAAGGAGCTCAATGCACTCCAATCTGAATGGTTCCGATCCACCTAGGTTGGCAGTGGGAAGTTGGTCTATAACTGTGAATTTAAACTCGTGGCTCGGATTGGCATGGACATGGGTAGCCAAGGCATTATCCATTTTCATTGTCCTGATGGCATTGTCCCACCTGGACAAATCTACAATACTTGCACATATGGCATTCATACATCAGACACCATGATGACAGTGACTTTTTGGATGAGTGTGAGTTTATTTCCAATCTATTCTTGGGCCGAGGATATCCAGAATCTTTGCTTGGTGAGTTGTGTTTTGAAGTTAAGGCCGAGAGGGTCAATGGCCACTTCCTCCCCATCCTGGGATGCCTTGTCCCCGAAACAAATTCTCCATCATTAAGCTTACGCCTTGACTCCTAATATCAGATGGCCCATCACAATGCAATAATATGTTTTCTAAGCTTAACAGACACATGAAAGCTTTACGTACTAATGTATGGCATTTGAAACTTTTCAAAGCCTACAAAGTTAAAGACATTACTCCCAGGGGATTAAGGGTCCGTATACAACCCATTGTGGCCAATATAGATAGCGAGCTTTCTAAGGAATGGGCGGAGGCACAACATTTATCCTCCATGCATTTTGTTGACTGTTTATTAAGGTACTATGATAGGACTATTCAGAGTCAACTCACAGAGATTGAAATTTTGTGTGGGGAGGTAGAAAAATTGAGATCTGAGGTGTTATATTCACAACATGTTTCAGACCTGGCTAAGGACCTCTCAATATTGGAAAAACAGCTTACAAAAAGGAAAATCAATAAGTTTAATCGTGATTTGATGGACTATGAAAAAGGGAAACCTTTTGTAAACCATAAATCAGTAAGATTTCAGGAATCTAGGTATATTAATACTAATAATAAAAAAAGACCAAGGTCCATCTTAAGACATCACAAAGCCACGTCTGATACTACTTCAGAGGAGGAGGCCTCCTCTGTAACGGATGGGGAGGGTTCTTTACGCCAGGTGTCCCCAGCAGCGAAAAGGAAACAGCCCCCCCCTTTAGAGTTAGGGGTAGGAGGCGGGGTGGTAAGAAACATAGGAACAGATTCCGGCAACCTAACCTTACAGTCCCTGTTACAACAAATGGTGACGTAATTGACAATATTCATAATATTTCTTCCTTTGAACTCTCTTCTGTACATACCAAACTATTGAATAAAGGGCTTTCTTTTGTACCTTCATCATTGGTTTCAGAAACTCAGTTATTACAAGATGTTGATGAATTTTGTAGAATACTTAACCTAAAAATCTTTTTTGCAGATCAGGAAAATACTCAAAGATCATCTGATTTTAGGTTTAGGAAATCTAATTTTGTCCCCCCCATGGTCAAACATGTGTCTATTTTCAGAGAGTGTATAATGAAAGAGCTACATTTTTCTAATTTGTACGGGCCCACTGAAAATAATTTAACAGCAGCTGAAAGGCAAGCTTTGGTTGAGCTTGGTAATAATCATAATATAGTTATAACTATGGCGGATAAAGGAGGAGCAGTTGTGATTTTGGATCACTCCTTATATAACCAGGAAGCCTTGCGACAGTTAGCAGATTCTAGTTTTTACATGGTATTAAATGTGGATCCCACTCTATCTTTTAAGAGAGAAATTGATGATTTTTTGGATTTATCGGTGCAACAAGGTATCATTACTACACAGGTAGGCTTGCAACTTAAGGTAGAAGAGCCTAGTTCTCAGTATTTATACATGCTACCAAAGATACATAAAGATCCATTACATCCCCCTGGGAGACCCATAGTTTCAGGTAGAGGTTCTTTAACGGAACCATTGTCAGCTTTTTTGACTTACTATTTGAAACCTTTATTGACGCTTATTAGGTCTCGCATTAAGGATACCACCGAATTCCTTAACATAATCAACGATTCGCAATTAGAATCTCATTGGCTGCTTTGTACTCTTGATGTGGCTTCACTATATACAAGTATCCCACATGATCAGGGAATTCTAGCTGTTTCCTTTTGGTTATACAAATCCAACCTCTATTCCTTAGCCTTTAACAACTTTTTGATTAAGCTTACTGAACTTGTACTACGGAAGAATATCTTTTATTATGAAGGGAAGGCCTATTGGCAGATTAAGGGCACTGCGATGGGTGCCTCTTTTGCACCCATCTATGCAGATTTGTTCATGGGGTATTATGAGGCTAGGTATATATATGATGACCAACATAACAAATTTTTACAACATCTGGATATCTGGCGTAGATATCTAGACGATTGCTGGATGGTGTGGCGTGGAAATAAGCAATGTTTAATTCAGTTTGTGGATTATTTGAACAACAATACTCTTGGCATCCGGTTCACGGTTAACATTGAACATTCAGAGATTGTATTTTTGGATGTTAAGGTTTCCAAACTTGCAGATAATACTTTATCGACCACTATATATCGTAAATTCCCTAAATACAATACTTTATTACATGCCAAGAGTTCTCATCCACGCCACACCATCCGCAATATTCCAAAATCTCAATTCATGAGAATCAGACGTATTTGTTCGTCTGATCAAGATTATTTGGATTGTAGTCTGGATTTATCTCGCAGGTTTTTACAAAGGGGTTATGAATCTCAACTCCTAGCCAAAGCTGAAGGACAAACCAACAGAATGACACGTCAGGATTTATTATGTTATAAAACAGATAACAGGGATTGCAAGAAGGTAAATAACAATCAACCGATACGGTTAGTAACTACCTATGGTACCAACACCAATCGTTTCAGGGATGTCATTAACCAACATTGGGGCATTCTTTTGTCACATGAGGTTTTAAGTAGGTTGTTGCCTGAAAACTGTCAATTTTCCTATCGGCGGGGAAGAAACATGAATTCACATTTCACACATTATAAAAGATACATTCCAAGTTTACCACAACAAAGAACTTTAAGTGGTGAATTATTAAGGGGGTGTTATCCTTGTGGTCATTGTGCTGCTTGCCAACATTTGCAGCAAACAAAAGAATTTTCTAGTAAAAATACGTCCCGAATTTTTGAGATAAGGGTTTTTGCCAATTGCAGTACAGACTGGGTTGTGTATTTGGCAACCTGTAGCTGTTCTGCATTTTATGTTGGGCAAACGTCGAGACCAGTCAAATTTAGAATAGGGGAACATCTAAGTGCAATTAAGAATAAACGTGTTGCCAATGCCTTATTCAAACACACTTTGGAACATGCCTCAGCAATTTTCCGGTTTGTTGTCATAGATAGGATAACCCTTCACAGGGGTTTCAAAGCCGGATGGCACCAAAAACTCAATCAAATGGAAAATAGGTGGATAATCCAATTGGGTGGCTTATTCAGACCTGGGTTAAACATGTTAGAATAGACTTTTTATAATTCATGGATACATACTATGATTCATGGAATGTTGGTTTATGTACCATTTATGGCCTTTGGTTCAAGGGATATTTCAAATTTAATAGGAACATGGAATATGTATATACAATTTCCATGTTTTATTGAGTTGATTTATTGACATCATAAATTTTGTGTATATATTATATACTATTTGGAGAGCCTGAACCAATATTGTGACAGTAGTGGGAATGAATATTTATGGTTAATATAAATTGTGCAGGTTTATTACCATATAAACATATGTGAATTAAAAAATTTTTTTGATCAATTTTTCATGGCCCACAAAAATTTGGTCATGGTACATTCCCTTGTCCCTACAACAATTTTGAGGATATTTATGATAATATATGTATTCTACATGTTTATTATGATGAATCATGACAATTATGGGGGTAGAAATGTTGTCTTTTTCCAATATATTGTTTCAAGTTTTATGCATTGTATAAGGATATATATCACTTTAAATGTGTACTATATATTGGTTGCTCACTAGGGGTCGGGTTTTCTGACTTGTATAGAACTTACAGTATTGACAAAGGCCATGATATGGCCGAAACCGGTATGCTTTACAATTTTGGGTTCCTATAAATACTTAGAGGAACCTGCTTTAAAATAAAGTTGTGTTCGAGTGAACCGTACGTGCTGGCTCATCTTTTTTCAAATTGTTGATTGGTTGGAGTCGTGCACGTTGTCCGGCGTGCGCGTATCCTGGTTCGGAGTTGTTTAGCTGGTTCCTTGGAGAGTAGGCCTAGGCTTAACTTCATTCTATCCTTCAACATGGATGCTTATGATAAAGCAGCTATAATTAAGAGGAACTAGCGGTTGTTATCCCCTGATTTACTCAGAGGACTGGTTTTCAATCAGCTTCCATCGATAACTTTTAGGAGGGCTCCTAACATTAAAGACATTTTGGAATCCAGGCAAACCCCAGTAACCTCAAGATCCGGGATGTATAAATGCCATATGTGCAAGTATTGCAGATTTGTCCAGGTGGGAACAGCATTTATGATCAGAAACAGGAAGTTTCTTATCAGGGGGCCGATACAACTGTTCTAGTGCCAAAGTGGTACACCTTGCCCAATGTTCGGCATGCCCCAGTTTTTACATTGGCAAGACTGAGAGGAAACTTCAGGCCAGAATGTATGAGCATTTGTATGCCATCAGGACAATGAAAATGGATAATGCCTTGGCTACCCATGTCCATGCCAATCCGAGCCACGAGTTTAAATTCACAGTTATAGACCAACTTCCCACTGCCAACCTAGGTGGATCAGAACCGTTCAGATTGGAGTGCATTGAGCTCCTTTAGCAGATGAGACTGGAAGCTTATCACCCCCCTGGACTCAACAATTCGTTACCTATTAGTTGTTTCCTCAAACTCAAAAGTTTAACGAGATGATGAGTCTTATAATTAACTGGTGCAGTTTTGATGTTTCTTTGTAGAGGCTGTTTTATCTTTGACTACAATTTTTTTATTATTTTTTCCTTATTCTTCTTAATTTTCTTTCCTAATTTTGTACATTTTGTTTACATTCTATCATTGTTTGGTTTTGGCAAATTTGCTGAAGAGTTTTAAGTCAGTTTCGATTCAGCAGTTACTGGCTTAGAATAGTTTTAATATTTTCAATATTTCTCATATTTTTAATATTTTCCATATTTTTTATATTATTTTTTATGTTTCGTATTATTTACTATATTCAATATTAATGAGATTTCATGTTAGGATATTTATACTGGTTTGGATTTATTAAGTACTTTATATTCAGGTGTGTAATAATAGTTTATTTATTTTATTATATTATAATTATATTATATTACATCATATATTAACAAATCTTACTAGTACAGTGCTTTTAGATACTTTATATATTTTAATCCCTCCATGTCAACCTGTTGACTAGGTTTTGATTTAACTTGGTAGTGGTACATGTACGTAGTTCCCTTTCTTGGTTTATATTTATATTCATATTTTCAAGATAGATTTAGATAGTTTAGTTAATTCATTTACTTATAGTGTGCATGTTATTAAACTTCCGCTAATGTTGTCCAGAATCTGGAGCCGTCACGCTTCATACCAATTGGCATAGCCTGGTATGGTTTGGTGTATTGAAGGACGGCATCTTGGGTTAAAACATATATTATTACGCGTTATGTTTATGTTCAGCCCAGTTAGCTTAATGGTTAGCAAATTGTTGCAAAGGGAGGCATTTCATATAACCCAAAAGGTTTTTCAAGGTTCCGATACAAAGGAGTTTATTTTGCATTATGTACAGGTGTCGGTTAATATTTACTATTCATTTCACCCAATAACATTGCTATGGAATGGTACCTTTAATTAGTTTACGAGTGAACTGGGGGCGTGTTTGCATTTTAAGTACTTAATGAAGATTCTCAAGGGTGCGAATGTTTTTATGTATCTGAGGAAGTTAGTGCATAGCACTAACGAAAAGCTTTAAGTGTAGCTTAATAAAATTTGTTTTTACATCTTTACATAGTGTCGGATTGGCCTGTGTAGTGTTCCTGGCTTGCGGATTTAACGGTGGAGTATATTGGTTTGTTTATCATTTTGGAAAGAGTTTATTGTTATTTTGTGACAAGCCTCTGTACCACATAAAGGTAGCCGTCATCACAGATAGTCATTCAGACCATAACATTGTTTGCTGCTACAGTCAAGCATATGATGTTCAGGCCTAGACTCAAATCAACACAGATCTAAAGCCCATACAAGCATCTTTCACAAAACAAATATACTGTTAAGCATGCAACTATAAAAAACATTTTGAAATGTGTGTTATTTGTTCATGCTGTTAACTGTGTCCATGTACTCTCTGTAGTTCAGTGTTTGCTCTTCAATCAGCAGTTTCTCATCTGATGTCTCTTTGATTTAATTCTAGGCTAATGCCCTGCCCACTTCCCTCCCATAAATGACTTGAACTGGTAGTGTATCACCACTCAAATGGATCTAGTGCCATAAATATGGTCTTAGTACATTTTAGTGCTACCTATGAACTTCAGACATGTTCACTGGCCACACTGACATCGCCCTCCACTTTTCAGTAGAAAATTAACATACACCAATGATCAAGTGTATTTTATGTATGTATGTATTTATTTATTGCATTTGTTTACCAGGAAGGTCCACTGGGCCAAAAAGTGCCCATTTTCAGTGGAGACCCGGGCAGAAAAGCTCCAGAGAGATATAAACAATACATACAATTTGATAAAAACAAAATAAAATATAAAAATCACTAAATGTGAGATGCCACTAACTAACCTCTATTTTTTAATTATACCCTAACACTTCCTGTTCCATTCTCCTTGCCTGAGAACAAATATGTTAGGATCATTTATTATCCAAATCCCTTTATCACTCTCTTGAGGCACTCCTAAAAATGGAGAACATCGATATCTGTACAGTAACTGAGACCTGGTTCAAGACTCCAGAGAGCACCCCTGCAATACCAGGCTACAACTCTTACCACGCTTTTCGGCCACCAAACCAAGACCAAAACACTAAAGGTGGAGGAGTGTCCATATTCACCATGGATATTCACACTTCCAGACTAGTTGCCCAACACAATGCATCTGAAATTCTCCAGGTGCAACCTAACACTGGGTAAGACTGCAATCCAAATTGTAGCTTGCTACAGATCCCCCATCATGCCACAAGATTTTCACTACTCCTTTCTAAACATACTAGAAAATATTAAGATACAACCAAACACCCGAATAATGGGTGATTTCAACTACCCTGCCATTAACTGTGAAAACTACTTGGATGCCAACACCTTTTTTCAGTGGTTCTTGGAATTCATAAATTCCAACGCCCTGGATCAACTAATCAATTGTCCCACCAGGGGCTCCAGTATCCTAGACCTGGTCATTACCAACATGGGAGATAGATGCTCCACACCATTGATCACCCCCTCATTGGTCAGGTCTGACCATATGCAAATCATCCTTGACATTCACATCCCATCCCCACCCCCCAGTAAGGAAACCTCTGTAAAAAACTTCTCCAAAGCCAACTTCATGCTACTTAAGTCAGAAGTAACAAACTTCATGGCACCCATGCAGATGGGAGCTGAAAGTTCGACTGCTAAATCCTTCATTAAGGCACTGTACGAGCACATCCACTCATGCATGAATCGTGCCATCCCGAATAGAACCAAGACTCTGTCCTCCAAAAAAAGGAAGCCAATCTGGTGGTCCCCTGCCATAAAAAAAGCTATACAACAGAAGGAAGAAACTGTTGCAGAAAAGAGGAAAATCCCAGGATGCAAAAAACTCCCTTACCAGCCTCAGTAAGAAGCTGAGATCCCTCATAAAATCCTCCAATGCTAGTTACAAAAATAAAATTGCTAAAGATTCCAAAGACAACCATAAGGCATTCTATAGTTATGTCAATAATCTAAATGGCAATGCTCAGATCTGCTCTGAGCTACAACAGAATGGCATTAAATATACTGATCCCAAGGATATTGCCAATATCCTGGCAGATCGATTTAGTACCAGCTTCACCCCCCTCTCACCCCCTAAAGGGCCCATCTCAATACTAAAAGATTGCCAAATTCCGGTAATCACAGCAACACAGGTAGAAACCACACTCTCCAAAGCTAAGAATATAGCATCCATGGGACCAGATGACATCCCGGGCTATATAGTACATGAACTACAAAATGAACTGACACCTCACCTAAGTGTCATGTTTAATCATAGCCTCACCTCAGGCTTCGTGCCCACTGAGTGGCACACAGCTACAGTTATCCCACTCCACAAGGGGGGATTCACCTTGGATCCTGGGAACTACCATCCCATTAGTCTGATGAGCCTGATCTGCAAGGGCATGGAACGCATTATCATGGAACTTATAAACAAAGACATTGGCAACCTTCAAACACTGGATCCCACCCAGTTTGGGATCATGAAGGGCCAATCTTCTCTCCTGAATCTGATTGACTTCTTTGAATCAGTCTCCAGAGCTGTAGACAAGTGTAAGATGGTCCACACAGCCTATCTGGACCTCGCCTAGGCCTTCGACACCATCCCCCACTCTGGAATCATAGATAAACTTACTAAGCTGGGCATAAATCCCTATGTCACTCGATGGGCTGCCAACTGGCTTACTGAAAGAACCCAGACTGTAAAAGTAGCCGACTCAAAATCCAGCTCCAGACAAGTGACAAGTGGAGTTCCTCAGGGTTCACTCCCGGGACCGCTCTTGTTTGGCATCTACTTCTCTGAAGTACAGGCCAACACTAAGGGACTCTGGCTAACAAAGTTTGCAGATGACTGCAAACTGGGAGCCATTATGGAATCCCCAAATGATGTGGATATTCTACAAAAGGGACTTACAGAAACAGATGCTTGATGCCAGAACCATGGGCTCAAGCTTAATGCCAAGAAATGTATAGTTATCCCCTTTAGGAAAAATCATGCACCCATGAATTAACACATAGGTAGCAGTACACTAAACACTGAAAGTGTGATGAGAGACGTAGGGACACAGATGGACAGTGGTCTCACCTTCAATAACCACATCATCACAATAGTCAGGAAATCCTTCTATGTGGCACACCTCATCACTAAGGGCTTTTCATCCAGAAAAAAGGAGGTCATTGTCCCACTGTACTCATCCCTCATTAGACTCCTTATAGAGTACAATGCCCCATTTGGTATGTACCTCACAAGACATTTGCAACAGCCGGAAAGGCCGCAGAAATACCTCACTAAATGAATCACAGGCTTAAAGCAGATGCCCTATGCTGACCATCTAAAAAAACTCCAGCTATACTCTGTGGCATATTGTCTACTCAGAGGTGATCTCTGCTTAACATACAAGGCCATGTCAAACCCTGAGCTGTTGGACATGCTCCACTTAAAGAAATCCCAATCCCTCAGAGCCACATGCTCCAGGGATCTAAACCTTGTCATCACAATGAACAAAACATGCTGGAGGGATAGGTTCCTGACCCAGAGACTCCCCAGTCTCTGGAATAGACTTCCCATACATGTCAAGCAGACTGTCTCCTTGGCCCTCTTCAAAAGGAACCTTGATGATTGGATGGGAGATAGGAAATTCACCCCGAGGATCACGTCAGTTGTCCTGCTAGACAGGGGTCCAGGGAAGTAAATATTGTGGGAAGAAATAGCCGGGGAATTGTTTGGCTAGGCTTGTATAGGACCTAGGGCTGATAGCCTAGTACCAACCTATGAACCTATGAAGCTATGAATCCATGATTACCCCAAAGTAAAGGGCAGTAATCAGTTTTATACCATCATCTTTCTAAAAAAGCAGACAATTAAGCTGGCTGCTACAAGGCAGGTTGCTGTGGCAACAGGCAGGGCAGAATGCCATTTTTCTTCACTTTTCAAAAACCTTTAGTATAGGAGGTATGTCACTTTAAATATGCTAATATTTAATACTGCAGGTTACTCTCTATTGTCAAATAATGTAGATAAGTATGGAATCCCATCCCACTACCACTGAAATCTCTTCAGAATGCAAACGTGCTTAAACACAACTAAAACTTCACCTATCAAATCAATGAATCTGCTTCTGTATATCTCCAGGATAAATGCCACAGTTATCTTCTACTTGCCATATTATCAAACCATTTCTCTTCATTCAGAATCATATGTCTGACAACCAGTCTTCACTGATACCTGAACAGACTGAATAGCTTTACTAGCGTTCCCCCAGCTATATATGCTAGTTTGTGATACTGCACATCCCCCACCTCTATGCTTCTATGCGTGTGTGTGTGTGTGTGTGTGTGTGTGTGTGTGTGTGTGTGTGTGTGTGTGTGTGTGTGTGTGTGTGTGTGCGCGTATGTGTGTGTGCATGTGTTGCGCGCTCGTGTGTGTGTGTGTGTGTGTGTGTGTGTGTGTGTGTGTGTGTGTGTGTGTGTGTATATCAAATTGTCTCTGAACCTCTAACTCCTTCTCTGACCTCTATTTGTTTGAATTTCTAAGCACCAATTGCATAATCTATTATCTATCTTCCAAACCCACTAATACATCTCTTCCAATTAGGGTCACCACCTATCCATTTTTTCCAGACTATCAAATTGATTCTCCGGTAGTCTGGAAAACACTGTACAAACTCTGGTATTCTGTTTCAAAAAAGGAAACAGACTATCAGAGTAATCTGCTGATTTACTATTTTTCTTACAGAAAAGCATAGTAAATTGGCTGAAAGCAGGTATTAGGAATGGAAAAAGAGGGAGTTCCCATCCGCTGACGCCATAGTGACACCACAAAATGGGTGGAATGTGGGCAGGAGAGAGGGTGGGAATGGGTGGGGTTACAGGTGATGCAAGGGGTGTTGCCTTACTCTGGTTTTAGCCACAATGAAAGATGGCAACCCTACTTCAAATGCTCAACATTTACTAATGCATAAGTAACTTTATACTTTCATATGCATGTAATCTAAATAGTAAATAAATGTATAATTGCTAATGTATGCTACTTAATATCTACTCATGGATTACTGAATGTCTGTTTAAAATGCTTGCGATATGTTGGAGCTTTTCTCCCCAGGCCTGTAATGAATTTTTTTTAACTAAACCCATCTGGACAAACCTGTTAAACAAAAGCAAAATAAATAAAAATAAAATGTAGCTATAGGATGTTGTATGTCATGTGGCATACATTCCTCAATACAATTTCAGTAAAGACCTCATGGAGGTTAGAAGACCATTCATAATATCTCTGCTATATGCTTAGCATTCAGATAGTCATCTATATACTGCACAGTGCACAAAGCCTTTTGATCCTGATTGTCACGCAGTTCACTATACCACTAGGTTCACTACAACATAAAATGTGCAGTAGCAAACCTTACTTATATGTTGATTCCAGAAGAGCACACTGTATGTTTTGTAGTTGCAGATTTAGAAATAGAACATTTGTTTGTTTGTTTGTTTGTTTGTTTGTTTGTTTATAGAATACTGGTTTAATTTCAAATATATAACAAAATAGGTAAATAAAACCGAATGACAACCTAACAGAAGTGAATCATTATTCAATTTCTGTAATCACCTACAACAAATCAAGAGATGCACACCACTGCAATAGTAGCAGCTACTTTAACTTCATATAGTTTACAAGTCTTTAAGTTACAAGGAAAAAGTCTTGTTTGTAAAGGGGTTGCTGCGCCCTCTTAATCAACTTCTTATTGTAGATTGTTAACTTAAAGAGTGGTGTGTTTGTAAGGGGGATGCCCACTTAACCCACCCCCCATCGTACTCTTTCTGTAGTACACATGCAGTTTAAAACAGGGCTTTATGTCATCAGTGTGGACAAAAAGGTTAGTCAGTCCCATTGTAAGCACACATTTTATATTTTTGATTTGTTTAAAGGTTAGTGACTAACTGGTTTAGGAGACACAGCAGCCTTCCATTACAAAGATAGGGCTTACTTATTTTTCTGATAAAAAAGTTAATAAAAATCAAATTGTGTATAATGCAAGAGTAAGTAATGTTACTAATAACTGTATGATTAAAATGGATCAGTGTTAATATTATTTAGTTTACCACAGAGCAGTACTTGTCATACTGTAAAAGGGTGAAGTGAAAATAAGACTGTCAGTCATAGTTTCATAGTTTCATAGTGTAGTACTAGGCCATCTGCCCTGAGGCATTTGCAAGCCTAGCCCTAGAGATGTGGCTTTTGCCACCCCATGTAGAGGTACTAAGGTGTATAGAATAAATTTAGAATACTGTGCCTTTGTCTAATAGTGACACATTGAAGACCCCCTTACTTATTAAAATTAGTTTTCTGTGCCTCTGTTAAATAGCGATACAGGGATGACCCCCGGGGTAAAACTACGATCTCCCATCCACTCGTCAAGATTTCTCTTGAAGAGAGTCAGTGAGGGGCTCTGCCTAACATGGACTGGGATTTTGTTCCAGAGTATGGGAAGCCTCTGAGTTATGAATCTGTCCCTCCAGCATGTTCTATTCATGTTTGTACTGAGGTTTAAATCTTTGGCTCTCGTGGTTCTTATGGATTTTGATTTTTTGAGGTGCAGCATGTCCATCAATTCCTGGTTGGACATGGCTTTGTATGTCAGGCACAGATCACCTCTGAGCAGGCGGTATGCTACTGAATAGAGCTGGAGTTTCTTTAGCCTGGCAGCATATGACATATGTTGGAAACCCTTGATCCTCTTGATGAGGTACTTCTGGGGTCTCTCCAGCTGTTGTAAGTTCCGGGTGAGGTACATACCAAATGGGGCATTGTACTCAATCATGGGCCTGATAAGGGAGGAGTACAGGGGCACGATGACCTCCTTTGATCTGGATGTGAACCCCTTCATGATAAGGTGGGCAAGGTAGAAAGTCTTTCTAACCACTTTGGCAATGTGGGTGTCAAATGAGAGGTCACTATCAACTTGGGTCCCCAGGTCTCTGATTACTTTTTCGGTACTCAGCGGGTTACTGTCTATGTGATAATTTGTGGGTATTTTGTTTTTCCCAAAGGGGATGACTATACATTTCTTGGCATTCAGTTTAAGGCCGTGATTCCGGCACCAGTTGTCTGTTTCGGTGAGGCCTTTCTGTAGGATGTATGTGTCAGCTGGTGTATCGACTATGGCGCCTAGTTTGCAGTCATCTGCGAACTTTGTCAGCCACAACCCTCCCATGTTTGCTTTCACATCTGAGAAGTAAATGCCGAACAAGAGGGGTCCCAGGACAGAGCCCTGTGGGACACCACTTGTGACTGGCTTTGAGTCTGACATGGCTCCCGCAATTTTGACTTTATGGGTTCTGTCCTTTAGCCAGTTTGCAACCCATCTTGTGACATATGGATTTACTTTAAAGCTGTTTAGCTTTTCTATGATCCCTGAGTGGGGTATTGTGTCGAAGGCTTTAGCCCTCATCAATGGCTCTAGTGACTGTTTCGAAAAAGTCAACCAGGTTTAAAAGGCAGGATCTGCCTTTTACAAAGCCGAACTGGGTGGGATCAAGTGTCCGTAGGTCCCCAATGTTGTTGTTTATGCGTTCCATAATAATTCTTTCCATAGCTTTGCAAACCAGGCTAGTCAAGCTTATGGGACGGTAGTTCCCAGGGTCTGTAGTGGAGCCTCCCTTGTGGAGTGGTACCACTGTTGCTGTATGCCAGTGTTCAGATACATATCCTGTAGTAAGGCTAAGGTTAAATAACATTTTTATATGCGGGTTTAGCTTCTCTTGGAGTTCACGTATCATGCAGCTGGGGATACCATCAGGTCCCATAGATGCTGTGTTTTTTGCTTTGTTGAAGGCGGTTCTCACCTGGACATCAGAGATGACAGGGAGGTTCATTCAGCTGGGATGAGTATTTCTTCTTTTGGAGGTGAAGGAGGGGAGAGATTTGCACTGAACCTGTCTGCCAGAATGTTGGCAATATCTGTGGGTTCGGTAAATTTTTTGTCGTTGTGTACTAACTCTGAGCATATCTGAGTGTTTCCGCCCAGGTTTCTAACATACCTGATCAGCATCCTGCCCTCACCAAGAATGATGCCACAATACAAAGACAAGATGATCAGCTTTAATAATTGGCTCAATTACTGGTGTCATTCTAGGGGGATCCAATGTCTGTCTGCTTGGGATGACATGCTGGACAAGCCACGCTGCTTCGCAAGGGACGGCTTGCACCTGTCACCACTGGGCTTCCGGATATTGGCTAAGGCTCTTGCCACCCCCATAGTGCCTTTTTTAGGCAAGGCTCAAAAGACGAACCCACCTCCTTAAAAAACAAAAATGGAAAAAATTTAAGGGTAATGCCGCTCAACGCCAGAAGTCTAAATCTCAAGATGCAGGCTCTCGAAGCACTCCTTAGTATGGAGAACATCGATGTCTGCGCTGTAACCGAGACCTGGTTCAAGGCTCCTGAGAGCACCCCAGCACTACCAGGCTTTACCTCGTATCATACTTTTCGGCCCCAAAACCCGGGCCGAACCACAAAAGGAGGGGGAGTGTCCATATTCATCAAGGATACCCACACCTCTAGGTTAGTGGCAACTCATGAAGCAACGGAGACCATCCAGGTGCAGCTAACCGTAGGCAAAACTGCTATACAACTGGTTGCATGTTACAGACCACTGCCACAGATCATTGCTGACCTCCCTAAAACTGCACAAAATCATTGTGATGTAGTAATCTAAACACTCTTCTGAGAAGATCACTCTAAAATTGATAGAACATCCAAATGTCCATATAATGTACCTTTCTCTTTTATGTATTTATTTATTTATTTGTTTGTTTGTTTGTTTGTTTGTTTGTAAAATGGGAAGCAGGTCCTGAGAAACTTTTAGCTATGACTCAGAATCAAATGCTTATTAAGTATACATAAGAAATAGTATAACAGTATACAATGTTTTCAATCACCTTTCAAATCTAGAAGTTTACAGACAGAGCATTTACATTATAAAATATTCTCAGTTATCTGCATCTCATATGTGGGTATTTGCAGACATTGTAAAGATTATGCAAGCATTTCCAGATCTCAAGAGTTGCATACTTTCAAATGAAGCTCTTTTTTTATTTTTGAAAAAATATTGCAATTTTTTATTGATAGTAAATGTGAGGTACATAAACACTCCTTATGTTGAATGCTCACTAAGCACTTTTACTTATGAGAACACAGAAAGAATTCCTGCATGCATGATACTTACAAACATATTTATTACAAACATATTTATATATGGCATTTGGGATGTAGAGTACTTTGGATAATTCCTCATTTACACAAACTAATTTTAAAAGAATGTTACTCTATTATGACTTTTAATGAGGGAAATGAGAGTATTTATATTGTAGTCTGCAATATGCACGCAAGGTACTCAGAAATATTCCAATATCCTGGAACTATGTAATTCACAAAACACAGTGACTTGTGAGCCATGTATGTATAAACATTTGTTTAACTTTAAATACCTAAGCACAGAGTGACCATTTCAATTAAGACAGTGACCCAAATATTCCCCCACACCCAGTAAAAATTCCAAATGGAAAAACATGCACCGAGGTAGGATGCACAATATGTAGGTACAAATGTGTTCAAAAGGATCTGGCAAACCACAATTTTAACAAATTACAAAAATAAATGTTTTGATTTGGTTGTCATATATTGGCTGAAAAAATAGTTCACTAGCTATTGCAAAAACACCCCCCACTGCTAAGCTTTACCCTAATGCACAGGTTCCATGGCAGTTTACAATGCAGCAAACACCATACAATAATCAGACCCCATCCCCGTCCACAAGCAAGGATGAGCCAAAATAACCATCAGTTTTAGATCTCCAAGTAATAGATCCCCCAGGTATAGTAATGTGAAAGAAGGAAATAGTCCATAGATGCACAAACAAAGATGCATGAATCTTTAAGAATCACAAAGATCAAGGTTGTCCACTTTTGTGCCTTTATCATTTTATTGACTTTTACTGCTTTTCTGTGCAATATACATCCACATACACATTTACATACCTTATACAGTTATACAGCACACAATATACATTTCTTTTTTCAGTTTTGCTTTATTGTATCTAGTTGCTAATCAGATAAGTCTGTTAGCCAAAGTATTCCTTTTCAGGAATGATCTAGGAGCATGGTCTGGCTAAGTGACTTGCTCATAACTCCACAGCAGGCACATGTAGTGTGGAAGGAATCAAACCATGCACCCTTGACTGAAGTAAGCAGCTCATTAAGAGGTGGCAGCCTAATTCCTCTGAGTTAACTGTTAGAATACTCTTTCCATCTTCCTCCTTCACACTTTACCATCCATTGTCAACCTTTACGTGTATTATATTCCTCCATTGCTTGTTGCTTCCAAGCCTTCATGGTGTGCTTACTCATCAAAACCACTGCCACCTGGAGTTCCATGCTTTCCACCCTCGTCCACCAATATCCTTCTCTCTCCATTCCCATTTGAAAAAAAAACAAAATTCGCAATAGTTTTCATTTTCCCTTTTATAGATATATTTCCATACTCTCTCTTGCTTGATATCACCAAATCACATTACCACCACATCGTTCAACATGCATCTCTAACATTTACCATCTGTCCTTCTATACTCACTCTGGATTTATGTACTAGCTGTGAACTAAATATTACCAACTGACTCAATATTTTTTAAATCCTGTGTCATTTCACATAGTGACTCCCATATTTTATACTCCATTTGTATGATATCCTCCTTATCCACTGCTCATGCAAAAGTCCCAGACATTCTTTTGTCCTTTGAATCCCCAATTACATGTATATAAAACCTATTCTTCTTTTATTAATCCCACTACAATCTTCTCCATCTTCTCCTTGTCTTCGCTGTATTCTGCCTTAACCTCTCAGTTTTTCAATCTGCTATCCACTCTTTTACCTTAGGTACTACTCTTCCATGCACTATCCATCCCCCTCTTTCCCATCCACAAGGTCCCTCAACTCTTTAAAATTCTTAATACAGTTCTTGTCTTTATTGCATCCTAAATCTATAACTCTCTGCAATTACGAGCTCTCCCAGTGCCTTAACACAGCTTTAAGTTTACTGGGTATCTCTCTCCTATATATTCTATAATCTTTTCTTCCTAAACCACAGCCATCAACCTTCCTAAATATGTGATCTGTAACTCCCACTATTTTTCAGTGCTTCACATCTTACTCCTTCCTACCTTCCTTCTGATTCCCCATCCTTATGATCCTCTAGTCTGTGTACTACATTGTTAGTTACCAAGTACCTCCTAATATCCCACATATCCACACTGATACAAGCACTCAACTCTCCTTGTTAATAAGGAGAAATTATGTCCAAGGGTCAGCTTACGGTGATTTCTCCTGTCCAACTGGTGAATCTGGGCATACTGGGGCAATGCAGCAATTGCCTCATGTACACAGACAACCCTCTCCTCCTACCACCCAACACTACAACCTGTGAGAGATGCACTTACATAGCCAAAATGGAAGCAAAGCTCTCTCCACCCAAGATTCTGCTAGACAGTCAAGAGGAGAAGGTTAACACCCACACTACACCTCAAGCAACACATAGCCCTTCTAAACTAACACCACCAACACCCACATATAGCAACACTAAATCCACATATGCAGAGGCCCTTAACTGTAACCTGCCCAAGCAACAAGGACCTCTGAAGCTGAAACGCAAACAAATACCAATCACAACCAAAGTGTCACATAGCTTACAACACCAGTGTGCCACCCAGCAACAGCCCCTAAGGCAAGACAATGTACCTAACACTTTAGTCATAGGTGACTCTATAGTCTGGCACACTGATGTCCCACTCACCAGGTTGAACAAGGAGAAAATTACAGTCAGCTGCCTGTCAGGTGCCAGGATATGCTACATAATGCATGCACTCAAGTCACTCCACAACAAGTACAAATATGACTCTGTCATTGTCCATGTTGGAGTGAATGACTTGAGACATACCTCCCTGGACTACATGAAAAGAGACATGGAATAGTTCTCAGATCATGTGGCCCAGGCAGGTATGACCCTAGCCCTGAGTAGCATCCTGCCTTCACCCAGAATGATACCACAATATAAGGACAAAATGATTGACTTCAACAATTGGCTAAGCTTCTGGTGTCATTCAAAGGGGATCCAGTATCTGTCTGCCTGGGACGACATGATCGAAAGACCATGATGCTTTGCCAGAGATGGTCTGCACCTGTCACCCCTGGGATTCAGGTTACTGGCTAAGGCTCTTTCCACCCCTATAGTGCCTTTTTTAGGCAAAGTTCAAAGGACAAAACCACCACCATAACAGGTACAAGCATGCAAAATCTGAAGGTAATGCTACTCAATGCTAGAAGTCTAAACCTCAAAATGCACTCTCTCGAGGCACTCCTAAAAATGGAGTACATCGATATCTGTGCAGTAACTGAGACCTGGTTCAAGGCTCCAGAGAGCACCCCTGCAATACCAGGCTACAACTCTTACCACACCTTTCGGCCACCAAACCAGGACCGAAACACTAAATGTGGAGGAGCGTCAATATTCACCAAGGATATTCACACCACCAGGCTAGTTGCCCAACAAAATGTGTCTGAAATTCTTCAGGTGCAACTAACACTAGGTAAGACTGCAATCCAAATTGTAGCTTGCTATAGATCCCCCACCATGCTTCAAGATTCTCACTACACCTTTCTAAACATACTGGAAAATATTAAGATAGAACCAAACACCCTAATACTGGGTGATTTTAACAACTCTGCCATTAACTTGGAAAACTACTCATGTACCAACACCTTTGCCCAACGGTTCTTGGAATTCATAAATTCCAACGCCCTGGATCAACTAATCCATAGTCCCACCAGGGGCTCCAATATCCTAGACCTGGGCATTACCAACATGGGAAATCAATGCTCCACACCTATGGTCACCCCCTCGTTAGACAGGTCTGACCATAAGTTAATCACCCTTAACATCCACATCCCACCCCCACCCCCCAGTAAGAAAACCTCCATAAAAAACTTCTCCAAAGCCAACTTCATGCTACACAAGTCAGAAGTGACAAACTTCATGACACCCATGCAGATGGGAACTGAAAGTTCAACTGCTGAATCCTACACTAAGGCACTGTACGAGGACATCCATTCATGCATGAATTGTGCCATCCCAAATAGAACCAAGATGCTCTCATCCAAAAAAAGGAAGCCAATCTGATGGTCCCCTGCCATAAACAAACTTTACAACAAAAGGAAGAAACTGTTGCAGGAAAGAGGAAAATCCCAGGATGCAAAAAACTCCCTTACCAGCCTCAGTAAGAAACTGAGATCCCTTATAAAATCCTCCAAGACTAGTTTCGAAAATAAAATTGCCTAAGATTCCAAAGACAACCACAATGCATTCTATAACTATGTCTAGAATCTAAACGGCAATGCTCAGATCTGCTCTGAGCTCAAACAGAACGGCATTAAATATACTGATACAAAGGATATTGCCAATATCCTGGCAGATCGATTCAGTGCCAACTTCACTCCCCTCTCACCCCCTAAATGGCCCATCTCAATACCGGAAGATTGCCAAATTCCGGTAATAATGGCCACACAGGTAAAAAATGCACTCTCCAAAGCTAAGAATACAGCATTCATGGGACCAGATGACATTCTGGGCTGTGTACTACTTGAACTACAATATGAACTGGCACCTCACCTAAGTGTCATGTTTAATCATAGCCTCACCTGAGGTTTGGTGCCCTGAGTGGCGCAGAGCTACAGTTATCCCACTCCACAAGGGGGGATCCACCTTGGATCCCAGAAACTACCATCCCATCAGTCTGATGAGCCCTATCTGCAAGGCCATGGAGCATATTATCATGGAACTTATAAACAAAGATATTGGCAACCTTCAAACACTGGACCCCACCCAGTTTGGGTTTGGGAAGGGCCGATCTTGTCTCCTGAACCTGATTGACTTCTTTGAATCAGTCTCCAGAGCCATGGACAAGGGTAAGATGGTTCACACAGCCTATCTAGACCTTGCCAATGCCTTTGTCACCACCCCCCACTCTGGAATCATAGATAAACTTACTAAGCTGGGCATTAATCCCTGCGTCACCCAATGGGTTGATAACTGGCTTACTGATAGAACCCACACTGTAAAAGTGGCCGACTCCAAATCCAGCTCCAGACAAGTGACAAGTGGAGTACCTCAGGGTTCAGTCCTGGGACCACTCTTGTTTGGCATCTACTTCTCTGAAGTACAGGCCAACACTAATGGACTCTGGCTAACAAAGTTCGCAGATGACTGCAAAATGGGAGCCATTACTGAATCCCCAAATGATGTGGATACTCTACAAAAGTGCCTTACAGAAACAGATGCTTGGTGCCAGAGCCATGGGCTCAAGTTCAATGCCAAGAAATGTAAAGTCATCCTCTTTGGGAAAAAACATGTACGCATGAATTACCATATAGGTGGCAGTACACTAAACACTGAAAGTGTGATAAGAGACTTAGGGACACAGTTGGACAGTGGTCTCACCTTCGATAACCACATCGCCACAACAGTCAGGAAATCCTATGTGGCACACCTCATCACTAAGGGCTTTTCATCCAGGAAAAAGGAGTTATCCCACTCCACAAGGGGGGATCCACCTTGGATCCCAGAAACTACCATCCCATCAGTCTGATGAGCCCTATCTGCAAGGCCATGGAGCATATTATCATGGAACTTATAAACAAAGATATTGGCAACCTTCAAACACTGGACCCCACCCAGTTTGGGTTTGGGAAGGGCCGATCTTGTCTCCTGAACCTGATTGACTTCTTTGAATCAGTCTCCAGAGCCATGGACAAGGGTAAGATGGTTCACACAGCCTATCTAGACCTTGCCAATGCCTTTGTCACCACCCCCCACTCTGGAATCATAGATAAACTTACTAAGCTGGGCATTAATCCCTGCGTCACCCAATGGGTTGATAACTGGCTTACTGATAGAACCCACACTGTAAAAGTGGCCGACTCCAAATCCAGCTCCAGACAAGTGACAAGTGGAGTACCTCAGGGTTCAGTCCTGGGACCACTCTTGTTTGGCATCTACTTCTCTGAAGTACAGGCCAACACTAAGGGACTCTGGCTAACAAAGTTCGTGAGATGACTGCAAAATGGGAGCCATTACTGAATCCCCAAATGATGTGGATACTCTACAAAAGTGCCTTACAGAAACAGATGCTTGGTGCCAGAGCCATGGGCTCAAGTTCAATGCCAAGAAATGTAAAGTCATCCTCTTTGGGAAAAAACATGTACGCATGAATTACCATATAGGTGGCAGTACACTAAACACTGAAAGTGTGATAAGAGACTTAGGGACACAGTTGGACAGTGGTCTCACCTTCGATAACCACATCGCCACAACAGTCAGGAAATCCTATGTGGCACACCTCATCACTAAGGGCTTTTCATCCAGGAAAAAGGAGGTCATTGTCCCACTGTACTCATCCCTCATTAGTCCCATTATAGAATACAACGCGCCATTTGGTATGTACCTCTCAAGACATCTGCAACAACTGGATAGGCCGCAGAAATACCTCACTAAAAGAATCACAGGCCTAAAGCAGATGCCCTACACTGACCACCTTAAAAAACTCCAGCTATACTCTGTGGCAAATCGTCTACTCAGAAGCGATCTCTGCTTAACATACAAGGCCATGTCAAACCCAGAGCTGTTGGACATGCTACACTTAAAGAAATCCCAATCCCTCAGAGCCACACACTCCAGGGATCTAAACCTTGTCATCACAATAAACAAAACATGCTGGAGGGATAGGTTCCTGACCCAGAGACTCTCCAGACTCTGGAATAGATTGCCCATACATGTCAAGCAGAGTGCCTCTTTGGCCCTCTTCAAAAGAAACCTTGATGATTGGATGGGAGAAAGGAAATTCACCCCGGGGATCACGTCAGTCGCCCTGCTAGACAGGGTTCCAGGGAAATAAATAGTATGGGAAGAAATAGCCAGGGAATTGTTATGGCTAGGCTTGTATAGGCCCTAGGGCTGATAGCCTAGTACCAACTTATGAACCAACCTATGAACCTATCCAACTATCCTCCTATTCTGAGCTATCAGCCTTTCTTCCTTTATCCTGCCTTTTATCACTTTCGATTCATATCCATCACAAATTATCTTTATTTCTAACTTCTCTACATATATCAAACAGGGGAGAACCATAGTTCCTACCAGTTTTACCACTGTCTGAATCTTTCCATACCATATGTCTGGTGTACTCAGGCATGGGGTACATAGTGGAGGAGACGTACAATAATCTATTGCCAACAGGCTGCACACCTTGCTACAATCTCTGTCAGTAGTGCTTGCCATTAAGTAGTCAGTGCTTTTTACATCAGGCCACTGTGCAGGCTGCCCATGTCTTGTCAGTACTCATATATTATTATCTCAGTTTCCATTCATGAATTAAACTAAATTCCTTTTCTTATACCAAAAAATGTCTGTTGGAGAGTGTACACATCCAGCTAACAACATTTGTGAATTCTGCTTCATTGTTTTTCACACTAAAGTTATTTACCAGCCATAAAAAGAAAAGGCATAATAATACTTTTTATTTACTTATTCATTTAGATTTGTTAACAGCGGGTAGAGTCCTGAGCCAAGAAAACATTTCTGAGGCTCAGCACAGGTGAGGATAAAACATAATGAAGTGACATAGCCCAGTTCAACAAATGAAAATGAAGATGAGTTACACAAACAACAAGAGATAATACAAAGGCTTACAAACACTAGGAATGTAGTACAACAAAATAAACACAATAAAAGGTTAGGAATTGTACCTATGAACAATAAGTTGCCTTCAGTGTGTGTGTTTCATCCCAGACTGGAAAATATATCAAGAGGGGGACGGTACAAAATGCATGATATAGAGTGATGCAGGCAGAGGGAAAGGATAACAAAAATATGCAGGAGAACAAAACGACAGACAGAGAGAAGGCATTAGTGAAAACGACAAAGGGATTAGGAGCAGTAGTGTTAAAAAGTGAAAGAGTAAGTGTAAAAAATAGGATAGAAGCTCCTTACTCTCCCTTGTTCACTTCCTTCCTTCCTTGCTTCTATCTAATTCTGTTCCCTGACTCTAGAAATATACCCTAAGCCTGTTTTCCCCCTCACCTCAAATTGCAATTCCTATTTGTGTTAGACTAACTTACCTTTACTTTCTCTTCAATATGTCTAAAGTTTCTCTAAATATTAAATGATTGTCATATAACTTGTATCGATTTGTAACCAATGTTTTTATATGATCACTAATTTGTTATTATTTAAATGTCAGATATTTTTGTTTTATTTTTGAAAATTGTGAAATTATCGTTATGCTATGTAAAGTTTTGTAATAATTCAGAGCTTTTTTCTCCAGGCCTCGGCTGAAAATGGGCTTCTACCCAGTTAGACTTTTCCGTTAATCAAATGTCAATAAATAAATAAATAAATAAAGAAGAGATGGAATTAGTACAGCTTAAGTCATGTTATGCTGGAGGTGCAGTGACATTCTGCTTTTTTTAAAGAGAAAGTCTTGAAGCTTTTCCTGAATTGGGAAAATTGTTTGCATCTCTTATGTCAGCTGGTATATAGATTGCCACAGCTTAGGGGCTAGAATAGGGAAGCTGTGGTAATAGCATTTATTTGAAGAGAGATCAGTATGACAAGAAGGGGCGTGACTCAGTTTGGGATCTTAAGTTGTAAACCCTTTTTCTAATGGTCACTCTGCTAGCCAGATAAGTTAAAGAGGTTTGGTCCAGAGTTTTGAACAGGAGGGCATCAAGAGTTGTGCTCATTGTTGGACTTCGGGTCAGTTAGCTGTTTTGAGAAAAGAGCAGTGATGTCCTATTCTTGGAGAAAGGGAAATGAAACAACATATGCTATATTTGTTGTTTGAAGAGAAGTTTGTCTAAGGGGGGTGGTGTATTTGAGCTGAGAGGGTTAATCAGTTAAACACTTTTGTTTCTTTTGCTCTGTGTGCTTTCCTTCTAAGCTTGTACCTGCATATAGCCAAGGTTTTTGAAATTGTATACCGATGTCCTGCCATTGCAATGAGCTCCCATACGTTTTCTAAGGCATTGCTCTCTGCTCTTTTTCAACAGTATATGTCCTCAATATAAACTTAAGAAAGGAACAAATTGCATATATTAAAGTCATTACATATAAAGACAAAGTTTATTTAGATAAATATATAGCAAACGTGCATCACTATCTGCATGAATCATAGAAGTGAAAGAAAAATCCTAGCTCTTACTTTGTATTTGAACCTAAGACCTCTGTCATTCCATGGTAGCTTCACTGCCACTGGACTAACAAGAGCATCCAGACAAATAGGTGTTGAGTTTTTCCATAAGAGTTCTTCCTTTTAGCTATAAAATCCACAGCCTGGTGATTAAGGTCAAAATACAAACACACATATACACAAATGCAGAGCAAGCCTTCTTCTTTAAGCATTGATCAAATCTTAGACGTGACAGGAAAATATCAGCTCTCATTCTGGATTTGAACCCAAGACCTCCAGCATTTCAGGCTGACATAGCTGCCTGGATAATTTTATTTTTTTTAGCTGGTTTACAGTTATTTGTCATTTAGTTTATGCGTTTGAAACTGGGACATCTAGAGTCCATATTACGGTCAAAATGGTACCCATCAATAAAGTGGTACATTACAAAATGGCTTTCTTACAAAGTGGAAGGATAGTAGTGCCTGTGGTATTTATTATATTCTGCAAAATTTAGCACTTGCTTCCCTGTACATGTGGGGACATAGAGTCCTTAAAAGCATTGTATTTCTTCAATTTAACACATGCCTTCGTAGGTTGCTAATACTATGTTTTTGCCATTAACTTGATTTAAGATCCAAATAAAGGATCTTTAAATTATCTCAGTTTTTGAGGCAAAGAAAAAAAGAAAGAAGAAAAAAAATAGTTTCCTCAAAGAAATTGAGTCGACTTTTGCAGCTATGTTTTAAAAAAGTTAGGCATGGCAATATCAGGTAAAATCCCTAGGGAAGCAGACATGACTGGAAATCACAAATAGTACTTTTTTTTTTTTTTTTGAAAGAAAGAAATAAACAAAAAAATGAAGATAAGAACCTGGGAACACAGGCAAATAACTGTATAACTCTTGAAATATAATGAGAAATTTAAGTCACTGTAGCATCAGGATGTTGTAATTAAGGTTTGAGTCCAGGAGAAGCGGAAAGGTGAGAGTTTTTTTTTTTTTTTTCTGACTAGCTGCTTAATCAAGACAGGACAGAAGTTGGAAAATATGCAGAGAGTTGAGTGCTGTGCAATCACTGAATTGTTATTAATTATATTTTTTTTTAGTGACAAGCTGCAACATGGGTAGTGTCTCACACAGTCACAAGTAATATGAGGGACCCCACAGCTTCAGGTTTTGTGGGTGCCTAATGTCAGCTGAGAAGCAAAATACATAGCTGTGGGATGAGATTAACAAAACTGGAGGGTGAAGTTTCTCTTTAAAGGCTGCTATCTACAAGTATTGTGCAGTCTCTGCTGGGCAAGGCTATACAGCATAACTTTTGATTGATATGACTGTGTTATATTATTACCTTCTGTAATACTTCAAAAACATTTCTCATATACATTTACAAAATCTATTTTTATTGTATTCATAATTTAAATCTTCCAGAGACTGTCTATGATTCATAGACAAATTGAGTATTACACAAGGACCATTTGTGTTGTTCTTGGCAGCTCTGAAGATTGTACTGATTCACAACCATTACTTGTGCAGCTGTGGAACAATTTGCACAACACACTATATAGTACATGCAAATGAGTGCATAAAAAGATGTACATGATCTCACACACTGAAATTAGTGCAAAATCACATATATATGAAACAAATTAAATATGGCATCTTTTCTGGACATTCATATAAATCTTCCATAATTTAAATGTGCATGGTGATATAAGGAAAACACATGCAGAAAAATAGTGGAGGAGTATTTTACAGGCATGCTCAGAGCTGCAGCACTTATGTGTTGAACAGCACTATTTCACAATGGCCTCTTGACATTACTTACTGGGCTGTAAGTTCTCACAGGCTTAGGGTTTGTAAGCATTACTGTCAGAGGCTGACCTGTGATGTTTTTACTGACAGATTGTGGATAACTTTTGAGTTAAGAAAGATACTATGCAGAGATCAGATCATTTGTTTCTTCCATGTGTAAAATCCCAGAGACTGCGCGGTCACACTATACATGTGAATACCAAGATATGTATAGCTGTTATCATCTTAGTTGTAGGTATCTTTCTGCAGCTAAATGGGGGCACATGGGGTATCTCCCAGGTTCTGCATCAAGCAAATAATGTTGTGCTGCCCCATCTTAATCAAGATATATATGATTCTCTAGAAATGAAAAAGAGAGAACCAGTATATGTGTGACTTTTACAACATCACCCACCTTGCTGAGGTACTGGGTGCCATAGACTGCAATCACGTGGCCAAAAAAACTTCTTCTGTCCTGCAGTCTCAGAGATACATCATTTGGAACTGCCACCATTTCCCTGACTACCAGGTTGCCTGTGATGCCTGGGGACTTATTCCCTGTGTGTGAGTGTGGGTGGGTTGGGGGGATGCTGTATACAATATGAATAACATTTCACTTAACTCTAAACATTTATCATGGACTTGAGTACAACAAACTCTCTTATGACAATTACATTTCTGTCATGGTTATTCTTCTACCTTGCATGGCTTTTATCATTCGTGGTATCTGTTCATAACAAGAATCATGTCATTCTGATAAGAAACTCTCCTTTGGCATCTCTGTTGTGGCTGGAAAATCCTTCTAGTGTTCACAACTTATCCCTCATGGTATCTTCTTGGAGTTCATGTCGATTATACCTACTTTATTCCCCCTTATTAGATCAATCACTGAATATCATTTTCCATTTGGCAGTTGTGGCAATCCCCAGTCTTTATGTCTTGCTGTACAGACTGCCATACTTAATCCTTTAATGGTGGGTCTGCACCCCGTATGTATTGTCCAATGTCCATGCACTGTGTGTGCCTGTATCAAAATGCTGTATTCAGCATCACTGAAACTCTCCACGCTCTGTCTGTCTCGTGGTATGGACCTGCTGAATTCTGTGCATATATGAAGAAAACAAGATTATATAAACTGCTAAGGATGTGTGCACATGTACTGACAGTGCACCTGTTCCACACCAGTATATATTCGCACATGTAATGACAGTGTACCTGTTCCACATGTGTACACATTCACAGTATGCAGGCCTAATATGTTGTCCTACAGTACCATGTGATAGATGATTGCCTGCAAATTCACAATATGTGGCCTTATATGTTGCTCTCTGGTGACACATAGTACTTCTTGACAAAGGATAGCCAGTTATATAATCTGCTGATATGGCATGTAAACCCTCTTCACTACAAATAGAATAGAATATTTGCAGTGTGCAGACATTATACACAGTTTTGCTGTATCACATAATATGTTTTGTTAAAGGCTTTTATGTAAAACAGTCTGTTGATACAGTATGGTAAAGCATTAATCTCAACAGCATAGTAACTACTTCTGAAGTCAGTAAAACATAAAGGCCAAGAGGTTAAGACAACTAAATCATTATGTTAACACATGTACATACCCCCTAAGAAACATGCCTAGTGTTTTATCATGACCTTGATTTCTCTAAACAGTTGTTTGAATAAAATATAAACACTTTAGAAGTAAAACCCAAGCATCTACTGTTGTAAAAAGTTTCACAACACTATTTCCCAGAAGTGTACAATTTGCAGAATACAAGTGACCAAACTTGTGACTCTGAGGTGAACTCCAATAATTTAGATCCTTTCTACAGACTGTACAGGCACATGATGCATTCTATCAAGAATGACTATGAGCTACTTATTTATTTATTTATTTATTTTTTTGCACAAGAGACCCATAAACAGCAGCATGTCTTTGACAGACATATTTTATTCTTAAATTCCACAGCTGGTACAAGAGGTAGGTGTTTACACATGAGCTGGGTAACTGAGCAGCAAAGACTTGCATAACATGGGGATCTCAGTCATGCAGACTTGCACAACTTGTTGCCATTTGGAAAAACATTTAGGGGTAGCTACTGCCACAGAGAGACCATTCATCAGCAGATTCTCCTAGGGTTCTTTGATGGGGCATCTCTTGTTTGGCATCTATCTCTCTAAAGTAAAATCCAATACCAAAAGTCTCTGGCTGACTAAGTTTGCTGATGACTGCAAGCTAGGAGCAGTTATTGAATCTTCGAATGATAAAGCCATCCTATAGGAAGGTTTGTCACAAACAAATAACTAGTGCTAGAATCATGGATTGAAACTAAATGCCCCAAAAATGTATTATTGTATCCTGAGAGCTGAGAGATGTTCATTATTTGGAAGTTATGTGGATATGTGGATAGTCGCATAACTTTCAATCAGCATGTGTTCACTGTCATAAGAAAATTCTTCTATTTTGCACAGCTTATAAACAAAGGGCCTGAGACTAGATCGAAAGATGTCATAGTCCACGTTTCCTTAACCATCATTAGGCCAGTCATTGAGTATAACGATCCCTTTGGCTTGTATCTGTCCAGATGCATGCAGCAAATGGAACACAAGCAGAGATACAGTATTAAAATGATACAAGGCCTAAAGAATATATCCTACATGGACCAACTCAAAATCCATTTACTATACTCAGTATCCTACAGAGTGCTAAGAAGTGACCTGTGTCTGGCATACAAGACATCTTCCAACCCAGTACTGATGGACCAACTGTACATCAGCAAGTCAAATGGCATCAGAAATACTTAGTTCAGGGATGTAAATGTGTTCTAGAACATCAACAAATGGTTTGGAGGGACAGGTATATCATACAGAGGATACCATTGTTCTGGAACAGACTCCCCATCCATCATAAAAACAAAACTCATCCTTGTCCATACTCGTGCAATCTGGATCCTTTGACAGTTAATAAAATTTTACCCCAGGAATGCTCCACATACTACTAATTGAAAGAGACAGCTGCTAAATGCTTTATCTTACACATGAATCCCCTCAAATTATCTATGGTATAATCCCATTTACTCTCATTAGGGGTAATATATAATTATTGACCATGAGATGGGTAAGGCCAGTGTAACACTAAATGAGGTAGGTTAATTCAAGCACCAAAATTTGCTAGGCTTAAAATGACCCACAGCGGAAACTACCTAGTACTTACCTATAAACCTCTGAACTTATTTGGTGTCATGCAAGGCAAAGAAGGCCAGTAGCACCTGCCAATATACAGCTCATAAATTGTAGGTGAAGGAGATGAAGGTATTTTTTATCTCATTCACACCCATTTCAGGCTGCAGTGAGGATGAGGAAACCCCTTCAAAAGGTGGGTGCCTAGCATGCTCTGAGCCTCATGCTTATCAGTGCTATAGGCATACAATGGTCTGCAGAAAAAAGGTAGGTACCACAATGATGACACGAGGCATTGCACCCCTGAAAGACTACAGTAGAGAGCACAAGTGTGAAGGCAGCACTCTGAAATGTATTGCAAGTGTGATTGTTTGCTTCTTTAAGCTAAATGTACACCATTCCAGCTCTCACCTTTAACTTTATTGGAAGATAGTTCTCAATAAGGCAGGGTGTTAAGGTGGTGAAAAAGGCTGGCTGCAAGTTAAGGTCTGTATAACTGCTCTCTGCCTTAAAAGTGAGTGTGTTTCAGTGACATGTCACATTTATATCACTTTTCCTACTGTGTGTCCATTCTGCATGCCAACAAGATCCATAATTTATGCAAAGGCTATAATTATCAAAGCCTCCTAGAATGCACTCTGAAAGACCTCAGCCACCAGCAAGGAAGGCAGCATATAATACTTCTTCACTCACACATACTGCAAGTCCACACAGCTCACCTAAGAGTCACAAGACCTAAGCCCATAAGGGTCATTAAATCTGTTTCTGCATGGTGATTTTATTAGTGAGTCATAAAGACTCCAGTCTCACTGGACTGGAAGCATGAGATATTTGTAAGCTGCTTGTCTGGAGCCAGGATCTATAGTGTCACAAGGGCTCTATCCTTAAACTTCCAAATATGGCTAAGGCCTAATGCCAGCCCATGTGGGAGTGAATGACTTGAACTAAATGTTGAAGCATATTCTGGCATTTGTAAATATGGATATATATATATATATATATATATATATATATATATATATATATATATATATATGAGTGTGTTTTTTTAGCATATCCTTGTATCAGTAAATATGTGTTGTTCATTTCTTAAGTGATCCTATTTACCCTGGCTGTGCCTGCATAGAGTCAGTTGAGGCCAGTGCACTACCCAGTAAACAAATATAAATAAATAAATAAATAAATAAATAAATAAATAAATATGCACTCCACCCAGATGGAAATTCAGAAAGATACATGATAGAAGTTACTATGCAAATGTTAGAGGTAGGAAAGACACTGGTCTTCAGCAATATCTTGCCTTCACCAAGACTGATGCCTGTACTCCAAGATCAGATAACTGGAGTTAATAATTAACAAAGCAGTTGGTGTCAGTCTGAGGGGGGTATAGTATGTGTCTGCCTGGGATTAGATGGAAAATAAGACTTTCTATTTCACCAAGTATGACTTGCATCTCTTATAACAGGGCTTCTGCATATTGACTAAAGCCTTTACTGCCCGCATAGTGTCTTTTTGTAGGCAGACTTCCTCTACTGGACATTTCTACATAACAAATTCAAACTCAGATTTGGGTAGTATCATGGTATCATTTCTCGGTGCTGGGAGTCTAAATAAATAAGATGCTTGAACCTCCGGCCCTCCTGCACCTCAGATGCATTCATATTCATGAAGTTGCTGAGACATGGTTTCAGTATGATGACAGCACTCGGTCTTTACCAGGGTTTTGCCGCATCACACTTTCAGGCCCTTAAGAGCTGTGAGAGAGTATCTGTATTTGTCAGAACACCATCACCCCACACAAAATTACCCATGACCATAACGTAAAGCTCTAGGAGATCTGAATCCTTCTTATCAAATCCAACTATTAGTTCGTTGTTAACTACAGATTCCCACCCATGTCTCCCAGAGATAATGAAAATTACCTTAATGCCACTGAGTCATTAAATATAAAACTAATTACTTTCTTGCTAGGGAACTTACTTTGATTATCCAAGCAATAAATGGCACAGTTGCACATATAAAAATAGGTATATAATCAGCATTTCTTAGACTTTGTTAATACCAGCACACTGGACCAAATTGTAAAAGTACTCTAATACTCTTGACCTGGTCCTTACAAACCTAGCCCCCACATGTACCATACTCCATCACATCTCATCCTTGCTCACATCTGACCATTGTCCTGGTTCGAACCAACCCGGACTATGCATGTACTATACTCCACCACTTCTTATCCTTGGTCACATCTGACCACTTATCTGGTCCTTACCAGCCTATCTCCCACATTTATCATACTCCATGACTTCTTATCCTTGGTCACATCTGACCACTTACCCGTTCCTTACCAGTTTAGCCTCCAAATGTACCATACTCCACCACTTCTCATCCTTGGTTACATCTGTACACTTACCTGGTCCTTACCAGTCTAGCTCCCACTTGTACCATACTCCACCAGTTCTCTTCCGTGGTCACAGCTGATCACAAATCATTCATCTTCTCTGTCAAGTCTAGTTGTAGCACCCCACACCACCACTAAATGAGAACATTCTTCAGGAACTTCTCTGGAACAAACATATCAACTACAGGAAGACATATGCAAAATTACAAAAATTCCCACAAACTGACTGAACTGAGACAGCTGTCACACTCACCTCCCGCTTTTACTAGCAAACTAAACAGCTGCATAGAAAAGTCAGTCTCCATCTAGATATGATCAACAGACCATGATACTGTGCCAAAGATGGCCTGCATCTGTCTCACTCAGGTTTCAAGCTTCTGGTAAAAGCTCTTGCCTCCCCCATAATGTCTTTTTTAGGAACAGTGATGAGGTTAGAACTACCAACATAAAAATGTCAACAAGACGCAAATTAAAGGTCATACTGCTAAACATGAAAATGCACTCATTGCAAGCACTCTTAACCCAGGAAAATGCTAACATCTGCGCAGTCACAGAAACCTGGTTCAAAGCTGCAGAGAGCACCCCAGCCTTACCTGGGTACTTATCCTATCATACATTCAGACCCCAAACTGGGCAGTAAAGCCAAAGGAAGTGGAGATTCAATATATATTAAAGACATACATACCTCCAGGCTGGTCAAACAGTATAATGCACAGGAAACACTCCAGGTGCAGTTAACCATTGACAAGACCCCTATACAAATTACAGCTAGCTACCGACCTCCAAATCTGACTCAAGATGCCCAATCTGCCTATTTGGACCTCTTCGAATCTATCAAGATTCAAGCCTTTACCCTGACCTGGGTGACTTTAACTACCCAAGCATAGATTGGAAGAACTACTCATGCCAGAACAGAAATGCCAAGAGATTCCTTGATTTTGTCAATGCAAATGCCTTAGAACAGCTAGTCGGTACTCCCACAAGAGGTGATAATATCTTGGACTTGGTATCAACCAGCATGAGCAACCACTGCAGCATCCCTGCAGTATCATCCTCCCTAGTAAGATCCAACCATAAAGTGGTCACTTTCAATATCATCATCTCCCCCTACCCCCCTCTAACTAGGGTCAAACAAAAAAACTTCTCTAAAGCTGATTACGGTATCCTGAGGGTTGGTATAAACAGTTTCACAGCCCCTACCCCTCTCTAGGAACTGGCACCTCCATCCAAAACTACACCAAAGCACTATACGAGCATTTATATAGATGCATGAAACCAGGAATACCTGACAGGACTAAATCATCCTCTGCAAGAAAGAGTAAATCTGTCTGGTGGACATCTGCAATAAATAAACTCTATAACAAAAGGAAAATAATTGCTGTCCAGGACCATGAAGGAGGAGGTGCCCAATTGGAAGTGATCTCTCCTTAGCCTGAACAAGCAAATAAGAGCACTAGTGAAATCCTCCAAAGCAAATTTTGAGTCCAAATTGGCTACATCTACTAGACACTATCATACTGCCTTCTTCACATATGTCCTTGGTCTCAAAGGTAGCACCCAGATTTTTTCAGAACTGGTGGTCAAGGATACCACATATACAAATGACATAGATATAGCAAACTTGCAAGCTGACAGATTCAGTGAAAATTTCACCCCTCTGTCCTCCCCATCAGTAAATCAGGACATGCCCTGTACCTGGCCCCTTCCCCTTATATCTAGGGAACAGGTCATCACTGCTCTCTCAAAGGCAAAAAATACAGCCTCCATGGGACCCAATAACATCCCAGGCTGCATCCTACATGAACTTAAGTAGGAACTTGTAGCACCATTAGGTGCCCTATTCAGCCAAAGCCTGAGTACCAGCTTCATCCCAGCTGAATGGAGGACAGCCACTGTTATCCCTTTGCACAAAGGTGGAGCATCCACCAATCCAGGAAATTATAAACCCATCAGCTAACTAGCCTGATCTGCAAGGCCATGGAAGGGATTTTCATGGACCTCATTAACAAGGGCATTAGCAACCTTCAAATACTTGATCCAACACAGTAAGGCTTCATCAAGGGGAGATCATGTCGACTTCTTTGAGACTTTCACCAAAGCCATTGACAAGGGGAAGATGGTGTACAGCGCCTACCTTGACCTGGCCAAAACCTTCAACACTATTCCCCACTTGGGCATAATTGATAAACTCTCTCAACTAAGCATCAATCCGTATGTTACCAGATGGGTAGCTAACTGTGTCTCTGATAGAAACCACCTAGTCAAAATAGGGGAAGCCACCACAAACAATAGACCAGTTATGAGTGACATTACCCCAGGGTTCAGTCTTTTAGCCTCTGTTATTTGGGATATACTTTTCTGAGGTGCAGGCCAAAACCTGTGGGCTATGGCTGACCAAGCTTGCAGATGACTGCAAGCTGGGCGCTGCCATCAATTCCCCTAGTGATGTGGACATCCTCTAAGAGGGTCTCACCCAAACAAATGACTGGTGCCAGAAACATGGCTTCAAGTTGAATACCAAAAAATGCATCATCATCATCATCACCTTTGGGGAGAGTGATGTCCATACAAATTAACACATTAATAACATCCTGAGTAATTAGTCATGAGATATTTGGGCTCCCAGGTTGATAGCAACCTAACTTTTGACTACCGTGTTGCTTCCATTGTAAGGAAAGCTTTCTACATGGCCCACATCATAAGTAAGGGTATTTAATCCAGGGACAAGAAGGTCATAACATCCCTGTATTCTTCCCTTATAAGGCTCATTATTGAATGCAGTGCCCCATTTGGCATGTACCTTGCAAAGTACAAGCAGCAGCTGGAGAGATCACAGAGGTTCCTCACCAGGAGAATCCAGTGCCTAAAAAATCTACCATACATAGATAGGCTAAAAGCCCTATCCCTCTATTCAGTTTCATACAGATTCCGCAGATGTGACCTCTGTCTGGCATACAATGCGATCTCAGACCCCACCTTGATGGGACTGCTGCATATTCGCAAGTCAAGCTCCACTCAAGTAACCCACACCCGCTGCCTCAACCTGGTTTGTGACATCAATAGGACTTGTTGGGGGGACATATTTGTGTCCCAGAGACTCTCCCATCTGTGGAATAGACTCCTTCTCCACATCAAGCAGAGTACCTCTTTACTCCATATTAAGCACAACCTGGATAACTGGATGGGAAACAGAAAATACATCCATGAGACTCCACCCGTGTCTCTGCTGTACAGGGGCATCACATGTTGACTTGTCTAAACATGGACTAAACTCTTGGCTAGGCTTATAAGGGCCTCAGAGCCAATAGCCTAGTAACTTCCTGTGATCCTATTATCCTATGACCAATGTCCTGCTACTTGCTGACATTAACACAGCTGCAGCAAATATTTGAGGCTATGGTATAGAATGAAGATGAGCATCAGACTGGCTGAAGTTTTAGCCAGACAGAGGCTGTTCTGCAGTGGAGGATCCAGCACATCCACCTACACCAGATTATCAGCTGGCAATCCTTCTCCATTGGTAGCCATCAAAGCTTCCCTCTCACCCATCCCTGGTCAGCACCCTTCCTGATCTTCTAGCTATGGAGTATTTCTTCCTGGCATATTCTTGCGCATGGCCTAGCCTTCCCCAGCACCATTTGTCTACCCTCTGCATGTACATATCCAACCCTTTTCCTCTCATCCTTTTTGTGCAAAACCACCACTGTTTTTCTGTAATGTTTATATTTGTTTGCCATAAAACACTACCCTACACCTTCTTTCCATTACATTTCTGTTTTCCCTTGAATGCCACAGCCCTTATCCCTCCTCTTTTCATATAAATAAATAGAACTTTATCCCCTTCAAATTTTAACACACCTTTCTACCTCCCTGCCTACTACTATCCTACTTGTTACCCTTCTGTATTTTCCTCTGTCTCTTCCCTCCTTTCATTCTATCATATATATGCCTCATTTCCACCCCATTTTGCAGTGAGAGTAGTGGCTGTCTGAGTTTGATTATTCATACGCAGTATTCACGTACTTCACTTCGCAAGAATGCTGCACTTTGGAGAGCTGATAGAAAATGTTGGGTATTTCAGGAACTAATCATGCTGCCACTAGGTGGGTCTAGTTTGATTGCTCTCATTTCCTACATTTTGTGCTATGTATCACAATATATGCACTGCTGACTAGAGCTGCCCCATGTGGTCTGAAAAGCTAGAAGATAGATATTAATGTGATGTAAGTATACCTTGCACTGTGCAATGCTGTCTTCCCATGTAGGCCTTGCTCATCTCTGCTATGAATTACTTTGAATCCTGGTCATTATGTCCATTGTTTTATAAAGTGACTGTCGTTTTGTTTGCTTGCATGTTTGTCTGCCTCTATCTATCTATCTATCTATCTATCTATCTATCTATCTATCTATCTATCTACCTACCAATCTAGCTAGCTGTTTATCTAAATATATATATATATATATATATATATATATATATATATATATATATATATATATAGTGCATAGAGTGTTGGGATTACATTCCTGAAAAAGATAAAGCAGTAAAGCACTTCTGCACCTAGAGACCCAATTGTAACAACATTTTCAGAGGTGAGTAACAATTGCTACATATTTCCCAAGTGGTGCTACAGTTGAGTTTCATGCAATGGAGATTTTTTCAATCAAAATGTCTCTCAATATCTTGCCTCGTATTTTGTCTGTGAAACTTTATAGATGACAGACTGTAAGTAGCTTATTTAGAATAGCATTTTAAAAAAATGTCCCTGACTTTCCTCCTTTGCAGATTTCTTAAACAAATAAAATATCTAGATGCTTTGAAAGCTAGCAAAACACTTTGCACTTATTTTTTCTTTTGAAACTGGTAGTACATGCAGTAGATAAAACTCCATGCACTAGAAAAAGTTATGGTTGGGTTTCATCAATCCTAATTATGTGTTTTTGACATACATGCCAAGATTCACCTCCTGAGCTTCACTCTCAAGTTGAATTGTTTTGGCATCCATAATAATATAGCTAAGAGTGGAGAGCTGATCATAGCCCTCTATTACCTTTGTGACTGGTTTCATCCAAAGGACCCTGTAAGCCAACAACCATGCCATTAAATCCAGAAAGAGCTATGTATAAAATATGGAATTTACTGTGAACAAACAAACAAATCTTATGGAGAATTATGGGGCTTCAATACCCTTGTTCAAGTGTTTAATGGTGAAGGTTTGAACTTGTCAAGTATAATTCTTCATTTTATAGTTTGTCAGTTGCTGTTTTCCACAGACAACATTTCTTGGTAAGATTTCTAGTTGTTTTCAGGAAGTGTGATGGTGATTCAGACTGGATTGGTCTCGACTCTGCATTTTCATTGCCATGACATGGTGGCGATAATCTTGTAGATAGCTTCTTAGTGGATGTTCTGTGGAGGACATGGCTATTCAGCATATGCCCCTCCCTTTGGAATGCCTCATTAGCATTCAGCATGGCTGCAGGACTAACCCTTCACTGTGCTGCATATCTTTGAGTTGGAGAACCATACAGCACCATGCAAGGGTACTTGCTGAATACCAGAAATGTACTGTGACATGTATACTGCAGTGTACACATAGGGATACCTTTCTGAATCAAGCTCACGGTTTCTTTTTTTAAAAATAATTCTGTACATATTATTTTCCATGTTTTCCATCTTATTCAAGATTACATTTATAGTGGTGGTGCTGCGGTAGCGTTGTCGCCTCACAGTAAGACGTTGTCCTGTTCGATTCTCAGCTAGAGTGTCTTCTGTGTGGGGACATGTGTGAATGGGCGTACCTTCATTGATAGTTGTGCGTCAAGGCTGGCAACTCGGCATGTAAAAATCTACTGCCAATCATTAGCGGACCGGAGTTCCGCTGTGGCGAGCCCTAACCAGGAAAAGCCGAAAGACACAACAACATTTATAAGTGATGCTCTACATACCCACACAGCTTTTTCTTTTTTGACTTTCAAAGTCTCACTACTAGTAGCCACTGTAACTTTTGAAATAGCTCTTGTCTTGACGTATGGCAAGATCATACTTTCCCTTTGCACCATTACTAGTCTAGATTACCAGCCAATAATCTATTAACAGTACCTAGTAGATGTAGACAGATGTGAAGAGTTACAGGATCATAACCACATTAGCACAGCCACTGGGTTTCTATGAGACTTGTGGCAATCCAGTACACATACTGAGTTTCAGTAAATGCAACCCAAAAAAGTTTAATACTTAATATAACATCAGACTAAGAGTACACATTTATCTTGATCAGATAGGGATAACATAAATAAATAAATAAATAAATAAATAAATAAATAAAAACTGAGTTTGAAGTCTCAGTTATTCTAAGAGTTTCTGTTTGCAAGAATAAACCCATTCCTTCAAAAATCTGATCACTTATTGAATGTGATGCTGTAGTGAAACAATTCTAGATGATGTTTCATGATGTGTTGCTATAAAAGGCAACAAATTGCTCTGAACTCTAGCAGAGATCACATTAATTATATATCTGCACACATCTCTCAGGTGTAATTTTATAGGGCTTTAAATTGGGAGCAAGGTACATTTATGAGGTCAGGACTGGTATTTTTCATGAATCTCTTTAAGCCAGATGCAAGCTATTTTGCTGCAGTGTTACAGAAAGGAATGCAGACCTCTGACAGGCTTTTGACAGTTCTTTCAAAACACCTGCACTGTCTGTTCAGAAATCCCACCTCTCAAACAGCTGACGAAGATTACTGCATCAAAAAGCTTCTAAGAGCAATGCTTTAATGCCTTACACATTGCATTCCCTTTCTACATGATACAGCATGTTAACCTATGTGACTTACCAGCCTTCTTATTCAAAAACAGGAAGAAATTTAAAATCACTTTACTGTATCTGATTTCTTTCTTTCTTTTTTTAAAACTTCTAGTTTTTCACAAAATGTGTCTAACTCTGTGGACTGGTAACCGACAAAACAAAAAGCATCATTGTATTTAGCATGGACATTAAAAAGGAAATTTAGTATGAAAAAGCCAAAATCCTTATCTACTAGATTAACAATTCTAACATGTGCTATCTGCTTCCACAGTGAAAATAATAGTTCAGAAAGATGATTATCAAATAACAAACAAGTGGCATACTAGCACAGTGGATAATATCGTCTCAGAGCAAGAGATTCTGTGGATTGATTCTTGTCTTGGGTGCCTTCTATATGGAGTCTGCACATCCTCCCTGTGTGTGTTTATGGGATTCTCTGATTGCTCTGGTTTCCTTCCACATTTCAAAGACATGCAGTAGGTGGACTGGACACTCTAAATTGGCCATAGGAATATGTGTGTGTGTGTGTGTGTGTGTGTGTGTGTGTGTGTGTGTGTGTGTGTGTGTGTGTGTGTAGTACAGAAGAGTAACTGCGGCATGGGTTGCCACCTGCTGGTGTGAAACTTGGCTCTAGATGATTGTCACTGCTGAAGTGACACCCCAACTTCATATGCAAAAATGGGAAGAACAGTTGTGGATAGATGGAACCAAATGTCATAGGCTGTCAGATTACTTGCTTGCAATAATCAGTACTGAAATGCTAATTCCACCTAAAACACAGCTTTTCAGCGCTTCTGTGGATCCCTAGTGATATCTGCATTGCTTACTGTACTTATTTCCTTGTTTCACTTGAAAGAAAGTTACTATTTGTCATTTTTGCATTTAAGTTACCTGTAACACAATGCATTTAAGTTACCTGGCACTTGCTCACTAAAGCAATTATATAAGTTAGCACTAAAAAATTAAAAGCACTACACCCTCACAAACTCCCCTTGAGTACCTTGTTTCCCATTGGCCCTTTTTTTCAATTATAAAGGAATTCCCAATACTACTCTAGCATGTCCAAAGGTCAGTTGTCAATCTCATCTCCGGGCCAGCTGGTGAATCTGGGAATCTTGAGGCAATGTTGCAACTGCCTCATGTACACAGACAACCCTCTCCTCCTTCCAATAAATTCCAACACATGTGAGAGATGCAACCATATAGCCAAACTGGAGGCTAAGCTCTCTCAATTCAGTACTGGTATAACCAGTCAGGAGGAGAAGGAAACCACACTCACTACAATTCCAGTCTCACATAGACCTACCACGACAGCAAACCAAACACATAAACACACAAAAACATACTCGGAGGCTCTAAATAAAAATCTGCCTAAGCAGTAGAGACCTCCAAAGAAGACACCCAAGGAACCGCTACCCCAAAACAAAACACGTGCAACACATAGCTCACAAAGCCAGTGTGCCGAACAGTCACAGCCCTTAAGGCTAAACAACACACCTGATACACTTGTAATATGTGACTATCATCTGGCACACTGATGTCCCACTCACCAGCCTGAACAAGGAGAAGGTCACGGTGGGCTGCCTGTCGGGCGCTAGGATCCGCCACATAACACAAGCACTCAGGTCACTCCAAGGCAAGTACAAATATGACTCAGTCATTGTCCATGCTGGTGTAAATGACCTGAGACGTACCTCCCTGGACTACATGAAAAGAGACATAGAGGAGCTCTCTGAGCATGTAGCCCAGGCCGGTATGACCCTGACCTTGAGTAACATCTTACCCTCACCAAGAGTGATGCCACAATATGAAGACAAGATGATCAATTTCAACAATTGGCTTAAGTAGTGGTGTCATTCAAAGGGGATCCAATGCCTGTCAGCCTGGGATGACATGCTCGACAAGCCACGATGCTTCGCTAGGGACGGCTTGCACCTGTCACCCATGGGCTTTCGGATATTGGCAAAGGCTCTTGCTACCCACATAGTGCCTTTTTTAGGCAAGGCTCAAAAGACAAACCCACCTCCATAGGTATCACAAAGGATAAGAAACTAAGAGTAATGCTACTCAATGCCAGAAGTCTAAACCTCAAGATGCATGCACTCGAAACTCTCCTTAGCATGGAGAACATCGATATCTGTGCAGTAACAGAAATCTGGTTCAAGCCTCCCTAGAGCACCCCAGCACTACCAGGTTATACCTCATACCATGCTTTTCGGCCCCAAAACTTGGACCGAACCACAAAAGGAGGGGGAGTATCAATATTCATCAAAGATACCCACACCTCCAGGTTGGTGGCACAGCACGAAGCATCAGAGACTATCCATGTGCAATTAACAGTGGGTAAAACTGCCTTCCAGTTTATAGCCTGCTACAGACCACCCTCCCAAACCCAGGAACCCCACTCGGCCTTCCTGAGAACACTGGAAAATATGAAGGTCTCTCCAAACACCATTATATTGGGCGACTTCAACTACCCAAACATAGACTGGGAGCATTACTCTAGCTCTAACATGCTAGCCCAAAGGTTCCTAGAATTTATAAACTCAAATGCTATGGAACAACTTGTTACCACTCCCACAAGAGGGGAAAACATACTGGACCTGATCATTACCAACATGGGGACTCTATGCTCCAGACCAGAAGTGTATCCCTCACTGGTAAGATCAGACCATAAACTAATCTCACTGGATATTCACATCCCGACCCCACCCCCTGCCCAGAAAACCACAGTGAAAAACTTCTCTAAAGCAAATTTCACACTCATCAAAACTGAGGTGGAATCAATCGTCTAAGGCCAGCTTCGAGAGAAAAACTGCACAGGACACTAAGGATAATCACAAGGCTTTCTTTAGTTATGTTAGGAAGCTGGGTGGGAATTCCCAGATATGCTCAGAATTAGTTCAAAATGACAAAAAATACACCGAACCCACAGACATTGCCAACATCCTAGCTGACAGGTTCAGCGCGAACTTCTTCCCCCCATTCCCACCAAAAGGGCAAATATCTATCCCAGCAGACTGCTGCCCCCCTGACATCTCAGATGCTCAGGTAAGAGCCGCCCTCTCCAAAGCAAAAAATACAGCATCAATGGGACCAGACGGTGTCCCGGGCTGTGTCCTACATGAACTCCAAGAAGAGCTAAACACAAACATAAAACTACTGTTCAATCTCAGCCTTACTACAGGATATGTACCCAAAGAGTGGCGTACAGCAATAGTGGTCCCTCTCCACAAAGGTGGTGCCTCAACAGATCCTGGAAACTATTGCCCCATAAGCCTGACTGGATTGGTCTGCAAAGCTATGGAAAGGATCATCATGGACCTCATAAATAAAGATATCGGGGACCTACAGACACTGGATCCTACCCAGTTCGGCTTTGTTAAGGGCAGATCCTGCCTCTTAAACCTGGTTGATTTCTTTGAAACAGTCACCAAGTCCATTGATGAGGGGAACGTGGTCCACACAGCCTACCTAGACCTCGCAAAAGCCTTCGATACAATACCCCACTCGGGCATTATAGATAAGCTCACCAGCTTAAATATAAACCCCTATGTCACTAGATGGGTTGCAAACTGGCTCAAGGACAGAACCCACATGGTTAGAATTGCTGGAGCCATGTCAGACTCCAAACCAGTTACAAGTGGCATCCCACAAGGCTCAGTACTGGGACCTCTCTTGTTCGGTATATATTTCTGAGGTACAGGCCAACACGGAAGGACTGTGGCTGACCAAGTTTGCAGATGACTGCAAACTGGGCGCCATAATCGACTCTCCAGCCGACACAAGCATCCTCCAAAAGGGCCTCATAGAAACAGACAACTGGTGCCAGAGCCATGGCCTCAAGCTAAATGCCAAAAGTGTATAGTCATCCCTTTGGCAAAAACAAAGTGCCCACAAATTACCACATAGGTGGTAATCCATTAAGTACAGAAGAAGTAATTAGGGACCTGGTGACCCAAGTTGATAGCAATCTCTCATTTGACAACCACGTGGCCAAAGTGGTTAGAAAAACATTTTATATAGCCCACCTAATCATGAAGGGATTCACATCTAGATCAGGGGAGGTCATCGTGCCTCTTTACTCATCCCTCATCAGGCCCATAATTGAGTACAATGCCCCTTTTGGGATGTACCTTACCAGACACCTGCAGCAATTGGAAAGACCCCAAAAGTACCTCACCAAGAGGATCAAAGGGCTCAAACAGATGCCATATGCTGCGGTTAAAGAAACTCCAGCTCTACTCAGTGGCATACCGCCTGCTCAGAGGTGATCTGTGCCTGACGATAAAGCCATGTCCAACCCGAATTAATGGACATGCTGCACCTCAGAAAATCCAAATCCCATCGAGCTACGCGCTCGAGAGACTTGAACCTCAGCACTGAAATAAATAGGACATGCTGGAGGGACAGATTCATAACCCAGAGGCTCCCTTCACTCTGGAATAAAATCCCAGTCCAGGTTAGGCAGAGTCCCTCATTGACTCTCTTCAGGAGGAATCTTGATGAGTGGATGGGAGATCGTAGGTTTACTCCGGGTATCACTTCTGTGTCACTGTTAGACAGAGGCACAGTATATTAACCTCGAAAAAGGGCATACCAAAATTAAATTAATTTAAAATGGGTGGCGAAAGCCAAACACACTCTGGCTAGGCTTATAAATGCCCTAGGGCAGATAGCCTAGAATGAACCTATGAACCTATGTTTACAATTTTAAGGGAAGCAGTTTCTTCAGTATATTTTCTTTACGTATTATTATTGGTAAAGTTAGTCAGACACAATCTCAGAAGATCATTATGCTGATTACAAAAAGAAAAGCAGGGAGCTGTCCTATCCTGAGCTTCATCAGTCATGTGATTCACAGATCAAATTGTGCAAGTATTAGTAGCTGCACCCTGCACTGCTGGGTGGCATGTAAAGTTTACTAAATAAGGTAGAGTTTTTAATGTTTATGAGTGATGTAAGAACAGCATATGTATTACAGTGTAATGCTATGAATATGTGCAGTCTGAAGAACAAGGTAAGAAGCATAGCCATCTGTACACCTTATATGTAATATAATATAATATAATATACTATAATATAATATGGATGGCTTAGTGGTTTGCATTGTCACCTCAAAGCAAAAGTCTCTCCGGTTCAATTCTCAGCTGGGGTGCATTCTGTGCAGAGTCTGCATGCCCTCCCTTCATTTGTGTGGGCTTCCTCCTGGTGCTCTGGTTTCCTCCCATGTTACAAAGACATGTGTCTAGAGCATTTCTCCCTGGGCCTCTGCTGAAAATTGGCTCGTTCCAAGTTTGACTTTCCCAATAAACAAATGTAAAATAAATATAATATATTATAATATAGTTATACAGTGACAACTCTGCAGTGGTTGCCAGCATGCCACATTAGGACAGCTATGCTGATGCATACACACTGTGCTATGAAGTACCTGCAGGCATACAATGGGCAGTAAGGGAAATGTTCATGTGCACATGTCCTTATAATAATAACCATACATGTACCTCCAAGTACACATCACTGCTGTATGTTAAGACAGGGGTGGTGAGTGTTTAATAATAAGAATACATGTACCCCCAAGTACACATCACTGCTGTATATCAGAAAGGGCTGGTGAGGGTTTAATAATAGCCATAGATGTACCCCAAAGTAGACATCATGGCTGTATGTCAAATAGGGGTGGTGAGTGTTTAATAATAACCACACATGTACCCCACCAAGTATACATCATGGCTTTATGTCAGACAGGGGAGGAGAATATTTAATAATGACCATACGTGTACCCCTAAGTACACATCACAGCTTTATGTCAAACAAGGGTGACGAGTGTTCATGTGTATTTATGGACATGGATCTACTGAAATCTACTGTTGACTACACAAGTTATGTGCTGCAGAAGTATTGTATTTTCGACAAGCCTGGTCCTGCAAGTTCTCTTTCATGTAGGAATGTTTGTCAAAAACTGCTCTTCCAGCAGTGGCACTTTGACTCACAATCAGCGGCTGTATAATCGCAGTCAATGCACTTACAGTGAGGAAATATTCCTTGAACTCATACTAGTCATTTGGCCTTGATGTGATCCTATCAAACTGTTATAAGTTTGCTAACAGAAACATGTTTTCTTTTTAGCTTAGACAGTGACTACTATGCTTAAAGTTCTGGCCTATTTTTATGGAAGCAGTCTCTTTTAGGGCCCATATATAACCAAAGTAAACAAAGAACACCTAGCAAAAAAACTCCTCTCACCCTCTTCCCTTTACAAATATAGATTATGTCTGTTATGATGAACTTTGATTTCTTCCTGATGAATGTTATCTACCTTGATTTTGAATCCACCTTTGACCTTGTTATGTGATGCTTTTATAGATGTTTTCAGCCCCATGACTAAAATGTAACCCTTATGTGACCGATGCCCCTAAGTGTGATGACAAAGTATGAACTTTTCCAAAAGAAGACTCTCACATTCACAAAATAAAGAAAACACATTTTAGTAGGCTACACACATTGACATAAGAGTCTGCACCCCCCCCCAACACACACCTAATGCTTACATATACTAATTTGTCATACAGCTAGCCTAGTACTTACTATGAACCTATATGAGATCCCAGTATCTCAGGGAAAGGTGAAATCCCAGAGATACCACAATCTTAACAGGACAATCCCAGTGTTTAAAATTAGGGTCAGAGTTAAGCTGACAGAAGTCACACCCACTTTGACACATCACTTTAATTCCCACCCACAGTCATTTTACTTTTAAATATCCTGTAAATCCACTGTTCCAGTCTTGTTTCAGCTCTCTGGATAAACTAATCTTTGGATTTGTGTTCCTCTCCAACTTACATTAGATTGGGGAACTATGCCCCCAGCTCCTGGCTCATATTTAAAATAAAGAAAGCTGTGCCAGGGAAAAGGGACATCAGTGTATACTAATTTTTAAATGTTGCATCACTCATACTTCTACAGATGTACAAGCAGCCCACTCATAAAAATAGTGCATTTGTCTAGCAGTATTCAGAAATCAGCACATATCAAACTAGTAGCTGAAAAAGGAACAGAAAAGTATGTCTACGAATGCTCCAACCTTTTGTCACACACTTGCTTTCTATGGAATTACAAACAGGTCAGAAAGTCACTAAACAAGGCTAGTATTAAAAAAATCAGAATACACTAAAACATGAAAGATAAAGAAATATGGTTTCCACTACTGTTTGCCTAACTCTGATGCTTTCTATATGTAGAAGACATGTCATAAAATTGTTGTAGATGGCCAGGAGTCACAGTCACCAGAGAATAAAATATGAAATGAAAGAAAAAAAAAAAACCTCTGTTTACTAATGTTTTGAAAGCCTTGCATTACTGATGTGCTTCTTAGAGTAGCAGCAGCAGTCAGGTCATAAAATGCCTGAAAGACTACTTTTCTCAATGCATAAAATGCACAAGTTAATCTAATGAATGACTCACAGGAAAAGCTGTTGTCAGTACAACTGCAATTCGAGATGGAATTTGGCTAACACCTTTGAAACTTCCTTCAGGCACTCTTCCCTCACCCCTCCCTCAGCCAAAGATGAGCATGCTCAGAAAAGCAAACCTGAAATGTAAACAAAGGCTGATTCAAAACAAAAAATCCCTGTGACTGTCCCTTTAAGCTTCTAATGCAAATGTCTAGAAGTGTACATTAGTGATTGCACTAGTGTGTCTCTTTGAAGCATGGCATAGTGTTTTTCACATCAATTTATGGATGCATTTAAGATGTTATGTGGTGGGTCAGTGGTATAATGCAGTTTAGTGTTGGGTCTCTCTCTGACTCTTTGCTTGTGCCACGGGGAATCAAGCAGGGATGACACCTGTTCCCATACCTGTGAGGATTGTGTACTGAGAAATTAGTCCAAAATGGTAAGGTGAACAACAAAATCAATTGACCCCAACTGCCAAAGGTGTTCCAAACTGGTACAACAAAATAGGAAAGTCTTCAAGGTACACCACCATGAGCTTGCACTGTGTCACAGTGATAAAAACACTCTGTATTCAAACAAAAACAATAAAAAGTTTGAAAACACAAGAAATTCCCAGCTGAGATAAGCATTTTCAGCTTCTTAATCTTTCTTCAGATCATGATCATGACCCCCACACATTAGGGAGTACAGGGAGCAAACAACATTAAAGCATAAAAGTAATGTTCACTGTTTGCTGTTTCCCTGATTTTTTGGATTTTTATTTTGTAATTCCAGGGCTCGCACTTATGAGTCTCAGAAGTGCAACAGGGAGCCCAGTAAGATATTTAGTCTAAGTCATTACAGAAATAAAATATAGTATCGGAGAACAGCAAAGAGTTAGGTTCATAGGTTGGTACTAGGCTATCGGCCCTAGGGCCTATGCAAGCCTAGCCATAACAATTCCCTGGATATTTCTTCCCGCAATATTTACTTCTCTGGACCCCTGTCTAGCAGGGTGACTGACATGATCCCCGTAGTGAATTTCCTATCTCCCATCCAATCATCAAGGTTCCTTTCGAAGAGGGCCAATGAGGCGCTCTGCTTGACATGTATGGGTAGTCTATTCCAGAGTATGGGGAGTCTCTGTGTCAGGAACCTATCCCTCCAGCATGTTTTGTTCATTGTGGTGACAAGGTTTAGATCCCTGGAGCGTGTGACTCTGAGGGATTGGGATTTCTTTAAGTGGAGCATGTCCAACAGCTCCGGGTTTGACATGGCCTTGTATGTTAAGCAGAGATTGCCTCTGAGTAGACGATATGCCACAGAGTATAGCTGGAGTTTTTTTAGATGGTCAGCATATGGCATCTGCTTTAGGCCTGTGATTCTTTTTGTGAGGTATTTCTGTGGCCATTCCAGCTGTTGCAGATGTCTTGTGAGGTACATACCAAACAGGGCATTATACTCTATAATGGGTCTAATGAGGGATGAGTACAGTGGGACAATGACCTCCTTTTTTCTGGATGAAAAGCCCTTAGTGATGAGGTGTGCCACATAGAAGGATTTCCTGACTGTTGTGGCGATGTGGTTATCGAAAGTGAGACCACTGTCTACCTGTGTCCCTAAGTCTCTCATCACACTTTCAGTGTTTAGTGTTCTGCCACCTATGTGGTAATTCATGGGTACATGTTTTTTTCCAAAGGGGATAACTATACATTTCTTGGCATTAAGCTTGAGCCCATGGCTCTGGCACCAGGCATCTGTTTCTGTAAGGCTCTTTTGTAGAATATTTACATCATTTGGGGATTCAATAATGGCTCCCAGTTTGCAGTCATCTGTGAACTTTGTTAGCCAGAGTCCCTTAGTGTTGGCCTGTACTTCAGAGAAGTAGATGCCAAACAAGAGTGGTCCCAGGACTGAACCCTGAGGTACTCCACTTGTCACTTGTCTGGAGCTGGATTTGGAGTCGGCTACTTTTACAGTCTGGGTTCTGTCAGTAAGCCAGATGGCAACCCATCGAGTGACGTAGGGATTTATGCCCAGCTTAGTAAGTTAATCTATGATTCCAGAGTGGGGGATGGTGTCGAAGGCCTTGGTGAGGTCCAGATAGGCTGTGTGGACTGCCCTACCCATGTCCACAGCTCTGGAGACTGATTCGAAGAAGTCAATCAGATTCAGGAGACAAGATCGGCTCTTCACAAACCCAAACTGGGTGGGTTCCAGTGTTTGAAGGTTGCCAATGTCTTTGTTTATAAGTTCCAAGTTGTAGAATGCATAGTATATGGAGTTTGCTTATACTACAGTAAACTCTCAGTCAACCGGCACTAATGGGGATTGGTAGACATCAGATAACTGTGTTTTCTGCTTGCTTGAGAGTTACTATTAAAAATAACCCTAACTAATAGTGTACCATATACTATTTATTTGGTTTGACTTGTTCTCAGGGTGGGGAGAGAGGCAATTTATTCCCAGCTTCCTTTTTAAAACTCTAAAACTCTAAAAATGTAAGCTATGTTTCTGTGGGGGTGGTGGGACAGAAAGTGCAACACATGAAAATTGTACTTGATTTCTTCGATTTTTTTTGCTGGTTGCTTGAGAGTGCAGGTTAACTGAAAGTTTACTATAACCCCTTTTCTGAATTCTACATAAAATACACAGCATACAGATGTGGAATTTCAAACTGACATCGGAAAATATGCAATTTGTCATAAAGTTGCTTAGCACAAGGACAGGCATGAGTTGCTCCAAAGTACCTTGGTTGTAGGTCCAGCCTTTCATTTCATATGAGCTTCATTATTAAGAATGGTGTCACTCAGCTAAGAAATGAGCATCTGTGTTGTTTTTCCATCTGTATCCATATTTGTAAGAAGGGAGAAGGGTACTGTGATTTATTCTGTCAGCATTTACCTGGTCATGTGTGATTGTGAAATGCCATGTGTCACTGTGTGCAAATCTTGATGAACAATCACAGTGGTCTTTGGCACACTCACCCATATGCTGCATACTGCAACATGGGAATAGAAAAGTTGTGTAAAATCTTACCATAACCATAGATATCATTCTCTTCCATGTTGCAGTATTCCTTCCCACCCACCATCCTCTCCTGTTAGGTTACATTCCCTGTCTGGGTGGCACTGGACTGGCAATGCCCTTATTAGGACTGGCTCCGACTGGGGCTTTCAGTTCTGAGGGCTGGTGCACATCGACGTCGCTTTTGTGGCCCATGTTCTCTCAGCCATGTCGGACATTGCGTGCCTCGGGGGAGCTGGGAACTTTTGTATACTGGATGTACGTGCCCGAGACAGGAGGAGTGAACCCATATGCTGAGTACTTTACCATGGAAGAAAAGGACATCTATAGTTATGGTAAGATTTTACACAACTTTTCTTTGCGGTTTCCTGTGAGAGTTGTACTATAAGTAAGGCTGTGAACCAGAAAATTAATGCTTTTGAACTATGGTGCTGGGAAGACACTTGAGAATTACATGGAGTCCAAGAACATCAAGTCAGTTAATATTTATTTATGTATTTAACATTTGTTAAACAGGAAAAGTCCAAGTGGGAGACAGCCCATTTCAGCAGAAGCCCAGGGAGAAACAGTCCAGATGCATGCTTTGGAATGTGGGAGAAAACTGGAGCATTCAGAGGAAACCCACGTGAATGCAGGGAGGACATGCAGACTCCACACAACAGTCACCCCAGCTGAGAATCGAACAGGGGAACCACTTGCTGTGAAGTGACAACTCTAACTGCTGCATCACTGCACCACCCAGTACTTAAAGGACTACTCCTAGATGTTCACTGGAAGGTTTGATAGTAAAACTGAAACTCTGATATGTTGGACCCATAATGCAATAATGCAAAGATATGATGCACAAGAGAATGGACTGCTACTGGGAAAGATCATGGGCAAAAGCAGAAGAGGGCGACAGAGGCTAAAATGGCTGTAAAGTATTACTGAAGCAATACATATGTATTTGCAGGAGCTTAAAATAAGCAGTTATTGGCAAGCCTAGTATGCTAGAGTCCTTAAGGTCACAAAGAGTAAGATTCAAGTAAACAGCAAGTACCAATGTGTATGAGGCATCTGTGATTCTGTGGCTTTTTTTTTTTGCCTCATAATGTTGCTCTTTTCCATGATTTATGAGCAAATGTTGAGAGACAGGGCATAACTGATTCTTATTATTTAGTTGAAATGAATTACAGGTTAACTAACGCATTACCTAACATCTACATACTTGCCTGCCCATGCCTAGTGATTTATTTCCATTTGCTTGTGGGAACATGGAAAGTAAGATTGAGCCATGCAGCACTTAGATGTTAGAAAATGCCAAAGATGCTGCTGAGTCACAAGCAGCCTATCGCAAATAATGAAGAACACCTATGTGTAAAGCCTTTCCTGTGGATTGTGATTTCTGCCATCAAAGTGCACATCAGGTTATACAAATTAAATTGATACTGTTACAGTATTGCATAACTAAGTTGCATAATGGCTAGATGTAAAGATTTTATTCAGTATCCTTCCTTTAAAATCCCTTATGTAGTTAAGGTAATAAGAGGCCCATATATCCCTGTTATTAGCCATAGGGAATCGGTACTTTAATAAAGGACGGACCAGACATAGAGCCATTGGTTGCAGTATTTTTAATGGATGTCATACAGAGCCACTAACCACATTATGTCCTGTGAAAGTAGTTTCCCATGGATTTCTTATGGAGTCATAGTCACATAATGTTTTTATAGATGTATATATTTATTCACATATGTGCCTGTAAAACTACTAGTACACATGTTTTCTTTTTCACCAACAAGTTAGTATTTGTCTTTGTGGGATCTATAGAATGAAGGTGTCATCTGCCAATTTTGAAGTACTCATGTCCTATGGAAACTTTGTTGGCTAGGCTTACTTAGGCCCTTGGGCCGATAGCCTAGTACCTAACTATAAACCTATGAACAGCCAACCTAAGATTTGTCTGCATTTGTGTGCACTGTTGTGCTGTGATGTGTGAGCCTGAGGTATAATGTGAACAGACCACACTATATAGCCTCATCTAGAGTAAGCATGGCAATTTCTGCACTCTAAGCATTACTATGATCTGTGTGGCTTTTTTGTGTTTTGTTTTTTCATTCTTATCCTCAACCAAAGGTTGGTTGAAGTGCTGGTGCCTGTGATGGCACCAGCTAAGTCAGCACAAATTGCCTAGGTTAACTCCATGCAGATACTTTGTGCAGCATGGCACATGCAGCAAACATCTTGCTGTCTTTTTCAGGAGCTTACTAATGTGCCCCTAAGCCAAATTCTCAAGGAATCTGAAGTGTATCTTGAGTAGTCCAAATAAACATTCCTTGATGACAAGGGTTTAGCCTTGGATATCATTATTTCAAAGTTCCACTGTTTGTGGATGTCACATTTGTGTCATCAGCCATGACTCAAGGTGGGTATTCTGAATCACTTACATATATAATGAGGTAAGCATTACAATGTGCTGTGATTCTTACATTTACTAACCCAAAGTTATTGTGGACAATTTCTCTGGTTAACAGTGATATGAGTCATACATGTAGCATATGCTTGCATCATGCACAACAGACAACTTTGCTATAAGGCCATCAACACTGCAAACAATGGCAAGTCTGGAAATGGCATCACTAGGATATTAGGGTGCAAAATGCATGGAATCAATCATAAGTGTTACTGAATGTAGAAAGATAAAGTGATAGAATTAATGTATAGTGGCGGTTCTCTATCCTGTGAGATCTTAATGAATCAAGCATGACCCCCCCTCCATATGTTGTATCAGCACATCAAGAAAATTGTCCAGTGTTAAGTCATATAGCTAGGACACTCCCTGTGTATTCCCACTTTCACACAGAAAAGATCTTGCATTGTGGTCAGAGTAGATATGGCAAAACATTTCTTAGCATCTGAGTGAGCCCTGTATTTCCTAAGGCATAAAGTCCCAGTAGTCCTGCATAACTCTAATTCCAGTCAAAAGTGATCAGTTATTTGTCGGTCAGATAGGCCGTGGTGTACAAGTTGAGTATGCCATTTTGATTGCTGCCGCAGACCACATCTAAGCAATTTCTGTCCATGCAGTGCCTGATTTCTGACTTGCTGCTATAACTCATTGTGCTGTCATACCCAGTCAGCCCAAACACACTTGCCCCAATGTCTCTGCCTGTTCCCAGATTAATAGGTCATATGTACACAAGTGAGCCAGGCATGCTGTAATTCCCAACATTTCTGATGTGCACACTAATATTTTACTGAATGTTGTATCAATGTATTCTCATCTCACCTGACCAATGTACACATGCAATGTTTCTGAATGACAGTACCTGTACTTCTACCTCATTTTAATACATTAGAGCACTCCTCTCAAATACACTGTATGACATGCAGTTTCAGCCTGCACAAGCCTTGGCTTTCAATCAGCAGCTGCATCAGCAGACCACACTAAAAGGCCTTGCATACCAGAAAGATTGTAACTGAATCCCTACCAGGTCATTAACAGTATGCTAAATGACATCCTGTTACACATTGTAGCCTCCCCTACATGACAATAACTTGTCATACCATTATACTATGTTCTCTGCCGGGGCAAATGCCACCTTCCAGCTGGACACTACCCTGACATGCCCTTTTAACTAAATAGTGCATCAGGTGATCACTGCCCCCAACAGCTGGGCAGTAGACTGACATGCCCTTGTAACTATATAGTGCATCAGGTGATCCCTCCCCCCGACAGCTGGGCAGTAGACTGTCATGCCCTTATGCTGTGCTACCATTTCCTATCTGCTTGTGTTGCCACCATGGAACATGGGTGCTCAGTGCAGAGGTACATTAGAATATGCTTTATCTTCTTTCATCATGCCTATATCACATTGAAAATTCTTCTCCACTAAAATTCTATTCCTGATTTGCTTGTCTTAATGTGGTCTCCCATAGTATGGCAACCAAATGTCTTATCATGCTGCAAGGGGTCTTGTAGAACCCAGATTATACTAATGAGTTATCTCAATGGTTTCTTTATTGCTGCCATAACTCATTATGCTATCATGCCCAGGTAGCACAAATACCCTTGCACTTACCTGCCCCCACATTAAATACAGAGTAGCATTGAGCTTGGGAATTATGAAAGAAACTGTAGAATATGTTGTTGTCATTGTTCAGTGGTCTGTGTTGCATGTTTGTTGATTTTCTGTGTCTGTATAAGCCTGTGTCTGTATAAAGCTTGGCTCATTTACACAGAGTTTACTAATACTTGGCAACTGTGTCATTGACATTTTAAATGCTGTGCTTCAATCCAACTCCATTCAAGCTAGATAAGTACTCCACATTGCTGAACTGGACTCTGTCTTGTTATTTTAAATTGTTGCTGTCATAGTTCTGCATTATTTACAAAGTTTCTCCATTTTTATAATTTAAAGTGCTGTTGTATTTCACTGTATTTAACTGTTGGGTTTCTGCACTTTTGCACTTTTGCATTTAATTCCAAGTGTTTGCTGGTGTTTTACTGTTGTAATTGTTATGTTCCTGCATAGTGGGCTCCTTTTTAATTGATTTTACAATTGGAAATGTTAGTTCAACATTCTAGTGGCAGTAGAAAGTAGTATGGTCTCTTCTGAGCTTGGGATCCAACCAACCTTCCATCCACAACCCCTTTTCTCATTTTTTGCACATGGGGTCAGGGTGCCACTTCAGCAGTGACAATCTAAAGCCAAGGTTCACGCTGTAGTGTGGCTATCCCTGCTGGAATTGTACTTCCACACTACACACTCACATACTCACTTCTATGGCCAATTTAGAGTGCCCAATCCACCTACTGTATGTCTTTGGAATGTGGGAGGAAACCAGAGCACCTGGAGTAAACCCATGCAAACACAGGGAGGACATGCAGACTACATACTAAAGGCTGAAAATTGAATCAGAGAGCCTCATGCTGTGAGGCAATACCACTATGCATTGTGCCACTTCTGAGCTTGGGAACTACTGAGGGTGTTGTTGCGATTGGTGGGTGGGCTGTTTTGCTTGCTTGATAATTTTCTGTGCCTGTATACATTTGTTGTATTTGTGAGACACTGGTCATTGTACAGCTGGGGTTAACTAGATGCAGGCACTTAGAATCCAACTTTTTCTATAAAAACAATCTCCAATATTTCCTGACTACATTGTTGCAAGAAGAGTACCTTGTTTATGTAAAGAGGAGCATTAATCTGTGAAATTACACTACAATTGTAGATCTTAGTGAATGAGCAACCAGCAAACCTACTGTAAACCTTTATATTACCCCCATTGCTGTTGTTTGCACACAGGGAAGCATTACTTCAATAATCTTGTCTTAAACATTAGTTTCACTTGAATAGGAGCTAAGCAAACCTATTCCGGACTCACCTTATACAACTCCCATCTACATGGATGCTGGAAACATAGGGTGCTAGAATAACAGGTTTTGCATTTTGCATGCATTTTCTGAAGTATATAAAGTCTCAGACTTAAATGTCTTATTATTTAGTGAACACAATTCTCAATGGCTGTCTAGAAAACCACACATTTTATGAGGAACACACCAAAAGTATAAGGCAATAATAGGCAGAGATTTCCTGACAATCTGTGGAAATAAAACAAATGATGCCAGAAGAGAGTTCCAAATATCCCAAGGAATTTATTGTTAGCACTTTTGTTCATTCACAATCCACAATGAACTTCATCAGACATTTCCCAAGAAAAATCGCCATTAAATAAGTTTACTAATTATGCAATTAAGAATTCAATTCATTAAAATGAACTTTAGTTTAAAGTTATGGTGCTGTTTTTGTAAAACTAAATATCATTTTTGTAAAGTTTTTGTAAAAACAACTTCCATCCTTTATAAAACCATAATTAAATATGTTAAAATTATAAACAACCACCCATAAAAAGACTTTTGGACATACATGTTCATCTTGTATTAAAAAATACTACTAACCATATAAGCAACAATGTACATTCCAATATTCTTTGCAAAGATTTTAACTTCGGCATACATTTAATAGAACAATATTCATTAAGCCCCAGTGGGGCATAAGCATTAGTCCTTAGCTGCCACAACAATTCTGATTCTTCTAGTTTTAACTCCCATGGTCCTCCTCTGATACTCTTACTAACCTGTTCAATGATGGTAAATACAAACTTGTGTGTGGGGTTAGTTGATGCCTGCTTAGCTAGTGCATTTGTAGCACGTCTTTTACTTATGTGATATAAGTGTTCATAAACCCTTTGTTTGAAAGCCCGCTCAGTTTTGCCAGTGTAATAACCATCACATTGTTGGCACAATGCAAGGTAAACAATGTCTGTCGTTTCACTATTAAAATTTCCTTTAATTTTGCATTTTATGTCATGGATGATAAACTCATTGCCCATGTATTTACAAAACCCACACCGTCCACACTTTTTCATACCCCATTGTCAATGGTTTACTGGATAGTGCCTTTCTAAAATGCTTTTTAGGTTAGGGCCTTTTTTGTAAATTATATGTGGCCTTTCACCTAAACTTCTAAGTGTGGCAATGTATTCCCTAATAAATGTCCAACTTTAAACCAAAATATTCTTAATTTCAGGGGCATCAGTTGAGAACATCGCAAGGAAACTAATGGTGTAATTGGCATCAGAATTTATATCAACTCTGGACCTACTTTGTGAAGTAGTGTCTGAGTGGTCCTCCCTATGCCCCTTCCAGAGTATAGGTTGAAAATACCCTATGTTTCTCTTTCTACTGACCTCGTCCATCAATTGCTCAAATAATTGTGATGGGTACCCTTTTTTTGTAAACATACTTTTTAAGTTGCTACATTCAAGATAGAAGTCAGTATCTGCAGAGTCCATTCTGGCGGCTTTCACCAGTTGCCCTTTAATAACCGCTTTCTTCTGATGAAATGGGTGGCTGCTCTGGAAGTGCAGGAAGGAATTAGAATAGGTGGGCTTTCTGTATATTCGGGCTGCATATCTTTGATTTACCCTGTCTTTATTTAGTTGTACATCTAAGAAGTTAATAGATTCAGTGTCATATTGGAAGGTGAACTGTAAAAAGTCAGTAAGACTTGTAATTTCATTCACAAAATTTTTAGCTGTATTAGCTGTCCCTTTCCAAATAAAAAAACATGTTGTGTGTACCAGATGACATTTTCTTTGTAGGTAGAATTTTTGAAAAGAAGTTCCCTCCCCAGTATGCCATAACACAATTTGCAAAGCTTCTCCCACAAAGGGAACCCATACCTACCCCAGTTTTTTGCAAAAAATATTCTTTATTAAATAAGATGACGTTATTAGATAATACTCGTTCAAGAAGGGTCTCCACTAGATTAATCTCCCCATCCATCAGCTCCTTATAGAAAAAGAAACTCACGTACCCATTGTATGCCTAGCTCCTGGTGTATGACAGTATATAAATAATTTATGTCAACTGTCAAAAAGCCATAATTTACATTGAAATCTTTGTTAATGCTTTCTAAAAAACCCCAGGAATCATGACAAATCTGAGCATTGGTATTGAGAAATGGTTTGACTTTGCTGTCCACTAACTTGGAACAAGCATATGTAATTGATTTTATACCGTCGACAATGGGTCGAAAAGGGGGGTTGATGAGGCTCTTATGGTTCTTTGGAGTGCCAAAGATTACTGGAATCACAGGTGCTGCCACTGATAAATAGTTATATGTGCCAACATTAATGCTGTTTTCAATAAACAAGTCATTGAGCACTGATTTTATATATCTGTATGCACCATTGATTTCACTCAATGTTACTTTACTACAAGTATCACTTTCCAAAATAGTTAACATTTTATTCTCATAGTCATGTTGATCCCTAAACACGAGCCCACCCCCCTTGTCAGGTTTCATGACTCTGACGTTACATGTTTTAAGTACATTAATCAAGTCCCATTCATCTTCGGCCATATTTCTCCTATTATAATGAGTTGCTGATTTTTTACCATAGCTCTAATGTCCACCTCGCAAACTTTCTCAAAGGTTGCAAGTGTGTCGTGTGTTGGCAGATTAAAGATGCTAGAAACTCTAAAGTCTGCACAACAGGTTGAATTAGTTCCTAAAAGTATGGCCAAGTTAATTTCCATACATAAAGTTTCAAATCTAAAAGTGTTCTAGCCAAATTGGCTCTACTGTCAGGCACAAATGTAAATCCTTTACTCAAAACATTCACCAGTTCTTCAGGGACATTGAAAGAAGAGTAATTGTATATTTTAAAATTGCCTTGAGTATTTGTAAGGACAGTAAGTTTACTTACAACATGTGTTTCTATCTCTTGCTTTGATTCTGCCTCTTCCGTTGCTGTTTGGGCTTCCTCGCTTTGTATTGCTGCTGTTGTTTGTTGCATCCCTCTGGAAAATCCTGATGGTCATAGTTTACTGTAGCTGAATTTTTCAACGGTAAATAGGTGTCACTGCATTGCTGTTTGTTCCTGATATGTTCACTCCATCGAGGTGTGGCCAGTTTGAAAGCTTCTTCCTCAATGATCTCAAAGGAGTGTTCCATTTGCTCATTAGAGTGGGGGTACTGCTTGCCAGTTGCTAAAGCAATGGAAGGGTTCTTATCATTTCTATTTTGTGAATCCGGTGGGGGTGGGTATGCTAGCCCATTTTCATAGCCCTGCATATCTCTTCTGATTTTTCTTTTTTTGTTCTCTGTTGCTCTGTTAATAGTATTATCTATGCTAGTGAAAATATGAGCATAGTCAGATTTGTAGCTCTCAAAATCATGGTCAGAGTGTATATTTTGTTCGGGCACTTAAATTTCTACTTTTAGTTCCATTTCCAACTTGTATTGCTTGATAAGTATTTGCAAAAAGTCCAAGCCTTGCTTGTCAAAAAGATTAAATAACTCACAATGGAAATTTGAGTTATTTGCAAGGCCAGTTGGATAGTGCCATTGACGCAGACCTTTAGGCATTAAGTTTTTCTGAATACATTCTTGGAAGTAAGAAATTTCCAATTGCAGTTTCTTTTTCTTTTTTTATCAAATTTCTTTTTATTAAATATTTGTTCACAAAATATGCAGAAAAAGATAACAAGACATATGCATGTGGTACAGTTGATGTTACAGAGTGCAAACCATAAGCAAGTAATAATAGTTATTGCCCACTTTACTCATTAAAATTAAAATTAAGTAGAATTACCATTTGTGTTACTACGAGGATATGGTTATATTATAAGTTAGGCCAAGAGCTTTTATCATATAGCAGTTCTCTTGTACATTATTTTACAACTGCAAGCAATATTAGAGGTATAACATCAACCTATATAATGATAACAATCTACTCTAATAAACCTTATATACATATATACAAATATGTCACCTTAATTATTGTGGTTACTAATCTCAACAAAGTGATGTGTTTACTATCCTTATTTAATTAATATTTAACATAATGTTTATGACAGAATATCAATTAATGCTTTGCAGTATCTTAGTAGGTATGGTTCTTCTGAATTTTTGTATAAAGTTTCTTGGCCAATATGTTTTTTCACCATGCTTTTGTATTTTGACCAGGTTAGTCTTGATCTGTCTATCCAGTTTTTTTGCTATGTAAGCTTTTAATAGGGTGCATAGTGTTATTATAATGTGTTTAGATAAATTATTATTATTGCATTTGAATATATGCAGTATAGATGTTTCCCATGACAACATGAATTTTGAATACTCTGATTTCTCTAAAAGGCATGAATCTAGGTGAGCACCATAGTTTATAAAATATTTTGCAGCTCCAAAAGATGTGGAGGATATCTGCCTCTTTGTTAGGACAGAAGGAGTAATAGGATGACTTGGATGGATTGAATTTGTTAAGGTGGACAGGTGTATGGTAGGCATTGTTAAAGATCATGATCTGTGTGTATATTAACTTTTTGTATTTGTCAGTTTCATAGTATTTCTAATAGCTAATTCCTTTTGATTGTCTGTTATGGTGTTATCTTTTCTTTCCCAAAACTTTGAAAAAAGAATAGTAATTTGATATTTAATATTTGCTATTAATTTATATGTATTGGATATCATTTTCTGTTTACTTAGGAGCAATTTTAGAACTTGTGCTATCTTGACATCTTGCTCAACTACATTGATATCTTTGGTTATAGTACTTACTAGATATAAGATTTGCTTAATTATCAGGTTATATTTATTGCTAGCTTTAAGTAGTTTCATGATATTTTCCATTGGAAGGTTTTTTAATTGGTAAAAATCCCATACTGTATAATTTTTTATTAAAGGGTATTTATCTAGATTTACCATAGTGTTTGCTAGTTTTATATCTGGGTTGTTATGTATTGGTTGCAAAAGCGTAACTGCGTCTTTTAAATTTATTGATATCAGTAGCTTCTTGAAAATTTTACAGTTGTTTATTAAGACTGGGTGAATTTTTTTTTGCCTTAAGAGTTTCTTGTTTTAAGTAGGGAATCGTTTTTGGATTAACATTATAAGTTATAATATCTCGGTGAAATAATTTAATCCATAATGGGTACCATTCATTTCCTATTGGTCATGATTTGCTATCTGCAAGATGTGACTAGCATTAATAATTTCACAGTACAATTGAAAATCAGTAAGGCTAGGCCTCCTTTTCCTTTTGTGGGTATTAGCTTATTATAGCTAATTCTTGTACTTTTTGGGTACCATATGAACTTTTCCAGTTGAACTTTTATCTTGATGAAGAAGGTAACTGGAATTTTCATGAAAGTGGCATTCAGATGGTATAAAATATTAGGCAATATGCTCATTTTTATAATTGAAGCTTTTGAGATGGTAGATAGTTTAAGCTTTTCCCACTTACTAATGTTACCAATTATATTTGATCACATTTTATCTATATTATGATTGAACATATCTGATTGTGTATGGCTAAATTTTAAGTCTAAATACTTCATGGTATATTGCACTTTAACATTAGTCTCTGGAAAGTAAAATTCCTTATGGCCCAGTGGGTTAATTGGATAAATGATTGATGTCTTAGGATTAATTTCATAGTTGGATACCATGGAAAACTTATCTATGGATGATATGATTTTATTTAAATCAATATTGGGATATTGAAAGTAAATATTGAGATCATCTGCAAAAGCTGTGTATTTTACTTGAGATTTTGATACAGAAATAAGATAATGGTATGTTGTCTGGGTAATTTACAGTAGTAATGCTTCTATATAAAAATTAAACAGGTTTGGTGAGAGTGGGCATCCCTGTTTGGTTCCATTTACTATTTGTATTGGGTTAGAAGTTTTCTTATTAATATAAAGAGTTGCAGTTGCTTTAGTATATAATGTTTTAATCATTTTTATGTATTCATTTGTGAGTCCAAATTGATAAAGTACAAAGAGGAGGAATTTTTGATTGACTCAGTCAAAGGCTTTTGTTGCATCTACTGATAATGCATATTTAGGGGATTTGTCCTTGGCACATAAGTGGGTTAGGGCATTGATGGTTAATGTGTTGTCCTTTACTTGTCTCTGACCCATAAAGCCTAGCTGTTCAGGTGCTATTATGACTGGGGCTACTTTCTGTATTCTTTATGCTAAAATTGTTGAAAATATCTTGATATCCAAATTTATCAGAGCTATAGGTCTATAGTTGTTCGGGCATGTGGGATCTGTATTCGCTTTTGACGTAAATACGATTTTGGAGTTGTTCAGATAAAGGTCTGATATCCCAACTTTTATTACATAGTTGTATAATTTTAGAAGTATTGGTGTTATTTGTTGCTTGAAATGTTTACAAAATTCTGCTATATACCCATCAGGACCCGGAGCTTTCCCAGGTTTTAATTTATCAATAGCCTTACTTACTTCCTCTTCTGTTAATGGGCTTTTGAGATTATTAGTTTGGGATTCAGTAATCTGTGGGAATTCTAAGTTATTCACAAAGGTTTGGAATAGGTTGTCATTAATATGATCTTGTGGACCGTAAATGGTTTGAAATAGTTCTACAAAAAAATATATTATTTTAATATTAGAGTTATAAATATTGTCTTTATATTTTATTTCTTGTATTTTACAAGTAGGGTTCCTTATGTTGATAAGTCTTGCTAACATTTTGGAAGGGGTTTGAGCCCACAACGCATATTTCTGTAGCATTCTAAGTTCTGTAAATGTATATTGTTGCATTAGAATCTCATTTAACTTTTCTGTAGACTTGCTATTTGTTTCTCAATAGTAGGAGTGCAGTTTCTTTGTAGTTCAAATTCAAAATGTCTTAGCTTACTTTCTATTTTGCTTATATTTTCCCTTCTTTGTTTTTTTGTAATATGATGCTTTTTGGATGAGGGTACCCCTAGTCGTAACTTTAAAGGCTGTCTATTGAATATCCAAAGGGATATCACTGTTTGCAAAGTTTTCATTTAAGTGCATAAGAGAATTTATAATCTCTTGTGCCGCTTCTTTAATTTTCAACAAGTTTCAGTTTAATGTCCACTTTAATGTAATGTGGGTAGTAAAATCACTTTTAATTTGTGTTATTATTAGCTTTATTTTTGAATGGTCTGATAATGATCTAGGTTCTGATTTATACTGTACTTCATAATGGGCAAAGCTTTGAGAAATTAGAAATATGTCAATTATAGGCCAGGATGTATGGTATGGGGAGAAGTATGTGTATCTGGTACCTAGACTGTCTGCGTTGTTAAGTTCAAAGGGATCTGTTAGGTTGAAATCTTCAATTAGCTCTGATAAAAATGTTGTGGCTTGGGGAGATTGAGTATAGTTTTTATTCAACTTGTCTTTGAGTGAATTGTTATATTCCAGTCTCCACCAATTATAATCAAATGATCTGGGTGCTTATTTAATAAGTTATAAATTTCTATTTAGAAATCAAGCTGATAGTTACAAGGACCATAAACATTACAAAGTATTACAGGTTTTTTGTATGTTGGAAGCAAACATGTGAAATAGCACCATCTTCATTTAGTATCATAACTATGTTTAATGATGTTCCCTTTAAAAGATTTCTTAATTACTACAGCTGTTCCTCTTGATGAGGTACTGTCCCCAGCTGCTATTATTTTCTGAATCCATTTAGTGTTTTTATCTGTTCCCTTTTCCCATTGTTCCATAGTCATATGAGTTTCCTGCAAATAAGTTATACCTGTCTTCGACTTGTATATAAGGTGCATAACTAGCCTTTTCTTCTTAATGCCCTGTAAGTTATTTACATTCCATGAGGCTATGTTAATCATCTTGTGTGAGTATTATTTTAGATATTCCTGTACCTGAATTAACTATGTGTGTTATAGGGGGATCTTTCTCAAAGCATTTTGAGTAAAGGTTACTGTGTGTTGAGAAATAATAGCATGAGAGGAGAAGGTGACATAACTCTTTCCTTAGTGCCTGATCACTTACCACAATCCTCTGAAAGAGAAAGGTTAATCCAGTAAACAAGTAACATATACATCATTCTAGAATGGGAAAAAAACAAACCCTATATACAATTTTAACTATCTTGCAGTAAATATTTTGCATTCCAAAAAACATCACAACACTGCTAGGATAAACACCACCCAGCCAGCAGCTTAAATAAGATAACAAATATAGATGTTATTAACCCAATTAGGCAGTAGGGGTAAGTTATGGCTTGTAATGTCATATTTCAATAAAAAAAAAAAAAAAAAAAAAAAATATATATATATATATATATATATATATATATATATATATATATATATATATATATATATAAAACTATAGATGTAACCATGTGGCTAGATATAATCTTTTATCACAAATCCTTCTGTTGAGTGCTATATAGTTCAGCCATTAGAACTTGTTTTAGTAGAACAATGGACTCTGCTACTACATATTGTATTATGCAGATATATTATAAGTACCCTTCTTATGTTCCTCCTGTATAAGCATATGGAAAATCAGCACAAAATATATCTCCACAATATGCTTCATATTAAAATGCATCTAGTACACAAAATGTTACTTGACCTTCTCTAATATTCCAATTAATGCTAGTCCAATGAAAGAGAAAAAAAAACTGATGAAAGAGCATAAAGTAATTTTTATTTACAATAGTATAACAGCTAAGTCCAAGCTTGTAGTGCATCTTCTTCATAAGCCTTTTTATTATGGAGGAATCATTTTAACCTTAGCTTTCTTATTCAATTTTTGTTTAAAACTTGCTTTCTTCCTTTGCATCATCTAGATTGCCAGTAATTACATAAATAATCTTCTTCAATAACTGCCTTTAAAACTTAACAGTTAGTGACTTAAGGAATTTTGCAGTACCTGTGTAATTTTTGAGCCATGCATTGTTCTCTTTCAAGAAGAATAGATGCCTCTTGATTTTCAGCCTTGTAATACTGCAGTTTACTTCCTGGATGGCAATCTGGTTGAGCTATTGGATGTCTTAATGCATTCCAGAAAAAGTGACAAGGATGGAAGGCAGCAACAAGAACAGTAAAAATCACAATTTATTTTCAAATGGCAAACAAAGTTAAGCGCTTTCTTCCCTTAATGAATAGGGACTTCTTCAGAACACAAAAAAGGCATACACACATAATCACAAAACCCAGCCTTTTATAGTCAACCATTAATTGGGACAACCAATTAAATAATTAAAAAAAACAAAATTTGAAAAGACGTACATAATAAAAAATCCATAAACTCACTAATCATGTATTAGACACTGAAATGTAGCAAAAAGTTTTTTTTACCCACTAGTTAGTTAATACATTTTTAATATCACCAAATACACAATTATGGATCCAAACATAAATAAATTACATTCAATGAAGGGTTCCAATAGATCATATTGTGTAGATAGCAATTTAATCAATATATTAAATGGATATGTTGGTATGAAAACCAACATTTTGATTTAAAAAAATAATAAATAACTCTTATGTATATAATTAATTCCTATAAATATTGTAAAAAAATCCCTATAATTAAGGGTTCCAAAATGTACCCCAATGATTACTATAAGAAATAAAAAGTTGCTGAAAGCAACTAGTAATAACCTCTGTTCTCAACCTAAAATATGTTTCATTTTTAGGACACTGGAAATGCTAATTGCCTCATTTAAACTGGGGCTGTTGGCAGCATCTAATCTAAGTTGCCATCTTAATTCACTCATATCCAAATGGGCATCTAATATTCTCCCCTGTGGGTCCTTAATTAAATGCTGTATAATCAAAAACTGAAAATTATGATTACCCATTTGGTGAATGTGTCTTGCCAAAGCATTAGTTAATCTAACATGCTTAATGTCGGATAGGTGCTCTCCTATCCTGTTTTTAAATGATCTACTAGTTTTTCCCACATAAAAAGTAGGACACATCAAACACTTGGCCAAATACACAACATTGGTGGTACCACAATTGAAATGTCCCTGAATGTGGATAGTCCTTCCATTTAACACAAATTTGTCCCCTGTCTCCAAAATATATGGACAGAAATTGCAATTTTGACATTTAAAATTCCCTTTAATTCTATTTGGACAAAAATTGCTGTCTTCTTTATGCCCTTCGAGCATGTCTTTAAAGAACCTATCCCTTTTGTAAACATTTTTTTGTCCTTTTCCTACTTTTTGGGCAATATTAAGGTCAAATTGCAAACTATCCCAATTATTGTGAATGATATCTACAATCTTTTGTGCATCTTGGTTAAAACAAATAACGAAACCTAAACTATCAAAAGGTTCAGGTGTTTGAGTCACAGCACTGTTACCATCCATACCATAAATCAAAATAGGTTTATAGTGGCCCCTTTCTCATTTTACCAACACTTCCTGAACAATCTGCCTTAAAAAAAACTTCTGTATATCCCCTTATTTTAAACATGTTTAAAATGTTCTTTACTTTTTCATTAAAAATCACATCTGAACTAATCATCCGGGCCACTCTAACCAATTGTCTTTTTACTATGGATTTTTTCTGGCTTAATGGATGTGCACTTGTGAACTCTAAATATGAATTAGAAAAAGTCTGTTTTCAATGAATTCTTGATGCTATACCATCCTTTTCTATAATAGTTAACTCGACATTCAATTATACAATGCTTTCCCTACTATGTTGATGGGTGAATTTCAAAAAGCTAGATGTCTCATTTATGTAATCATAAAATTGTTGAAGCTCCAACTTTGTACCATTCCATAAAATGAACAAATCGTCCAAATACCTAGTATAAAAAGCTATATTGGGTTTAAATACATTGTTGAAAACAAATTGTTGCTCCCAATATGACATGATGTAATTAGCAAAGACGGGGGGCACATGCTGCACCCATTGCTACCCCCGTCTTCTGTCTAAAATACTGGCCCTCGAAACATAAATAGTTGTTCATAAGCACCACTTCCATGAGGGTGACACAAACATTTATAATCTCCTGGTCATATAACCCTGTATTCAATAACTGGCTTTCTAACCAAATTAATCCTTCTTGGTGTGGTATCACCGTAAAAAGGCTCACCACGTCAATAGTGACCAAAATACTGTTCTCATCAATTTTGATTTTGCCCACTTTATCTAAGAACTCCCAAGAATCCCTACATATGTAAGGAAATGTTTTTAAACCAGCCTGCAGTTTCTGGTCCGACTATTTACTGATGAAACAGGTTTTAGATCATTTGCCATCAACTATGGGCCTAAACTGTGGATTCCTAAGAAGTCAGTGGAATTATGTCGAACAGGGGGCATGACTGAAAACAACCACCAACAACAGCAGGAGGGGTAGAAGCTGACAGCGGATGAACTAATGGACTTGGCTTTAGAATTAATGGATTCTGTAAGTACTGTCTCTCGTAAAGATACAGAGTGCCATTCATTTTCAGTCCAATCTCCATTTTTTTGCTTTTCCAAATGATTTGTTTTTTAGTTTTGCCAGCTTGTAAAACCATGTTAGCATGAGCTGCATTCAGTAATCTTGCATATACTTGCCTTGGGCCATTAAGACTTTGAGATTTTCTTAATGCTCTATGAGATCTCTCTATTACAAAGTTTTGTACTGCAGCATTTTTGTCCAAGAGTATTTCAAAGATTTCTGTTATTGCAATATGCAAAGAAGTTTGTTCATATGATTCAGGGATGCCCCTCATAAGCAGATCTTGCTTCTAGATCTATTATTTTTTGTTGTAGTTCAGACACTGTTTTTTTCCTGTGGCATTAGTACTTCTGATTTCTTCTATCTTGGTTTCATTTTCTACAGTTTTCTCTTCATTTTTCTGTAGCCTAGATAATATTTGATCTAAAGTACTTCCAAAAGCATTTAATTTTGTAGAAAATGAGTGCATTTCTTCCTGCAAAGGTATTAGAGCTGCTTTGAGTTCTTCCATTTAAAAGGATTGTTCAGTCTTCATTCTGGCAGTCTGCTTCTGTAGATCTATTTGCTGCTTTGCAGTTTTTTGTCTCTGTACAGACTTCTTTTTCTGGTGAAGTTAATTGTGAAAGTCTTGTTTTTGTTGTTTGAGCATCCATTGAGTCCATGTTGCTGTATTTATCAAAGTTTTTTTATTTTCTCTGTAGATTCCTGCAGTTTATCAGTGAGGCCTGAACTGCTTGCAGATATTCCCCTGTCAGCACATGTAGTTTTACAGATAAGTATATAAATTCTGTATATTGTACAAAATCTTCTGAAAAGATGCTTTGGTATATAGTATAGCACAGCATTTTCTGATTTTTGATGAGTTAGTAGAGGTGCTGAAGCCCTGATTGGGTTAGATTATAACTTTTTGTCAGGAGCTTTCTGAGAAGTGTGCTTCCTAGCTGGCGGCCATCTTGGAATCCAATTAATTGCAGTTTTTTTGTCAGACAATTTCAGATTTGTGATTAACAGTCTTTGCACAGGTTCATTCAAGCTATTGGATGTTGTAGTATTGATATATAGGGAAAATATAATAGGCATTTTTAAATACTCAGTCATTATAGGAAAACAGGCATTCGGAACTGCATTAGAGTTAGATAACACCCTCTCGGAGTTAATGTTACTCACATGCTGGGAGCCTCCATTTCAGTGTGCTTGCCCTTGCTGCTGGTGATTCAAAGACCACAAAGGGCCAGAAGCATAAGTTGAGCATTGTTTGTTTATATTAGAAGTTGTAGGTTTGGAAGCCATCAAAACAGTTAAGATCCATAGATATTAATTCCTTGCCAGAACCATTAATTCCTTGACAGAACCCTCCCACAAGCAACACCTCCTTTTTTCCAAGAGGACCATACCAGTCAGACCCAGAGTAAATTTATGGATACCCATTCAATCATCTAGTTTATGTTTAAAGTAAGTTAGTGAATCACACTGCTTAGCATGTAGGGGAAGTTTAGTCTAAAGGTTTGGTAGGTACTCCCTTACACTGTGCTGTATTTATCTGTTGGTGGAGATTTAGGTCCCTGATTCTAGCACTGGTGGATTGCTGGACTTGCAGAGAAACAGAAGGTCCAATTTAATTAGGTCTCTAATGTGCAGTAAGAAAGTCAGAGGTCTCCCCTCAAAGGTCTATGTGACACTGAATAAAGAGTTAGAGTTTCTAGCCTATATTGGTAGCTCAGAGACTTTAGGTCTGTGGTTCTTTTGCTTAAGGACCTTTGGAGTCTTGCTAATTGCTTGATTTGATTAATGAGATATACCCCTAAGGGGGCATTATACTATATAATTGGCCTGATCAGTGCTGAGTGTAAGGGAGTGATTACCTCTTTAGAATGTGATGATATTCATTTGGCAATTAGACTAAATGAAAACATTTCCTGACAACTACTGTCAAGTGATGGGCAAAAGAGGGGAAGATATTAGCTCAAGTACCTAGGTCCTTAACAAAATGTTGTTTTTGTACTGGTATGTTGTCTCTACAGTATGATGAGGAGGGGATTGCCTACAAAAAGGCAATGATACTACACTTTTTAGAATTTAGTCTGAGACCATTTTTAGTACACCAATAATTTACAAGGGAGAGTTCATTCAGGAGAGTTTGGGTGTCATAGGCTGACTTAACAACAACCTCCAGTTTGCAGTTAGCCAGAGGTCTTAGCTGTCCACTTGGAGATCCATGAAGTAAATAGCAAAAAACAATGTCCCAGCACTGAGCCATCAGGGACACCACTGGTCAGTTTCATACATTCTGATGAGGCACCTGTAATTCACACTGTGTGTTCTACCTTTCAGCCGGTTTGCTATCCATCTTACTACATATGGGTTGATTTTTAAAGCAGTTAGCTTTTGTTTGATGCCAGCATGGAGAATGATATTGAAGACTTTTTTCTGGTCAACATACACCATGCATACTGTGTGGGCACTATCAACAGCCTCTGTAACCCTTTTAAAGAAGTATAACAGGTTAAATAGATACAATCAAACAATTTTAAAGCCAAACTGATGGGCATTAAGTCTAACAAGGGTCTTGAAATCACAGTTTATGAGTTTAGTTATAATACGCCTCACAATTTTGCAGATGGGGCTTGTTAGGCTGAAAGGACTGTAATTACCCAGGTCAGTTGTAAGGTCACCCTTAGAGAGGGGCATCACAACTGCAGTATACAAGTCATCAGGAACAAAGTCAGTGGCTAAACATAAGTTAAACTTCTTGAAGACTGAGTCTGCAAGGGCATGTTTAACACAAATTTTTTTATAAGCAACCTGGTATATGACATGTAGTACTAAATAAAGATACAATCAAAAAGATTGTTGCATACCAGAAATATTGACAAAGCCAAGCATCTCACATTTTTGTTTTTCTTACCCAGATGTTATAGTGTTATAAAATGTTTTATGTCATGTAAAAACCTTGTTGATAAACTGTGTGATGTACTTAAATGGAGAAGTCCCTGGCAGTACTGAATATTTTGACTCTGACCTTTGGTGAAATGAAATCATCAGAAAATAGACTCTATGGGACCCCCCACAGTCCACTGTCCCCTCTGTATACCCCGAAGTGTGCCCGTTACTCCCCCCCATCCTGACCTTGCCATACCAATCATATTACTTTTTTCTTCTCATATTTAGTTGTACTGCTTTCAATACATAATAATTGGCCAAGATTGCACAATAACAAATGAAAAGGAAAATATCAAATTAAGCCAGAGGCCTTAGATTCCCAGAAGACATTGGGTTCTAGATGCTCTGTGTTCCATTTTAGAGGGTTTTCTTCAAACCTATTGAGATAAAGATTGCCTGAGCAATAGCTGAGCCAAAGATTCACTCATTGTATTTTCTTCCTGCATCCTTTCAACACTGCCTAAATAGTCAAGACTTACTGTAATAACTGTGGAGGAAATAAGTGAGTTAAGCTGATAGTCTGGAAGCTGCATGGGCACCAGAAGCCATTTGGTTCTAGACGGTGTGAGGTACACTCCCCAGCCTTTTGCTACATTTAAGACCTTGACAAAAAATCATGAACAAGCAAAGAAATTCAGTCTTATTTTTTCTTTCAAGTAAGAAATAAGTTGTGCCCAAGACATAATGATCAAAGTTGGTAAAAAAAAAGCAGTTCCCTGTAAACTGAAAAGATAATTGCTAGCAAAGATATATGAATCATATCTTACAATAGTGACTGTGTCTCTATTAAAAGAAAAAAAAAGATAGCCATCTTCTGCGTATCCCATTGATGTTAGATTGGGGTGAAATTAAATGGTAAATGGCCACAGTCATACTTTTCTAGTTGCTGCTGTCACACATCATGCAGCTTGCCTCCTCACCCCCAAAACAGAGCCACCTTCTGTGTATCCAGCACCCAGAAATATAGTAATATATTCTAAACTGATTCAAGTTATATAGTCACAATATGCCTCCTTACCCTTACCCCTCAAAGTTTGCCACATGTATAGACTTCTGATATGTGATTGTGAGAAAATGAAACAAATTATTACCATCGTGTATTCCAACCTGTTGCTCCTAGACAGTATAAAGACCATAAATAAGGTATAGTGATATTGTATGCCTTCTTCTGTCACAGCCTCATACAAGCTATAGAGGACTTCTATGCATACTTCTGAGGTTTAATTCTGAGAAAAAATTAGGGAAATAAAGACCATACTTTCCCAATCCCAAGCAAGTTATAGTGACCTTCTCTGCAAACCTCTGAGGTTTGATTGTGAGGAGAATTTAAAAAATAATAATCTTACTATTCCAGCCCACCACCACTTCCCCAGCCCACACAAGCTATTGCAACCTTCTCTCCACACCTCTGAGTGGAACCACTTGTAAAACAGGTCGTTCATAGCTGAAATCTTCACTAAAAACTGTGTCAAAATCCTCTTCTACAACCTGAATTTTGGACACTGACAGGCTCTGGATGTTCTGTGATGCATTTTATATCTTATTTTTGATAGCTAATGACTTGCAGTGTATTGGTCACTATGATTATGCTCTGACTTTGGGGAAAAGGCATGCTTGTTAAGCACCACTCTGATATAGGAAAGGTTCTTAAATTTTATTAGGCACATCTTACTACTGTTAAGCTCTAGTCACACACTAGAGTATTACAGCAATCAATGGTCACTACAAAAGAGCAGTGGGAAGCTGCTAAAAACTAAACTTCACTTGGACTTTAAAGTCCGACTGAAGTGTTTAAACAGACTGAATGAAGTGTTTAACAGCTTCCCAAAACCATTCTGTGGTGGTTGCTGTCTGTGTGGCAACAGTGCATTTCTGCATTTTTTCCCTAACTTTTGAGTTTATGGCTTCTAGATAAGATACCATGCAGGTACAACATTAGCTTCATTTGTAACTTTCTATGAAATTTCTGTGCAGGCTTTCCAAGTGTAACTCATATTTAGACTGCATACATCTTGTCTCATAGATATGCTTCTGCTATGGCAGTAGACAGCAAAGAAAAAAAAACTGCCCTTTTAAATCACTAAGTGTCCCTTTTGCATCCCACCAGCCTTATACAGCTTCCGGCACCGCTGAACATCTGAAAACATGAGTGAGCACTTTCCTCCTGTCACTACAGCCAGCTTGGTGGAAATGGGCATCCTGAGACAATGTAGCAATTGTCTTACCTTTGCTGACAACTACCTAATTCTTAAACAATCAGGTAGAGTATGTGAGAGACTTACCTATAACTTCTAAGTGCGTGAAATTTGAACAAAGCCTAAAACAATTGGGGACAAATGCCCAAAAATTAGGGACCAAATTTAACAAATGTTCTTATAACCTTAGCAACTTGCTAGAATACTTGGATATGTTTTAACTTGCATTTTTCTGGAGGATATGAAGTCTAAAACTCAAACGTCTTGTCATTATTCATTGAATTCACTTCTTACTGATTTGCAAAAAAAAAATACAAATTTTATGAGAAGCAGCCCAAAAATATGAGGCAAAAATCTGGACATTCTATGAAAATCTGGTCAGTTTTGAGGTATGGAAAGGGTTGCAATTATACATTGTCACTGAAGGCAAGGCTGTCACATACAGCCACTACAATTACCAAACAGGTTGTCAGAAACAGACGTGCAATATTGTACCTACCACTTATACTAAAGAAGAAGCATGTAGATTCGCATATGCTGAGGCTCTAAAACGTAATCTATGCAAACCTCAAAGGCCTCCTAGATGTAACAATAACAGTAGGGTTCTGTAGCAACCTCACAAACATTCTACCAAAGCAACATTCATCACAACACATACAGCTCATAAGCACATAAGGCAAACCTCCACATATGCTAATGGTCTTGTCATAGGTGATTCTATCATGATACATACAGATGTCACACTCCCAAAGCTGAGCAAAGAGAGAGTCACAGTCAGCTAACTATAAGGGGCCAAGCTTTGCCAGATCATGCATGCACTCAGGTCATTGAAACACAAGTACCAGTATGACTCTGTCACTGTTCATTGGTTCATTGGTGTATACCATACCATATATCCAAATGTATCTAACAATTTTCAGAATATGAAGTTTATTCTAAGGAGTATGTAGCCTAGGGTTTGGGTGATCAAGGACTTACAGTCTGCATCTGTCCATTAGAGACACAGGTACCAGCCCAGGGGTGAATTTCCAATTCCCCATCCAATTTTCCATGTTATGCTTGAATTCAGGTTAGGGAAGAACTCTGTTTCAAATGGATGGGAAGTCTGTTTCAGAGATGTAGTCTATGAGACACATGCCTGTCCCTGCAAACTACCCTGTTTATGTCACAAGTTATTTGTTTTGCAGATATGCAAAAGGTCCATCAGAGGGCAGTCCTAGGATATCTTGTATACCAGGCATAGATTGCACCTCAACAGTCTGTAGGAGACAGAGTACAGGGATAGATCTTTGAGTCAATCCATATAGGACATGTTGTTTATGCCCTGTATCCTTTTTGTGAGGAACCTCAGTGGATGTTTTAGTTGTTGCATGTGCCTGGTCAGGTATATATTGAAGAGGATGTTGTCATTGATTGGTCTGATGTGGGATGAATACAGTGGGACATTGACTTCCTTAGACCTAAACATAATTCCCTTGCTTACATGTTGCACAACATAGAATGATTTCCTTACTACCATAGCCTCATAATGTTCAAAGGTCAAGTAACTATTTACATGTGTCCCCCAATCCCTGTCTAGTAGGTTTGATCTTAGGGGTGTTATCCATGAGGTAGTATCCAGAGGTAGATGACTTTCAAAAGGATACTAGTGTGCATTTCTTGGCATTGAGTTTTAGACTATGGTTCTAGCACCAGTTTTCTGTCTGATTTAGCTCTTCTTGGAGAATATTAGTGTCTTGGAGGGATTATGTGACTGCACTTGGTTTGCAATTGTCTGCAGACTTGGTCAGGCAGAGGGCCTTTGATGTTGGCCTTGACTTCAGAGAAGTAGAGACCAAACTAGAGCAGACCCACCACAGAGCCCAGAGAGAAGGAGAGAGAGAAAGAGGAACTCCACTAGTTGGGTCCAACTGAGAGCTACCCGGACTATCCAGCAGGTGACATAGGGGTCAAACCACCCCAGCAGTAATATTTGAAATAGTAATTTAAGAAGTCTCTGAGAGAGAGAGAGACTGAGCATTTTTAATTTTGTCTTTGATCTGACAAGAATATCCACTCACCACATCTGTTGCTTGCTCTGTAAGTAAGTCTAGGATACAGTAATTTCTCTTAGATACAGTCAGGAATATAGTGAAGTATATCTTGGATGTCTTCTTTACTTATTTGAGAGTGTCCTGCAATGCTGGTTTGAATATTTCCTGTGATTTCAAACTCTGATATAACTGTGATGATATTTTCTTGTTCTTTTATTATTTATTATTAAATATATTTAAACCTTTCATTGTGGCTGATATTTGTGAGGAATATTTAAGTTCTGAGAGTAATTGCATTTATTTGGTGACGCTGTGTAGGCCACTCCTAATAGCCTTGCTCTTGGTCAAACTACCATTTGTATTGAAAGCAACATTACACAGTAAGATTGGACACCCTTTGTTAAGGGACTTAAAGTAGCTGATAAGGATGTGGCTGGTGGCAGTGATAACTACCTTACAGTCTGGGCAAAAGGGGCATAGTAAGTAAACGTGTGACAACCTTTCCCAAGTGTGTGTGTGTGTGTGTGTGTGTGTGTGTGTGTGTGTGTGTGTGTGTGTGTGTGTGTGTGTGTATGTGTGTGTGTGAGTGTGTGTGCAAATCAAACCTCTAAGTGAGTGTGTGTTAGCTACTTGGGCAGGGATACAAAACACTGGTTGGACAGAGAGGGTGCTGGAGAGCTTGGCTTGGCCACTCAGCTGGGATCTCAACTCTATAGCTGAGCCAGTGGGGATTCTTATTGGGGATCTGGAAAAAGAGTGAGAAAACAGCCCCAGACTGACCGTGGTCTCTGTGTGGTCTTAAGGGAAATTGCACTTTACTTTGTGTGTACTTGTCATCCTCCCAATGTACGTCCCCCACTGGTGTTAGTGGTGAGGATTGAGGCTCCTTGATTACTGGACCAGTGCTGGGGCATCACACTGAGATTATCATGAGCATCTGCTGGGCCATTATGATAGCGTCTTGTATATGTCTGATTCTTGCAGTCATTAGCAGAGTGACCTGTGGTGGCAACACTTTGACCTACTCTGGCAATGGGAGGTATAGGCTAAGGATATTGAATCAGCATTTTGAAATAAGCATTGTATACAGGTTTTTGCAATGTCTTTACAGAGTATTATCTGTTGGTTGCTTTGCCTTTTGTTGGCAGAGACACATTGTACATAGTCTCTGTTTTCTTTTGGTTATGGTTTTTGATATTGATGTCATAGATTCATAGGTGATTACTAGGCTAATGGCACAAAATCCTTTACAAGATTATCCAATAATACCAGAATGCACCGAATATGACAGCATTATATCTTTATTCTCCAGATATAGGATGGGGTATTATCAGGGTAGTGGGTCTTTGTGTTTTGGAGACCTGAGTCATTTTACAGATTGCCTATGTACATAAGAGACATGGGCAGTACCCTGAGAGTGAATTTACAGTTTGCCATCCATTTATCCAAATTATTTTTGAAAAGAGTGAGGGATGGGCTTTGTTTTATGAAGATGGGAAATTTATTCCATAGATGAGGTAGCCTTTTGGATACTAATTTATCTCTACAGCGAGTTCTGTTAGCGTCATAAATAAGGTTCACATCCCTGAAACAAGTAACCCAGTTTTTTTCTTGCAAATATGTAACACTTTCATCAGGGCTGGATCAGGGAATGCCTTGTAGGTCAGGCATAAGTCACCTCTCAATAAATGATATGGTAGCTTAGCAAGGTGATGGAGGTTTTCAGTGGGGATGCTTGCCTGAGGAGGTCTGACAGGCCATCTATTTAGTTTGGAGTGTATTCTATGACCATATCTGGAGTATACAACTGAAATGCTTTTTGCTTACATGTGTACTACTACATTGCCATTGAATTTCTCTGTTTTTTTTAACCCCTTCTGCAAGTTCAACTGGTACAGGGAGTGGAACATCAGCTTGTATCTGGATCTGCTCCAACAGATGTGCTTATAGCAAAGTCACCAGCAATTTCTAGGTTTACTAAAGGTCACCCTACTGAATGTAACTTGGTGGGCTTGTGGGTGGCCACCATGCCCACCTCTCATGTGCGGACCCTCATCTCTCAGTGGTCCAGAGAGTCGCCCTTTGGTCAACTGCCATCAGATGCAGTGGCTAGTCACGTTTGTGGTGTTCTGGTAGCTGAACAACCATATAGTGACCATGGAGTACTTCTTTATATAGCTGATAGAGTCATGCTAATGACCAACCCTGACCACTGAGCCTCCAGCGGCAGAACTTTTCCATGATGGCAGTGATGGTGGTGATTGATGTCTGGGTGGGTTCTCCACTGGGCTGGTCAGATAAACCCTCTTTATCCGGCATTATCCTCAGTATAATGTATGTCACTTCCCATATCCTATTTGAAGTTCAAATCCCTCCATGAACAGTTGCTCTCCATTTGTCTTTCTGTCTGCTTATATCCACTGTTGTCCTCCACTTTTGTGTCCATGCACCTCTGTCTTCTCTACTCCCTTTTTCTTTCCCTCTAGATCCTTGTTACCATTCCTATCTATACTTCTTTAGAAATAGAAAAAATAGGCAGCTGTTTCAAAAAGTGCCTTAACTTCTCCCCAGTCACTCATATATTCCATATTTCCTTCAGGTTACCCTTGTATGTGTTCTTATGTTTGTTTTTGCCCCTTTTCTACCATTCTTGTCTGCTACATTCCCTCCATTTTCAGAATAAATTAAGCTGTTTCTTTGCTGTGATAGCCCTTAGTGGTCTGCTCACAGTGTCCATGTTGTAGCTATGAGGTGCTTCATTGCATGTGTGAGTTGTCACTTTGGTCACATGATAGTCCATACTGTGGCCACTTCGCTACAGTTTAGTGGCATGACTGCTTCTAGTAACATGGCTGCTCTAATTTACTTTGCAGCCCTTTTCCCAGAGTACCATCACTATGTTGGTGCAGCTACATACTTTGCAACATATCACGCTGTGAGAACTTAGATATTTACCATTGCATTGCAACACTGTAAACCTTTTTGAATACGCCAAAGTCCTTTTTGACAACTCCCTTTTGTTTGTTTAAGCAGTCAGAATTTGCTCATAATATTCCACACAAATGTCTACTTACCGTATTGTGAAGTCAGTTAACAAAAATTCAATTTGCTTATTTCAACATGAAGTTGTTCATTTTCTATGAAAAGCTCACTTACACGACCATCAACTTTATTGCTTATACTGTTAACACATATTTTAAGATTTATTTCTTTCTGATACCTATTACAAAGAAGTTAATTTTATATTTGTTTTATAATATCTGGCCATTAATAAGACCCCATGACAGATATACATCATTTATAAGAGGCATAAATTTACCTCACCTTAGTTTTTACAATACCGGGCTGCTTCTGAGTTTCAATGATCATTGTTTCCTAACTGACTTATAAAACTTTGTGCATATTATTTTGTGAGAATTATATAGTATGGTCATAAAAGTTAGTCACTTGCCCCCTAAAATCATACTCCATAGGATGCTTTACAATATGTTTTTTTCTGAAAGCCCCTGCTGTTATGAGAACGCACTTTAAAAGCATTATTAACAATATTTTACTCACATAGTAAGCTACATCGTCACCTTAGGCATTAAGAGATTTTCTTCCTTCTTGCTGCTCTATAATGGACTTCCTACCTTTTTAAATTCATTTCTGCTGCTTCTGGAAGACAAATGGCTTTGTACACATGGAAGAACCTAATCATTATGTGTTTTCTATGTTTGCTCTAGTGCGCACTGGGCACAAAATGTTTCACTACATTCATAGAGCCACAGCTGCATTACACATATCGTGTACTTTCTGTCACTGTTGTACTACTAGTGCATTCAGACAGCAGTTATATTACAATCTGACACAAGTGTCTAATGCAGACACTATACTTTCCTGGTGAGGTCTAGCACTGAACTAGAGATTCAATATTCTATATGTGTACCAGCAGAGGATATTCCATACCTAAAATAATGAGGGGACAAAGGTGCAAAAATAAGGACTGATTTTAAATAATCCTCTTATAAACTTAGAAATTTGCTAGAAGAACAGGATTAGTGCTAGCATACATTTTTCTGAAGGATACAAAGTCTGAAACTCAAATGTGTGTCACCATTTAGTGACTTCATTTCTCAGTGAGTTGCCAGAAAACCATACATTTCAGGATGAACAGACCAAAAACATGAGGCATAAATCTGGAAATTATGCGAAAATCTGGATAGTCGAGAGGTGCAGGATACTAATTTCTACAATTTATCAGTTACTTTTTTTTAAATTTCCTCCTCATAATGTATGTGTTGATCCTGTTAAGAGATGCTCAATTTGTACATTTCTGTATCCAGTACATATCACTGGTGAGGAACTTTACAAAGCCAAAATAGCAGACGTATGCATTCACATCTTTAAAAAATGTATGTATATGTAAGGCATCACTACAGTGTACTTCTACAGACCTGCAGTTTTAAGCACTCCTGAATACCATTGAAAATAATCGTAAAACATACTTGTTATGAGTGTGGAATTCTACTCTATACATATTTCTGTATTTGTGGGAAAAAAATAACTGCCATGTACCTTATAAAACATTGAATGACAAGAGGAACTGGAACATTGAAGATTTTAAAACAGACTCAGTAGGTGTTTAGAAATTCTACAGTGAGACACAGAGTGTTAAACATACTCATAAACACTGAATAACATTTTGTGGATATAAAATGTAAGCTCAGATATTAGTATCCCTGTATGGTTTTATACAGCGAAGAAGATGTTTATTAAACTAACTTCTTAAGGTGCGTTAGTTATAAAACTGTAGTGGTAATTACAAATTATAATGTAGTATGAATGTCATCTGTGATTTGTTGAATTAAGTTAATAAATGTTTTATAAAGGGGCATTACAGAGTTAACACTTGGTTTGCAAACATGTATATGAAAATTGCTTTTTATGGATGGAGGTTGTATTGACAGCGTTCTAAGCAGTTTCTTCTCCAAATGGAACAGATTAGAAAATAAAATAAAACTACAGTGTGAAAGACAATAGATCTAGTACCTCTGATAGCTATTCTTTATGAAGCAATTTCTGGAAAACTGACATGTATATCTAAGTATAGATGTTTCTACATAGATATAAATTCAGTCTGGAATGAATGACAGAAATTGTAATTACACTGATGCACCCGTTCCTAACAAAAATATTTTTCTATCATATTTTTATATATTAGAGAAAAGTAACTATTTTCTCTACCTGTCTATTTTGTATGAATGTATGCATCCATTTGTTTGTTGATGGGTTAGTTCAGTGACCATTTTCAGCCATGATCTGCACCGGAACTTACAAGAGAGAGAGAGAGAGAGAGAGATACAAGAAATAAGAAAGAGAGAGAGAGAGATACAAGAAATAAGAACTGTATACCTATCTACCTATCTATGGTTGTTGTGCAGTTGACTGAGATTTCATGAGGTTGAATGGAAAAAAAGATGTTACAGCTGATCAAAAATCATCTGGTTACATATTACCAGCCTTTAATGTGCAAGATTGCAGAACATTGGGGACTAGGGAATTTGCCCTACTCCCTATTGTAGCTTGATCTTTGAGTTGTTATATATAGCTAGCAAGGATGTGGGGTGTCCAAATGGGCTTGCCCACCTACAAAAATGTTTAATGCATTTTTATTATTATTCGTGTTTCAAGCTTTTGCGCTTCATCCTATAAGGTTCATTTTTTTTTCTTTTTTTGATTTCGTAACACACATCCCATTTTTGTGTTTGCTCAACAATTATTCTGTTAACTCAGTTCAGTCAACAGATCAGCTGAACAAAGGAACTGGTGCAAGACTGGTGTAACAGTGGAGATGGGAAATATGCCCTTTTCCCACTATTGTATGATCTTGGCTTTGATATAAAATGAAGCAAAGGGTGCAGGGTAAGGCTTGTCCCCCTGCAAAACATTCCATTTCTTGATTTGCATGCTCCAAGTTTATGTTTTGAACCGTCAGAATGCTGACTGGCAATCAGTGATGTTTTGCAGCACTGATTATCTTACATGGAAAAAAAAAAAAAAAATATATATATATATATATATATAAAATATATGTGTGTGTGTGTTTGCGTATTTCCGTGTATATAGATAGACTGACGGATAGATCGATGGATAGATCAATAGATGTAACAGGCATATACATGAAAATATCAAGCAATATGTATACCAGTTCTTAAAGAACAAAATTACTCAGTTTGCTCACATGGCTAGTTTTCAGAGAAGGTTTGGTAACTATTAGGCTATATGATTTTTCAGAGAGCATCATCGCATAAATGTATTATCCTTAAATCATTTACTTTAATAATTTGCATTCAGATACTAAGTAAGACAAGATATGAGCAAAGACTGCTTGTATGCATTCCAGTGTTATTTGGAAAGGAGCTCCATGCTGACAGTCCCATCCCTAGAGAAGACCTGCCCATTTGTCATTATTCTAAAGGTGAGCCTAGGTGGGAGAGACTGTGTCTTTTACCGCAAGATAGTAATCCCAATGTGCCTCTCAAGAAAAGGTTTATGGCAATTAATCTGCACACATGTCCTGTACAAGAAAGCCATAGCTAGTGATTGGAAAGGCTGCACACCTAGTCAGGATGGTATATAGTACTACTTGAGAACTTTGTTGAGAACTCTGAAGAGAATATCCATGTATCACAGTGTAAGTGAAAGGAGTTAAAAGCATAAAATCTGCTGTAATCTTCAAAAAAAAAATGCATGTTAGTTATTTGCTTAAATTACTGTAAGTAGCTATTATCTCGAAATTCACAAACACTGTAGCGGCAACCAAGTCAAGACAGATAAGTCAGTAAAGTGCATAAAGCACTTTTTGTTTAATAAACATAAACAATATGCTCAAACTGTTAGATGTTAAACTAGATAAATTAAAAAAACTGCCACTAGAAATCTCATATTTTAAAGAATGTTTGCAAAAGAGTGTGGTGCCAAAGGGTTTAAGGAGATTTCATTACCCAATGGGCCTTGAGAATAACTCTGTTTTTCATTCAGATTTACTTAATTTATTTGATAAACGGGTTTGAGCTCTTGGAGCTTATGATTAAACATTATGGCTTATGGGTAGATACCATGTCTAAGGAAGTGACTGAACTGGACCATGCTCTTAAAGTATATATGGACTTTAACAGATATCAATATGGCTATACCAGAATTTTCACCAGTATAGATCAGTATTTGATGAAATTAAAAGCTACAAAGGTAAAAAAAAATTACAGCGGAACCGTACAGCCTATGACAATGGGTTAGCTTACCCTAGCCTACCAATATCACAGACTTGGGCTCCCAATCACTTTGTAAGAACACAAGACCAGTTGCAGGAAGGGGTTGTTGCTCAGAGCTCAAATCCAGTGCCCCAGAGAAATGGTTTACCCTCTAACCAGGGTGATACAATCAAGCCCATTTCCGTAAGGAGAAGTGAAAGAATTCAGAACTTGAATGGTGGGGGACAACAACAGACTGAGGGCAATACTGTGCAATATTCTAATTTTTGGAACCCCAATCAACCGGGAACTATACCCAAACAACCGAATCAAGTTTACAACAAGAACAATCGGAAATACAACAACAAAAAGAAACGTTGGGTAGGAATTCTGACTTGAATGATAGGTTGACTATCATTAAAAATATAACTGGTGACTTTCAAATCTTTAATTATTCGACAGTGGACATTAATCCAGAAATTGTTGAACTGTTAGCTAAGGGTTACATGTTTGTACCCTTACAACATATCAATGGTGCTAAGATGATTCTGGTCATTTAAAACTTTACTAGGAAATTTAACTTGAATTTAATATTTGGGGAAAATAACAGGAATGGTTCAGAAATTGTCAACTCATTATATGTTCCCAGTACTTATAACCCACCTTTACATCCAATTTTACAGACATTTGAACATTTGTGTGAATTAGACCTACGTTTTGCAGTGAGAAATTCTAGGAACAACCTTACTAGTAGGAATATTAACAAGGATGAGTGGAAATAATTCAACTTTTTAAGATCTCTTAAAATTCGTATCTCCAAGCCTGACAAAGGAGGTGGTTTGACCATCATGGACCAATGTGATTATGTAAAGCATATAAAAGCAATTTTAGCTGGCGAAGCATATCAGGCAGCTTCCTTGAGTGAGGTCAATATGGCCTACCAGCACATCAAGGCTTATTTGAATGATCTATTTATTGATGCCTGAATAGATGTTAATATGTTTAACTATATGTCCATGCCATACCCCAGATTCTGATATTTTTCGGTATCCCCAGAATCCATAAGGAGCTGCTCAACCCACCAATGTTACCTATCCATGTGCTAAAACTGTGGATTCCATGCTTAAAAGATACTTGATGGATGAAAGTCAAGTATGTAAAAACTCTTGGTAATTTTTGAGGAAGATTAGTGAACAAAAGTATAATGAGGATTACAACTTCCTCACCATAGATATGAAAGATTTATACACATCTATCCCGCACCTAGAAGGCATAGAATGGATAGAACTGATGTTAAGAAGGAAAGGGATCCTGAAACAGAAATATCCTTAGTATCAGAGTTGTTGGACATTATTTTGTCCAACAACTATTTTGTTTTTGAGAAAGAATTCTTTCTACAAAAATAGGTGTTGCCATGGGATCCCCTTGTGGAGCCAGCCTACCAAATATGGTGATGGCATTTTGGGAAACAGAATTTATTTTTAAGAAGGAGGAATGTAAAAACTTGATTTTATTCTAGACCCATTTTTTGCATGCTATTTTTATCATCCTGAAATGAGATTTGGAAGATGCAAATTGGTTAGTAGAATATTTCAATCATACTACACCCTTCCTGAAATTTACCTTTACATTGAATAGGGAGGAAATTGCCTATTTGGATATCAATCTTAGGAAAGACAGGGCCAACAATTGTTATCTGCCAAAAATTTACAGGAAGAGTACCTACTCGAACTCCTTTCTCCATTACTCGAGCTGCCATCCACACCACCAGAAATGTTCAGTCATTAAAGGACAGTTGGAGAGGTCGGCTAGGATTATATCATTGGATGGAGATTTTGTTTCAGAATGTTCCCTATTAAAAAACATGTTCCTAGCCCATGCCTATCCAAATGATTTAATTGATTCCCTTACCACTGAAGTGAAAACTAAAAGGTTTGCAGGAATATATACACCAATTTTATGTCCAAATTTAGACCTAAATTCATCTTTAGGTACTGTATCAGGAATATCTGATCCATCAAGTAGGTTAGAAATCCAGTCAGATTTTACTCTCAGCTTGGTCAGTACTTATAGTTTAGATAGTAACCTATTATTGAACTTGTTTCATAAAAATTGGGAATTGTTTAGATGTGACCCAGTGATGTTTAGTAAATTAGGCAGCTCTCCCAAAATTATTTACAGGAGAGGATGCAATATAAAGAACTTATTGGAGTCAAATAGGACGCAGTGTACTAAATTCCCAGGGATGTATAAATGTGAGCGTTGTAATTACTGTAGGTTTATAGATGTGGGCAACACTTTTATGATCAATGACCGTACCTACAGAATAAGAAACAGGTTCAATTGTAATTCTAAATTTGTGGTCTAGCTAGCTAAGTGCCAGTCTTGCTCAGTTTTTTATATTGGGAAGATGGAGCATAGGCTCCGTGAACATGTGTATGAACATCAATATGCTATAAATAAGGGGAAGACTGAGAATGCTTTGGCTAGGCATATTTCAGCTGCACCAGACCACAAATTTAAATTTAAGATAATAAATCATGTCAAAAAGGACATTCGAGGTGGTCCTACCTAATTAAATCTTGAAGAACTTGATCTTTATTGGCAGATTCACTTAAATGCATATTACTTCCCTGGTATTAATGACATGTGTTTGATTAAATAGATCTTGAAGCTAAAAAGTTTGGCTAGATAATATGGCTCATTATTCACAATTGTTATGGATATTCATTACTAGTGTATCTTTTATGTATTTTAGAATAATTATTTACTTGTAGTATTCAATTATTATTATTTTTTTTAAAAATATTTAAAAAAAAAAAAATAGCTTAGGTTTCAATACAGTGCAAGCTATTTGTCTTTCTTCCATTCCCCTTTTTTTTTGTTTCAGCTGTCATTAGCACAGCTTATAGTGCAGAATGTACTAGGTTAATTTAATTATACCAGTCAAACACATATCATTATTCATTCATACATTAATTTATATATATATTTACTTGTTTATTGTGTCTACATATATATATGTGTGTGTATATATATATATATATATATATATATATATATATATATATATATATATATATATATATATATATATATATATATATACCAATTAAGATTTAAAAGGACAACATTTTTTTACATGCACATTTGTTGTTTATGTTGTTGTCCTTTTAAATCTTAATTGGTCTACAGGTTTTTAAAAAAATGGAGGGAAATATGTGGAATATGACTGGTTTCCTTTTATGCCTTTGATGAATATATATGTGATGTTTATGCACTGTTTTTATGCATCTGAGGAAGTAACTGATGTTATGAAAGCGTAAACGTTTTATACATTCAGATTGGAGTTGTCTGGCTACTATCACTTGTTACAGCTGCCTTCTACTTGGTTTGGAGGGATATATTTGTACTTTAAATGCAATTCAAATGCATTCCGTTTGTGTTTGGAAAGGGTTAATGTTTTGGTAATAGATGATGTCACAGCATTGTATGCTGATAGGTTAATCTTTCACCACATGGTGCTTTATAAGTTGTGATTTATTTTAATATTTTTATGCATCTGAGGAAGTTTATATTTATTAAACGAAAAGCGCTTTATGCACTTTACTGACTTTTCTGTCTTGACTTGGTTGCCACTACAGTGCCATATTTGTGAATTTAAGACATTCTGTCTGTGTTTTTCGTGATTATCAGGAAACTAGGATGGTCTGTTTATGCCCTGTGGTCAGCAACACAATAGAGAAAACAGTTTTGTGCATATGAGTTGTGTTGCAGCAGAGACAAAGCAATGTATGCAGTCCTGCCTCCAGCTCTCTGTGTGAAGGACGGCATCAGAGAATGGAAATTTAGTCAGTCTTAGCAAAATGGGTACAAATTTGCCAAGGAATAAGAGTATAATCCTGCATTTCCTATTATCCCTCACTATATACAATATAGATGTAGCTGATATTAATGCTCAGTGGCTAACACAGCTACATAGTTTCAAACAGCAATTTCTGTTACCACTGACAACTAGTAATCTTCAGGGCTCTATATCATATACTCGAAAAATAAAAAAAGCGAACACTTTTATTGAACACTCAAAGCAGAAACCACTAAATATCAAAGACACGGAACAGCTATTTTATTCCCAGGGAAAAAAAATCACTGCTCCACAAAAAAAAAAAAAAAAAACAAACAAATCCAAACACAAAACAAACACCCGCAATCATATACCAACTCCGAGATCGCACCACACCGGTAACCACAGTGGAGTAAATGGCAAAGCCCCAAAATTGGCCCGGTAATTGTTTTCCATGGGAAAACAATTGCTGTTCTGTGTCTTCAATATTTAGTGCTTTCAGCTTTTGGTGTTCGATTATCTTTTGAGTTTGTAATATAGACCCATCTTCAGCAGTTTGCTTTATTTTAGGACACTTAGAAGTATTCTGTGAGTGGCATGCAAGGAATGGCAGAGAAGTGCATAGAAGGGTTTGGTCACATGTGGTATGATTTAAAAGCTTAACAAGCAAACAGTGAAGACCTCAAAAGTCATTATTTTCATTATAACTAAAAAGTAACCGATTATCAAAAAAATCCAAGCAGGCAGGTCTGGTGCAAGTTAACACATTGCAGTTTCAAGATTTACTTTACATTGACAATACTCAGTTATAGAGTAGGCTCATATGATTCCATTGAAAGTTGTCCAGTTACTTCATCATCATCATCATCATCATCACTATCAGCATTAGCCCCCCTTTTCCAATTTCTATTGTGATTAAGGTCAACCGTTACTACATCTCTTAATTCAGATCCACTGTCCTACCTTCTTTAACAGTCATGCTTGACTGTAACAGGGATTCGCCAAAACATTTCATCCATCTTTTGGCAGAATGCCCTCATCCACTTTTTGCCTTCTTCATGTTTCTACCAAAACTTCTTTACCAAATCTTCTTCTCCTTTCCTTCCTGTGCAACAAAACTACCATAATCTAGTTGCAATTTACTCTCCTTGACTTTCTGTACAACTAAGAATACTCTGTCTTCTGCTCTGACATTCTCATTTCATTGTCTGCCCTACAGTGTGCATCGGGTCTACTTCACTTACCCGACATCCCACATAACCGACACGCAAAACACCGAGCCGACAACACTGACATTTCACAACACCGAAACCACACATACCCGACACACACAATACCGACACCTCAAAACCCCGACACACCTCCGTAAAACTTACACACAACAACACACACAAACAACATACAAAGAAAAAACTCAACACTCGACAAAAACTCAACACTCGACATAAAACTGCCTTGTTCCACTCACTCACACCCTGCCCACCATCTACACTAATTAAAATCTTACCACTAAAACAAAACATACACTACAAATAAAAAATTTAAAACACTTGCCCTCACATTTCACGTTCTTGCAGGGGGGGCTATGCCCCCCCTGTGCCCCCAATACCCCCATAACTTAAATATACCAACTCTGAGATTGCACTACAACATCCACAAGAGCGGATTTCCTGTTTCGCTCAAGTTGAACTGTCAACCATTCGGAAGTCGGCATTCTGACTTGTCAGTCATCTGACATGTTGTGCTTTTCAGGTCAGTGTTTAATGTGACGGTCTACTGAGATTTCTGTAATCTCAAGTAGACCCTGTGCATCATACTACCCATCTCAGGCACTTCATCTCCATAATGTCCAGCTTCTGCAGCTGCACTGCCTTCACTCTCCAAGTTGGTTTCTAGGCCATGCAGAAGCACTGCTCACACTGCAGTTTTGTATACTTTGCTCTTCAGCTTCCTTGTCATTCCTCTGTCATATCCCTGACACTCTGGGCCAATTGACTGCAGCACCTCTGATTCTAGCTCTGACCTCCTCATTCAGACATCCTGTCTCCTCAAAGACACCTCACAAATACCTGAAGGTGCTAACCTGTTCTACTGTTTTCCTCCCAGCTAAATTTTTAGCTTCTAATGATTTCTCCATTTGCAGCCATGACCTCTGTCTTGTCCATACTCATATTAATCCTTTGACCCTTCAGTTTTTAATTATAGTCCCCTATCATTTACTGAAGGCAAGAGTCTGCTTGTAGTGCCACATTGTTTCCATATAGCTGTTACTAAACTTTACTGTCTGACCTGTTTGCCAGTCTTGTCCATCATCAGTATGAACAGGAGTGAGCCCAGAGCTAAACCTTGATGCATACTTACTCCCATTGTGAACCTCTCTTTGATTCTGATCACTGTACATACCTATGATACTGGGTCCTTGTACATAGTTTGCACTAATTTTACCAATGTTTCTGGGACTTTAGATCATCACAGAGAGATAAAGCCCTAACTATGGCTTGAGCAACCTGGGTTTGACTAGCTGATTGGGCATCTGAGGTGCTGGCAGGGTGGGATGGGTGAGGAAATCCTGGTGTGAGGATGTTCATCAAAGATGCACCCTGAGGAGAGTCATGGTTCTCAGAGGTAAGTAACCCTCAAATTTATTTATTTATTTTTATTTATTTTACATTTGTTAACCGGGAAAGTCCGACTGAATACAAGGTCCATTTTCAGCGGAGGCCCGGGGAGAAAAGGTCCAAATACATGGACTCTTAACATCTTAAAGATTTAGATGTAACAATCAATTACAGTTAGACTAACATTGTGACTAAAAGGCAGCATATTGCATGCACTCTGAATAAATATGACAATACAAGGTAAGACATTACATAACACTTTTCAAATATGACAAGCTATACATAGAATTCTTACAGTAGCTAGTAGACAAGTTGGAAAAGCAGTTAGTACTGCTATCATAGCTTAAGAGTAAACATTTAATTTCTTATAGTCATTGTAGGGCTGTAGATAGGCTGAATAAACTAGCAATTGTTAGTGTGGGAATGGGAGATTAGCTATAGTCGAGTATTATCCAGGAGTGAGACAGGAGCATAGCGTATTATTCATGAAGTAAATTTTAAGGAGTTTCTTAAACTGAGTGGTGGAATTATTGGATGTTAAGTGGGTAGGAAGGGAGTTCCAGAGTTTAGAGATAGAGTGGCTGTAGACAGATTTTTCTGCCTCATTCTAAATTTGTTGTCCTGTAGGTGATTTAGGGTGCTAGATCTCAGGGTTCTTGTTGTGATGCGAGAATTAATTAGATTTTGTAGAGCGGAGATTTTGTCTGAGTGGTATAATATTTTGTGTGCTAGTAAGAGTTGATTTATTTGAAGTAATAGTGGGAATTCTAACCAGTTAAGCTTGTTGAGAGACTCACAGTAATGTGTTCTATAGGATGAGTCTGTAGCAAATCCCGCTATGTTATTATAGCAGGATTCAAGTCTGTTTAGATCCATTTTACAAAGGTTAATGAGCACAGAGGAGGCGTAGAGTAAGGTAGATAGTAGATGTGTCCTGGCTACTGATGTTTTGGCATGATTTGAGAGATAGTGTTGATTACGATAGAGCAGTCCAAGTTTTTTGTGAACTTTCTTTATAGTTTGGGCAATGTGTAGATCAAATCTAAGGTAGTTGTCTATTTCAATGCTAGCAGTTTGGTGTGAGTGGTTGGGGTAATAGCATTACTGTTGTTGGAGGTGATAGTAAAGTTGTCTGTGAGGGCAAAGGATCTATGAGAGCTAAAGAGGAGCAATTTTGTTTTGGTTGTGTTAAGAATGAGCTGTTGGTTGGTGAACCAAGTTTCAGCTAGTGAGAAGCACTCTTGTGTTTGGGAGAGGAGGAGATCAAGTGTGGGGGCTGCACATATTATAGTGGTGTCATCTGCGTACTGAACTATAGAGTCTTTAGGTGTGGTGGATGGGAGTTGATTGGTAAATAGAGTGAAGAGTAAACAACCTAAGATGGAGCCTTGAGAGACCCCTAGGGAAACAAGCAGCAAGGAGGATATTTTGTTTTGCCATTTTACTGCTTGCTGCCTACCAGATAGATAGCTCTTTAACCATGAAATAGAAGAGGCACTGAGGCTTAGGGTAGAGAGTGAGTGAAGAAGTTTAAGGTGGTTAACCATGTGGAAAGCTTTGGATAAATCTAAGAATGTAGCAGGTACAAGTAGTCCATTATTTCTGTGATGATTTATTATGTTAGTGAATGATGTGAGTGCAGTGGTGGTACTATGGAAGGGTCTAAAGCAATGTTACTGTGTAGATAGTAGTTTGCTTTCTAGCAGATATTCCATCAATTGTGTGTGTATTGCCCTCTCAAGTATTTTGGATAAGGGGGATAGTATAGCTATAGGCTGATAGTTATTGAGTTCAAAGGAGTTACCCCCTTTGGTATTATATGGGATATTTTCCATAAATGGGGTACTGTACAATCTGAGATGGATTTATTAATAAGGATAGTAACGGGATAGACTATAGCTTCTGCGGGTAATTGTGGATATTCAGTCGGTAGGTTATCGGTGGCCTGGGTGGTGGGTTTGAGCTTTTGGAGAAGTTTTTGTATGGTCTTGATTGATACTGAATAAAAGTTAAAGTGGGTGCTGTTATCTTTTGTTTCGGATGGTGTAGATATGTTTGTTGGGGTGGGGTGATTAGAGTTTTTTTTGGTTATTTCCTAGGGCTTGGATTGTTTCTGTAAAGTATTTGTTGAATTGGGTGGGGATATTGTCATGGTTGTTTCCTGTTTTGGGTGTGGGGGTGGAAGTTTTTCCTGGTTGTAAAACAGAGTTAATTGCTGCCCAGAATTTTTGGGGGTTATTTGCATGTCTATTTTGAATATTTTGGTAGTAGGAGATTTTGTCTATTTTAATAAGCGTTTTGGCCTTGTTGCATAGTGCAGGGTAGATTTGTTTAACAATTTGGGTTTTACTCTTGTTAAATTGTGTTCAAGCTTCCTTCCTGTTTTTGAGGAATACTCGGGTGTCTTTAGTTAGCCAGGGGGCATATTTAGTTTTAATTCTGGTGGTTCTGGGGGGGGCATGGTGATTAAGTATGTTTAGGAAGGTTGTATTAAAGTATGAGACTGCTTCATCTAGTGCTAACTCTTTCAAGGGGGTCCAGTTACAGCTTTTTAGGTCCCTGTTAAAGTTGTTATGGTTAAAGTCTTTTTTATTTCTAATTTTACGTACTATCACCTGGGTCATTAGCGCTGTTTTGTTCTCAGTAGGTATGTTGGTTGGTGATCGCTGAGGGTGTCAGGTAGACATCCAGCTAGGGATATGAGGGATGGGTGGGATACAAGTATCCAGTCCAGTATGGACTAATGTTTGTTTTTTTTGTCAATTCTAGTGGGGGATGTGATAACTTGGGTTAATCCATGAAGGTTAATGTGGAAGAGTGGGTTTTGACTGGAGCAGTTGAGCCAATCTAAATTGAAGTCACCTAGTAGGATATTTTCTTGGGGAAGGGAGGTTGAAATCCATTCTAGTAAGTTTTCCATGATGGTGATATTGTTACCTGGGGGAATATAGCAGCCTATAATATTAATATATTTTTTGGGTTCAATTTGAATTTGGCAAGAGTCCCGTGTTTATGAGGTCTGCAGTTGTAATGTTGAGTTGTTCGAGGATGAGGTGATTTTTATATAGTGTGGCTACCCCCCTCCCCTTTTTCCTACTCTGTCTGTATGAATGATGTTATACTCTGGTGCTGTAATTTCATTATTGTGGATTTCTGGTTTTAGCCAGGTCTCAGTTAGTATGACAATTTCTGGTCTGTATAAGGTTAATAGATGGTCATGAACTTTGTTCAGGATACTTCTTATGTTGAGATTAATTTTTCTGCCTATGGAGCAGGGTATTATTCAGATTGGGGCTTGGGTTGTCTAGTCTGAGTGGGCCTGGATTAGGGTGTATGTCGGCCACAACATATGAGTTTTGTTTGTAGGTATAAGTAGAGTCTTTTAAGTTTGCTGATAATTTTCTTATGTTTTAATGTAGTATGGGATTGACTACTTGGTGGGAGTAATTTTTGTGAGAGATAGTGTATAGGGGTGGATTGATAGAGGTATAGGGCTAGGTGAAAGTAAGTATAGGCAGGTGTATAGTTTAGGGATGTAGATTGCATTGGAATGGTTAGGTTATGTTGAAGCTGGACCTGATAGTTGGTTATGGTTGTTAGTAGTAGTAGGGTAGAGATGGATATAGACTATACTGGGAGTTGTAGTTTTGAGATTTGTGGTAGTGGAGACATAACTTGTTTTCTTTGTTGTTGATGAATACAGCAGTGGGTGGGAAAATAAGGGTAGGTGATAATAACCCTCTCAACAGAAGAAACAACTGATGCCACCACTCCTCCAGGACACCCTTAAGATCCACGGGGGAACCAGCTCACTCAGAGAGGTCTGGAGGAAAAAAGAGGAAAAGCATCATAGGTAGTCTATGGGGCACAGGAACGGCCAGAATGAATGAAGAAGAGAAGAGGGGAAGAAATGTTTCCAGGCCTCTGAACCATTGCAGGAGTGCCAAAATCATCTTTCCTGGCAGCTTATTATATACTTTCTCCACAGCTGGGAATACCTAGTTGGACTCTATTCTCTCTAGTTCCTGCTCCATTATCTGGACCATGACAAACGATGAGTCAGTTGTGCTGTATCTTGATCTGAATCTGAACTGCTCACCTCCTTTCTTACTTTCTACTAGTCTGCATTTCCATTTGCTCAGTCATCCTTTCCAGAACTTTCATTCAGTGTTATAGGAGATTTTTACCTCTGTAATGCCCACAGACATGATTGCCCCCTTTGTTCTTGTACACTAGAACTAGAATGTTTATTCTCTAGCCTTCTGGGATACACCTTTCTCTCCATACTATGATACATTCCCTCAGGATCCCTTTATCCCCTAATGCACCAACATCTTGATCATAAACAAAATAATTTCATCTGACCTGCTGCTTTCCTTGACTTCATTGTCTTTAGTGCTGCTCTTACTTCTTTGAGGATGGCATCTTCTTCCACTTTCATTGTTTGCTGTGCATTCAGCAGTACAGAGTCTGTGGGGTTTTCTTTATTCAGAAGCTTCTTGAGTTACTATTTTCATCTGCCTTAGATGTTCTTTGGACTAGTGAGCAGATTGTTGCTAGCATCCTTTATCATTCTGTCATTGCCTTGCACCCTGATAAAGCCTCCTTGTGGCACATGTGAAGTAACTGAAGAAGCTGGTAGAGTTACTCTGACATCTTGTTTGGTGCTGTTGTGACTGCTGTCTTAGCATCTTTGTTAGTTATTCAGTATTACTTCTTGGCCAGCTCCATTGTCTTCCTCCTCCCAATTGTTCTTCACCTCCTTCTTTCTTTTGGTAATCACCTAGCGCTTGTTATGAACCTTATTTTTATATCTAGCTCAGTCACATATCTGTTCTATTATCCTCAGACATGCTGGTTTCAGATGTTGCAATTCTACTTTTGTTCACTTATTTCTTTTTCTTCCTGAGGTGCTAGAGCCCTGACTATTTTTTGAACTCCCTCGCTTTTGATCCAGACAACTTCCATGTCTTCAGCCTGGTCTATGTTGACCGTACAGCCTTCTCTAACCACTGCTTGCAGCTGATTGTGATCACCAATGGGATGTGAAAGCCGTCCAGTCTCATGGCAGCTAAAATGTAGCCCGACACTTTCTTGTTAAATATTTAATCTTTCAGGACAGATGGTATCCATTATGTCCAGTCAACATGGAAAAAGGATTCTGATTTAGCTGATTTTGTGTAGGTTATTCCTCATTTCTCCTCTACATTGCTCTCCAAAGCATACAGATTCAGTCAGGTTCTTCATCTAGCAAAGATAGCTACATTTTAAATGTAACTGTCATTTCCAGTAACTGAAACTAGAGAAGACTAAGTGTATTTATTTTCTTCCCCATTAGAAACAGATTGTTTTGTGCGTCTCCAGTCCTCTTTTAGAAAGGAAAAGACATTCAGCTGTCTTTAAGTTGTAACACATTTAAGATGCCAAAATTGCTTTCATCCAAAACCAGCAGTGTAGCCGGCTATCGTCGTAGAAAATGACAGCATAGCTTAATAACTTCAGGCTGAATTCATTAATTACTTTTAGTTAGTTCTCCCAGGAAGGCTTAAAGCAGCTAGAAGTAAATAAAAAACACGATCAATAAGAATGGAAAACAAATTGTTCATTTTAAAGTTACACCAGTAGAGAGGACAAATACATCATGTCTCTGTCAAAATGTTGCTAGCATCCTTTATGAATGATGGCACAGTGGATAGCATTGTCACCTCACAGCAAGAGGTTTCTTGGTGTGATTCTCAGCTGGGGTGCCTTCTTTGTGGAGTCAGTATGTTCTCCCTGTGGTCACGTGGGTTTCCTCCTGGTGCTCTGGTTTGCTCCTATATTCCAAAAGCATGCAGTAAGCAGGTCTGAAACTCTAAATTGGCCATAGGTGTGCAAGTGTGGTGTGGAAGAGCTACTGTAGCAGGGCTAGTCACCAGGTGGGGTAAACCTTGACTCTAGATTATTGTCACTGTTGAAGTGACACCCTAACCCCATGTGCAAAAATGGGAAAAATGTGTTGTGGATGGGTTTGGTGACTATATTCTTTATCATTCTGTCATTGCCTTATAACCTGATAAAGCCTCCATGGGCACATGTAAAGTAACTTTGAAGAAGTTGGTAGAGTTTCTCTGACATCATCTTTAGTGGTATTGTGACTGCTGTCTTAGCATCTTTTGATAGCCATTCAGTATTACGTCTTGGTCTGATCCATCTTTTTCTTTCTCCCAACTCTTCCTGTATTCATCCTTTCTTTTCATAATCACCTGGCTCTTGTTGTGGCAATGTGAGTAATGTCAAAGATATAGTACGCTATGATTTTTTTGTGCACATTCTTCTTTGTTGTTAGTGGTAATCGTGTGACCATTTGGAACCTACATGTATTAGAAACACCACTAATTGCAATCAGTGTTCTCTCATATATAGAGTACATCTAAAAAGATAGGTGGAATAGGAACTGCATTACCCAAGGGAGGATGTCTGGGATTTGTGATGCAGTGGCCATTTCTATGGATGTAGGTTAGCATCTCAGTAAGGGGGACATAAACTGTAGAACCTTTAAGCTGATATGTACATTTCTGTTAGAGGTATAATTATTACCATTTTAGTTTATGCTGTTTAATCTAATCTAGACTTTTATGTTGTCATTGATAGGATTAATACAGTGGGAGAGAGGTAAAGTAGGACTTAGAGACATATACTGAAGCATAGGAAATGGGAAAAATGGACTGCAGACTATGGCATTTAAAAGTGACTTCAGGGACCAACCCACTTTATATCAGATGGGGGAAGGGTCAGATCTTTGGCATAACCATAAACCAAGCTTTATGAGGAAGGCTGGTGTGGGGTTAAGTGAGTTACTCAGACTCATGCAGTCTTATAGAGAGAAGAGGAAGAGACTTTGGATGAAGTGGGAAAGCAGTAGAACTTTTATTACCTGGAATACAGGAAGGTGCACATACTTAACTGAGTGCAAAAAGATACACACCCAAAGATAAAAGTATACATTAGAAGTTAATCAGATCTGAAAGGCATGTAGCACTTGTACGAGTTCTAACAATAAAAATAAGGGAAGGGAGTAAGGTATTCACTGTGTACTTTCCAAGTAGAGAATTTGATCATAAGGTTGGAGGTGTTAAAGAAAAATAGTCATCCTATTTAGGAGAGGCCTGAAAATAGGCAAAATTAGAGAACTGAAAAGAGTAGAGAGCAGAGATAGAACTTGGACAGCACATATTTGTATTTCTGAATACACTATCAAAGACATAGCTAGGGGAGTGTAAAGGGGGGGGCAGCTGCCTGGGTGCAAGCTATTATGGGGCACGATCATCACTGTAAGAGAAATCATTGGTGAGATTGCTTCTGTTCAGTACAAGAGCATGAATGTAGTCATTATGGAAGCAGTATCGGTAACCGGAGGGGTTGTATTTGGTCTGGAAGACTTTTTTTCTTTTATCAACTCTGGAGGACATTTTTACCTTCCTCAACTCAGGTTAAGGGCTCCAAATGAAGGATTGCTCTAGATGTCTTTTACCCCAGATAGAGCTCTGCTCACTTTGGTTATAATAAATATTGGTCACAAGCATACCATTCAACTACTTTGCTCTAGAATTCTGGACAAAACCAAAAATATCAGGGGAACAGAGGCTTAAAAGATGTGTCTGGAGCATTTCTCCCTGAGCCTCCACTAAAAATTGGCTCATTCCAAGTGAGACTTTCCTGGTAAACTAATGTTAAACAAAATAAATAGATAATAAAACAAAAGCACGGACACATTTTAATATTACTGTAATTCACTTAAACAAAATAATAGAATGACAGACTTTGCATCAACATGCATTTATGAAGTGTAAGAAGCACGGAAATCTAATGTTAGCACTACCAACTGATGGTAATTCACAGTGATTTACCAGAAAATTAAACATTTTATTTGGAGATAGGGCAAAAATATAGGGAAAGATCAGGGATATTCTGCAAAAATTTGGACAATTCTGAGGTATTGTCAGAAAGGGAGTTGACTGGGAACCAAAGTTTGGAGATGAGCTGCTTATAAATTGAGGGGAGTGGAAGCCAGACTCTATATATGATCTTAGATGAGATTATGAGGGAAATTAGCTAGAATAAAGGAGCTAGGGGTCTTGATAGGATGGACATTAGGCTGCTTTAAGGGCATAGATTATTAACAGGAGGGACATTACAACAGGAGAATTGACTTTGAACTATGACAGCTAGATAGAAAGTTAACATATATTCAGAAATTAAATTGGGAAGAAAATGATAAAGCGGTTGAACTAGTCAAATTGGAGACCCATGTGAGAGGAGAAATTGAAACCAGGGTTATATCAGCTCTAGAGGTGGAGGAGTTTTATTAGAAGGATTTCTGGTGGCTCTTGGGGAATCAGCAGGTAAACCACTATCAAGGAAATATAAAGGAAGAGAAGAAAAAAAGTAAAAGCAGCAATATCTGCATGGGAGAAATACGAGTGGTGGAGAATGCTGGAGATAATAAAGTGTTCAGGAACTTCTGTTAATATCATTATGTGAGCATGTCCAAACGAATCCAGAAGTCTGGGTTTTGCTAGAGTAAGATGTGGGGTACACTGTTATGAAAGAGTTAAAGAGAGCTATGGATCTAGAATTAACAAATGACATTGTACACAAGGCATTTTGGTCCTTGAATAAGGAAAAAGTAGTGGATTCATGTTGGTTATGTGGAATTTTATAAAAAGAAGGGAGGGAGCCAACTTGAAAAAGTGCAGGAAAATGCATAAGAAATTGAACTGGGGAAGTGGGGATATTTCTAAATCAGTGAAATGATCTAGACTGCTAGTATTAATAGAAGTGTGTGTGTGTGGGGGTGCAATATTAATCAGGTGGCTATAAGCCCATCTCACCTACAAATAGGGATGATAAGATTTTGGAAAAAATATTAACGGTGAGGATGAATAAGCTCTTGCCACTGTTAGAGGGAAAAGGACTATGTCGATTTGTTAAATGGAGACAAGCCATGAATAACTGCTTGGCATGGGTGGAGTTCATGTAAATGATAGAAACTAAAGCAGAGAAAGGAGAAAGTGGGCATGTCATTTCTGATTTGTAGCTGACCTCTGACTGTGTGGTTTGAGGTTCCACTTGGGAGATGGTTTTGGTGAATGCTTTTCTACTTGGATACAAGCCATGTATAAAACCATGAAATGGATGGAGAGAATTGGTAAATGGAGGTGGGTGAGTTAGATTCTAAACCAGTGAAAGTACAAAGAAGCAACAGGCAGGGGTGTCAACTATCACCAGGATTATTTATTCTGGTGGAAGAGAAAACTGTAATTGTAGTTAGGGCATTCCTTAATCAGTTGGAAGGATTGACTGGTAAGAAATAATCCTTCAGATGATATGCTAAGAACTACATTTTGATGACAGAGACAATTAAGTTGCCCCAGCAGCTATGTAACAGGTATGAGAAAGTTTCAGGGCTGTGATCTAATCAGAAAAACATTGTAATGTTCAGTCTGGGAGAGGATGTGATGGGCACTGAGAGAAAAAATACATTTGAAGTATTTCAGATTAGTGACTGTGAGTAGTACCCATGACACATCACAACAGGACTTCATTCTTTTGGGGGGAGGGGCAAGAGATTTGCTGTCCTGAGGAAAGTAAGCATTGTAAGCCTATCACTTCAACCTGTTACAGTTGCTCAAAAATCTACTAGTAAACCCTATGGATGATTGCCTAAAGGAAATGTAGGTGTGAACAAGGAAATGGTTACCAGGAGATAAAGTTACTCATGTTGGGAGGGTGGCCTAATGGTTAAGGTGTTTGCCTTACAAACACAAGGTACAGGGTTTGAGTCTCTCAAGGGATAATTGGCTAGGCTTAAAATGGCTTGCAAGGGCAGTTAGCTTACTAATCTATGAACCTATGTTCTTGAGGAAAGACTAAGGGACTCCATGATGTGAGGTGGTGGGACTCTCAAACATTCTTAGTTATGACCTCCCTTCTAAAGTTATCCAGTGGATAAAAGGTTGTGTAATCCAGGGGGTGACTGAAAGATTGTGCAGTATATGATATTGCATTCTAGAAAGGAATAAGGAAAGTAGTGAAAGATGACAGGGTAGCACCAGAGAAGGCCTCTCTAACTGTTGAGAAGGTTAGCTCAAATAATTTGTTGAAGCAGTATAAGGGTATAATGAGTAGAAGGAGCAACATAAAATGTAGCAGACCATTCAAACATTCTCTTTGGATAAAGGTTTGGGAACTGAAACCAGTAAAAATGTGGGCAGTCAAGTTGGAACTGGTTTATAATCCTTGGATCACATAATAGAAGCAGAATAGGCTTCCCCAGTGGTAATCATCTGAAATGCTGGGACTCGGCAGAGAGAGTCCCAAAGCGCAAAGAATGAATGGCCAAAATAATGAACTTATATATACCAGGCCTAAGATGGCAATTTCCCAGAATATTCCCCTTTTCTGCAAAGTATGGTGATCTTGGAGTTAAGAATATATAAGTCTGAGGGGTGTGTGGGGCTTGCCCTTCACAATGTGGAGGGGGGCTTGCCCCCTGCAAAAAAAAAAAATTAAAGGAGAAACACGGCATTCAAGATTCGCTCTTCTTCCATAGTTTTGGTCTTTTTTTTCAGATTGTCAGCTCTCAGCATTTTGAGTACTGACATTTTAATAGGGAGCCTTTCCCTGGAAGATGAGTGGTGAAACTACTGAACTTTGAGGGGAATTGGATGAACAGACATACTACAATATTCCAAAGCCAGTAAAAAAGCTAGGTAGATTTGCGGTCTAGGAAATCAGGTGCAGAAATGTCAGTTCAGTCTTATGAATATTGATCCGAGGGAGAGAAATAACAGACATGTCCATAAGACTGTGTAAAGGACATGCAAAAAAGAGGAGGGATGGGAATGTGATATAGCTAGATGTGGAGTCTCTTGAAAGGGACCTCATCAAGTGAAGATGCTTAATATCTGGGATCAGTGGTTAAGGATAATGCATAGGTGGATCCTTAGGGTCATAGGTTTATAGGCTTATACTAGACTAATGACCACTAGAGCCCTTATAAGCTTAGCCATGCAACCCAAATGCGACCCACAGATTTGATTTATATAGGGGTGATTTACTGAGGGCCTCTGTCCATCAGAGACATACAGTATGCCCCACACTAGGGGTGAATTTCCAATCACCTAACCATTGGTCAAAGTTGAGCTTAACTAAAGATAGTGAGGAACTCTGCTTCACTTGGATGGGGAGCTTGTTCCAGAGAATGGGAATTCTCTAAGAAATATACGTGTCTCTCTAACATGCCCTATTGATGTTGCAAGCAAAAGTTAAGTATTTTAATCTAGTAGTTCTCATGCTGTTTGTTTTGCAGGTGTGTTGGAGGTTCATCAAAAAAAGGGTCTATGGATGCCTTGTATGCTAGGCAAATATCACCTGTCAGAAATCTGTTTGATACCGAGTAAAGAGATAGGGCTTTGAGATGATCAGCTTAGGACATTGTGTTTACTCCATGTATTTGTTTTGTAAGGAATTACTGCATGTGTCTTCCCAGGTAAATACTGAAGGGGACATTATAATCTATGATGGGTCTGATGAGAGCTGAGTACAATGGTATGATGACCTCTCTGTACCTAGATTCCATGCCCTTGCTTATAAGATGAGCAACATAGAATGATTTTCTTACTAACTTGGGCACATGTTGGCCAAGGACTAGGTTACTATTTACATGGGTTCCTAGATCCCTGACTAGTCAATCAACTTTTAGGGTTGTTTTTTTTTTTTTGAGGATGTAGTTACCCAGGCTGGCAGACTTTTCAAAATTTACTATAATGCATTTCTTAGTACAGAGTTTTAAGCCATGACTTTGGCACCAAGACTTTGTCTGTGTTAGATCTTCCTGAAGAGTGTTCTCATTTTGCGGAGATTCAGTGACCACTCCCACTTTGCAATCATCTGCAAACTTGGTTAGCCAGAGGCCTTTGACATAAGCTTTGATATCTGAGAAGTAGAGGCCAAAGATAAGTGGGCCTAGCACTGCCCTGGGAGACTCCACTGGTGACTGGTCTCTTTGTGGAGGTGGCCTCACTGATTCTAAACTCCTGGGTCATATCAGTGAATCAGCTAACTATCCAGCATGTTATAATGGGCATTTATACCTAGCTCCATAAGTTTGTTGACAATGTTGGAGTGGGGCATTGTATCAAATGCTTTAACCAGATCTAGGTAGGCAGTATGTACCATTTTCCCCTAATCCATTGCTTTAGAGATCTTTTCAAAGAAGTCCACCAGATTCAGTAAGCATGGCCTTCCTTTGACAAAGTGAAGCTGGGATGGATTCCGTGTCTGGAGGTCTCTTATGTCCTTGTTGATAATTTTCATAATAATTCTTTCCATGGCTTTGCAAATAAGACTAATCAGACTAATGGGTCTGTAATTTCCATGATCCGTTGAAGGTCAATTTTATGAAGAGGGATATCCTTTGCAATCCTTCATTCATGTGACACAAAGTCTGTTTTATGACTATAGTTAAATAATGATAACTGGTGTCCTGATAGGTTTTATTTTACACTGTTAAGGAGTCCTCCGGGGATGTTACTGGTGTCCATTGAGGCCATGTTCTTGGCTTAATGAGTGCAGCCAGTAGTTATAGTTACAGGGGTCATGTTTGAGGGCATTTTTGGGTGGAAAGTTAGGGTGAGAGTGGAGTAAAGTTAGAAATGAATTTGCCCGCTAATGGGTTCACTATATCACCAGGGTCAGGTAATGTGGCACCATTAACCACCAGTTCAGCAAATTGTTGTGTGCTGTCTTTAAGGACTCTGACATAGCTGTGAAAGGCCTTATGTTTATCTTTTACTTGAGAGGCTATCTTAACCTCAAATTTAGTTTTGCTTAACATAATTAGCCCTCTTAGTTGCCTATTTAGTTTGATGAGAGAGTTTTTATCTTTTTGGGAATTACCCTTCCTGATTTTTGCCATATTGTTTTTCTTTTGTTGTATCCTATTTAATTTGGAATGCTGCCAGGGCAGTTTGCTTCTGGGGCTAGTCTCTGGTAGGTACAGCAGCTCGTATGCAGCCATTGACATAGCTGTACAGAGTTTCAAAGAGCAATTCTGCAGGCTGTTCTGTTCTCAGGGTTTGGAGGAGCAGTGAATTGTGACAAGCCATCACTTAATAAATATAATTTGCCTTGGAATACTTTCTAACTGTTACTGGTTTTAATGAGATTATGGATATGATTTTGATCTCAAAGGAGACAGCTTTATGGTCAGACCTTAACAGGGAGATGACATTGGGGAGTGCAGCCTTCTCCCATATTTGTGAGTACGAGGTGCAGTATGTTAGAGCCTCAAGTGGGCATATTCACTATTTGGTCAAGAGGTTTGAATTTACGAAGTCCAGAGATCTCTGTGCCTGTAGATCTGAAGCTATCTAGGATTCCCAGTCTGTAGATGGCTAATTAAAGTCTCCCATGATTAGGGTATTAGATTGAATGGTACGTGTCTCCAGTAGGTCCTAGTATGCATTGTGAGCATCTTGGGACATGTGAGTTGACCTGTAGTTGGCTAGAAGATGGTGTGGGATTTTGTCTAATGTGATCTGCATGTGGAAGAACTCCAGCAGGTTATGTTGTTTGATTATCCCTGAAGTATGATGGTTACTGATGTATATTGAGATACCTCCACCTTCAGACCTGGTATAAAATTGTGGAATGCACTGAAACCTTGTACTGCCAGGGTAATTTCTGCCACTTTAGGCCATGTTTCAGTAACTGCAAAGATATTTATACTCTAGACTGTGAGGAGGGCTTGGAGGGAGTGTATTTTTTGTTTGTTTTGTCTCCTGGCATTGACCAGTAACATCTTGAGGTTCAGTTGAGTTGATTTTGCTATGTCGGTAAGTTTGTGAATTTGGCATTGCCTAAAAAAGGTGCTATCGGGCGGATAAAGTTTTAGCCGGTATTTAAAAGCCTAAATAGGAAAGGTGCAGACCATCCTTGGCATAGCAATGTGATCTATTAACCATGTCCTCCCAAGATGACAAATATTTCCCTTTAGAATGAGACCAGAAACATAGCCAGTTGTTAAAAGAATAACGTTTTGGTCATATTGTGGCATCATGCTCACTGTTGGTACTATGCTTCTCAATGCGAGGTCCATGTCATGTCTGAGACACATATTCTATAAACTTCATAATGTCTCTCTTTATATAGTCCCACAAGGTACATCTCAACTCATTTACACTGCATGGACTATGATGGAATCATATTGGTACTTGTGTAATAAATTGAGTGAATGTTTGATTTGGTGGATCCTGACTCCAGAGAAACAACTACACGTTTTTTCCTTGTTCAGCCTAGTCAGAGGAACATCAGTGTATCTTACAATGGAGTCCCCAATAACAAGAGTCCAGGGAACTGTGTTTGCATGCCTTAGGGTCTAGTGTTTGGGGCTCCACTTAAAGTTACAATATGTGTGGTGTTAGGTATTGTATTTTCTGAGTGTCTTTGGACTTGCTGAGGCATAGTTTTGGCAATGGGTGGTCTTGGTGATCTTTTTTGTTTAGGAAGATTGCTTTTAAGTGCCTCAGCATGCATTAGTCCATGTGTGTTGTGTGCTATGCATAGTGGGTGCTGTGTGTGTGTGTGTGGTTTTGACAACCACGTGTGTGCGCTTTTATGCAAGAGTTTCACCTGCAGTGTCATTGTGTAAGTATACCTCCACATTCTGTGTCTGTTTCCTTAAGTATTAAGTGTTTGTCAGTAAACATGAGACAATTGTTACATTCTCTCAAGATGCCCATATCCAATAAGCTGACTACAGAGAATTTAGGAAACTGCATGTTTATACTATCCAGTCTTGACTGGTGAGCTACAAAGGGTGATGTACTGGCGATGACAAAGCTATTAAGGGTGCTTTGTTGGTGCAGATTAATAAGGGTGCTTTACTGAGGCAGATTGCACTAAACAGTACTAAATTCTACTAGCTTTAATGTTTACACAATACTGAATTATACTAAATCTGTGTCTATTGTAAACTGATGTCCAGCTAGTTGCTCTAAGCTTGCTGGTGCACAAGATATTTGTTCTGTATTGCTGATTTACAGGGTGCAATTTTATGGACCATTCTACAGGGAAAATTTGCTTTCTAGGTGTTTGCTAATGTACAGGGAATTGCTAACCCACACAGAAGTGTAATATTTATAGCAGCACAGAAAACTAACCAATGAGCCCTTTGGCCAATAAAATGACTACACTTTGAGTCTTTTTGTGTATTTCCCAACTCAGATAGACCAGGCAAACTCCTCCTGCCACGAGATGAATAAACCCAATCCTTCTAATTTAAAAACACAGTATAAGAGACATACATGTTCAGTGCTATCACAAACCAATTAAATAGCTTGCTGGAAACTGCTTACTGTAGGCTATTTCAAGACAGTCTTGCAGCAGTAACAGTGAGAGGAAGAGCAAGCTTTTACAAAAAGGTCAGTGAAATGCACTCATAAATCACACAAAATACTTTAAGCAAGTGTTAAGCAAGTACAAATACGACTCTGTCATTGTCCATGTTGGTGTGAATGATCTGTGATGTACCTCCCTGGACTACATGAAAAGAGACATGGAGGAGCTCTCAGATCTTGTAGTCCAGGCAGGTATGATCCTAGCCCTGAGTAGCATCCTGCCATCGCCCAGAATGATACCACAGTACAAGGACAAAATGATTGACTTCAACAATTGGCTAAGCTTCTGGTGTCATTCTAAGGGGGTCCAGTATCTGCCTGGGACGACATGGTCGACAGACCACGATGCTTTGCCAGAGATGGCCTGCACCTGTCACCCCTGGGATTCCGTATATTGGCTAAGGCTTTTGCCAGCCCTATAGTGCCTTTTTTAGGCAAGGTTAAAATGCTAAATTCACCACCGTAACAGGTACAAGCAAGCAAACTCTGAGGATAATGCTCCTCAATGCTATAAGTCTAAATCTCAAAATGCACTCACTCGAGGCACTCCTTAAAATGGAGAACATCGACATTTGTGCAGTGATAGAGACCTGGTTCAAGGCTCCAGAGAGCAGCCCTGCATTACCAGGCTATAATTCATACCACATCTTTCGGCCACCTAACCTGGACCAAAACACTAAAGGTGGAGGCGTGTCCATGTTCATTAAGGATATCCACACCTCCATGCTAGTTGCTCAACATAATTCATCTGAAATTATCCAAGTGCAACTAACTCTGGGCAAGACTGCAATCCAGGTTGTAGCTTGTTACAGATCCCCCACCGTGCCCCAAGATTCCCACTCTTCATTTATTAAGATACTGGAAAATATTAAGGTACAACCCAATACCTTAATTAAGGACTATTTCAAGTACCCCACCATCAACTGGGAAAACTACTCATGTACCAACTCATTCGTTCAACATTTTCTAGAATTCATAAATTCCAACACCTTGGATCAGCTTGTCCACACCCCAGCCAGGGGCAGCAATATCCTGGACCTGGTCATTACAAATATGGGTAATCGGTGTTCCACAACAGAGGTCAACTCCTCGCTGGTCAGATCTGACCACAAGCTAATCACCCTCGACATCCATATCCCACCCCCACCCCCCATTAAGGAAACCACCATCAAGAACTACTACAAAGCCAACTTCATGCTTCTTAAGACAGAAGTGGCAAACTTCACGACACCCATGCAGACGGAAAATAGAGGTACGACTGCTGAATCTTATACAAATGTACTGTATAAGCACATACACGAGTGCATGGATCATGCCATCCCCAACAGAACCAAGAAGCTATCCTCCAAAAAAAGGAAGCCAATCTGGTGGCCCCCTGCCAGAAACAAACTCTACAACAGAAGGAATAAGCTGTTGCAAAAAAGAGTAAAATCTCTAGATTGGAGGAACTCCCTGGTCAGCCGCAGCAAGAAGCTGAGATCCCTCATAAAATCCTCCAAAGCCAGTTATGAAAATAAAATTGCCACTGATTCCAAAGACAACCACAAAGCATTCTACAGCTATGTCAAGAATCTCAATGGCAACACTCAGATCTGCTCTGAGCTATAGCACAATGGCACTAAATATACACAAGCAACCGATATTGCCAACGTCCTGGCAGATAAGTTCAGTGCTAACTTTACCCCCTTCTCACCCTCTAAAAGGCCCATCTTAATACCAGAAGAATGCAAACCCCTTGTAATCATGGATGAACAAGTAAAGACCGCACTTTCCAAAGCCAAGAACACAGCATCCATGGGACAAGACAACATCCCAGGCTGCATACTGCATGAACTACAGAACAAACTGGCACCGCACATAAATACCATATTGAATCATTGCCTTACCTCAGGCTATGTGCCTACTGAATGGCGTACAGTGATGGTTATCCTACTCCACAAAGGGAGTACCACCACGGACCCCAGAAACTACCGCCCCATTAACCTGATGGCCTGGTCTGCAAGGCCATGGAGCGTATCATCTTGGAGCTTATAAACAAATACATAGGTAACCTCCAAACCCTGGACCCCACTCAGTTTGGGTTTGTAAAATGTATATCATGTCTACTAAATCTGATAGACTTCTTTGAAGCAGTCACTAGAGCTGTAGACAAGGGCAAGGTAGTGCACACAGCCTATCTTGACCTCGCCAAGGCTTTCGATACCATCCCCCACTCTGGAATTATAGATAAATTCAGTAAACTGCACATAAATCTCTATGTCACAAGATGGGTGGCCAACTGGCTAACAGACGGAACCCACGCAGTAAAATTAATCGACTCCAAGTCCGACTTCAGACCAGTGATGAGTGGAGTACAACAGGGTTCGGCCCTGGGTCCTTTCCTGTTCGGCATCTACTTCTCTGAAGTGCAGGCCAACACAGAAGGTCTTTGGCTAACAGAGTTCACAGATGACTGCAAACTGGGAGCCATAACAGAATCACCTAATGATGTATACATTCTATAAAAGAGCCTCACAAAGACAGATGCTTGGTGTCAAAGTCATGGCCTCAAGCTCAATGCCAAGAAGTGTATTGTCATCCCCTTTGGGAAAAACTCAGTACCCATGAACTACCACATAGGCGGTAGCTCACTAAACACTGAAAGTGTGATAAGAGACCCTGAGACACAGGTGAACAGTAGTCTCTCCTTTGATAACCACATCACCACAGTAGTCAGGAAATCCTTCTACATGGCACACCTCATCACAAAAGGGTTCTCCTCTAGAAAAAAGGAGGTCATTGTTTCTCTCTACTCATCCTTCATTAGACCCATTATAGAGTACAATGCCCTGTTTGGCATGTATCTCACAAGACACCTACAACAATTGCAAAGGCCACAGAAATACCTCACTAAGAGGATTACCTGCCTCAAACAGATGCCATACGCAGGCCGTCTCAAAAAAATCCATCTCTACTCCGTTGCATATCGCCTACTCAGAGGCAATCTCTGCCTAACATGCAAAGCTATGTAAAACCCAGAGCTGTTAGACAGGCTACACTTAAAGAAATCTCAATCTCTCTGAACCACATGTTCCAGGGACCTAAACCTTGTCACCACAATAAACAGTATATGCTGGAGGGATAGATCCCTGTCCCATAGACATCCCATACTCTGGAACAAACTACCCATTCATGTCAAGCAAAGCTCCTCATTGGCCCTCTTTAAGAAAAATCTTAACGACTGAATGGGAAATAGAAAATTCACCCTGGAGATCACTTCTGCAGCATTGCTTGACAGGGGCACAGGAAAATAATTTTCTTGAGTGGCGAATGCCAGGGAACCTTTTTGGCTAGGCTTATATAGGCACCAGAGCCGATAGCCTAATACATACCTATGAACCTATGATTTAGCAATTAAAGGTACTTAACTTGCCTGGGTGAAATTGGATATAATTAAAACACTTCTGGATTGCAGGCTAGGACTCCAAGTTTTGCTGAGCTCTAGGAAGGTAAACAGGAGACAATATGTAGTAAAGGAGGTTTACTCAAGAGCAATACTGGTTTGCTAGGTGGGCACTCAGTATCATGGATCTATAGAAAATAATGAGTGGGAAGAGTGCATAAACATGTTATATAACAGACAATAGCAATGAAAGGGTGAAGGGCAGGACTTTGGAAATCAGATTAGCATAAGGCATGGAGGTGAGAAACACAGCCTTATGAATCACCACAGTAAAAGGATAGGAGAGTTGGGAAAAAAATCAAGAAGCAAACATGCTAGCTAGAGAGGCATCTAATCAAATAAAGGCAATATTTGATTTATTTTCAGAAACTTTAGTTTAATGTGTTAGTGAGGATGTGTCAGACACAGAATGCAAACAGGTAAATGATAAGCAGAGTATAAAAGCACTGAAGCATAAACTGGACCAGAGACAATTTTCTCACTGTTGAACTTCTACTACAGTTTATGACACCAGACTATGCAGAAATTTACCAGTAATTGTTATTGAAAAATGCAGTAATAAATGACTAATGCACAAATCTGCAGTAGTACACAGTTCTGCCACAAATGTGAATTAAACTACAAGACTATGGCCTCGCTTGGTTTAAAATACAAACAGAAAGCTTTCACAATTAATTCTTCTTGTGGGAATAGAATTGCAGAATAATGCAGAAACACAATCTTTCCACAACTGTTATTCATAATACAAAATGAAGGTTCCAGAGAAAACTAAAAAAACATTTTGGCTAAATACGGAACTGAGCAGTAAAGCATAAAGAAGTAACACCATGCAGGTCACTATAAGTGCAACTTAAATATTTAAGTACAATTTGAAATTAAATAAATTAATTCCTTTTCCTTTTTTGTTGAAATGATAGTTTCTTATTGCTCTTTAACTTTTCAAGTCTTGTATAAAAGAAGCTGGGTGAGGGGACCTCTGTGCCTGAAATATGCTAGCTAGAGAAGCATTCAATCAAATAAAGTCAACATTGGAGCTCTTTCAGAAACTTTAACTTAATGTGTTAGTGGAGGATGGGGCAGACACAGAAAGCAACTTTAAGCAGGAAAATGATGAACAGACTATAAAAGCCCTGAGATCCAAACTGGAGCAGAGACAATTCTGTCACCAATGAACTTCTTCAAAAGTTTAAAGAAAGAAATTTGCAGAAAACTGCTCATGGAAAAATGCAGTAATAAATTACTAAGACACAAATCTGGCAGTAGTACACAGTCCTACCAGAACTGTGAATTAAACTACAAGATTTTGGCCCAGCATGGTTTAAATATAAATTGATAGCTCTTGGAAGTAATTCTACTTGTAGAAATAGAAGTGCAGAGTAATGTAAAAACAAAATATTTACACTAATTACGCTAATTAAAATACACGACTAAGGTCCCAGAATAAACTAAAAATGCAAACAGATAACTCTTTTGGAAAAAACATGGAACAGAGCAGAAATGTACAAAGATGTAGCACAACACAGATCACTATAATTGCAACTTAAATATTTAAGCAGAACTGAAATAATTAAAATAATTGAATTCTCTTTCATTTTGATGAAAAGCTAGTTACTCACAGTTCCACACCTTTCCAAGCCTTGTATAAAATACTCCACTGGGGTTAGAAAAAGAAAAAAAAAATTACAGTGATAGTATTGTAGATGTGCAAGGGTGCATGATAGGATGATTCATATGTTTTGGCAATGTGTGGGGGCCAGAAATTTATGGAAGAAGGCAATAAATAACCAGTGCCAGTTATTCTATAAAAATGGTTAGAATAACAATCAATTCTGTATTTGGTACTATTTGGTACTCTACAAACAACTATGGATTGGGATCAAAGGAAGCAATACAAGTATAAATAGCAGTGGGAATTCAAACTGATTGACTGAACTAACTACAACTAGGACAGAGCTTTGATTATCTCAGAACAAATTCTCAAAAAAATGATAGTAACTAGGTATAATATATCATTATAAGGTCAGGGCCAAAGTATTCAAGTTGGAAAAAGATTGTGCGGTTGTTATTTCTTTCTCTTGAGGCAGGCATAGGCTGATATGGGGGAAATTTATTTGTGTTTCATAATATTTTGCAAAAATTTTTCAGATGAAAAGGAATAAGGTCCTTTCTCTTTGTTCATCTTTGTTTTCTGCATACATTGTTGTATAAGGAAATTCAGGATGTAGGATATAGCCAAGGTACTTTTTCTCTTGCTTATTATGACAGTATTGTGGGCAAACATCTTGGGATATGTGGTGATCTTAGATAATAGTTGAATTTTGTTTAATTAACCTTTTATATAAGTGGTGGCTGCACTAGCTGGCCACAGGTGAGACTTATGGTACACTATTGAGAACTGCATAGGATTGTATTGTATGAAATTATCAAAAATACATGACGTGCAATTTCCAAATGTCTCCATAGCCATCTTGGTAGATATGGGCATCCTGAGACAATATAGCAATTGTCTTATGTTCACAGACAACCACGTAATCTTTAAAGTAACAAACACAGTATGTAAGAGATGCACATACACAATTTCACTGGATGGAACACACGTACTACATCCACCACACATATTTTTCACACACACAAAGACCAACTTATGCTAAGGAATTAAAAAGCAATTTTCCCAAACCTCAAAGACCTCCTAAGCCTATAAACAGCTACATTTATCCCCAGCAATCTTTAAAGCAATCCCCCATAGTAACACCAAACACCACACATATGCCTACACGCAGTAAAGCCCCAAGGGCAAAGCTCATAAAGCAAGCAAACACATTACCCAGGACTCTTGTTATAATATCCTCCATTGTATGAGACACAAATGCCCCATTTACCAGACTGAACAAGAAGATAACAGCTAGTTGCTTATCTGTAGCCAGGATCCATCAAGTCAACACACTACAAGTATTAGTAAGATTCTATCATAGTCCATGCAGGCATTAATGACCTGAGACATACCTCCACAGACTATATGAAGAGAGAGACGTTATTGATCTCTGAAAATGTCTCTGGCAGGCATGTGCCTTGCATTGAGCAACACTCTACCTTCTCCAAGAATTATGCCACATTATGAACAAAAGATAATTCTTCAATAATTGGCTTAGATGCTGGTGTTTTTCTAGGGGTATTCAATATTTGTCAGAATGGGAGGACATGGTTTACAAACCAGATTGCTTTGCAAATGATGGTCTGCACCTGATCCCCCAGGCTACTGAATATTTTTGGCTTTGTCAAGGAAAGATCATGCCTACTAAAACCTGGTGGACTTCTTTGAGAAGGTCAGCAATGCAATGGATGAGAAAAATGGCGCATAACACCTACCAGGACCTGGCTAATGTGTACAAAATATAATCCAGTTGTGTACAGATGAAAAACTTGCCAAACAGGTCATAAATCTCTACAAAACTCACTGGATTGTCAGCTGTCAGCATTGCGTGATTGGTGAGACCACCTCCACTATGAGACCAGTCACCACTGGGGTACTTCATGGACCTGTGCCTGGCCCGCTCCTATTTGGCATCTACTTCTTGGAGGTAAAAGCTAATGTCAAGAGCCTTTGGCTGACCAAGTTGACAGATGACTACAAACTGGGAGCTATCACAGATTCCCACCACAACACAAACATCTTACAAGATGGTCTAACACAAACAAATGACTGGTGCCAAAGTCATAGACTAAAACTCAATGCTAGGAAATACATTATAATGCCTTTTGGGAAAACTGACACCCAAGAAAATTATTCCATCAATATGACACCGCTAAGAGTTGACCCAGTAGTCAGGGATCTGGGAACAAATGTAAACAGTAATCTGGCCTTTGACCAACATTTGGCCAAGGCAGTAAGAAAATCATTCTATGTTACCCAACTTATAAGAATGAGCATGGCATCCAGGTCCAAAGAAGTCATGGTGCTATTTTACTTGGCCTTTATCAGACCCATTATTGAGTGTAATCCCCACTATGTCATGTACCCAACCAGACACATACAACAGTTGGAATGCCCACAAAGATTCCTTGCCAGAGGAATCCAGGGTATAAATGGATTATCCTATATGGACTGGCTTAAAGCCTTATCTCTATACTTGGTGCCTTACAGGTTACTGAGATGCACATTATTCGGCATGTAAGGCATCCTCAGATCCAGCTCTGTCGTACCTTTTGCACATCCACAAAATGATCAGCATCAAAACCACTAGAGCTAAGAATTTAAATTTTGCTTGCAAAATAAAAAGAACATGTTGGTGAGACAGACATGTGCCTCAGAGGATCACCATGATCTGGAACAGAATGTTCATACATGTGAATCACAGTCCATCCCTAATCCTATTTAATCATAATCTTGATGAATGGATGGGAAATCCCATGATACATAGGGAAACAATTGGGTTAGCTTGAGAAGCTGGGCTTAAAAAGGCCATGGTGGTCATTAGCCTAGAGTATACCTAAGAACCTATGAATGATTGCCTTCATCTGAAGTTGTACCTTCCTTCTTGTAATTTAGTCAGTAGTCAGCAATGAGAAAGAGAGGGGACCATGGCACATTCAGAGGAAGAAAAAGATAACCATCAGAGTGTCTCTTGATTGATGCAAAGAGGTCCAGTTCACCTTTGATGAAGCAGCTATCGCCTTTAAACCTATCTAACATTTTTGTAGTCTTCAAGGTAGTGATACCAATGAGTCAGCCTGGCCAAAGGTTTGTGTTTCAAATTGTTTGGAAAGCAATGTCCAAAATCAGTTTTGTGTTCTATTACGGAGTACACTGTTAAGCATCTGATGCAGCTGGACTTGCATAGGTTTATATGTGTTTACTAGACTAACAACTACAAGGTCCTTTTTAAGCCTAGTCATGCATCCCAAATCTCTGACAAGTTCTAATACCACTAATAAATGTAAGCAGAGGTTTGGGAGATGAAACATTTATAAGCAGCAGCCTGGGAAATGAACCATTTATAGCTTGCCTGTGTCCATTAGAGACATAGGTGCCAAACCAGTGATGAATTTCCGGTTCCCCATCCAATTACCTGAGTTACACTTAAATTTGGTTAAGGAGGAACTCTGCTTCACATGGATGGGAAGCCTGTTCCAGATTATGGTGATCCTCTGAGACATAACAGGAGCCAGAGACAGTAGCAAAGGTTGGGTTGCCATGGTCATAGGCAAATTGCTATATGCCAATGTATTTAGAGGGCCATGTGAAGTTACTGCTCTATAGATGAATTCCCCAACAAATTGTTCTCAGGTAGTATTGTTACAGAAGATGTTTCAAAATAGGGTGTAAGAAACAGGAACTTAGTGAGCTAGTTTTGGAACAAACCATTTTTCCCAAGAATGCTTCTATATAGTTGTAATTACAACCGGAGTAATTCTTTGGATGCATTATTTACCACCTGTACTTAAGTTGTTTAAAATGTAACTACTTTTCTGAATGTTATGAGTTTGTGATTTACAGCCAATGCCTTATTTGCCTACACTAATATGTGACATCTCCTCCATATTATATATATATATATATATATATATATATATACTATATATTTAGTTCATTTCTGTATGCCCTTACTTTTCTTTTGCAACCCATTGTACTTTGTGCTTTATCCTTTCAGTATTTATGTCTCTCTTTTCTTTTTCTTCCCTTCCTCCCCTTTCTATTGTCGCCTGTACAGCATACTTTATTACTATTGTAGTTATTAATTCATTACCATTTCACACATTTTCTTTGTATTCATAATACTTCTTATCAACTTGCTTGTCTACTGCCATTTATATTTGTCCAGGCTGAGACTGGAATAGGTCCATTTGGATCAATGCTCTACCCAGTTATTAAATTGAGTAAATAAATACTTATCAACTCATTTTTGCTAGGTAAATGTTGTGCTTTTACAAGAAATCAGGTCACAGTGCTTTTAATAAGTGACTTGACCCTAATCTTTTCCACCATGACTGTGCCACAGCAAATGGGGGGGGGGGGGGGGTAAAAAGTCTATGACGAACAGCAGAATGAAAATACTGCCAACAACACTCATAGTATTTAGTTCGTAGAGAACAAATGTAAATTCATAGAGCCAGAACTTTGTTCTTTGAGGCTGTGCTTACCTGTCTGCCTATTTTTATAACCATCCAATGGAGTTAACTTATAGACAGGAGAGAAGAATGAATAGGGAGGCAAAAAGTATGAAACCGAGATAAAGAGTGTGTGCAAAGCATTTTTATATTTTTTCTTCAGCATTTTTATAGTACAGTAACCTGACAAATCAAATTCCATGATGCTACCACTAAGTTGCTAGTCTGCAGTACACCACTGACATAATTTGTCTGCAACTGCAATTAAAAATGAGACATCAACGTTTGTGAGTGTTTGTGTAGTCATTTTATTAATGGTGTGCATTTTTGAGAATATTAATTCAGTGTTGCTATCCATACGACCAGGGTCTGTCAATAGTTTGCATGTGTGAATCTTAACATAGTATACTCTGCATTTGAACTTGCATCCATATTTAAGAGTATGGTGACACACTCATCTGAGAGCTGTATGAAATTTGGATTGTGAATGATGCAAACCTTTAAGCAATATCTAACACTTATGAGTTAAGTTTATGTGGCTTCCTCAAAATTGTTGTAAAACTTTCCTGTTATTTTACTGGTCAATGTGTAAGATTTTTGCCTTTAGCTCTCAACTGTTCTCTTGCATCTCTAACTTCCAAGGTACGAATCTAAGCCACCAATTCATTTTTTTCTCTTTACTATCTTTCTGTAGTCCACAAATAAATCACACTGTAAGAACCAGATTTAGGCATTTTGATAAATGGTTATGTAAGTGTAGAGCTTTGTTGTACTGGTTTTAATCTACAGTAATTCTGTGCTCAATCTGTCAATAAGATGGGCTTCTTGAATCTTCTTGAATCTGCATTATTGTGGCTTATCCCTTCTCTTTGAAATGCTTGAACAACTGCATTACTGATAGCTGTAAATAGACCTCCAAGGATGGCTGTTCTATCTGACCTCTTCACCTGAAATAAAAATAAAGCTTGAAGAACTTAATCCCAGTTTAAAGCTCCTTCACGGGGCTGCTACTTCCATTAACTGTTGACAAGTGGCTGCCAGATCCTATGGTAACCTTTGATAAACCTGTAACGGCATACTCCTAGTTAGCAGATTTGTGGTATGCAGATCTTTTTGAAGGGGTCCTAAATTATGAAGTAATCCAATAGGTGTGTCTGAGTTCAAAATTATGTCACATGCTTTTAACACACTTTCAGCTACCACTGTTGAGATAAAAGCTGAATCCTGAGTTTAAAGTGTATTATAGCAAGCTGAGGTATTTTTTTTTCAGACAGGTGACTGCATTATGTTTTTCAGCATGCAACTCCCTTACTCCAAGAAGATATTCCTTTGTTCTTTGTCTTTGGATTTCAGCAGAATGCCACTTTTGAGAAAGCAAACCAATTCTACATGAAATAGAAATTCAAAGAGTTTGCTAGAAGAGATCAATAGTACATTAACTTCATTAATGCGGACATAGTATGCAAGATAACTATTAAAAACACACACACGCACATATGCGCACACGCACACACACACACACACACACACACACACACACGCACACACACGCACGCACACACACACGCACACACTCTCACACACGCACACACACACAGGCGTGCGCGGACATACACACACGCACGCGCACACACACACACACACACACACACACACACACACACACACACACACACACACACACACACACACACACACACACACACACACACACACACACACACACGCACACACACACACACGCACACACACACACACACGCACACACACACACACACACACACACACACACACACAGGCATGCGCGGACATATACACACGCATGCACGCGCGCACCCACACACACACACATGCACGCACACACACTCACACACGCACACACACACACACACACAGGCGTGTGCGGACATACACACACGCACACACACACACACACACACACACACAAACACACACACATGCATGCATACACACTCACACATGCACACACACACACACACACACACACGCACGCACACACACACACACACACGCACACACACACACACACACACACACACACACACGCGCGCGTGCGCGCGAGCGTGCACACACGGACATATACACATACACACTAAGAATCTTAAATTAACATAGCAAAGCTCCTGGTAATCCCTGAAATGAGGTGATTCATTTGATGCGCCTTACCAGTTTAACAAAAATATTTTCACAAGAACTAATTTGCCTTTTATTCTGTAAATCATTCTGCTTCAGCAAGATAAATATATCAAAACAAAAACAATGTCTAGCTCAGACCAAGGGAGCTTGTTTAACTATATTATCAAATACGTAACCCAGTAACAGATTATTAGTTATTATTGGTGGATAACAAATGCAGATGAGTTTCATAGTCCTTTATGCTTAAATGGAAACTTTAATTTGTATCTGATGTCATGATTGTCTTTTATAAGCTACCATTTTAATAGCCTTGCTCAGTTCAATGGTTGGCACACAGCATTATTAAAGTTTCATTTGTTTTCAATCATTTAAGTAGGAATTTACAAGGAAAAGTGGTAGAAATGTAATTGTTATTGGTCCCTAATTTTTTTCCTAATTTTTACTATAGGAATACATGTTAGTCACAAATTCATGCTCCTAATGACAGAATACCTGGTTACCAGCCTTCATCCTTACTCCTTGCAGCCTGTTTCCCTATTGTTGGTCTTACTACTCAGAACCCAGGTCTCCAATTATGAGTAAGGGACATAACTTCTGCACCCATGCTGCCAAACTTTTTTTTCTTCTATTCTGTTTTATCTCCTGCAGCTGACCATTTGCTGTACTCTACTCCTCACATTGCTCGCAGGGTCTACTGTATCCACCTTCGCTTCTTCTAGACTCAACCCAACTCCCTCTAGGACTGGTTAGGAGACTGAAAATTCTATTGTAGCAAAATGCTGCTTGCTGGGTAGTATGCCCTAACTCTTGTTACCTAGCAGCAGCCTTGGCAGTTCACAGTCACTGCCCTTTGGAGATGCATGTGTGCTCCCATGCATATGTAGGGTTGCCACATTTTTAAATGCCCAAAGTGGGGCATTTTTAGTACAAACATCAGATTTTGCAGAGTGAAACATATCCGCAGCCAGTACAAAGAACAGAACTTCACTTTTTTGCCTAAATAAAAGCTTAGTCTTGTAGCATTTTAGTTGTTTATTCTGTTTCTTATAACATTTAGGTGTTTCAGATACAGAATAACTGTTTTATGCAACTGTTACATAAAATATAGGAAATCATTTTGTCCTAAAAATCTCAAGACATTTGTCATTTTTATAATTCTTTTGCAGGATACAACTGCCCAAAAGGGACTGTCCCCCACAAAGTGGGACAGTTGGTAACCCTGTGCATGTGTTCTTCCATACAAGCTGAACTTCCCAACTGAGAAGCATACAGCTTATGCAGTACAGTTCTAGCCAGGCCTGTATGCCATATACTATAGTGATCCTTAGATTGACTGCCTCCCTCCTCCAGTGTGGATGAGTCAACTTCAGATGCTCACTCCCATCATCCCCCTGTGGCCCCTCCAGTGCCTGTATCACAAATTAAACATATGCCATCTGAGTCACAGTAAGGGATTTATCCCTCAGTGCCATTGAGTCACTAACCTTTTTTTTACTTTTTTGAAAGAAACTACAGTCAGTGGTTTAGTATCAGTAATATGGATGTCTACTTAAAAATCTACAATAAAACTGAAGTGTTGCACAAAATTCCATGGATTTAATTTCCAGCACTGCGTCCATTATTTTAACTGCTTGGGAGATTCACGGTTTTGATCTTAAATTGAAAAACACTTTCTTTCTATGTCTTTTTCTCATGTTATTTTCTTTGTCTCCCTTTGTTTCATCTGCACTTATTTTATTTGCATATTAAAATATGCAAAATATTTAGTTACTGCAGCACATGCACTTTATAAGCCACTGGATATAACTGTAAGATGCAAAAATAACATTAATGAGATGTGTTCATTTGGTATCTGTTGTGAATTTGCACAGTTTCTGGTTATATTCTACTCCTAATTCAGCAGACTTTGAAAATAAATGGGTGTGTGTGTGTGTGTGTGTGTGTGTGTGTGTGTGTGTGTGTGTGTGTGTGTGTGTGTGTGACATCTGTTATGCTACATAAGAACAATCCACACAAGATCTTTTTAAAAATACTGGAATTCTTGAAGTCATGTTTGATTTCTAAATAGAGTACATAGGGCAGTGGAAATTCAATGTAATACCATAGCTAAATCTCCAGCTCTTCAATGGAAGATGATCCAACAAAGAAAGCGTGAGTGTAACCAAAAACTTTTTCTAGTTAGGTTTTCAGTGGCAGCCTCTCAGCTATTTTTGATTTTCAGGATTGTGAATAATTTTGTTACAAATAATCTGTCTGCCCCAGTTAAATGTTGTGATTTTGTTTTGACAGAGGTGAAAATGAAAAACATCTCCAGTTTTGCAGTTAGCACACCATTTTTGTTTTCAGAAATGCATTATGAGTCAATTTTCCTTGATATATCAGCCTTTGTGTGACTGACAGAAATGTTTTTAAAAGGAGTGTTGATTTGGGGGGATTTCCCTTCATTCATTTTAGCATTTCACTGTTTTCTTCAGTTATGAAACCAAAGGTTTCTCAAAACAGGAAAAAGCAGAAAGAGTCCATTAAGATAAGTATTTTTTTTCTGAAAAAGAAAAAATATATATTGCAACCTTGTTTGCTCAAGATGTTCAAAGCTGCAGAGAGACTGGCTTTCTGCCTTTTGCCCTGCTATGATATTTGAAAAAGATAAGTGTTTATTTTCAATTGTCTTCTGCACTACTGTTTTACTACATATCTCTGTAATCTGTACAATTGTTTTAGCAATCAGTGCAACTGTTTTTAGGTTCCTTTTGGTTGTCTGATAGAGTTATCTGTTTCTGCTTGTGACCATACCTCTCAACCTGGAAACATCAAAAATCTGGACAAACCCCATAAAAAATAGGTACAAATCGGTATGCTGAGTAACATAAAATTTGCGTACATAATTACTTAACCTCACCCACTCCAATGGAATTGTGGGATACCAACTTTTAAATGCAAACTGAAGAACAGACAAACAAAATATGGCACCAGAGTCCCCCTGCAGCCATTTCTGTGTCCCATTACCTGGCTTAGGCTATTTTGCTCCATATACCACAAACACTAATGTACATACTGCTTTACTTCTACAATGATTTGGATTTTATTTTTACATTTTATAACACAATGCACAAACACTAATAGACATCTGCTAAACAAAGCAATACTGTCTCACAATGAAAATAGACTTAGCATTAAAACTTCTCTGCCCTTGAAATTCACATTCATTAAATGAAACAAAATGCATGAACCAATAATGACAAAACTGCCCAATTCAGAACATTTCCATCATAAGTCTATTTACACACACACACACACACACACACACACACACACACATGACCTATATATATATATATATATATATTTTATATATATATATATATATATATATATATATATATATATATATATATATATTTTTATATATATATATATATATATATATATATATATATATGGATCTACTTCAGTAGATCGAACTCTTACAAGTTCGAACCACATATGGCAGAGACCATATGTTCAAACTCATAAAAGTTCGAACACTGAAATAAAAACACATAAAAAAAAAGCTAAACATTAAGCCCCCCTGCCCCACACCCCCTTACTTAAATATACCAACTCCAAGATTGCACTACATTGCAGAAATGGGAAATATTCCCTTTCCGCTCTGTACGGAGATCTCCAATCAGTCCAATTGAACTTTTACAAGTTCGAACATATGGTCTCGGCCATATGCGGTTCGATCTTGTAAACATTCGATCGACTGAAGGAGACCCATACATATATATATATATATATATATATATCAATAGAAAATAAATGGTAACACAAAACCTTTTATTCTAGCAATTTTCTAAGTTTATAAGCTCAGTATTTGAAGTCTGAAATTCAAATGCCTGTCATTATTTAGTGAATTCAATCCTTCCATGATTTGCCACAAAAATGCAGAAAACCATAGATTTTATGAGGAACAGAACAAAAATATGAGGCATAAATCTGGAAAGTCTGGGGCATTTTACACACAGACACATGCACACACATACACGCACACACACACACACACACACACACACACACACACACACACACACACACACACACACACACACGCACACACACACATACACTGTTCAGCCACAGCAAATACCTCTGTTTCCTCCACAATGAAGCTGGCCATCAGTTCAGCATAATAACAGCAGCACCATTCTCCTCACAGTTCAGCCACAGCAAATGCCTCTGTTTCCTCCACACTGAAGCCAGCCATCAGTTCAGTATAATAACAGCAGCACCATTCACCTTGAGGCTTGTTTCCATTCAGCAAAATCAGCGCTCACACACACCCTGCAGTTCAGCCTAATAAATACCTCAGGGAAGTTGTTCAGCATAATATAATAACAGCAACACCATTCACCTCACAGCTTGTTTCTGTTCAGAAAATCAGGGTTCACACACACTCTGCAGTTCAGCCTAATAAATACTTCAGGGCTGGTCTCCAGAAGTCTGCAAACAGCAGCACCATTCCTGCTTCTAAGCAGCCAGAAATACATACATGTGAACTCGATTATTCAATTCCAACAGGGTAGTAGGCCATTTCATGAGGTTGATGTCATCGTACCCATGATGACGTCAGCTCAAAACACTCAACAAAATATTTTAAAATAAAAAGCCGGGAAATTCAGAAATTAATGGGTGCCACTTGGGAATCCTGGCACCCCATTATTTGGTGCCCAAAACTCGGTGAAAACCAAGTAATTTAGTACGGTTATGAGATATGCTTGTGACCCTTTCAGCTTGTAGTGAAATATTTTGTCTAGAGAGGCCTAGCTGCACTTCTTTGTGGCAGGAAGTAAATCAGTCTGGTTTAATCTAGCTAAAAGCATTCCTGCAAAACTGTTATTTTTGATTGGATAATTGGGCTGGTTTCTGTTTCTCTGCCTTTAATAGCCAGTGTTTTAATCCAGAAATACTTGTTTGCTCAAGCTGTTCAAAGCTGCAGAGAGACTGGCCTTCAGCCTTTTGTCCTGCTATGATATTTGAAAAAGATAAGTGTTTTTTTTTTTCAATTGTCTTCTGCACTACTATTTTACTACATATCTCAGTAATCTGTACAACTGTTTTTGCAACAAGTGCAACTGTTTTTAGTCTCCTTTTTTGTCTGATAGAGCTGAATATCTGTTTCTGCTTGTGACCCTTTCAGCTTGTAGTGAAATCTTTTGTATAGAGAGGCCTAGCTGTATTTCTTTGTGGCAGGAACTAAATCAGTCTGGTTTAATTTAGTTAAAAGCATTCCTGCAAAACTGTTATTTTTGATTGGATAATTGGGCTGGTTTCTGTTTCTCTGCCTTTAATAGTGTTTTAAACCAGAAATACTTGCTCGCTCAAGCTGCTCAAAGCTGCAGAGACTGCCCTTCTGCCTTTTGCCCTGCTGTGATATTTGAAAAAGATAAGTGTTTCATTTCAATTGTCTTCTGCACTACTGTTTTACTACATATTTCTGTAATCTGTACAACAGTTTTTGCAATCAGTACAACTGCTTTTAGCCTCCTTTTGGTTGTCTGATAGAGCTGACTATCTGTTTCTGCTTGTGACCCTTTCAGCTTGTATTGAAATCTTTTGTCTAGAGAGGTCTAGCTGTATTTCTTTGTGACAGGAAGTAAATCAGTCTGGTTTAAATTAGCTAAAACCATTCCTTCAAAACTGTTATTTTTGGTTGGATAATTGGGCTGGTTTCTGTTTCCTCTGCCTTTAATAGCCAGTGTTTTAAACCAGAAATACTTGTTTGCTCAAGCTGTTCAAAGCTGCAGAGAGACTGACCTTCTGCCTTTTGCCCTGCTGTGATATTTGAAAAGGTAAATGTTTATTTTCAATTGTCTTCTGCACTACTGTTTTACTACATATCTCTATAATCTGTACAACAGTTTTTTTCCACCCACCTGCACAGTTGTTGTGGTGGTCTTAAATATTGGTAGCTTTGAGTTGCCTGCCTCTGGTATATAGTTGATACTGGACACTCCCCCTTGTTACATTACATCAGGTCATTCTACTGTTTATAGTAAAAACTTAGTAAAGGCCCACCCCTTTAGCTTGAATTATCTCATTATCTTCTGTTTCTTCACTTTCTACTAAAAAAAAAAAAAAAAAAAAAAAAACTGTACCTCTTTCTACCTCATTTTGCTATTTGCCATATTTATTACTTCTTGTTGGTGGCCTCACTGAATTGATAACAGTGTTCTACTGAATCGCTGCTTTGTTGGTGCTGTCTGTTACTGTTGTGATTAGTGAGCTATTGTTTCAAAGCAATCTACTAATTAACTATATTTCATTGCTATCTACTGCAATTCATTACTGTTTAACTGCATTTTACTGCATTCTGTTGCTGTTTAACTGTGTTTTCATACTGCAAGTGCTACTCTTTTGACTATAGGTGATTAATCTGTGCTTTGTTGTGAGTTTTTTCTTACTGAGTTCTTGGCCTTGAGGTTGAGTGGCATAGCCTAGTTGCAGGTCTGCAGCATCCAGAGCTTCAGCTGCATGGTTTTGAACCCTTTTTGAGGTATTCCAGCTACAATTTAACTATTTTTTTTTTGAAAAAAAAGTTCTAAGCTTGTTTTCCACCTTTCCTGTTACTAGAGTAGTCCAGATACAGATTTGTTGTATCCAGGACTGTTTTGCAAGTTTCTGAGTTGCCCAGACCTTTCTGTGTTAGAAGGAAGTCTTCCAGCTTATTAGTGGGAGCAGTAAGTACTAGGCAGCCTATCTACCACAAGAGGAGTGGTTTCTGACCCTAAAATTGTAGTTTATTGTCCGTTAGGGCAGCTTTTCTATCCCTTGCAACTTTCTGATTTAAAAGCCCATGTTTGCATGGGTTTGTGCTTGTTTAAACTCCACGGATCATGTTTTGGCGTCCTGATTTAAGTATTTTTTTTTCATTTAACTGCATTTATTTTAACTGTATTTGCTTTAATACTGATACACACTCAAGTGTGCTAGATTGCACTGCATTTAAAGTATTTTTATTACTGTTTTAACTGTTTTTTCTGCTAAAAAAAAAAAAAAAAAAAGAAAAAGTTCTAAGCTTGTTTCCTGCTTCCTGGTACTAGAGTGATCCAGATACAAATTTACTGTATCCGGGACTGTTTTGTAAGTTTATGAGTTCCCCAGACCTTTCTGTGTTAGAAGGAAGCCTTCCAGCTTATCAGTGGGAGTGGTAAGCACTAGGTAGCCTATCTACCACAAGAGGAGTTGTTTCTGGCTCGGAAATTGTAGTTTATTGGCTGTTTGGGCAGTGTTTCTATCCCTTTCAACTTTCTGGTTTAAAAGCCTGTATTTGCATGGGTTTGCACTTGTTTAAGCTCGGCGGATCCTGTTTTGGCGTTCTGCAAACTACAAAAGCAATAGAAAAGAGAAAGAGACTTTAAGTGCTTCCATTTTGATTTGTTCTGATTATACTGCTTTTTGTACTTAATTTAAGTTGTTTTTTCATTTAACTGCATTTATTTTAACTGTATTTGCTTTAATATTGCTACACACTCAAGTGTGCTTGCTTGCACTGCACTTCAAGTATATTACCGGTGCCAAAAAGTCTGCGCTTCAATTTTTCCCTTAGATCTTGCTAGATCTCTTCTTTTCTGCACTTTAATTAGCTTATTTACCTGTCACTTCATCAGGCTTTTTGTAGCAATTATTGTAGCACACATAAGTGCTATCAGTAGACATCCTTTAAGGAAACAGCTCCAGTAATGTAATGTAATGTAATGATGACCATCCCTCCGGACATGTCTAAAAGTCAGTTTCCTGTGCTTTCTCCTATTAACCTGGTGAACTTGGGCATTCTGAGACAGTGTAGCAACTGCCTCATGTACACAGACAACCCTCTCCTCTTACCTTCCAACACTCAGACTTGTGAGAGATGCACTTATATCTCCAAATTGGAAGCCATGCAATCTCCAGCTAAGATCGGAATAGCTGGTCAAAAGAAGAAGGTCAATACCTGCACCATACCGCATGGAACACATAGTGCTCCAGAACATCCACCATCACAGCCCTCACATAAAACACAAACCACACACCCACCTTCTCGGAGGCTCTCACTAAAATTCTATCCAAACAACAGAGACATCCAAGGCAGAAATGCACTTGACCACCACAACACAGCACAAACCACAAGACACATAGCTCACCTACACAGTGTGCCCCTCAAACTAAGCCCCTAAAGCTAAACAGCTTGCCCAATACAATAATCATAGGTGACTCAATAGTGAGGCACACTGATGTCCAACTTACTAGGCTGAATAAGGAGAAGATAAGAGTCAGCTGTCTATCAGGTGCCAGAATCCGACACATAACACATGCACTCAGGCCACTCCACAACAAGTACAAGTACAACACTGTCATTGTCCATGTGGGTGTGTGTGACCTGAGATGCACCTCTCTGGACTAGATAAAGAGAGACATGGTGGAGCTCTCGGATTATGTGGACCAAGCAGGTATGACCCCAGCCCTGAGCAGCATCCTACCGTTGCCCAGAATGATATCACAGTACAAGCAAAAAATGATTGACCAACAATTGGCTAAGTTTCTGGTGTCATTCTAAGGGGATCCAGTATCTGTCTTCTTGGGATGACATGATTAACAGACCTCGATGCTTTGCCAGAGATGGCCTGCATCTGTCACCCCTGGGTTTGCGGGTAATAGCTAAGGCTCTTGCCATCCCTATAGTGCATTTTTTAGGCAGTGTTCCAAAGACCAAATTACCACCATAACAGCTATAAATAAATGCAATCTGAGGGTCATGCTGCACAACATTAGAAGTGTAAACCTCAAGTTACACTTGCTTGAAGCACTCCTCAAAATGGAGAACATCGACATTTGTGCTGTAATGGAGACCTGGATTAAAGCAACAGAAAGCACCCCTGCACTACCAGGCTATAACTCATTCTACAACTTTCAGCTCCAGAACATGGACCGAAGCTCCAAAGGCGGTGGTGTCTCCATATTCATAAAGGATATGCACACCTCCAGACTAGTAGCCCAGCATAACCCATCTGAAATACTCCAGGCACAGCTAACATTGAGTAAGATGGTGATTCAGGTTGTAGCCTGCTATAGGTCCCCGACCATGTCCCAAGACTCTCACTCCACATTCCTAAGCACCCTGGAAACTATTAAGATCCAACCCAACACTCTCATATTAGGTGACTTCAACTACCCCTCCAGCAGCTGGGAAAACTACTCATGCACCAATGCACTGGCCCAATGTTTCCTGGAATTCATCAATTCCAAATCCCTGAACCAGCTCATTCTTATTCCCACTAGAAGAAGCAACATCCTTGACCTGGTTATTACTAACATGGGCAACCATTGCTCTACACTAATAGTCAATTCCTTCATGATTAGATCCAACCACAAACTAATCATCATGGAAATCCACATCTCACCCACACCCCCTCAAAGGTATCCACTATGAAAAACTTGTAGATAAATGCATGGAACGTGCCATACCCAACAGAACCAAGACGCTCGCCTCCAAAAAAAGGAAGCCAATTTTATAGTTCTCTGCCATTAATAAACTCTACAACAGAAGGAAGAAACTGTTGCAGAAAAAGGTGAAGTTCCAAGGCTGGAAAAATTCCCTTATTAGCCTCAACAAAAAGTTGAGATCCCTCATCAAAACCTCCAAAGCCAGCTATGAAGGCATAATTGCGACAGACACTGAAAACAATCACAAAGCATTCTATAGTTTTATCAAGAATCTCCATGGCAATACCCAGATTTGCTCTGAGTTACTGCACAATGGTACCTCCTATACTGAGCCAACAGATATTGCCAAAATACTGGCCAGCAGATTCAGTGCCAACTTTACCCCTCTCCCCCACTAAAGGACCAATCTCAATATGGGAAGAATGCCAGGCACCCTGCATTACTGCAGCACAGGTTAAAGCTGCATTGTCCAAGGCCAAGAATACAGCTTCCATGAGACCCAACAATATCCCTGGCTCTGTTCTACATGAATTACAAAGTGAACTGGCACCACATCTGTGTGCCCTGTTCACTCAAAGCCTCACCTTAGGCTTTGTCCCTACCGAATGGCACACTGCTACAGTCATCCCTCTCCATAAAGGAGGAGTGACTACAGACTCTGGAAATTATTGCCCAATTAGCCTGATGAGTCTGATTTATAAGGCTATGGAGCACATTATCTTGGACATAATTAACAAGGATATAGGGAATCTCCAAACTCTAGATCCCATGCAATTTGGTTTTGTGAAAGGTAGATCATGCCTGCTCAACCTGGTTGACTTCTTTGAGTCAGTCACCAGAGTTGTGGATGAAGGTAAGGCAGTTTATACAGCCTTCCTTGATCTGGCCAAGGCCTTTGATACCATTCCTCACTCAGGAATTATTTATAAACTCACCAAACTAGGCATCAACCCCTATATCATTAGGTGGGTTGCAAATTGGCTCACAGATAGAACCCACAATGTGAAAGTGAAAGTAGTGGACTCCAAGTCAGACTGCCGACCAGTCATGAGTGGAGCTCTACAGGGATTGGTCCTGGGTCCTCTCTTGTTGGGCATATACTTCTTAGAACTCCAGGCCAACATGGAGGGACTTAGGCTGACCAGGTTTGCAAATGACTGCAAGCTGGGAGCCATTATTAACTCCCCAAGTAATGCACACATCCTACAGAAAGGCCTCACTGAGACCAGTGACTGGTGTCAAAATCATGGCCTTAAACTTAATGCCAAAAAATGTGTTGACAATTCCCACTAATTACCACATTGATGGGAGCCTACTGAACACTGAAGGCGTTATAAGAGATCTGGTGACACAGGTTGACAGCAACCTTTTCTTTGACCACCACATTGCCACTATGGCCAGAAAGTCCTTCTATGTGGCACATCTCATTACCAAGGGTTTTGCATCCAGAAAGAAAGAGGTCATCATTTCTCTCTACTCTTCCCTCATTAGACCAATCATAGAGTATAATGGCCCATTTGGCATGTACCTCACTAGACACCTGCAAAAAGTGGAGAGGCCACAAAAGTATCTCACAAAGAGGATCCTAGGCCTTAAACAGATGTCCTACACTGGCAGACTCAAAAAACAAACTCCAGCTATTCTCTGTCTCATATCATCTACTAAGAGGTGAACTCTGCTTGACTTACAAAGCCATGCCTGACCCAGATCTGTTAGAGCTGCTACAGCTTAAGAAATCCCAATCCCTCCGCACCACATGCTCCAGAGACATCAACCTCATTACCACAATCAATAGAACATGCTGGAGGGACAGGTTGATAACCCAGAGACTGCTCATGTTCTGGAATAGACTTCCCATACATGTCAAGCAGAGCACCTCATTGGCCCTCTTCAAGACAAATCTTGATGAGTGGATGGGAAATAGAAAGTTCACCCTGGGGATCACTTCAGTGGCTCTACTTGATAGAGGCACTGGGAACTAATGCCGGGCGGCGCAATGCCATGGCACATCTATTGGCTAGTCTTGTAAAGGCTCTAGGGCCATTAGCCTAGTACACACCTATGAACCTATGAACCTAAAATAATGACATTGTATAATAGCAATGTATAGATATAGGCATTGACAATGGACTGTTTAATCACTCTAGCAACATTTAGCAATGATGGCTTAACAATCAGGGTTACATCTCACAGAGTAGACTAAATTAGGTATCACCTACTCCTTATTATTATGTATTTGTTTAATTATATCTTGGTTTTCTTTTACTCATCAGTCAGAAATCCAAAGTAATGTCCCCACTGCACATCTTTATCCTGCAGATATGGATGCCAGGAATTAGAAAGATAAAGCAAGTCCATTTTACAGCAGGAATACAACATTACCCTAGGTGCCTTGACCTCCCCATCAGCCCCAAGCATGGGCTAGAGTAAGTTTGGGGAAGTTAGGAGAGCTCAGTAGATGCGCTGGATGAGGGGTGGTCCTGGAAGAAGCTGATGGTCAGCTGCAAGAAGACAAGAAAAAGATAAAAGAGAAATCTGAAGAAATTCTTCTAGTTTAGTTTGTCACCACTTATATTTTATATAATTTTACAAACAATTGCTTCCTGTCCCAGCCTATGATCCCTTGTTGTGGTGAACCATGTGCCTTTGCTCTCAGCTCATAAATGATTGTTTTATTACGTATTATTTAACTCTCTGCTGTTTATCATTTACAGATTAGTCGGAAATCAAAACCCTTCATTCTATCATTACTTACGTTGTATATAGTTTTATAACAACTTCTTTCTGTCTCTGTCTATGAGCCCCATTTTGTTGCTGACCTTTGTGCTTTCATTTCTGGCTTGCAAATTACTGTTTATTAACTTGTGTATATAAATACCTCAGAGATCAGCTGCATGTCACATAAGCAATATTCATGTCCTCTTTCTGAGTTTCTTTTTACATTTGCTTACAATGTGATAAATCTTGAACACATTGATAACTGTATTGCATTATGTCAGTCGTGGTCTTAGATCTCTGCACATTGCATACTGCCAGCCCTTATCCATGTAGCAGCTGTACATGATTATTGTTTGTTTCCTGGTCCAAGAATCAATATCCATTAGATGACTTTAGAATTTAGTAGCTAATAAATAAAATGTATTAAAAACATATTCAATTATCGTTTTAATTTTTGAAAATGTTTTCTTACTTAGATTTGCCTCTATTATTTTTAACAGGTACATGTTTTTTGTTGATATGTCTGTGTTTGTGTATGGGTGTGTGTGTGTGTGTGTGTGTGTGTGTGTGTGTGTGCGTGTGTGTGTGTGTGTGTGTGTGTGTGTGTGTGTGTGTGAGAGTGTATGTCTGTTGACTCTACTGTCAAAATTTTTAAACCATTTCTACACCTAATAAAATAAAGAATTATCTTCTACAAACTGATCCCAAACTTCTAAATGATCTGAAAAAAACTCTCACCCTTCTTCTTCTATCTCCTTTAAACTTCCTAAGAATTAAACATAAGTAGTCATTGTCTTTACAATACTTTTTACCTAAGTATATTTTCAATTTCAACTGCCCATACCACATAACATCCTTCACAGACTTAATATCTTGTATACATGTTTTCCTTTGCCCTTAACTTATAGTTAAAATTTCCCACTATCACTGTATTTGTAAGCACCACTATATTTTATTTTATTTATTTTACATTTGTTGACCGGGATAGTCCAACTGGATGCATGTCCATTTTCAGTGGAGGCCCGGGGAGAAAAGCTCCAAGGGTAAGCAGATACAGCATTACATAATACCAGCATTACATATTACAAACAGACTATTTACAGAGATTACATAAGTAAGCAAGTTAAACAAGTTCCACGGTTAGAGTTAATCCTAAGCGCAAGTCAAGGTTAAATTAAATTACACAGTAAACTGGTTAACAGATTTTTACACATTCTAGAGAGAGTTAGCCAGGCTTGACACATTGTGATAGCCAGTTAAGTGACAGATGTTGTTTGAGTCTTGTTTTAAATTGACCTAAGGTGGAAAGTAAGGTAATATCAGCTGGAAGAGAGTTCCAGGATCTACTTACAGAGTTTGCAAAGAGAGAGTCACCGGCTGTGTTATTAATTTTGCTAGTCTGAATTAGTAGTTTGTTAGAGGATCGAAGCGGTCTAGGATTGTTATAGGGGGTGATGATATTTTTAAGTGCAGGAGTATTGTCCGGATTATAGAGGATTTTATAGGCCATAATCAGTTGGTTATACTTGATTAGGCTGGGTAGTTCAAGCCACCCAAGCTGATTTAGATTGATGCAATGATGTGTCCTAAAAGGCAGCCCAGTGGCAAACCTGGCAATGTGGTTGTAGCAAATTGAGAGTTTGTTAAGGACAGTCTTGTTTAAATTTGAGAGTAGAGGGGAGGCATACAGAAGGGTTGAAAGAAGGTGAGAGCGAGCTATGGCAATTTTAGCTGGAGGGGTTAGGAAGGCTTTTATTCTGTAAAGTGGCCCTAGTTTTTTATTGATGTTTTTGATAATTTGGTTAACATGTAGGTTGAATTTTAGATTATTGTCTATGATGACACCTAATAGTTTTGTAGAGGGGTCAGGGGAGATTATTGTGCCATCATTTGAATTTATGCTAAAGGTGAAAGCGGTAGACCTACGTGTTGGTGAAAATAACAGCATTTTAGTTTTTTGGGGATTTAGGATCAGACGACATTCAGAAAGCCAGTTTTCTATTGTATTAAAGGTGGTCTGGATAGCTGACCATAACTCTACTGGAGATGTGGCTGAGCAAATCAGAGTAGAGTCATCAGCATATTGGATACAGCTGACTTTTGGGATGACAGTATAATGGTCGTTAATGAAGATGGAGAACAGCAAGGGCCCTAGTATAGAGCCTTGTAGTACTCCAAGGGTGTTAGGTAGAAGGTTAGAGAGTTTGTTCTGCCAGAGGACAGCCTGCTGCCGACCATTCAGTTAGGATTGAAACCATTGAAGCGCTCTAGTATCTAGACAGAATGTTTGCAGGGTGTGGATTAAAAGTTGGTGATCAACCATATCAAATGCCTTGGAAAGATCCAAGAAGAGGGTTGAGGATATATAATTATTGTTGTGATTATGGTTTATGGTGTTGGTAAAGGCTAGGAGGGCTGAAGTAGTGCTGTGATGAAGACGGAAGCCATGCTGAGTGTCTGCCATAAGGTGATTCTGGATTAGGTGGTGCATGAATTGTCTATGAATACATTTTTCCATAATCTTTGCAATATATGATATATCATATCATACTTTTAAATACCATAATTCATTCCATCATACTTTGAAGTGTATACACGGTCATTGTTTTTAAAAGACAACCTTACATCTTAAAGTCTATAAAAATGAATCCCTTGGTTTTCTCACTAATTATGAGAAATGCTTCCACTTCTGAATTCTTTACTCATATTGCTATTCTAGACATTCTTCATAAGAAAATACCAATTTTACAATCTTCCCCATAAATATTAGAACAGTTTTATTTAGAATACTACTAAATATCATATCAACCCAAAAAAAATTAAATCAGCCTCAGTCTATTGACACAGTTTCAAGCTCACCAACTTTATGAGATTACTTTTAGCTATTTATATTAGCTACTAGACCATTTAGATTAACTTCTTCCTTTCTTGTATCTATGGCTGTTTTGCATGCTGCTACCATAAAATTTCTTTTTTTTTCTTGATATAACTCTTTTTCAAGCTAATTTTTTTTCAACCTAAATTTTAGCTTGTTTGTCAACATGATTTGTTTCACTTCTCTCTTCCTCTCCATCTTCATCAGGCACAAGTTGTTTGTATTTATTTGATGTTTCAACCCACACTTGTGAGGTCAGTTCTACTGCTATCAAATATAGGTGTTTGAATATTCTAAACATGAGCATAATAACAAAAAGTAATGATAAACTACTTTTTTAATTCAAAATTCAAACTAGGAATGTTTGATTTTTTTTTTTTGCATTTTTATTCTCTTCAGTCATGTTTATTATTGATTCTTTGATTATGGGTATGAGTGACAATGTTGCAGAACTGATATCTTGGAAATGGCAAAATCACATATATTGTTAAAAAAAAAATATATATATATATATATATATATATATATATATATATATATATATATATATACACATGCATATCCACACACACACACACACACACACACACATATACACACACACAATATATATGTGTGTGTGTGTGTGTGTGTGTGTGTGTGTGTGTGTGTGTGTGTGTGTGTGTGTGTGTGTGTGTGTACATATATATATATATATATATATAGAGAGAGAGAGGGAGAGAGAGAAGATTTTTTATGGAAATTTTTACATAGAGCCTTTATTACTCCACATAAAATTGAACATATCTACAAGAAATAAAATATTAAGTGTTGGAGATGCAATTCTAATTTAAAAGCAGAATGGCAACATATGAATTTTGATTGTGAAGTTTTAAAACCTTTCAGGGAAAATATTAATTAATCTACACAAGCATTATTGTTTGATAATTGTAAGTTAACTAAATCTTTAGTATTATTTAATATTCCAGTTCCTCAGGTTATTTCTAAATCACAATATCTTCTTTGAAATATTTTAGCAATAGGTAGAGAAATGGTCGTTAAAAACTGGGAGGCATCACATACTCCAATTTCTGAATTTACAAATATTGCAAAAACTGTTTGCTATAATGAATTACATGTTATTAGGATAAGAATTACTCATAATAATTCCAGGTAAAATAGTTGGTTGAAATTAGAAAGTTTACTGGAAAAATATTAATTGAATGTTGATTTTTTTCTGTACTTAAAGAACAATTTTCTTTACATATGTTATTTTGATTGAATATGGAGTATTGTAAATAGTTATTTTGTGTGAAATTTAAATGTTATGTTTCTTTATTGTATTTGGTTAATATTTTAAAACTTAAAAAATAAAAAAAATCATATATGCAGAATATGTGCATTGTGTTTTATCTGTGAAATATTGTATTTGTAATGATCAATTTATCACCATCAGTATCTTCAAGGTGTCTTTGACTGGTCTGCCTTTTACCAGGGCCACTATAGCCCATACACATCTCATCTCCACCCTGCTCTATGCCTCTCCTATTCTCACCAACATTAGAAAATCAGAACTAGCCAAGATGCAAGCTTGCTACAATAAAATAGCCAAATTTGCAACTAATTCATCTGTTAGAATACATCACTACATTCCTCTCAAACTGCTTTCCTGGCTGGACTTTCCCCACCTCCTACTTTATAATCAACTCATATTAGTCCACAACATGCTTTACTCCTCAGTCAAAACACCATCCCTTCAAAACATACTGCACCCTTGCACCAACACAAGAGCCCTTAGATCCAACCAAAAACCTCTACTACAAGTATCTAAAGCCAATAACTCCGCAGGAGAATCCCTCTACAGCAATATAATTGCTAAACAATGGAACAGACTTCCCACCAATATCATAACCTTAACTTCCTGTACCTCCTTCAAATCAGCCCTAAAATCATATCTGCTAAACTCTCATCTCTGTAACTGCGACAAACACAGATAACTTTTAAAACCCTTGTTTTTCTCTCTCTCTAATTTTCCTCTGCACTATCACCTACCATTCAAATCCTGTCACCACTCACTTCCTCAACAGTCCTTATAACTCTGTCCCTCCTCCTCCTTACCTCCCCTCCTTTGACTACTTCCTCAAAACCTTTAATCAAGTCTTCTAATTCCTTTTCAAACTTTGATTTCCTATGAGCTGGGCATAAATCATAATTTATATAAACTGTCTTTATACTGAAACTACAGCATATAATATGTAATACTCAGCTAATGCTCATATGGATCAAGTTTTACAACTTGACTACTGCGATATGCAATAATACCTAATGATATTCCCAAACTTGTCTACTGCCAAAGAATTTTTCAATGAAATTGTCAATGTTTAAATCAGTATATAAATACTAATCTATGTTAAAAACATATTTCTGAATAATATTGTATGTGGAGCTTTTCTCCCCGGGCCTCTGCTGAAAAAGGACCTGTGTTCAGTCAGACTTTTCCGGTTAACAAATGTAAAATAAAATAAATAAATAAACAGTTGGTTGTAGCATACCTCTTTCCTAGGGGTCACCAACACTATAATATTATGGGAAAATATGCTTTACAAATTAACATTCTTTGCACAAGATGGATGCCATTTTATACACATAGGTTTTTATCAGATAGGATAACCAAACTGGCACAATGTTATGTAGGAAGTGGACAGAAAAAGATAACTCTACCGTAAATTCTTACAAATTAATGAAATTGTTTGAAATGTAATGCTATAACATTGAAAGTGTATTTACTAACCAACCTTACTGATCACTGAAAGAAAATTGTGTCACAGTAATAAGTGAGACAGTTCAACAACTACAAGCCTCCAATACCTATGTCATATTACAATCACTTCTACAACTTTAACATTTTTAGAAGTAGAGTTTCTTTCTGATTTTTGATAAAGACAGCATCTGGTCTTCACTGATATAAAATTTCCCAGTAAGGATTTTGATATTATAGTAGTAAGGCTTTCCATTAACCATCAACCATCTTTGCCATTATACAGGATTAACTAATAAAGAATGTGAAAAATATATACAGTCTTTTCAGTACTGTTGAGTCAAGTAGTTACATTTATAATAAATCACCTGATTATCCAAATTTCAACTTTCATAGCTATTCATCAAGTAGAAAAAGTAATAAAATGTAAATCTATGTGCTTGCACTCTGGTAATGAATTTCCCTAACCATGACTCCCACAATTTGGGAAAATATCTGCACCTCTCAAAGTAAGTAAGATTCCTACAGAACTATTTTTGTCATTCAAAACATCTGATATGCTTACACTTTGAAAAAAAATGGTAAAAGAATACTGAAAAAAATTGGTAAAAGAATATTTTTTATATATGACACAAAGAATTTTTAATTATTTTCCTTGGTCAGATTATGTACAAAGGAAACATTGAAATTAGTACTTGCAAATTGCAATCAGAAATAACATGGAAAGATATTACTAGATGCTGTATAAATTTTGAGACAAATTCTGTCAGATCATTGATAAATATGTTCCCTGTGGAATATTAAATTAAAACAAAATCTACATCCAAGCCAAGCTAGTAGAATAAAAGGATTGAGAAACTGCATATGAAAAAGTGGCATCACTTAAGAATTCATGACTTGTACCCACCAGCACTAAATTGTATTACATTTAAAGCCTCTCAAAAAGACATAAAAAAACAATAAAATACCAAAAGGCATAGCATGGACTCTTTTATGTAATAATATATCCAGCAAGCTCAAGGCATTCTATATGTATTTGTCTAAACCACAAAAGATCTGCATAAATGAAATCACCTTAAAACTCTAGTGATAAAATTAGAAAAGGCAACCTGGAATTAGTTGATTTATTCAGTGAGAAATTTCCTTAGCTTTTACAGTCCTAACAGTTCAACAGCAAACTGTTACTGTTAGGTGTCATGTCTGTTTAACTTCTCCCACTATGATGTATATCCACTATCTGAGACCTTGACTGAAGTAAAAATTACCTGTAGACTGAGATCTAACCAAATGTTTGGATTTTTTTTGAAGAAAATATCTAACAGGTAATTAATTTTTTCTGTATTTTTAGAAACAAGATGTGTTCCATCATTGAAGAAACAATTTGTAATTTCACCAGTTCGGAAGGGCAGGTATGAAACTGAGATTACCAGACTACCACTTCAGTAACCCTCACTTCTGAAAATGGGAAAAAGCTGTGTTTTACTCTAAATTGTTTCATTTTAACAACATTACCACATACAATACTACCAGTAAGGATTTGTAAGACACAAGTCTTGTGAGTCTAACCCTATCCAAATGTACTCCAGTGATGTTGATGCTCTAAATTCAAATTACCCTTTCAATATAATTTACCTTGAACTTTCTAGTGCATTTGATAGCATGCCACATTTAAGAGTTCTAAGTGATTTAAATGGTCTCAGCCACCTATTCATCTGCCTATTTACAGGTTCATGCAGCATGCATTAGTTGCAGAAGAGAACATATATGGTAAGGATGAAAATTGTATATTCTCAGTTATAAAATAATAGTACATGAAGTGCCCCAAAGGTCAGTATTTGAACCATGTATGGCATAAGCTTGCTGATGGCTGAAAGGTAGGTGCTGCTGTTGTTTCCTTTGACAATCAAGCCAATTTGCAAAAAATATTTAGAGTTGTAATGGGTTAAAGTTTAATATTTTCACATGCTCTGTAGAAAGTTTTGATACAAACTGGTTATACCCCTTTGCAGTAAATGTTGTCAAGCATGAATGCATAATCTCTTACAAAGATTTACAAACCTTAGTGCATTACAAAGTCAGTTTTCAGTGTATTGCTGTTATTATTTCACAGAAGTGCTTTGTGACATTCCAAAATATATTAAGGCAAACTGCATCTATCAATGAGAGTTTAAATTTCTTATGTAAAACTTCGGTAAGACCCATCAACGAATAAAGCAGTTCATTTCATAGCCCATATCCCATCATTATCCTAGCTTCAAGTTATGGAAGTTAAAAAAGGGCCAAGCAAATATTCACAATATGCATCACTGATTACAGTTTATTTGTTATCTAGACAGGCTTAATCAAAGAAAGCTATATTTGTTTTATTATAGGGTGTGTCAGAGAGGTTAGCTTAACATATGTAAAGCATTTACTAATTCTGATATCCAGATTATATACAATCATACTAAAAATAGCCTGCTGTCTCAAACACTACAGGTCATCCAGTCTCCTCTTGCTGAGGTCATCAAAATGCTGATACACCTGCATCCCAGAATATTCAATCACTAACGTCAATCACCAATCCTGAGGAAGCACTCCCCATAGCAGACACTGGTAAATAGTCAACATGGCACATTTGAACAGCCATATCATTTAATAGCAGTGATTCATCTAAGAAGAATAAAATGGTAGAGATCTGATGTCTGATACTAATGGACATTCCACTAGCTAATAGGCACACAGCTTATAAGAAGCTATATCACACAGCCACTCTCAATGTCATCCATATACTCTCTGCAAATTTTTCTATAGCATTGCTTTTGGTGTGCTTGAGCTCTTTATATATATGTTTCCAAATATGACTTACATTTGCATTAATTGTGAGATTGTGATAGTTTGTAGGCCCTCCATAGTCTGTGCATTAGTATGCAGTACCCCATATACTTACATGTATGATTGCAGAACTTAAAGAAGTCCGCCTTGGACTGCAGAAATGTAGTATCATTCAGTAAATTTGGTTGCTTTTTTGTTGCATAACTAAGTATTTGTTTCACTGATTATTATTTTTGTGTTTGTTTTATTATATTTCATATTAAATCTAGCCTTACTATATCCCTTAATGTTAGGCCTAGGGCTCTATATCATGACAGTGTTATTCTTTTGGCTCTTCATCCCTTTAGTCTACCTTTAGGCTATCTTGGATAATTTTCTAGATTTGTAGATTATTTAATATTTTCATAGAGAGAAGGGCAAACACAATTTGTTTTTGTCTGGCCACAAGTGATAATGCACCCATGTTGACCATGCAGAGCTTTAGTCTCCTCCCACAGGAAAATCAGTGTGTTAAGATGTATCCTTCTTTCTTCTGGGTTGTATCAAGTACTCCAATTTGCTCTCATTGATAAGACCTCCCTTCCTTTGGTATCATTTAGGACTCTGTGTACCAATATATGCTTCATTTGCACTAAACATGGGTTTATCTATGACTTAAAAAGGCTAGTATGCATCATTTTTTAGAAAACATTGAAGAAAATAAAACAAACCAATAAAATCATATATATCACTGGCAGATTTACTGGGGGGGCCTGAAGCCCCCCCATTGCATTACTAAGCATCATCACGTAGCTGGGTTTGTGTCACTTTCACATCTCGACTCAGAGTCATGTTTTTTCCTTTCCACGTGCACAACTGTAAAATTGTAAACAACAAACTTACAAAAAAGAACAGAACTTTTGCTTACTTTAGTTTTCTTTTTTCTTTGTGTGTGTAGGAATACCTAGTGGTTAGTACTAGTCAGGTTCAAACCCTGTACCTTAAGGTAAAAGACCTTGAAGTCTCTACCCTACTACCATTTGTGATTCAAGTCTGTCTCACTTCAAATTGTGGTTTTCTGGCAAATCAGTGAGGAATGAATTCATTAAATCATGACAGCCATTTAAGTTTCAGTCTTTCTGTCTTTCAGAAAATGCATGGTAACACAAAACATTTTATTCTAGCAACTTTCTAAGATTATAAAAGCAATGTTTAAAATGTGTCCTTGGTTGTGGGTCATTATCCTCCCCCTATAAATTTTGGATTTTTCCAGACTTCTTGTGCTGCACAGTTGAGAGATATAGTTGAATGTCAAGTGCATTTTGCAAGGAGCTGAGAGCTTCATGGGAAAATAAGTTTAGTACTTCTTATGCCAAGTCTGTTTGCAACATGTTACTGTTGTTTAGCAAATTATATCACTATTGTGCTAAAGTATTTAAAAGCATTGCCAGTAGCACAACAGGAAGTATCCTTACTTTTGATGCAGAAGGATGTGGGTTCTACTCCTACAGTATGTAGTGAGATTGCTGATACTGTACTGTGTTGTACTTTAAAAGGGGTGGATGTTGCAGTCCTGAGAATGTCCTCCTTTGGAGGAGCCACCTAGTTACTGTGAACCTGTTATCACTTTGCCATCCATTCCATATTGCAATATTACCAGCTTATCATTTTTTAATGTAACATAGGCAGTTTATTCTTCAAGGGCAACAGGCACTTTATTTGTAGATGACACAATGAAATATAAAGTTTTTGCTAGCAGCAACCTCTTCACTAGTTACAGATCTCTTTAATGTGGAATTATTTAGATGACTTTTATATCTGCAGAAATTGTGCATATTTACTGATATTGGTGGATTGTAATGACAGAAGTTTGAGTAGACTTTTATGATGGAAATGTTCTTAATTGGGCAATTTTGGTCATTGTTGGTTCATACATTTTGTTTCATTGCCCACTGGAGAAAAATGCTTACCAGAAAAATGTTCAAAACAATAAATTTAAAACACGCTCTAACAAGTGTGCTGTATTATACAAGGAATAGAATTTAATGCAATCAGGAATGTGAATAAAAAAACACATGTATGTTTGCATAGTCCTAAAGATGTGTGCAAGATGCCTAATATTTTGAAAATAGCCCAAAGGTAAACTTTATCCGCCACTGGCCAGATGCATTTTCCTTGAATGTGGGTTTCAATGTTGTTTCAATGAATGTGAGTTTCAAGGGCAGAAATGTTTTAATGCTAAGTCTATTTTCATTGTGCAACTGTGTTGTCTTGTTTAGCAGATGTCTATCAGTGTTTGTGCTATAAAATTTTTTAAAAAATCCAAGTAATCATTGTAGAAGTAAAGCATAAAACAGTATGCACATTACAGTGTTTATGGTAAATGGGGAGAAACAGCCAAGTAATAGGACACTGGAATGGCTGCAGGGGGGGGGGGCTGTAAATGGGGGGGCCCATTTTGACCATAATTTTGTGAGGGAAGAGAGGAAGTAAACTCAAAGACAGCACCAGGTGGCACAACCTCCAGCTATGCCACTGCAAAGGGTCCTAGAATCTAATCCTCCCATGCTAAGATCAAGCAGCATTTAGCTTTGCCATGACAGTTAGATTTTAGGTGCTCTTGTTTTGTCACACTGGTAGTGATTCTCTGTCTCAGCTCTTGCAATCTATTTCCTGTCTATCAAGGGCCAAGCGTGCTGGAGACATAGGGCAAGGGGGGTGAGCACACTTCCACTTTTAAAACTGCAGGAGGCTTTGATGAGTAAAAAAAAGTCTTCACTCTGTGGTGGGTCTTTTCCATTAAGGAGGGCCATGCATCCATATATTGCATGCTAATGCAGATGGACAGGGCATTCCACACTCATGCATGGAATTTGATCTGGCCATTTTACATATGTGATTGTTTGCTGTGCTTGATTTAAATTTACTTTGCTGCTTGCATTTTAATTTGTTTTTTATTACTGCAGCTGCAAAATCCAAATCTTCATCAGGGCATTGATAACTGACTGGCTCCCCAAACATCCTTCTGAAACAGTAAATGAAGTTTTGTGGAACTAAAACTCGGGAATCTTCAGTGTCCCAGTTCCAGCTGTCCTAGTGGAAGTATTATACAAGGGATACATAATTTTGCTGTTTGTTTTTCACAGTCAACACTGACTTCTTGCCTCTCTGGCCTGCTTGCCAATATCTTCCTGTCCTCCATGCCCCTCCATGGGCCTGTATGTTCAACAGAGGTGCAAGACATCATACTCCATTGAGTGGGATACGTCCTTGCCAGCACTGTTTTAAGTGTGGGACTTTTCTTAGTTTTGCTTCCTACAGTGTTCTAGGTGGTATCACTGGGTGGGACATGTAGCTGGAATTGCATGGAAATGTGCCCTGCTTTTGCAGTGCATATTGAAGGCTGCATAGCACTGTACCATAAAGCCTATTAAGCTGGTTTTAAAGAAATGTACATTTTACCCAACTGTACATAAAGTATGGAGGTCATCCTGCATCCCTACAATACACACAGGCACACCAACATGCACACAGACAGACACCCTCTGAGACACAAACAGACACCAAGAGACAGTGACACAGACAGACAGAGACAGACACAGAAATTGACCATGCTACAGGTGCATTTATATACACAGTGCAGCTTTGTGAAAGCTGTGGACATAGCAAGGTTTGACAGTGCTGTACTGATGTGGCAAGAAAAAGCTACAGGAATTAAAAATAAATAAATAAATCAGTAGGCTTCCCCTACAAGTTCTTACATGTAATTACTTTAGTACTAACTGGTTGGTTAACACTTGATACTGTTCATACCTCTCAACCTGGAAACATCAATAATCTGGGCAAAGGCCCATGTAATGCTGATTGACATAAAATTTTCATACATAATTATGTAACCCTGCCCACTCCAATGTAATTGTGGGATACCAACTTTCAAATGCAAACTGAAGAATATAACCAAAATATGGCCCCAGAATTCCCCTGCAGCCAATGCAATATCCCATTACTTGGCTATTTCGCCCCATTTACCGTAAACACTATAATATGCATACTGCTTTACTTCTACAATGATTATTTGGATTTCATTTAAAACTTTTATTTTATATTTTATAGCACAAACACTAATAAACATCTGTTAAACAAAGCAATACAGTCTCACAATGAAAATAGACTTAGCATTAAAACTTCTCTGCCCTTGAAACTCACATTCATTGACACAGTATTGAAACCCACATTCAAAGAAAATGCATCTAGCCAGTGGTGGATAAAGATTACCTTTGGTCTGTTTTCAAATCATATGCCCCTTGCACATGAAACATACATGTGTTCGTTGATACACCTTCCTGACTGTATTAAATTATATTCCTTGTATAATACAGCACACATGTTAGAGCACATTTTAAATTTATTGTTTTGAACATTTTTCCAGTAAGCAATGAAACAAAATGCATGAATCAATAATGACAAAACTGCCCAATTCAGAACATTTCTATCATAAACATCTACTCAAACTTCTGCAGTCCACCAGTATCAGTAAATATGCACAATCTCTGTAGAAGTAAAAGTCATCCAAATAATTCCACATTAAAGACATATGTAACTAATGAAAAGGTTGCTGCTAGCACACAACTTTATATGTTATTGTTTCTTCTACAAGTAAAGTGTCTGCTGCTCTTGAAGAATAAATTGCCTATGTTACATTAAAAAATGATAAGCTAGTAATAACTCAATAAGGAATGGATGGCAAATTGATAACAGGTTCATAGTTACTAGGTATCTCTGCTAAAGGAGGACATTCTCAGGACTGCAGAATCCACCCCCTTTAAAAGTACAACACAGTACAGTATCAGCAATCCATCTACATATTCTGGGAGTAGAACCAACAGCCTTCTGCAGCAAAAGCAAGTATACTACCTGTTGTGCTACTAACAATGCAAGTATATTTTGCATAAGTAGTACTAAACTTCTCTTTCCCTGAAGCACAAGAAATAAAAAAAAAAGCCAAAAATTATTGGGGGGGAGGCCCAAAACCGGGGACACATTTTAAACATTGCTTGTATAATCTTAGAAAGTTGCTAGAATAAAATGTTGTGTTACCATGTGTTTTCTGAAAGATAGGAAGATCGAAACTAAAATGGCTGTCATTATTTAATGAATTCAATGAATTCAGTTCTCAGTGATTGCCAGAAAACCACAAGTTTTATGTTTATTTAACATTTGTTTACCAGGAAATTCCAACTTGGAATGAAGCCAACTTTCTGCAGAGGCCCAGCGAGAAACACTCCAGATGTGTGTCTTTGCATCATGGGGGGAAACCCACACAAGCACAGGGAGGACATGCAGACTCCACACAGAAGGCACTTCGGGTGATAATTGAACCAGAAAACCTCTTGCTGTGAGGTAACAACACTATCACTGCACCATCCAATTTTTAAGAGGAATAGACCAAAAATAAGAACCAAACATTCCAGACATTCTATGAAAATGTGCACAATTGAGAGCTACAACTACTTCAGTCAGAAGTCAAATGCACTATATATGCAACAGGCAATAATTCAAATGCTCAACTAGTGACCAGTAATTCAAATGCTTATGGTAGAAAGAACCATACACACAAAGACATAATTCATAGACCACCACTTCAACTATATGCATCAAGCAATAATTCAAATGCTCAGCTAGTGTGACTGTGTGACCAGTATTTTCAAATGCTTGCAGCAGAAAAGAAAGAACCGTTCAGACACACACTTAATTCAAATGAAATGCTCAACTAGTGCGACCAGTAACTCAAATGCGTCTGGCAGAAAGAACCCATTCTATATATCATCATCAATAAATGCAGCTCCTAGATAATGTGTTGAGTTTTTACTTTTCCTTTTTACCTGGAGGAGCTGGGGAAATGCATACTACTTTTACTGCTGCTGCCCATAAACAAAGTACAGTGAATCAGTCAGTCACAACCCTCAAGCCCTCAGCCAATTCTGATGGGCTGGCAGGCTGCTCACAAAGCTGACGTCATCGCACACACCTCTGCACACGATGACATCAGCAGAAAATTGCAAAAAAAAAATAATTAAAAAAGACAAGAAATTCAGGAATAAAGGGGGCCACTCGGGAATTCATGGCACCACATTATTTGGACCTCAAAACCGGTAAATACCAAAGAATTCAGTATGGTTGAGGGGTATGATACTGTTATATATGATGTTACTCATGTAGATGGAGTCCTTGTGATTGTCTATTATTTGGCTCATTTTAAGGGGGATGGGGGTTCTACACTCCTACACTTTCTTTGTATGAGATGCATATTAACTATGAATCTGTCCTCAGTTTGTCAGTCATTCTCTACTTAATATTACCAGATTACCAGTATTTTTAATGTAACATAGGGAATTAATTCTTCAAGGGCAGCAGGCACTGACTTTGTAGATAAAACAAAGTTGTTTGCCAGTAGCAACCTCCCTGTTAGTTACAGCTCTCTTTATTGTGGAATTATTCGTATGACTTTTACTTCTGCAGAGATTGTGCTTACTGAGTGATACTGGTGGATTGTAATGAAAGGTGTTTGCCTTTTATAGTTGAAATTTTCTGAAATGGGTAGTTTTGTTATTATTGGTTCATACATTTTGTTTTGTTGCTTATTAGAAGGATGTTCAAAATTACAAATTTAAAACATATTCTAACAAGTGGTGCTGTATTATACAAGGAATATAATTTAATATAATCAGGAAGATCAAAGAACACATGCATGTATGCATGGCTCTAAAATGTGTGCAAGGAGACTTCTTCTTTCGGCTTTTCCCAGTTAGGGGTCGCCACAGCGGATCACCTGTCTGCTCGTGATTGGCAGTGGAGTTTTACGGTGTCGAGTTGCCAGCCCAGCGCCCAACCTTCCACTTAAGGCACACACACACACACTCAAACCTAGGGCCAATTTGGAGTGTCCAATCCACCTACAGCATGTTTTTGGGATGTGGGAGGAAACCGGAGCACCCAGAGGAAACCCACGCGACCACAGGGAGGACAGGCAGACTCCACACAGAAGGCACCCCAGCCAAGGATCAAACTGGAGAACCTCTTGCTGTGAGGCGACAATGCTAACCACTGCACCACCGTGGCTGCCCTAAAATGTGTGCAAGGAGACTATGGTTTGAAAATAGCACAAAGGTAAACTTAATCCTCCAGTAGCCAGAAGCATTTGCTTTGAATGGGACTTTTTATGTCATTTCAATGAATGTGAGTTTCAAGGGCAGAGAAGTTTACTGCTTATACTATATCTGTTTTCATTGTGAGACTGTATTTTGTTTAGCAAATGGTTATCAATGTTTTGTCCACCCTACAAACTTAAGCCCAACAACTACTATCTTGTCAAACAACTACAGCCAAGTTGATTTTGCAGTTAATAAGTCATTTTTGATTATTGCGTAGAAATTCAAAGTAGTAGTTGTAAGGGAAGGAACTAGCTAGGGCACAAAATATTATAGTTAAGAGGTGGGGTTTAAAACTGGTTAGATAATTATATATATATATATATAGCTACCATAAGGCTTATATTAGAAGTGTAGATTAGCAAGTGAGCAGTGTCAGAAAACTATGCAGATGGCTTGGAGGATATTGTAAAACTATTCATGTATTGGTGAATAGTGGTTATAGGGCATAGTATTATGAATGAAGAGAAATCTTTTAACAACATGGCAAGATGAAGAAAACAGTGGCATTTATCCTGAACATATATAGGAGCAGATCCATTGATAGGTGAAGTTTTACTCGTATTTTAAATAAGTTTGCATTCTGAATGGATTGCAATGAGAGTAACACATGGTTTCTTTAGTGTAGCTACAGTATTTGGATAAAGAGAGAGCCTGCAGTATTTGATTGCTTATAGTGATGAGAGATTTTTCACTCTACAGTCCAAAATTGTATTGTGGACCAACATTTTTTAAGTCAAGGGCCGGGCAATTTTCTGTTTCATAGAGAATTCTGTGCATTGCAGTTAGCTGTGAAAGACCTATGTGACTATGACTGTGGTCAACACATTTGAATTATAAAATGGACTTGTCCTAGACAGAACACTGTGGAGGGTAAAGAGGAAGGTTTTATAAGTGAAAAGCAAAAGGGTGGCTAACGATCTTTCTGCCTGGTTATGCTACAGGAAAGTGTAGGCATTATTTGAATTTATTAACAACTGCAATACTGGACTACTTTTTGCCTCACATGAAAACAATGCATTTGTCAAAGAACATAAGTTTCAAGATCATGCAGTACTTCTAGGCATTAGGGCAAGTTCTGAAAAGGAACGTAGAGCTTTATGCACAACTGTAAGCTGTATCAGTACAGGGAACAACAACTATACAAACAAAAGACAGACAGTGAGTCACACAGTATACGGAGGTAATTGCCTACTTCTACCTGCAGATTTAGTATTTGTGAGTGGTCATAAATGTTATACATCACATTGTTGGTGCAGCTTATCTTGCTAATGCTGTTGGACCTTGAATACTATAGTAAATTAAACTGACACAACCCTTTTCTAGGATGCTTTCTACAGCTGCCTACAGGCTAAAGGGGAATGTAGCAACTTTAAGGGGTAATGTTGCACATAAAAAAATGGGTGTATACATTCTGTGTAACTTAGGTCTGTTGATTCTGTTAGACATTTCCCAGAAGCAAGTCAAAAGAGTGAGCAACAAGAAGCAGTTATCTGCCTACAATAACCAATGTGCAATGACTATGATCGTACAGAAAGGCCACAACCAGAACAGCTATCAAACAGTGTCCTTGTATCTACGTATACACCTGGGATTTGTCAATATGACATTGCAAGCTATTTAAGCAGCAAGGTGACAGATCAAGAAAAATTTACATTACTGACAGCTAACTATTCCATCAGGAGCTGTGAAAAGTTGCCAGCAAACATGTTTGGTAAACAGAAACATTACTTTCAGCCATCAAGGATTGCAACATACCCTATACAGTGCCTCACTTGATGCTGCATTCTGCTTGCCTTGGTTGCTGTTTGACACCCCTACTTCAAACCAAAAAAAGAGGTGCACTTGCAACAACTGGATACAAGAACTGGAAAAAGCAACATTTGCTTTTGATGCACACTGTTTTAACAAACTGCACAGTACCAGTCCTAAGATTGTTGGGGCAGGCCATGAAATCCATGCTTCCTGTGATATCAGAGCAGACAATTTCAAGAGAGTTATGCTACATGGAGATGAAAGTAGTATTGTGGCTAAGTGCAAGAAAACACTAGAAGAAAGCAAAAGGAAGAACCTTATCATTCTACGTTTTATTGCAAAAACATAGTTTTATGAGGCTCACAAAACCTTCCCCTTAGAGGACATAGAGATGATTCCAGATACTTGAATAATAAAACAGCAAAATGTGAGAACTTTCAGGCTTTGCTAGAATTCTGCCTTGACAGTGTAGATAACATCTTGAGACAGAACTTTGATTCTGCAAATAAAAATGCTGCTTACAGATCCAAGACCATCCAGAATGAAATGATTTCTGTCATTGGGCACATGATTCAAAAATAAATGATTGCTGACATCAAAAAGGCTGGCGGGTGGTACTGTGTAATGGTGCATGAAGTCTGTGATATCAGCAATAAGGAGCTACTGGTTTTTGCTCTCCATTTTATGGATGAGAACTTTATCATACATGAAGATTTTGTTACATACATTGACATCAGCAGTGACACTACTGGTGAGAGAATGTACAGAGGAATCTTGCTACAGGTTAAAAAACTAAACCTAGATCCATATAAGGTGAGTGGTCAGTGTTCTGATGGAGCTGGTAATATGAGAGGGAAACGCAAAGGTGCAAGACCAAAGACTGAAACAGTATCCAAAGGCCTTGTGGTTTTGTTGTGAATCCCGTCAGCAAAACAGATGCATAGTAGCAGCCTATGGGAATCAGCTAATTCGCAATATAATGGGAGCAGCAGATGAGACTGTGTGATTCTTTGAATACTGTGCAAAGAGAGAAGCTATACTAAAAGAAGAGATTGTGATGTCAGCAACATTAAATTGTGGAGTTTTTGCCACACCAGATGGATTGAAAGACATGGTACCTTTGAAGTCTTTATTTCCTTGCACCAAACAATTGTCTGTGCCTTAGAACATGTTGCTCAGCAGTCTAGTCGATGTGAAGGCATTGCACAAGCAAATGCTATGGTAAAGAACATCTCAAGTTTTGAATTCATTGTGTGTCTTGTTACCACAGCAAAATGTCTTCATTATTTGCAAGCCCTGAGTACTTCACTGCAGTGATCAGCATTGGATGTGGTAAAGGCCATGAATTACATTAACTTCACACAAAATGACCCGAAAGATGCTCGAGAGAATATTGAAGAACATCATTCAATGTGGTATCAGGAAGCCATGGTAACTGCATCATAAGTAGGAGTCCTGCCAAGTAAACTCAGAACAACAACAAGGCAGACACACAGAAGCAATGTAGCAGCAAATAATCCCAAAGAGTTTTTCTGCAGGGCTGTGGCCATTCCTGTTGCAGACCACTTAATTTCAGAAATTCATGACAGGTTTTCCCTGCTGTATCAGAGATCAATACTTGCTTGACAGCTCATCCCAAAAATAATGATGCAGGAGCAGCATAACTTTAATATTACAGCACTGGACCTTAGGTTCTTCTCGGATGACCTGCATCAGCCTGATGGTTTGCAAGCACAACTGCACACTTGGCACATCAAGTGGAGCCATTCTGATGTGCTTCCAGACAACATTATTGATTCCTTAAAAAAGAGCTATATCTGTTTCCAAACATAAGTACAGTTCTAAAGATCTGTGGGACATTTCCCATCACCAGCTGTGAATGTGAAAGAGCAGTCAGCAGACTTCGGCTTGTCAAGGCATACACATGTTCAGCTATGACTGAACACAGGCTGACTGGTTTGGTATTGATGTAGACACACAGTGACAGAATTCCAGTAACTGAGGACATTGTGCATGAATTTGGTAAGAGCCATCCAAGAAGCCTTGAACTGCCTGATATTATACATTGCGACTGACTAGGAGAGGGCATAGACCAGGACTACATTTAATTTTGAGCATTTAAGCTGGCTTAAAGTACAAAATAACTAGGTTCACAGCTAACAAAGTTTGCAGTTACTTTCATTCCACATTCTACAAATGAAGGCTTTGAAATGCTGTGACTTTGGGACTGCACTATATAAGCAGCGACTGTGGTGGGGGGATAGTTTATGGCCACAACTTATAAAGTGAGACTTCTGGTTTGCTAACACTTTTGAGTCCATAGGCTCAAAACAATTACTTTAATGTGCACTGACTTTGTGTCTGCAGCTCACAGATGTTTGTGTAGTGGATTGAATATGTGCAGAAGTATTGAGTTCTGTTGCACCCAGCTGGAACCCTATTTTCCTTTTCAATTCCATGTTCTCTTTAATGTCCTGATTTGTTTTGTTATGCTAAAAATAAGATTATTTCTTTATAAGATCTATCAATAGTTCTGTTCATAATGTCTTTAATTAAATAAGCTTTGTGCTGACTAATTTTGGAAAGAGTATGTTCAACTTAAATCCATTTCTGAACAAAAGAAAAAATGATGTGAAGTTCTACTATACTTAGGATATGTGTGTCCCCTTTTCCCATACTGCAACACATTTTTCCCATTCCTTTACTTCTTATCGGGCTAGATTTCAAGTTCTTAATTCTCCATAGTTTTTGTTCATAGCTGAATTTGTGGAATATGTTCACTGTTTTTCTGGAAATCAGTGGTCAACTTAATATTTCTGTACCTCTCAGCATCTAGAGAAAAGGAGGTCTGCATTTTCCATTAACCTAGGATGTGCAGAATTGAGTAACAAGTACAACTGATGTTTGACTTACAATAGTGTTTGTGTGTGAGAGAGAGCAGACAGAAGGTGTGTGTGTGTGTGTGTGTGCGTGTGTGTGTGTGTGTGTGTGTGTGTGTATGTTTAACATACCTCCCAAGTGTCCAGATTTTCCATCATGTTTTTGGCTTATTCTTCATTAGATTTGTAGTTGTCTGGAAAATCACAGAGGACTGAATAAATAAATGATGTCATACATTTGAGTTTCATACTTCATTTCCTTCAATTTTAGCAACTTTCTAAGTTAAAAACAGCAATATTTAAAATGTATCCCTATTTGTGGGCCATTGTATCTCCATTATTTTAGGCTTTGTCCAGATTTGTTTTCCTAAACAGTTGAGAGGTATAGAGGTATGGTATGTAATGCCCTAGTTTGAGGAGGTGGGAAGGTTAGTCAGTTAACTTGATCAGGCTTGACCCTGCAACTTGGTTACAGGAGACAGAATCCTGAACCCTCTATATCAACTACCAGACTGTTAACGGAATTGTGAGTTTGAGTTTTAGTACATTTTCAGGGACTTATGAGTTTCAGTGTATTTTCAAGGGTTTATGACTTTCAGTGCATTTTCATGGAATTGTGAGTTTCAAGGGAAGAGAGGTTTAATGCTGCCCATGCTAAGTCTGTTTTCAATGTGCAATTAATGGTTTAGTTTAGCAAATGGCAGTCACTGTTTGTGCTGTACAATCTGAATGTTAGTAGCATAAGTGCCTTTGGAGAAGGCTGTGGATTCTACTCCCATACCATGTATATAGAGTGCTGATATTGGAGTCCCTTTTGATTGCTGATTATTTGCATTTTAAGGGAGGATAGGGGTTCTGCACTCCTGAATGTGACCTTCTTTGTTTGAGATGCCTAATAACTATCAACTTGTTATTGGCATGTCAATCACTCTCCATTGCAATATTAACATCTTACCCTTTTTTGTTAATGTAAAATAGGCAATTAATTCTTCAAGGGCAGCAGGCACTGAATTTGTAGATGAAACACTGAAATGTAAAGTTGTCAGTAGCAATTTTATTAGTAACAGATGTCTTTAATATGTAATTATTCAGATGACTTTTACTTCTGCAGGGATTGTGCTTATTGACTGATACTGATGGATTGCAATGACAGAAGTTTGAGTGGCCTTTTATGGTTGAAATTTTCTGAAATTGGTAGTTTTTCATTATTGGGTTATACATTTTGTTTCATTGCTTACTAGAATAATGTTCAAAATTACACATTTAAAACACATGCTAACAAGTGGTGCTGTATTATGCAAGGAATATAATTTAATACAAAGAATATTAATTGGGAAGGTGAACATACATGTATGGCCCTAAAATATTGTTTGAAAACAGCCCAGACAAACTCAATTCTTTACTGGCCAGATGCACTTTCTTTGAATTTGGGTTTTAATGCCATTTCAATGAATGTGAAGTTTATTGCTCATGTTAAGTCTGTTTTCATTGTGAGAATGTATTATTTGTTTAGCAAGTGTCTACCGTGTTTATGCTATTTTATTTCAGTATCTGTAATCACTGTAGAAGTAAATAAAACAGTACTCACATTGATGGGTTTGAACAGCATTTATGGTAATTGGGGAGAAATGGCCAAGTAATGGAACACCTTTACCTTGTGAATTCTGAGGACAGAGGTGGTTGTCCATAGGGTTACTCTAGAAGTCAGAGTAGACTCATAGTGAGTGGGCAAATTATCTTTCAAAATAAAGCAAAACTATATCACAGAGCATCTACACTCTGAGTATCTTGAGGCTTGGCAACACCCACACCCCCAGATGTGTAAGTGGATTTTGACACAGTCTTAGATGGGAAGACTCACCCTATTCACTAGGTCTCAATCTAAATTACCCATGCCCAGGTTTGTACTCAGAAGGCTGTTTTGCAAGTTATATGGGGGCTGCAGACAGTGTGGCCATTTTTTGCCTTAATTTTCTTACTGTCAGAACTCAGATGCTTGCACAGAAATATTGAGGCAGTGTACCATGGAGGAGAAACATACACATATACAGATGTCAATCCTTTGGTGGTAGGGAGTAGTAGGCATGCTGTGTATATGAATGACAGCAACAGTATCCAATGTATGAGTGTAGCCCCTTGTTTTTTCACTTTCATCTTGATCTAACACCAAAGTAGTTCATAGAAGGTGACTATTTTGGGGGGGTTAGGAAGGTAAACACTTTTTCTAGATATGACTTGTGTATCATAAGCACTTGTCTTTCTATTTTATTGGGAAATAGTTTAATCTTAAACATTCTACACAACTTATTTCTTTCCTTAGTCAAGCTTTTTTTTCACCAGATTTTTGGATGACATTTGCATCTTATGGAGGAGGACCAATGAGAAGCTAAAATAATTTATAGAACACACTTTCTAAATGTGACTGTTATGAAGGATAAAACCACTAAAGCTTTTACTTCAGCTATATATAGGAATTTGACATTCTCTAATTCCTTCCTCCACTATACAATTAACCATACATACATACAAAAAAAGCCTAGTCAATGACAATTTGTTAGACTGGCCAGAATAATATCAAATTATGAGATGTTTTTGACAGAGGGTAGGTTCTGAAGTTTGATTTAACATGTTTCAGGAGAGAGGTTATTTCTTAAAAATGTTAAAGAAGAGTAAGCTAGGCTTGAAACGATCTCAGGGCTGATAGTCTAGAAACCTCCTATGATTCTATGATCCTAAATTATCCGGGATTAGGCACAAAGTTTGTGCCATTAATCTGACAAGATAATGAGTGAAAATAGCAACAATGTGGGACCTTTTACCAGAAAGAACTTTGAAAAATACTATGGTCCTGAATAACAGCTGGGACTTGTGGGAAACCAAGTATATGTTAAACATAAGTTGGAAGATTTTTTCCCACTTTCCTAAGATAGGAAACAGACTAGGTAACAGATCTGTTTTTGTATGCAAAAGAGCAAATGGCATCAAAAAGAAGTTGGAAAAAAACTAAAAAAAACAAGGAAACATTTCTGAATAAGGCAGGAACTTATAAATGTGGCTACGGCCATCAGTGTAAATTCATAGCTGAAAGCAAAACTAGTGATATATACAGTAGGTAAGTGGGCTAACAGTAAGAGACACAAAATGTTATAACTGTGGCAGTAAAGGGGTGATCTATCTAGCTAAATGCAAAACCTGTACTTCTTTTTGTATCAAGAAAACCAAAAGTAGCTAAGGACAAAATATATATACAAGCATGTATGCAATATTACTAGAAGGAGATTAATTCTCTTTTTAGACATGGTAGAATGTAGCACAGAATGATTTTTATTTTACATCTTTGAAGATACCCAAGTTGACTCTAGGAGATGGGGCTTGGAAGTGAAATCAGAGCACTTGCCTGGCAGTTAGACTTCAATTAAGGAACACCCACCCAGGGATGACTGAGTCCCTATCAGAGGTGTCTTAAAAATGAAAAAAAAAAAAACTGTGACAATATAACATATTTTAGTAACAGACTGATATTTTTAACAATGGCTTTATGCCACTGAGGCATTTCTAAAATTAATTTTTATTACTATAATACTTTTAATGCTTATATTTAAAAATATTTTCACTATTTATATTTCACCGTTTAGTATTTTAAATGATTTTTTAACATAGTGCCTTTAAAGATCACATGCAACCATTTTTTGCACATGCCTGCAGTCTTTCTCTTTCTTCTGGTATGATAGGATGGATTCCTGCTCCGCAAATCCAATTTACTTGATATTCTCTTCTTTCATTTTATTATTTCCTGCTCACAAATTTTGTCTGTCCACAGTCAGAGCAGTACTTCCTGTCTTTGCATCATCATACTTGTTATTTTAATGATGCAAAGTTGGATTTTTCTGCACCAGTAGGCTAGGTCTCTTTCCTCTGCTTTTATAGTCAGGTAAGTAAATATCCAGCCAGATTCAATAAACCCTACATGGTCTGTTTACACAATAGCACATTGTTTTAGATTCAGTAAGTGGCTCTACATGGTATGTAAAGCCATGCAAACAAGGTAAACATTGTGGCATGCTAGTTACAGCATAAGCAGCTGAATTGTATGCTAATCAACCAATCCAAGATGGAGGAGCTAGTCAACAAGCCATAAAGCAACTGTGTAGACCCAGTGCTGGTTTGCCCTGTAAATTCCAAAACCTTTTGGAATACAACCATTGAAAGGAGTCTACACAGAAAGAATTTAGGGTTTGCTGTTGCTTTAATTCATGTGTATTTGCAAAAGACTGTCTATGCTGCTGCGGCTGGTAATAGATGACAGCCAAGAAGAAGAAGAATTTTCAGACCCTGTTTAAATTATCACAGTCAGCATGATGTGGAAATTGTAGAGGTGCTACAGGGTAAATAGAGACATACAACAGGAACTCTGTAACCTCTGTCATCCTCAACTCAGACCCAGGGCAAACCAATAGGAACCCATACCAATGGAGACAAAGGTATGTGGGTGTGAATGACTTGAGACATAACATCCCTGGACTACATGAAAAGAGACATGAACAAGCTCTCGGATTATGTGGCCCAGGCAGGTATGACCCTAGCCCTGAGCAGCATCCATTGCTGTTGCCCAGAATGATACCACACTACAAGCAGAAAATGATTGACTTCAACAATTGGCTAAGTTTCTGGTGTCATTCTAAGGGGATCCAGTATCTGTCTACTTGGGATGACATGACTGACAGACCTCAATGCTTTGCTAGAGATGGTCTGCATCTGTCATCCCTGGATACTGGCTAAGGCTCTTGCCACCACTATAGTGTCTTTTTTATGTGGTGTTCCAAAGACCAAATGACCACCTAACAGCTATAAATAAATGCAATCTGAGGGTCATGCTGCTTAATACTAGAAGTCTAAATCTCAAGATGCACTTGCTCAAATAACTACTCAAAATAGAGAACATTGACATTTGTGCTGTAATGGAGAGCTGGTTTAAAGCAGCAGAAAGCACCCCTGCGCTACCAGGCTATAACTCATTCCACACCTTTCAGCCCCAAAAAATGCACTAAAGCTCCAAAGGCAGTGGCATCTCCATATTCATAAAGGATATGCACACCTCCAGACTAGTAGCCCAACATAACACATCAAAGATACTTCAGTTACAACTAACAGTGGGTAAGATGGCAATTCAAGTCATAGCCTGCTAAAGGTCCCAAACCATGTCCCAAGACTCTCATTCAATGTTCCTGGACACTATTAGGGTCCAACCCAACACTCTCATACTGGGTGACTTCAACTACCCCTCCATCAACTGGGAAAACTACTCATTCACCAATACACTTGCCCAACGCTTTCTGGAATTCATTAATTCCAATTGGCTGGACTAGCTCATTCTTACCCCCAGTAGAGGAAGCAACATCCTTGACCTGATTATTACTAACATGGGCAATCATTGCTCAAAACCAATAGTCAATTCCTCCCTGGTTAGAACTGACCACAAACTAATTACTATGGAAATCCACATCTCACCCACACCACCAGCAAAGGTAACCACTATGAAAAACTTCTCCAAAGCTGACTTTGGGCTCCTAAAAACAGAAGTGGCTAACTTCATGGCACCCATGCAAATGGAAAATAGGTGCATGACTGCTGAATCATACACCAGTGCACTGTATGAACACGTACATAAATGCATGGAACTAACCATACCCAACAGAACCAAGATGTTCTACTCCAAAAAAAGGAAGCCAATCTGATGGTCCCCATCATTAACAAACTTACAGGTATAGCAGTGTCTCCCTAACATGTCCAGCAGATGTTACAGTGTCAGGATGGCATGTTTGATTACCCTGATATATTGCTGACATGCCATATTAGTTGTACAAGTGTGTTTGTGCAGAACCATCTTTGATCACTAAGAATCGCATATGTTATGCCCTAGACATGGGATTACTCTTGGTATTATTCTGTTATTGTCCATGATCGTGCATGCTTCTTTTACTGTTGTCCATGATCCTGGAAAATATCCCACTTGTTGGAGAACTCTGGTGATATTACATTCATATTCAGGCAAATCAGTTTTCTCAGCTTCACAATATGCACCCTGCCCCAGTTATATATAACATCTTTGATAGATGTCTTCTGCATTGTTCATGTAAGGATGTTTATTTCACAAAGACATCTTCTCTATTGTTATGTCACCTTATGTAACAGTCACATGATGCACATTTTCACTGTGCAGTGTGTACTGTACCATATTGATATGTGATTGGTATTCCTGCTATAACTGTCTTCCATTGACATGCCCTCTTTCCCTGTCCTCTTTCCCTGTGTTCATTCCTGCAATTCATCTCTGTGTTCCTATTCAATGCACACACTTTCCCTGACTGTTTATTTTACATGGCAGTCCATATACCCTTGCAGGTCATTTACACAATTTTTCTACTGAATGCCTTAAATGAGATTTCACAATACTCTGCACTGTATACACTGTCCAGTTTGTGTTTGGACCATATACATAACCATATGTTAAGCTCTGGTAATCATTGTGGCATTCCACTCAATCCCGCTAGCCTACTTTGCTCTGAAGTAACCAGGTTTGCTATCTGTGTTGCTTTACAGTTTCCTGACCAACAATGCTGTTGCCAGCCATGAAACTGTGTTTGTTTATGTTTAAATGTGTGTGGCATAAATATGTAATCAGCACTGCTGCTCACCAGTCATCATTATGCAAACACGTAGACTCCATGTAGGCTTTGGAGAAGCCTGCACACAGTTTATTGAATCTCAGGGATTATGTTAATACTGAACTACACATGGGCTGAATACAATATATCTGTTTATGAATTAACAAGTTTTTCATAGCATGCATTTACTGGGAAGATTAACTATAAACTATGGAACTCTAATATCTAACATTAGTGTATGACTGTAATCCACAGTGGTTTACTAGAAAATAAAAAAGTTTTAAGAGGGATGGACAGGATAAAAAATATGAGACAAAATCAGGGATGCTTTATAAAAATCATGGACATACAAAATTTAAGATTCAGTGACATTAGACATTAGACAAAATCTGAGACAATTAATAGTTACGGACTTTATGCTGTGTGTGATGTGCTTGTATAAGAGAAACAAAAATGTCCTTCACATTTATTTTCACATAAACAGAATACAGAATGCATGCGGGTTTGAAGACCAGATTAACTAATAAGGTGTAAATAAACTTGAAATTGAAAATTAGGCAAAAATAAAAGTAAAGCTGCCACAATCTGGAAAGCCTCTCTTTGTATGCTTTTCTCCCTCTTGTTGATTAAGTAATGGACTCTGATGAACTCTATGTGATGTCAACATGTCGATATGGAAACAGAACTTCCTGGTATCAATGATTCAGAGTACATTATGGCTATGCACGACATTTTATGGTAGGGATTTTCATTATAAAGAAAAAGTAAGAATGCAAACTTATATGAAAGAAAGATAGGCAAGATAATCAGCTACTAAGATAATGAATTTTAAGGACTACTTTGATTTTATCAGTTTGAGCAGATTTCTAAATTTCACTTACCATGAATGTCACATGACTGTTTAATTATATAAATATGTGTGCTGTACTCATTTCTGAAAAAAGTCCTTTACCTAGACAAAAGCAATAAACTTTTGAATAAAACTGAAGGTCGTTTCCACTGAGTCCTGCTTCCGGTCCCAGCATAACTTTACCTGTTTGGTTCTTGGTTCTTACAGTTATGCTTTCCACTACTGCTTTAGATCCTTGCAAAGTTATAAAGCTATGTTCTCATTTTGACTAAAAAGGTGCCAAACGAAAATGAAGTCAGCAGCTGTTGAAATTACTGAAATGAAAACTCAAATATGGCAGGAGTTTGTTGAGTTTATGGAGGATGATTTTTGGATAATCACAAAGAAGTCCTGGCAAATTATCTAATGTCTCAGAAAGTCAGACATAAAGGTTGTACATTACCCACTCTGTTCTCAGCAAAGATGGAGAAATGCTAGTCTCAAATAGAGATATTGTCAGGCTTAGGCTGGAACAATATGAGGACCATCTTAACTCAGTGGACATGTTCTACTTTGAAGAGGATGTTCTAGAAGCAACTGGTGGGTCTAGGCCCTCACCTAGCCATGGCTATCCTTAGGGTCACAGATGTCATTCAGTTAATAGTTCCTAAACTTTATAGGCACAGCAGGGTTTTTTCATGTTCCTGACACTTTAAGGTCACATGGTACACCTGTTCCATATACACAGCAAAAAAGGTCCCCGTGGCACTGGAGGTTCCAATCACTGGCACCTACACCTTGCTACCTGCTTATATTGCTACCACATCAGCTTCTGTGAAGGTTACAGTTATGACATCATCACTATCACCTGACATTGTGTCACATCTCACGTGTGCAAATGATGATGATCATGCCTTGCCCAGCAGGCCTGTGCTAGTAAAGTAATGTCTGATGCATAGCATGGCCAGTCAGTGCACTGTAATGCCTAGCCTAGGTGTAGCAATGTATGCATTAGTTTTAGTCTTAGTTGTCCTGGTTATGACCTATATTTGTGGACCAGAAGCCACCATGTTGCCAGCACCACAACATAATGCACCCACCTCTGCTTTCTGTGAGCTGCAGCTGCAGTCAGTTGCTCAGACAGCTTTGAACTCAAATCCCTCTCTGACGCTGCAAGAGTCTATTGGGCAGTGTTGTGATATTCCCAGGTTGTAGGTGTTTCTGCCCTATCATATTATGCAATGTGGTGTATACCACTAACAAATGATTGCAGTTCTCAGTCAGTCTCTGCAATCCACAAACAGATGTAATCAGTCAGTGGAAGTATACCTTTAGGAGTCCAAACACATGTCCAGTGATGTTTAGTGTGTATGACTGCATGATCTGTGGGTTGGTTGGGAGTCATTAGCTGCAGTTTCAAGGCATATCTCTGTGTCATCTGCAGCACACAGCAGTGAGCACCATTCTAAGTGACATACTGTCTATGTTAATGGGAACAGCATAGCTTGGTCTATGTAGCTTACAGTGCATGTGTAATTACCAAATAGATGGTTCTGTGGGAGGTCACCTCACATGAAACTCTGGTAGAGGTTACACATTTGTAAGATGTTGGAAATGTGGATACTGTCAGGGTGGTATGCAGCCCAATTGTATATAATACCCTGCACACTGCATGTCACCTCAGATTTTATTTATTTATTTATCTATTTGCATTTGTTTACCATGAAAGTCTGCCTGGGTTAGTCATCCATTTTCGGCAGAGGACTGTGAAGAAAAGCTGCATCAATTACATGCACATACTACAATTCAAGACAATATATCAAGCATTAAGGCACACTAGTACAGAACAGAACAATACAAAATAGTTGCAAGAAAATATTTGTGTACAAAGCATGATGATCAAAATAGACTGCACAAAAAGAATTGAGATCAGATACAACTGAATACAAGCATAAAAGAGTGCATAATTATATCAGTATAGGAAGAAAGCAGCATTTCAATAACCATATCCTTACATTAGTAAAATAATTAGGTAATACCATTGAACATATTATAGCATATATTCATACCAGTAATTATATTGTCATACCTGGAATAAGATATGCATTCTTTGCTATTATGGTCACACTGCATGGAGGAGAAGGTGTATGTTAGTACTTAACATGATGGCTTGGCAATAATTTAGTCTCTGAAAGTACTTCTATTTAGACTTAGCTAGCTAAGAGTTGCTTCACTCTTGGCAAGTATTAAGTAAGCTAACTAAAATATATACAATATATACACGTATAAAATTCCTCACATTGTTCATACATCTGCAGCACATAAGCTAGCGGTTAGTTATTTGGTACTGTAATAAAAATGACAGACAGGAGGGCTGTGGGTAAATTGATATGGATACTCTGGGTCTGACATGGAGTGAAAGCCCTTCTGGTTGTTATACCAGATGCCATATGCAGCTGGTGATGCCTTGATAGCAACTTGGGTACAATCAGTGGCCCTGAGGATGTCAGGGAAATGGTCCATGTTGTAGAATGTGCACATAGTGGTGCTTTTCTTTGCTTCTGTCAAAGGAAACTGCATTTTCTCTGCTACATGTTTCAGCATAATATCAAGAGACTACTATAGGTTCCACAAGGCTGATACCTGCACATCTCCTAAAGACCTGGTGAGATGGTGAAAGGTCCCTATAGCAAGGATGGTTGATGCTGCACAAACGTTTGCATTGAGTGGACTAGACAGTCCTTGCACCCCACCTTATCCCAGATACGAGTGGCAGATATCTGCTAATTACTGTATGGCATCTCTGTTCACAAAGTAGTGATCTACAGTATCATTTTCATGGAGAAGATGGCACATTAGCTGTTGATGGACCCATCTGTGATATAGAAGGCAATAGCACACAGTGTCATCAGCAGTAGCTCTGGTGGTGATCATTAACAATGGCTGCCCTGTTAAGGCTGTTACACCTAGCATAATATTGAGAAAAGCGTCTTACACTGAGAAATCATGGCATTCAGAATAACTGAGTACCACCCCTTTTCATAGTAAATGTATACATCTCTAAACCATTTACTACATGCTGCGTCTCATTAGTATGATAGGTCTCATTTGCATGACATTATCTAGTCATGTCCATAGTTGTGTCTCTGACTCACTACCCCCATGTCAGACCTCATTGTGCTATTTGATGTGCTGCTATATTTTGAATACCCACAGTTGTACCAAAAATAAAGCGTGTCAGTTAAAGTGCCTTAAAGCTGTTGTCTAATAGGATGTGCACTTCACTTAGTGATAGCTTTGAACCTCTAGATTCAAGAATTATGAGAAAAAACAATAACAGTCCGAGACCTAGAATCAAAAAACATTTTAAATACTGACATTAACTTTAAAAACTTGTACAATGTGGGAATCAGTATTAACATGCATTTTTCTAATGGATAAGAAGTCTATAAGTATAATGCCGGGTATGATTTATTGACTGTAACTGACACTTCTTGTCACAAAATCTTTTATTTTATGAAAGACACAGCAAATCCTTAAGAAAAAAAAAAATCAGATTTACTTGATAACTTTATAAGTAAGAACGTTTATAACAAGCGTCTATGACAAGGTTCTTGTGTATGAAGTTTACTATAACAAAATTATTTTCTTTCACTTTTATAATTTAATTATTAATCAGTGTGTTCCATGCATTACATAGAAAATTATTATTAAGTCATCAGGCTTTGTCAATTTATTTGTTTAAGAAACTGATTAGAAGAAATGTACCTCAAAAGTGAAGATGAAAGGTGAATTTCTTATAATCCATTTTGTTTAATACAAAGAATTTCCTGTTATGTTCGAGCTTCATGTGCTCCAATGATTTTGGTACAAGTCTGTCTCTGTCTAGCTTGTTAAATGCATGCTCTAATTAACTTTGATGTCAGTCTTTGCCCATAGTCATTCAGAGTGAAGGGTTGCCGCTGTCTATGCTGTACCAGTTTTTAGTTGGCAATTCACAGAGAGTTTTTCTGTGGCACATGCTCAGATTTTGTCTGACCAGTCTTATTTTTTTTCCCTTCATCCTATCCCAACATAATTGAATACTGAACTGAACCCATACTGTGACATACAATGTACTTACTGACATGTTAACCAAAAAAATCTGTATGGTACCTTTTGTGAGAGCATGGACAGCAGCAGACATAAGAGATTATTTTTTTAAACTGCACAGGTGACTCCTGTACCTTAGCTAATGCAAAGTTATTATATCAATAACCCACGCCTGGGTGTGGGTAATGCTGGATTTACCCACGGTTGGCGTGGTTTGGTCGGGAGGGGGAAGCCCGAGGGACCAAACAAAGCCAACCGTGGGTAAATACAGCATTACCCACACCCAGAAGTGGGTTATTGTTATATAATGACATTATTTAAGAAAAGAAATAATTACTTTTCTTAAATAATGGCATTGTATAATGCCTCTTTACTGCCCTTCCGCAGCTGTCTGGTATTCTGCGGCAGTTCTGATGTACTGCGCATGCCTACACAGTACATCAGAGCTGTGGGCAAAAGCAACGGAGAACGCAAGATCTCCGTTGCTTTTTTTTACTGTTTCGCTATGTTAAATGGGTTTAACATAGCGAGACAGCTTTAAAATAAGCAACAGAGATCTCCATTGCTTATTGTAAAGCTGTCTCGCTATGTTAAACCCATTTAACATAGCGAACAGTAACGAGATCTTGCGATCTCCGTTGCTTTTTTAAAAAACTGTCTCGCTATGTTAAATGGGTTTAACATAGCGAGACAGCTTTAAAATAAGCAACGGATATCTCAGTTGCTTATTTTAAAGCTGTCTCGCTATGTTAAACCCATTTAATATAGCGAGACAGCTTTAAAGCAACGGAGATCGCAAGATCTCCGTTGCTTTTTACACACTGTGTCGCTATGTTAAAGGAGTTTAACATAGCGATACAGCTTTAAAAAAAGCAACGGAGATCTCCGTTGCTTTTTTTAAACCTGTGTCACTATGTTAAACTCTTTTAACATAGCGAGACAGTGTTTTATACTAACGGAAAAAGTCCGGACGACCGGACCTTTTTCCGTTAGTATATTGAGGGATTTACAACGGGCACGCTGGTTGGGCTGGCCAATCAGCGTGCACGTTTTAGGGGAGGAATTGTATAATATATATGAACCTCTCTGTACAATTGTGATAGAGAGGTTCATATGTCACTACTGTCCAAGAACAGAGATATTTCTAAATAATTTTGGAGCATAATGGAGGCACTTCATTTATTATAAGGATATAATGGATGTATCATGGACTAATTTTGCACAGGATACTATTAAAGATAGTTGCTATGGTAAGAAATCACTTAGTCACAAGGCTGAGATTCATCTATTTTCATTTTCTAAGCTATTAGGTTCTAAAAGTGAGTGCTACTTGAAGCTTATCAAACTATAAAAATGCATTTGATGGGGTAGGTAGAAGGCTTTTTTTCAGTAGAACAGTCCAGTACTTTCCATTCTATGCACTCAGGAAGGCACAATCATTCTTCTCAAACAGAACTCATAATCATTTAATAATGCTTATATAATTTAAAGTATGCCATGATTTATAACTGACATACTGATTTTGTTAAAGTTGTCCTTTACTTTGTTAACAATTGTTCCTACTGCCACATACATTGTAGTATACTCTATAACATGGCCAAATATATTCAACAAAAATGATACCAGCTTTTTGGTACTCTAAAAGCTGATTGTAAAATACATCTTAAAGAAGCATAATGGTAAAGAAAAAAGGTGTTATATAAACATGAATTTTCACTGGAATTTCTAGGTACTGACCAAGCATATGACATGCATTCCTTTCATGATTAAACCCACTATGAAAGCTATATGGCACTATATACCATAACTTCATTTTTAAATAAACAGGAATGTTACTTTGCCTAAATAACTACTGAAAAATGTAATGAGAAATTATGAGGTGAAATGAATGATTCCTTCTTCAAATTTATGTAACAATTCCAGAAGAGGTGGCCAATACATTTGACTTACTTGAAATAAAATAAAACTAGTGAATAACTACTGAAGTAGCTGTATTACTGTATACAGATTTTTAGAAAAGTCTAGTATTAATTATGAGGTAGTATGTCATGGTTTAATACTATTAAGTAAACAAATTTCAACACAATTCAACTCAAAATGCACACATCTGTTTATTTCAGTTTGTTTACTTTATGAGTCAGCTAATGCTTTTCAGCCATGGCCCAATTACAGAGAAGAACAGGTGACAGTATAAGGTGAGTGCATACATAAGTCACTTTGTGAAGAATATAAACAATGAGATAGTTAGATATGACAGATTAAGTTGATATAAACCGTGGCAGAGTAGAAATATAAGATATGTATACTATATACAAGAAAAATAAAATATGTAGCCACTGAAATGTCAGGACCCACTACAGTAAGTCGAGAAACACAGAAACTGAATGGCTGAGAAAATGGACTTACATATGCTAATTCCAAGATGGCCATATTCTAGAATATTCCCTTTTCTCCAAGGTATGGTGATCTCACACCTAGTACATGTAAGTTCAGGGGATGTGGGGGTGCAGGAGGACTTGGTCTCCTGCAAAAAAAGGAAGTGTAAAGGCGAAGAGTGGTCGGTGTTCAAGATTTGCTCTTCTCCTGTAGTTTTGGTCTTATTTATTTATTTCCAGTCTGATTACCGGGGAAGTCCACTGGGTCCAGAGGACCTGTTTTCAGTGGAGGCCCGGGGAGAAAAGCTCTAAAATACATATCACATTACAGATATAGAAGTGTAAAAGATACATTGTATAGAACAGTTTACAACATAAGTACTTTCAGTATCACACATAGTCAAACAAAAATCATTATGGTTGATCTTGAGGGTTATACAGGTTCATTTATGAAAACACTCTTGTAAAGTGTGTGTGGAAACACTTTGCATACACACCATTAAAATAAAAGTAGAAACACACTTTGCATGCACTCATTTAAACTATGATGCTATTTACAATATTTACACAATACTGTCATGGGATAAGTAGCTGTAGTAGTTTTGGAGAGCTTAGATACACTCATAGTAAAGTAGCTATGGGAGATTTGGAGAGCTTAGGAACTTAGGAGGAAAAGAAAAAACACCTAGGGTCATGTTTTTAGATAGATTTAGGTAGGGTGAAGGCAGGTACATTTCCATTTAGTGGACAGGTGTTTGAAAAGCTGGGTTTTAAAGTTTTCTGAGTTTGGTATTGTTCTTAGAGAGGAAGGTAGAGAGTTCCATTTCTTACCTAGTAAGAAGGAGAGGAGAAGTTGGCCAGCAGGACATTTAGGCTTGTTGATAGCAATAAGGCTTTCATGTTCGGATCTGAGAGTTCTGTTAGGGGTGTAAGGGGGAAGGATATTTGCTAGAGCTGGACAATTTGTAGGGTGAAATACAAGTCTGTGTGCAGTGGTGAGTTGGAGGTAGTTTAGGTAGCATGGGAGTTCTTGCCAATTCAGAGATTGTAGGGTGACGCAATAGTGGGTGGAATTTCTTTGAATTGGTGGCAAATTTAAAGATTTTATTGTAACAGTTTTCTAGTTTGGAGGTGATGGAGGAGGACAGGTTAATTAGAAGAGGGGTTCCTTGCTAGAGCTGGACAATTTGTAGGGTGAAATACAAGTCTGTGTGCAGTGGTGAGTTGGAGGTAGTTTAGGTAGCATGGGAGTTCTTGCCAATTCAGAGATTGTAGGGTGGCCTTAATAGTGGGTGGAATTTCTTTGAATTGGTGGCAAATTTAAAGATTTTATTGTAACAGTTTTCTAGTTTGGAGGTGATGGAGGAGGACAGGTTAATTAGAAGAGGGGTTCCGTATAATAAGGAAGGAAGAAGATAAGTAGTGGCCAGAGTATGCCTAGCAGAGTTGGAGAGAAAGCGGTTATTCCTGTGTAGCATACCGAGTTTTTGGTGGGTTTTCTTAATAATTTGTTGAATATGGAGATCAAACTTGAGGAATTCATCAATAGTAATGCCGAGTAGTTTTGCAGAGGGAACCATTTCTATAGCGGAGTTGGTATGATTAAGGACTTTGAAAGCATTTTTGTCATAGGAGTAAGTCTTTGTAGGGGGGAATAGAGGAATTTTAGATTTATTAGCGTTGAGAGACAGGTGGTTTTGGCGCAACCAGTTTTCGGTGGTTGAGAAAGCAGTTTGTTTTTAGTGAGAAATTCAGAAATGTTTGAGGCAAAACAGACTAAAGTTGAATCGTCTGCGTATTAAATGATTTTGGCATCAGGAATAGCAGTATGAAAGTTATTGATGAAGATGTTAAAAAGCATAGGCCCAAGGATAGATCCCTGTGGTACACCAGTTGGGATAGGTAAGAAGGAAGAGGTGGAGTTCTTCCATTTTACTGCCTGTGATCTGTCTAACAGGTAACTACAGAACAGGGATAAAGTGTTTGCTGGGAGATGGAGGTTTGATAGATGATGGAAAAGGTGTTTGTGAGAAATAGTATCGAAAGCTTTAGACAGATCAAGCAAAACAGTAGAAATTGTGTCCTGAATCTCAGGCTTGATTGATAGTGTCTAGGAAAGACAGTAGAGCAGTAATAGTGTTATGGCCTGGGTGGAAACCATGTTGGGTAGGTGTAAGAAGATAGTTTTGGGTTAGAAAAGACATGAGTTGGAGGTGAATGCACTTTGCTAGGATTTTAGAGATTGGTGAGAGCAGAGCAATAGGGCAGAAGTTTGAGATGTTGGTGTTTTTGCCTCCTTTGTGAAGAGGAAGAATGTAAGCTGAGCGCCAGAGTTTGGGGACGTATGATTCCTTTATATATCTGTTAATACTGATGCTGACTGGGAAAACTATACCATCAGCAGTGCATTTTAGGAAGGAAGAGGGAATATTGTTAGGAACGTTGTAGCAAGGTTTAAGTTTAGACTGAAGTCTTTTTATAAAGTTAGTGGAGACAGGTTTGAGCTCGAACATAAGGGGATGGTTATTAGATGAATTAGATGGAGAAGAGAGAGAGAGAGACTGGTGGGTTATTGCTGGGGAAAGTCTTGGTCAGGTCAGATATAGTTTCTATATAGTTTCTTTTTTTCGTAATTTTGAGTACAAACATTTCAATAGGGAGCCAATAATATATATATATATATATATATATATATATATATATATATATATATATATATATGTATTAGCAACTTGAATCAATATGTAGATTTCAGTTCTGGTACTCCATTCCTTAGCCAGTATTATGAAAGCACAAGCATTTGGTTCCTGAAAAGGGGGAGGGGTATTTTAATGATTTGTTTAAAAGTTTATAGAGTGTTGTTACTCTTTACCTCATTTTGTATGCAATTAAAAAAAGCAGGCCCTATTCTTGAAAAGGCTTTTTTAAATCTAGGCTAGGACAGCATAAAAATGTCATTTTGGCTTTTTCTAGGTATCTAATTTTGTCTTTTAGGTTCATAGGTTCATAGGTAGGTACTAGGCTGTTGGCCCTAGGGTTTGACATAGCTTTGTATGTTAGGCAGAGATTGCCTCTGAGTAGGCAATATGCGATAGAGTAAAGCTGGAGTTTTTTGAGGCAGTCTGCGTAGGGCATCTGTTTGAGGCCAGTAATCCTCTTTGTGAGGTATTTCTGTGGCCTTTCCAGTTGTTGTAGATGTCTTGTGAGGTACATACCAAAAGGGGTGTTGTACTCTCTAATGGGTCTAATGAGTGATGAGTAGAGGGGAACAATGGCCTCTTTTTTTTCTGGATGAGAAACCTTTTGTGATGAGGTGAGCCACGTAGAAGGATTTCCTGACCACTGTGGTGATGTGATTATCAAAGGAGAGACTACTGTCCGCCTGTGTCTCAAGGTCTCTTATCACATTGTCAGCATTAAGTAGACTACTAGCTATGTGGTAGTTCACAGCTACAGAGTTTTTACCAAAGGGGATGACAATACACTTTTTGGCATTGAGCTTCAGGCCACATGGCTTTGACACCAGGCATCTGTCTCAGTGAGGCCCTTTTGTAATATGTCCACATTGTTAGGAGTTTCGATTATGGCTCCTAGTTTGCAGTCATCTGCAAACTTTGTTAGCCAAAGACCTTCTGTGTTAGCCTGTACTTCAGAGATGTAGATAGACTGAACCCTGTGGTACTCCACTTGTCACTGGTCTGAAGTCGGATTTGGAGTCTGCTACTTTCACAGTGTGGGTTCTGTCCATGAGCCAGTTGGCAACCCATCTTGTGACATAGAGATTTATACCTAGGTTAGTGAGCTTGTCTATAATTCCAGAGTGGGGGATGGTGTCGAAAGCCTTGGTGAGATCTAGATAAGATGTGTGAACCACCTTACCCTCATCTATTGCTTTGGTGACTGCTTCAAAGAAGTCAATCAGGTTTAGGAGACATGATTTGCCTTTTACAAATCCGAACTGGGTAGGGTCCAGAGTTTGGAGATTACCAGTGTCTTTGTTTATGAGTTCCATGATGATATGTTCCATGGCCTTGCAGACCAGACTCGTCAGGCTAATGGGGCGGTAGTTCATGGGGTCCGTCATGGCTCCCTCTTTGTGGATTGGGATAACCATCATGGTGCGCCATTCAGAGGGCACAAAGCCTGAGGTGAGGCTATGACTGAATATGGTACTTAGGTAGGGTGCCAGTTCATTCTGTAGTTCGTGTAGAACGCAGCCTGGGATATTGTAAGGTCCCATGGATGCTGTGTTAAGAGGGAGCTTTTTCGGGTCTATATTAAAGTATCAAAGTTTTTAAACTTCGAATGCAAAATATAGAGCCATCTTTGTCAAAAACTCAAAATAGCAAAGCCATGGAACTTCAAAATCTTACCTAGGGTAATATTTCGGTTGTCTGTTCCATGGCTTCACTATTTACTCTACTGTGGTGGGAAGGTTACAGACCGGGGTAAGGTAAGTATGCAATCGGAGGTTATAGACTGGGTTAAGGTAAGTGTGGAAATGGATCGGGGAAAGGTGAGTGTGCGATAGCTAGGGACATTAGGGTTAGGGAGCTGGTAAGGTGAGTGTGCGATAGTTAGGGACATTAGGGTTAGGGAGCGGGTAAGGTGAGTGTGCGGTAGTTAGGGACATTAGGGTTAGGGAGTGGGTAAGGTGAGTGTGCGGTAGTTAGGGACTTTAGGGTTAGGGAGCAGGTAAGGTGAGTGTGTGGTAGTTAGGGACTTTAGGGTTAGGGAGCAGGTAAGGTGAGTGTGTGGTAGTTAGGGACTTTAGGGTTAGGGTTGGCTTAAGGTGAGTGGATAGGTAGTAGTGTAGGGTTAGAATTATGGTTTTGTTAAGTGTATGTGTGTGGTTTATTTATTTTGGTGTGCTTGTGTTGTGTGTTGGTGTTTCGGAACAGCAAATTTTTTTCCCTGGGAAAAAAAATTCACTGTCCTGTATGCTCAATATTTTGTGGTTTAGATATTTTAGGTACGATGAAATTGCGTTTGCTATTTAAATCATACGATAGGGTAATATAAACATGTTTTTTCAGGGGTAGGCAGTAAGCCTATTATAAGAATTTTGAATACAAATATCCCTAGTAGCAGAGCAGCCCTGCTTGGTCTTGGGAGCCAGTGGATTGCATGTAGTACTTCGTAATAATATACCCTCAGTTCAGCTAGCAGTGCAAATTTACACATTTTTACTTCAATGGACTGTAGTTTTTGACAGTTGTAAGCTGAATAGATGCTGAACAGAGATAAGGCATATTTCAGTTTCAGAATTAATGCATTTTTGCCTATAGCTTTACATGACACAGGTGATAAGAGATGGAATAAATGATAATATCATTTTAACTTAGAAAGAACTGTGGTAGAGATTGTGTCTTTATGATTACAGAAGTTAAAGATCGGTCCAGTGCTATCAGAAGGTATTTTTCATCTTTATTTTGTGAATAAAAGCATGACATTAGTCTTGGCAGAGTTAACTAGCAGCAGTCTGTTAGTCTGAAGCCATGTACAGAGGTCTGAAAATTTTGTTTGTATATTAGTTTGGAGAAACTGATGCATTTTGCTGGCAGTAAGTAGAAGTATATCATCAGCATACACAGTGACATTATACTCTGGTGGATCTAAAGAGGTGTCATTAACAAAGAGTGAGAAAAGAAGGGGGCCTAGGACAGAGTCTCGGGAAACACTTGCACTAAGTGTTGTAACATCTGTAAAGATATTACTGGAGAACATTTGAAATGTTATACCTTTAGGGTAATTAGAGAAACAGGTTATTACATTGTCATCAATCTTTAATTTTCTCTTTTTGTGCAGAAGAAGGCTATGGATGACAGTCTTGAATGTTCTGTTTAGGTGAATAAATATGCCTGCTGAAATAAAGCCTTAATTTATGCTATTGTAAACATTGCCATTGGCTGACAATATGATTGTCATGGTACTGAAGGTACTTGCATTTCAGCAGTGTGCATACACATGTACAGACACTGTGCTGCAGCAGGACTATGGATTAATCTTCCATACCTTGTCTTTTGAGCATCAAACATCTGTTCTCACTGGTCTCCTGTTATGTCTTCATACAGTGGATATAAAAAGTTTACACACCCCTGTTAAAATGCCAGGTTTTTGTGATATAAAAAATTAGGCCACAATAAATAATTTCAAAACTTTTCCCACCTTTAATGTGACCTATAATCTATGCAATTCAATTGAATAACAAACAAATCTGTTAGGGGAAAAATATAAAAAAGAAAAAAAAAACATACAATAAGCTAGTTGCATAAGCTTGTGCACCCTTAAACTAATACTTTGTTGAAGCATCTTTTGATTTAATTACAGCATTCGGTCTTCTTGGGCAGGATGGCACATCTTGACTTGACAATATTTTCCTTGCAAAAGCACTCCAAATTTGTCAGATTGCAAGGGCATCTCTTGTGCACAGCTCTCTTCAGGTCACCCCACAGATTTTCTATTTTATTTAGATCTGGACTCTGGCTGGGCTATTCCAAAACTTAAATTTTCTTTTGGTGAAGCCATTCTTTTGTTGATTTGGATGTATGCTTGGGGTCATTGTCGTGTTGAAAGGTGAAATTCCTCTTCATCTTCAGCTTTCTAGCAGATGCCTGAAGGTTTTGGGCCAAAAGTGACTGGTATTTGGAACTGTTCATAATTCCCTCCACCTTGACTAAAGCCCCAGTTCCAGCTGAAGAAAAGCAACCCCAAAGCATGATACTGCCACCACCATGTTTCACCATGAGGATGGTGTTCTTTTGGTGATGCAAAGTGTTGTTTTTGCAAAAAAGATACCTTTTGGAATTGTGGCCAAAAAGTTCAGCCTTGGTCTCATCAGACCATAATACATTTTCCCACATGATTTTGGGAGACCTGATGTATTGTTTTGCAAATTTTAGCTGGGCCTGGATGTTTTTCTGTGTAAGAAAAGGCTTGTTGTCACATGTAGTACACAACTAGTACTTGCCAGAAATTCCTGCAGCTACTTTAGTGTTGCTGTAGGTCTCTTGGCAGCCTCCCTAATCATTTTTCATCTTGTCTTTTCATCAATTTTGGAGGGACGTCCAGTTCTTTGCAACGTAACTGTTGTCCCATATTTTCTCCACTTTTTGATGACTGTCTTCACTGTGTTCCATGGTATATCCAATGCTCTGGAAATCTTTTTGTACCCTTCTCCTGACTGATACCTTTCAACAATGACATCCCTTTGATGATTTGTAAGCTCTCTGCGAACCATGGCTTTTGCTGTAGCAGGCAACTGAGTAAATGTCAGGAAAATCCTACTAGGACAGCTGGACTTTATTTAGGGTTAATCAGAGTCTCTTTAATTGCTGACAGGTGTGTACCCAAGAAGACTGAATGCTGTAATTAAATCAAAAGGTGCTTCAACAAAGTATTAGTTTAAGGTTGTGTGCACTCATGCAACCAGTTTATTGTACATTTTTTATTTTTTATATTTTTTCCCTTAACAGATTTGTTTTTCAATTGAATTGTACAGGTTATAGGTCACATTAAAGATGGGAAAATTTTTGAAATGATTTATTGTGGTCTAATTTTTTATATCACAAAAGTCTGACATTTTAACAGGGGTGTGTAAACTTTTTATATCCACTGTAGGTAGGTTTTGTGTGATACTCTAGCAAATATTCTCAGCACTCACTTCTCGAGTGACTTCAGGACTTTTCTTACCTTGAAAAGATTTTTGAGTGACTACAGGACTTTTCTTACCTTGAAAAGATAGCATGTTATTTCTGGTACACAGATCTTGCTCTGCACTGTACTCTTGACATTGTCAATTTGGTATTGTAAATAAGCACTTTTGTTCCTCAGGTAGACTTATAGGTCCTGATCTTCAACTAAATAAGATCTTGGTTCAGTGATCAAATGCCATAGCTTATGAATAACATCATAATGAAGTTATAAAATGGCAAGGGATATACTTTAAACGTCTTTATTAAAAATAACTTAAGGTGTCTCAGTCAAGACATTCTAAGGAGACAAAAAGTAACCTAAGACTCAGTTGCCTTGTGTGTCTTATGCTCCTATGATCCTATAAACAAAAATATACAGTATGCAAAGACAGAAAGCCAACTGAACCATATGGCAGTTATATAATCAGTCTTTTCCAACTATGCTCAGTGCTAATATTATAGGCATTCGGTATATTAAATTTAAGTATAAACAGAACATTTCTATACAATAAAAAGGCTCCTGCATTTCATTCCTGTCTTATATTAATATATGTTTGAATAAGAACAGGTAGTTTCAGCAGAAAGATATCACTATTATGGTGCTTAGAAAAATGACACAATATGGGAATCTCTGTCTTATTATTTGTAATGTCACTTATGTGCTCTCAGAGACTTCTTTTATATTTTCTAGCCATCTCCTCTACATAAATAAGGCTAAAGTAGTAAGGGGGATAGCAACCTTAAAAACACTTTTTAACTTGTTGCTGATAGAGAATATAGGCATTTCTGGACAACAGGAGGCAGTTTATTGAAAGATGAATAAGGGGTATTTGAGGTACAAATGCAGTTTCCTTGAATGGAACATGCAGGAATGAACAGTAAACGAGGTGAGACCATGTACAGATGAACAGTATGTTGATTTATTTTCATCACTGGCACTAAGTATCTATCAGCCAAAACCTTTCTTTGAACACTAAACAGTTATTAAACTAGAAGAAAAACATAGTTCACAAGACAAGTGAACACTAAAGTTTTGTCACCATTAAAAAGCATGCATCCAAGAGGACTGGAATTTTTGAAATCCGTACCTCATTTAGTACAGAAGATAAATTGGACTTGTTTTCCACAAGAGGTAATTTATTTTTTACTGTGTTGTAATACCAATTCAGTGTGATGTCTTAAAACAAAATATCTTAGTGCCTCAGACAAAAGAGATTTATGGCCAATTAAAAACATTGATTGACAATCACAAACTGAAAAAATAATAACATCAATTAAATTCCAAATGGAAGTGCATTGAGATAGACCTTGTGAAATGTAAGTGTAATAAATTGGAGGAAGACTTGGGTGATATGCAAGATCACAGCTGTTCCTTTCAAACTGCAGCATGTTACATTATAGGAGGGATGGGTGAGACAAATTCTGTCAGCATCATTACTAGAGTTTGTCAAGTATGCAAGAGGTGAGAGGAAAAAACACCAGAAAAATCACTTAGGCTAGTTTATTTATCTCTTCATTCATTTTATGCATTTAGTCATTTCTTAGCATTTGTTTACTGTGAAAGATCAACTGGGACATGACAGTCCCTTTTTCAGCAGAGGCCTGGGAAGAAAAGCACCACAGTTAAAAAATGTTACAAGATGTCATGCAATATAATACAAGACAAAACTTCAAATGTTAACTATCACATTCAAAAGCTGGAAGACAGAGATCTTGGAAATTATCATATTCACACAAACCAAGGCAATGCACCATAGGAAAACGGAATGCCAACTCCAGAAGGGAATCAAAGTGGCAGACACTCGGTAGTGAATCCAAACAGTTAATTAAAGATTCAAAAATACAATTATAGTTTTTTGTCCATTAAAACAAAACAGGACTTCATCAGAATAATCACTATTATAGACTACTATACTTTATATAGCCTGAAACTGATAAAATAGAAATGATTAAATAATTAAACAATAAAATTCCACAATCAATTAATTTAACTATTTGGAATTGGATAATTATTTGAATCCATTCAGTTAATCACCTTAAAATCAAATAGATACTATGTTATGGACATTTTGTTGTATGTATTCAAATATTGTGTTTATAGTAAACTTAAGGATTAAAAAATAATATTAAAAGATATATTATACTTATTTTAAAATTGTATATAGATTGAACAATAACATTTTATATTGAATAGCAGTACATTATTAAAATATTAAATGCATCTTATTATAACTTCAATGGTTTTTACTTTAATACAAGTTATTAAGGAAATAAAGTCATTTATACCTGGAGGATAGTTGGCATCAAGCTTCAACTGCCGTAATAATTATTTTAACTAAAAAATTTTCTTTCCAAGCTCCACCTCTGGGGTTGTAAGGGATTTTTTCTAAGATAATAAAGGAAACATGCCTGAAGTCAAAACATTCTGTTGAATGCCTATGCAGGGCATTATTTATATTGCACCTAGAAATATTGTAATAATGTTCATAGATAAGTTTTTTAAATGTTTTTCCATTTTTCCTACATAAAATGCTGAACATGTAGACCATAATACTAAATAAATGAATCACTTAATGTTTCCTACCTGTGAATAAACAACTGATTTTAAACTATTATTTAACATAATGGGGTTTGTTTCTAAAATATACTTGCATTGACTACAAGTACCACACTTTTAGTACTTCTGTGTGGCTTATCACCCAAAATGATGTTCTTATTGATCTCCACTATAGTCTTAATGTTGTTTACTCTCTTAAAAATAAAAGTAGGTTTATATCCCACAATATTTTTTTATCTTATTGTCACTAGTCAAAATACACCAGAGTTCTCAACACTTACTTGCTGAAATATATTAAAATGTACATCTCATGCATTGGAGATTCTGGTGACTTGTTAAACAAACTTCAGAGTATTAAAGTCATAAACATATGTTTTGATTTTCATTGGATATCAATAGTTTATATACAAGTATCCAATCATGTACATGGTTTGGAGACCCAAACATATTATCTGGGAAGTAACTACATGGTCATCTAATTGAATTATTTGTTTTATTTCTTGATCATCAGCATTGCTGTCAAATGCAAGGACTGTATTAGATGACCCTTGACTCTATCTTATATGAATTTATTTTTAATTTTTAAGCATTATTATTTTTTTTTTCAAAATTATTTTCTCAAGTTACTTGTGGTTCACTATTTTTGTTTTCTTTCTTTTTTGTGTATTTTTTGAAAATGTTTTGATCTTGTGTTTACTTACTCCTGGAATGTAACAAAAATGAATGTTCATGATCTAACGTTGTTTGGAGTACCTGGGTGATTTCAAAGCTAGATAGAAAACTCTGTACTAATAGTGTTTGGCTAAGTGCTACAGGTTACATCACCCTCTATTTAATGCTTCCTTTCATTATGGGGAAAGTTTATGGGCAAAGAGAGTTAGCATTATGACAGCTACCTTTATTCTTGAAGCTGGAACATTTATGCAACAGTTTTGATTTAATGACATTTGAGAAACTTATTGAAAAGCCAATACTATGAACAGAAATTGCCTGTTTGGAAATAATATGTGAAATTGTTAAGATGTAAAGGATTATAACATGAGGAATCATGGAGATAGATGTAAACCCTCCGTATTTTATGTCATGAATGTAATTTAGTACATGGAGTGTGGTACTTGCTCTCTGATATTCAGAAAAAGACAAATCAATTAAGTACTAGAATGGCACAAGACCCGATCTTAACAAATGTGAAGCACCTCCTGCTTAAGTTGTTAAGGTTAGGTGTTAGGCTAGATGATAAAATCTGCCAGTATTGACTAGAGAATGACAGCGGCAGAATAAAAGATTTGTTTCTGTCTGCTGTCCATTAGTAAAGTGTCCCCCACTTCATGTTATAAACTTAGAAAGTTAATAATAAAACAACAGGATGCATGTTCGCCTGCATTTTCTGAAGGATACAACGTCTGTAATTCAAATGTCTTTCATTATTTTTATATATTCAGTCTTCAATAAGTTGTCAAAAAACACAGACTTTATGAGGAACAGGCCAAATGCATGAGGGAAACATCTGGACATTCAGTGAGAATCTGGACAGTGAGAGGCATGGAAGGTGACAGGTGAGTGCAAACATAAGGGATAGAGTTACACTACCTTTCTGACAGCACTTGCTAGGTGCTTTATGGCTTTGAAAGTTGGCAAAACACTTAGCGTTTTTTTCTTCTTTCTTTTTTCTTGTAACTAGTAGCAGATAAATCTCCTTGCACTACAAAGAATTACGATCGCGTCTCCAATCTTAACCTTCTGTTATGTGTTCAAAACACAGATGCCAAGATTCACCTCTCAAGCTTTGCTCTCATGGTGAACCTCTTGGCATCCATTCGTCAGTCACATAATACGCTAGTTAGGATCACTGACCCACTCATAAATCTCTGTGGTATATCTTATGAAATTGTACTAAAGATTAAAATACACTATTTGTTCTATACTGTGAAGTTAATATTTAGCATATATTGTCATCTAATCTGACCATTTCTTACAGTATGGACACAGACATAGTTATGTACTTGGTACATAGCCATTACATGAGCAATTGTACTGTAAAACAGATTGTTAATAATCATCACTGTGTTTTTTGGGGCAGTTGCTTTATTTCTCTTATGCTGTTGGACAGTTTTTCTTATTAACTGCAAACACTTCACAATGAATAATATTGTTATGATTTTGCTGGGGTTAAATATCCCCTTTCATGGCCCTGCAGCCTTGTCTCTATTGGTGGAACAGCCAAGAAGCTTAAAAAAAGGGATGCAGAAAAAAGTAGAGACATTAGGAATAAGAACACAGGTAGACCCATTTCATATCATTTTTCTAAGCATCACAATAATGATATTTCTTTACTGAAAGCAACGGTTCTGTTCAGGCATTTGCTAATATTCCATATAGCCAAGGAGTAAAGGATTTTTTAATTGTATAAAGTAGCTATGCTTACTAAAATAAACACTCTGAAATCTTATTGCCTTAGGATTTACTGCAGCTGGGAAGAAATTGAGGGTAATGCTGCTCAATGCCAGAAGTCTAAATCTCAAAATGCACGCACTCGAGGCCCTTCTCAGTATGGAGAACATCGATGTCTGTGCTGTAACTGAAACCTGGTTCAAGGCTCCTGAGAGCACCCCGGCACTATTAGGTTTTACCTCATATCATGCGTTCCGGCCCCAAAACCCGGACCACTCCACAAAAGGTGGGGGTGTATCCATATTCATAAAGGATACTCACACCTCCAGGTTGGTGGCAACGCATGAAGCTTCGGAAACCATCCAGGTGCAACTAACCATAGGCAAAACTGCTCTACAAATTGTAGCATGCTACAGGCCACCCTCTCAAACTCAGGAACCCCACACAGCCTTCCTGAAGACACTGGAGGGTATAAATGTATCTCCAAACACCATCATATTGGGAGACTTCAACTACCCAAATATAGACTGGGAACATTACTCAAGCCCTAACTTTCTAGCCCAACGGTTCCTGGAGTTCATAAATTCAAATGCCATGGAACAGCTAGTTACTGTTCCCATGAGAGGAGAAAATATACTAGATCTCATTGTCACAAACATGGGGACAAAATGCTCCACACCGGAAGTATATCCCTCATTGGTGAGATCTGATCATAAACTAATCTCACTGGAAATCCACATCCCGCGGCCAGCCCAAACAAAAAAGACCATAGTGAAGAACTTCTCTAAAGCAAACTTCACACTACTCAAGACTGGTGTGGTATCCTTCAAGGCCCCTGAGTCAGAGGAAACCACAACCCAAGCTGCGGAAGCCCTTACAAATGCCTTCTATGAACACCTCCAGGACTGCATGGATCAGGCAATCCCAAATAAAACCAAGACTCTTTCCACAAAGGGCAAACGTCCAGTCTGGTGGACCCCAGCCATTAACAAACTTTACAATAAGAGGAGAAAGCTATTACATGATAGAACAAAATCCATAAAAGGGAAGTCACCCCTGATCATTATTAGTAAAAAATACGAGCACTCATAAAATCAACTAAGGCCAATTTTGAGAGAAAATTGCCATGGATTCAAAGGACAATCATAAGGCCTTTTTCAGCTATGTTAGGAACCTGGGTGGAAACTCACAGATATGCTCAGAATTAGTCCAAAATGATACAAAAATCACTGAACCCACAGACATTGCCAACATACTGGCAGACAGGTTCAGTGCAAACTTCACCCCCTCTCCCCTAAAGGAGAGATAACTATCCCAGCTGAGTGTAGCCTCCCGGACATCTCAAATGCGCAGGTGAAAGCTGCTCTCTCTAAAGCTAAAAACACAGCATCAATGGGACCGGATGGTGTCCCCGGCTGTGTGCTACACGAGCTAAATGAGGAATTAAACCCGCACATAAGGCAGCTGTTTAATCTCAGCCTTACCACAGGATACGTGCCCAAGGAGTGGCGTGCGGCAACTGTGGTCCCACTCCACAAAGGTGGCGCCTCACGGACCCTGGTAATTACCGCCCCATAAGCTTAACAAGTCTAGTCTGCAAAGCTATGGAGAGGATCATAATGGAGCTCATAAACAAAGATATAGGGGACTTGCAGACATTGGACCCGACCCAGTTTGGCTTTGTCAAGGGAAGATCATGCCTTTTGAACTTGGTCGACTTCTTCGAAATAGTCACCAAGGCCATTGATGAGGGAAAGGCAGTCCATACAGCCTACCTTGACCTTGCAAAGGCTTTCGATACAATACCCCACTCGGGTATTGTAGAAAAACTTACCAGCTTAAATGTAAACCCATATGTCACAAGATGGGTTGCAAACTGGCTTAAGGACAGAACCCACAGGGTTAGAGTTGCTGGCGCTGTGTCAGACTCCAAGCCGGTCACAAGTGGTGTCCCACAGGGCTCGGTCCTTGGCCCCCTATTGTTTGGCATCTACTTCTCAGAAGTACAGGCCAACATGGGAGGACTTTGGCTGACAAAGTTTGCAGATGACTGCAAACTGGGCGCCATAGTGGAAAGTGCATCGGACACGGATATCCTTCAGAAGGGACTCACGGAAACAGATAGCTGGTGCCAGAGCCATGGCCTGAAGTTAAACGCCAAAAAATGTATAGTCATACCCTTCGGGAAAAACAAGTTAACCCCAAGCTACCATATAGGTGGCAATCCACTAAGCACAGAAGAGGTTATCAGGGACCTGGGGACCCAGGTTGACAGTGGCCTTTCTTTTGACACTCACATTGCTAAAGTGGTTAGAAAGACCTTCTACATTGCCCACCTGATCATGAAGGGATTCACATCCAGATCTAGTGAGGTCATTGTTCCCCTGTACTCTTCACTAATCAGACCAATGATCGAGTACAATGCCCCATTCGGGATGTATCTCACCCGACATCTGCAGCAATTGGAGGGACCCCAAAAGTTCCTCACCAAAAGGATAAAGGGACTCCAAAATCTGTCATATGCTGCCAGATTGAAGAAACTCCAGCTCTATTCAGTCGCATACCGTCTGCTCAGAGGTGACATGTGCCTGACATACAAGGCCATGTCCAACCCGGAATTAATGGACATGCTCCACCTCAAAAATCCAAATCCACCAAAACCACTAGAGCAAGCGACTTAAACCTTAGCACGGATATAAATAGGACATGCTGGAGGGATAGATTTATCACTCAGAGACTCCCTATGCTGTGGAATAAAATCCCGGTCCATGTGAGGCAGAGCACCTCGCTGACTCTGTTCAAGAGAAATCTAGACCTGTGGATGGGAGATCGTAGGTTTACCCCGGGAATCATCTCTGGGTCACTGCTGGACAGAGGCACAACAAACTAATGGGCACAGTATTTTTTCATATAAGGGGTGGCGTAAGCCACAATAATTTGGGCTAGGCTTATAAATGCCTTAGGGCAGATAGCCTAGTATAAACCTATGAACCTATGAACCTATGGAAAAACCTGATAAGGGAATATTTTATATGATTCCTGTTCTGTCCATTTAGTGGCTGTCTTTATATACTCTGTGTTTTAGTCAATTATAATCTCCTTAGAAAACTTTGTCTGCGGTGGCAGTTTGTGATTTATTTTTTAATGAAGATGTTTGGACTAATGCCCTTGCTGTTTGGTTAGTATTTGTTATGGTTGATGATTTTTATCTTGACTGATTTTGAGTATATTGCCTTTTAGAATCTATATTCATACCTTATCCCCTGAATGCAAATTAGACAACATTCTGGCTGCTTTGCCATATTTTTACTTGTGCCTTTGCTGTCTTTCTCTAAGCAGATGTACAGCTTTATATTTACATTGTAAAATTACTAAATAACACTAGGCAATTTTCTTTTATTCCTTGAAGCAGACTGTATCCACATTCTAGCATGGAAAAAGACCAATCTATTTTTCCAGTCAGAGTATTCACAGGCATGAAATTGTTTTGCACACTGCTGCTCATACACAGGCATGGCAATTTGATTCAAAAAAGGAAATCACCCTGATGACTTTCCATACCCAGTCAAATGCACATATATCTGTGAATCAGCACCTAGTGTGTTATGTGATATAGCAGCACGTATACAACAACAACTCTTATGCCCACTACCAGATGTGGCTATAGATCAACTATATCCACACCTGAAGACTGTCCCATTTCAACTGGCTTGGGGTACACCACTGACATTAATTTTCACACTTGAAAGATGACCTGCCTAATTGTAACAAACCTGCTGACACATAGTTTTCTCTGGCCCTTGCTGCTTATAAGTTTGAATTTCCAATCTTTAATACATATTTTGAATTCCTGAGAACTGCAAACCATTATCTAAAATAAGAATCTCAACAATTCCATATTTAGCAAAAATACTTGTCGAAAGTGCAAGCACTCTAGTACATCTAGTGGCTTTACATTTAACTACCCCGGGAAATTAAAGTCGTAGCCAAAAATAAATCATATGATGATGATCTCTAAAAAATAGATCTGCTTCAACATAGTTGTATAGCAACTGTGGCACACCATGTAAAAGTAAAAGGCATAGCTATGGTAGGACAAAGGGGGTGGCTCCCAGGGTGCAAGTTGTTAGGGGAAACAATCAGCTGATACCAAAATGCCACTGCTGTAGTACTATACATGAAGCACTTCATATATTAGCATAAATGCAGCAGCAATACTCAGATATTAGTTTGTGTGTGGTAGTCTATTTTATTTTATTTTTCTAGTTTTTTTGGAGGGGGCTTTTTTCAACTAAGAGTTGAGGATGGGATTGATGGAGATGCTAGACTGAGGAACTACATAGGCAGAGCACCAAATAATCTAGCTACTTTACTTTAGGATCCAATAGATGGAGCCTGCTGAATATCAAATGGTTCTGCATTATTTTGTGTATGTGGTCCAACATCTTTGTTACAAGAGAACATTTTAAGCGCTCTCTTTTTACATTTAACAATTCTTAAGTCTAAATCATGGATTTTTTTCCAGCATGTTTTTTTTCTCATTTGTTAAGCTAGAATTTCTTTGGTAAGACTGAATATGTGGCTTGGAATACAGCTCTGTCTCAGCATGGTAGTATACTCCAATACATCAATACATGGATGTACTGCTCATAACTGAGCTGTCCAAAATCCCGTTGTAGTTTCCTGGTTCACTCAGTCATTTATAGCATATTTTTTCAAGTTATAGCAACTTTTGCATTTGAAAGTGGTACTTGAGGAATAGCCCAAAAAGCTACTAAATCTTCCCGTAAAAGATATTTCTTTTTTTCCTCCTTAATGGTATCTATATTCCAGCAATATGTGTGCACTTGTCTGGTTTATATTGAATTGGCAAGTCATATATTTGCAGTTTCAATAATATCCTTTACAATCTAGGCAGTACTTTGTGAAATGATTTCCTGAATGTGTTCTGTGTAGTTTTATGTTCTGTCTAGACTAATACTGGTTTACTATAATTACAAGTATTTATGGAAATTTTCACATCTATAAACAATAGCTAACATATTTTTCTCAGTCTGACCATACCTAGTTTGTACACTTGTAAATGCTCATGAATCATAAGCTTCTGGTCTGTTTTCTTGCATTAGTACAGCTGCTAGATCACACTGACTCACATTCATTTGCAACACAGCTTCTTCACATACATCATATAATTCAGATTTTGTGCATTTGGCCCAAGCTTCATCACTAACTCAAAGCTTTGTTCCTGTTTCAGTGAGCAAATTCCCATTCCACATCATTCTAGAAAATCATCTTTAATTGCACAGCAATCTTTGACATGATGGGTTTGAACTAAATAATTGACCATTCCTAAAAATCTCGCAAGGTATTGCCTGTCATTCAGATTTAGAATAAACATGATGGCTTTCATGTTCTCAAAAATCATGTTTTTTACCTTGTGACATAAAATATGACCCATATACTTCAAAGAAGTAAGATAAATTTGACAGTTTCCTATTGATGTTCAAATTGTATGCTCCTAGCTTCTATTGACGTTCAAATTGTATGCTCCTAGCTTCTTCTACAGCTTGAGTATTCCTGAACCATTCTTTATTTTTTGTCTCACCTCATATCAGTGGATTATAAATTATATTAACTGCATCATCCAAGCCCTCTACATTTCGTGTCGTGACTCTCTGAAATACCTCAGATGCAGATTAAGTACTAAACAGTAGTTGTAGAAATCTGTATAGGCTCTTAGGTGTATATTAGGCTAATGACCATTGGGGCCTTTATAAGCCTAGCCAAGCAGTTCAAGTGTATCACATGAGTTATTGCACCTTAGAGGTTATTTTATGGGATGCTTGTTAGGGCATGATTTAATGTCTGCCTCTGTCCATAAGAGACCTAGGTGTCAGACCAGGGGTGAATTTCCAATTTTGCATCCCCCAGTCCAGTTTGCACTTGAATAGGGTTAGGGAGGGTCTCTGTTTCACATGAATGGGAAATATATTCCAGAGAAAGGAGATTCTGTGAGGTACATACCTGTCCCAGTAACATGTCCTATTTAAGCTGAAAACAAAGTTTAAATACTTAGATCTAGTTTGTGGATATGCAAATGGCCCATCAGAGCAGTATTCAATGATGCCTTGCATGCCAGACATAAACAACCCAGTAGGAAACAAAGTACAGAGATAGGACTTTGAGGTGATCTGCATAGGACATTGTATTTACATATTGTATTATTTTTGTGAGTAACATCTGTGAACATTCCAGTTGTTGCATGTATCTGGTCAGGTTCATACAGAGGGGGATGTTATACTCAATAATGGGTCTAACAATGGCTGAGTACAATATCCTGATGACTTTCCTGGACCTAGATGCCATGCCTCACTTATAGGTTGAGTGACATAAGATTATCTTCTTACAACCTCCAACACATGTTGGTTGAAACCAAAAAAACTGGAAACTTAATGTAAACAAAACCAAACAAGTAAAAATAGCCTCTGTTTAGCTAGTTTCTTTTAATGTAACTCACATGAACTTCATCAGAAAAAAAGTCACATTAAAAGAATGAAAGTGCTAAACAGAGTCTGTTTTTATTTGGATACATTCCTCCCCTGCCAACTTAATGTTTTATACATGTTGTTTGAAAGTCAGGTTACTATCTTCCTGAGTCTCTACATCACTGACTACTGAGTTTACTTTCAGGGGTGTTTTATTAATGGTAGTTTCCCTGGGTGGACAACTTCCCAGAAGATATTTTTGTACATCTCTTGGCAAAGAATTTTAAGCTGTGACTTTGGAACCACTGATTTGTCTATGTTAGACCTTCCTGTAAGATGTTAGTATCTTGGGGGAGATGTTCTATAATTGCTCCCAAATGGCAATCCTGTGCAAACCTGGTAAGCCAGAAGCCTTTGACATTGGTCTTCACTTCTGAAAAATAGATGCCAAAGAAAAGCAGACCCAGCACAGAGGCCAGGGGAGCTCAATAGGTGGCCTAGTAGGTAGGCTGTGTGAACTACCTTGCCCTCATCCACAGCTCTGGTGACAGACCCAAAAAAGTCTTTTAGGTTGAGCAGGCATGATCTACTTTTCAGAAACCCAAACTGCATGGGGTCCAGAGTTTGGAAAATCCCCATGTCCTTATTTATAAGGTCCATGATGATGCGCTCCATAGCCTTAGATAGCAGACTCGTCAGGCTAATGGGGTGGTAGTTCCCAGGGTCTGTAGTCGCTCACCCTTTGTGGAGTGGGATGACCATAGCAGTGCACTATTTGGTATGAACAGAGCCTGAAATGAGGCTGTGATTGAACAGGGTACTCAGGTGTGGTGCCAGTTCACTTTGTAATTCATGTAGAACACAGCCAGGGATATTATCAGGTCCCATGGAAGCTGTATTCTTGGCTTTTGACAGTGCGTTTTTTACCTGTGTAGCTGTGATAATAGGGACTAGGCATTCCTCAGGTATTGTGATAGGCCCTTTAGGGGGTGAAAGGGGGGTAAAGTTTGCACTGAACCTGTCGGCCAGTATGTTGGCAATATCAGTTGGCTCTGTATATGTATTGCCATTGTGCTGTAACTCAGAGCAGATCTGAGTATTGCCATGTAGATTCTTGACATAACTATAGAATGCATTGTGGTTGTCTTTAGAATCTGCACCAATTTTGTTTTCTTAGCTAGCTTTAGAGGATTTGATGATGGATCTTTTGCTGAGGCTAACAAGGGAGTTTTTCCAGTCTTGGGACTTCACCCTTTTCTGCAATAGTTTTTTTTCCTTCTGTTATAGAGTTTGTTTATGGTGAGGGGCCACCAGATTGGCTTCCTTTTCTGGAGGAGAGTGTCTTGGTTCTATTTGATATGGCCTATTCCATGCACTTGTGTATGTACTACCTGGGATGACATGATCGACAAACCACAATGCTTTGCCAGAGATGGCCTGCCCCTGGGATTCCAGATACTGGCTTAGGCTCTAGCCACCCCTATAGTGACTTTTTTAGGCAAGGTTCAAATGACAAATTCACCACCCTAACAGGTACAGGCAAGAAGAATCTGAGGGTATTGCTACTCAATGCTAGAAGTCTAAACCTCAAAATGCACTCACTCGAGGCACTCCTTAAAATGGAGAACATCGACATCTGTGCAGTGACACAGACCTGGTTCAAGGCTCCAGAGAGTACCCCTGCATTACCATGCTATAATTCATACCACACCTTTTGGCCACCTAACCTGGACCGAAACACTAAAGGCAGAGGCATGTCCATACTCATTAAGGATATCCACACCTCCAGGCTAGTTGCTCAGCATAATGTATCCGAGATTATCCAAGTGCAACTATCCAAGTGCAACTAACTCTGGGCAAGACCGCAATCCAAATTGTAATTTGCTGCAGATCCCCCACCATGACCCAGGATTCCAACTCCTCATTTCTTAATACACTGGAAAATATTAGGGTACAACCTAACACCCTAATAATGGGCAATTTCAACTACCCTACCATTAACTGGGAAAACTACTCATGTACCAACTCTTGTGCTCAACGTTTTCTGGAATTCATAAATTCCAGTGCTATGGATCAACTTATCCACACCCCCACCAGAGGCAGCAATATCCTAGACCTGGTTATTACCAACATGGGCAATGATCTGACCACAAGCTAATCACCCTAGACATCCACATCCGTCCCCCATTAGGGAAACCACAGTAAAAAAATTCTCCAAAGCCAACTTCACACTTCTTAAGACAGAAGTGGCTATCACAACACCCATGCTGACGGACAATAGAGGTATGACTGCTGAATCCTACACAAATGCACTTTATAAGCACTTACACGAGTGCATGGATTGTGCAATCCCTAACAGAACCAAGATGCTATCCTCAAAAAAAGGAAGCCAATCTGGTGGTCCCCTGCCATAAACAAACTCTACAACAGAAGAAAGAAACTGTTGCAAAAAAGAGTAAAATTCCATGATTGGAGAAACTCTCTGGTCAGCCTCAGTAAGAAGCTAAGATCCCTCATAAAATCCTCCAAAGCTAGTTATGAAAACAAAATCGCTACTGACTCTAAAGCTATGTCAAGAATCTCAATGGCAACACTCAGATCTGCTCTGAGTTACAGCACAATGGCACTAAATATACAGAACCAACTGATATTGCCAACATCCTGACAGATAGGGTCAGTGCTAACTTTAGCCCCCTGTCATCCACTAAAGGGCCCATCTCTATACCAGGAGAATGCAAAGTTCCTGTAATCACAGCTGCACAGGTAAAAAACACACTATCCAAAGCCAAGAACACAGCATCCAACAACTCACTAAACTAGGTATAAATCCCTATGTCACAAGATGGGTTGCCAACTGGCTCACTGACAGAACCCATACTGTGAAAGTAGCAGACTCCAAATCCAACTTCAGACCAGTGGCAAGTGGAGTACCACAGGGTTCAGTCCTGGGTCCTCTCCTGTTTGGTATCTACTTCTCTGAAGTACAGGCCAACACAGAAGGTCTTTGGCTAATGAAGTTCGCAGATGACTGCAAACTAGGAGCCATAACCAAAACTCCAAAAGATGTGGACATCCTACAAAAGGGCCTCGCTGAGACAGATACCTGGTGTCAAAGCCATGGCCTCAAGCTCAATGCCAAAAAGTGCATTGTCATCCCTTTTGGTGAAAACTCAGTACCCATGAACTACCACATAGGTGGTAGTCTACTTAACACTGAAAATGTGATAAGAGACCTTGGGACACAGGTGGACTGTAGTCTCTCCTTTGATAATCACATCGCCACAGTAGTCAGGAAATCCTTCTACATGGCACACCTCATCACAAAAGGTTTCTCATCCAGGAAAAAAGAGGTCATTGTTCCCCTCTACTCATTACTCATTAGACCCATTTTAGAGTACAATGCCCCTTTTGGTATGTACCTCACAAGATATCTACAACAACTGGAAAGGCCACAGAAATACCTTACAAAGAGGATTATCGGCCTCAAACAGATGCCCTATGCAGACCGTCTCAAAAAACTGCAGCTTTACTCCGTTGCATATCGCCTACTCAGAAGCGATCTCTGCCTAACACACAAAGCTATGTCAAACCCAGAGCTTTTAGACATGCTCCACTTAAAGAAATCCCAATCCCCATGCTCTAGGGACCTAAACCTTGTCACCACAATAAACAGAACATGCTGGAGGGATAGATTCCTGTCCCAGAGACTTTCCATACTCTGGAACAAACTACCTATCTATATCAAACAAAGCTCCTCATTAGCACTCTTCAAGAAAAATCTTGATGATTGGATGGGAGATAGGAAATTCACCCCGGGGATCACTTTTGTGGCTCTGCTCGACAGTGGTACAGGAAAATAATTTTCTTGGGTGGCGAAAGCCAGGGTACCTTTGGCTGGGCTTATATAGGCCCTAGGGCCAATAGCCTAGTACCTACCTATGAACCTTTGTGTCTCATTGTTTGTGCTGGGATGTGGTGGTTGTTTGTGTTTCTTCCTCGGAGGTCTCTTTTGTATGGGCAGATTTTTATTGAGGGCCTCCACAAAAATAGGCGTGTGTTTTGTTGAATGTTGTGGTGGTATATGTTCAGGAGGGCTAAGTTTTGAATGTGGTGTGGTGCAAGTGTTAACCTTCTCCTCTTGACTGGCTAATCCTGACTTGGCTGGAGAGTGCTTCATATATATATATATATATATATATATATATATATATATATATATATATATATATATATATGCATCTCTCACAAGTCATAGTGTTGGGCGGTAAGAGGAGAGGGTTGTCTGTGCACATGAGGCAGTTGCTACATTGCCTCAGGATGCCCAAGTTTACCCGGTTGACAGGAGAAAGCACAGGGAACTGACCTTTAGACATGCCTGGATATGAGCTCAATATATTAAGTACTGAAGCCTTTTACAGGGATAAATGTCACTCAAAGTGTCTGAGTCTGTACAGAGCACTGCCAAACACTTGTGGAGAAACTAATACGTAAACCCTGAAAATTTAAGGATGAAGTATTCAGGCAGATATTCTGAAGTTAGGAAGAAATCAAGCAGTACTTACTGAAAATAAAGAATTAGCTTGTAAAGAATGATGAAAAGAGGGGAGTCATATGAATGGCTACTGCCTGGCTACTACTAATGCTGATCTCAGCAAAGCTTCACTCTGTTGGGATACAATACTCCTTTGCTTCTTCTCTCACCAGAAGCAAAATGTTAGCACCAATCCTAAGAAGAGAAGCAGGCCACAGCCTGTTTGGTGATCCACGGTCTTGTCTCAGATGATGCAAGGGTCTGCAGGCTTGTAGCCTTTCCTGGTAGATGCCTCGAATAGCAACCAGACCAATCAGGTACATTAAGCACAGACACTCACTCTCCAACCAGAAAGAGTCAGGATTAAATGCACTCTGCTCCTAGTCTCACCAGGATCAGAATATAAGCACAGATTCCAATCTGTACCCTATAAAGCAGTTATTAAAGGAAAACAACAGGATATTAAAGTAGATTCCCCAACCTGCTTACTCTTCCAGTCCCTGTTCTTTGATAAAGCTTAAAAGAATCACCCTTGCAGCTTTAAAAAGTAATCCACTCAACTGTTTTCCCTGTTCTGCTTCCTAGCTTTCTATACTGTTTTTGTTTCACTTTGCAAACCAACTTGAAAAACCTGTAGCTGGCTCTGAAATTATGATGTCACATCTGCCATCTGCTCTTGCTCTAGCTATCGGGATGTTTCCTCCCTCAAAGTGATGTAATCCCCGCCTGATTTGCATGCTGTATAGAAGAGCCAGTGTTCCTCCCACATTGTGATGTCAGACCTGCCTTACCCCACCCACTCAGCCTAATAAAATTCATGTGGTGTGTGGAACTCCTTTTCATTGTACGTGTATCCTGTCGACTGCATTTGTTTGAGGGACTACTGAAAAGTTTGGATTGCCTGCATCTTCATCTGCATTTTTTGCTTCATTGGTAAGGTAAGTCTTCCTAGTGAATTAAAAATGTAATTCTACACACAGCCCCTGTTTGAATGCACTTCTAGCCCTATTTTGTGCTGCCTGATATAGTTTATGCTTCTGTTTGAGGGTGCCACATGGTTCACTAGTGTATGCTGCTGCCGACTATCTAGATTAGCCTTCTGTTGTATTTGCTTGCTGTTGATATATAATTGTACGTATTTTGTATATTATTATTGTATTATGGTTATACATTTTATTTGATACTGCTGGTTCTCGGTTAATTATCTAGTCGTTGTGTTCCCGTGTGTGAATGCTGCCTTCTGTTTTAGTCAGGTCCCATGCTGCATGCTGAATTCGGCTTGGTGAGAATTATCTGCGTTTATCTTCGTTACTGATACTCAGAATAAGCTGATTCTTCTTTTTTTTTATGCAAGTGTTGGTTTATAGTGATAGCTCGTATATTTATCACTACTGCTGCTCGTTTGTTTTTTCTAATTTTAGCATGTTATTAATGCTCATTTCGGCATATGTGTGCCCCGTGCTTGTTTATATATATATTTTTTTCTGCTGCACGTTAGTGTTTCATGCAGCCGTTTTAAAGGTTAGAGCGAGTTGGATTGCAATTGCGACGTTCTCTCGTCGGCAAGTATCATGTTTACATGCCCTTGTTTTGCTGTGTATGCTGTGGGCCATGTTTGTGTGTGCCGATATCCTCTACATTTTTGAAAAGCCCCCTCACCCCGAAGAAAGTTTCTCTTTCATGGTATATTCTGAACCAAGTTACGTACTGCTGTAGATATTTTAGCTCTGTGAGCTGTTCTTGGTATTGTAACACATAACACTTCTATTTAAAAAATCCGATGAAGTGTAATGTTGGTGTAGGTCTGAAACTGTTCTAACTGAAACCTCCGAGGTCCGGAAGGGGATGTTCATCGTGTTTCACTGTTGCAGTCATTATTCTTGGGTTATCCTGCTGGCAGGCTACCCGCAGTCGGCCTGAATTCCAAAGTCTTGGTCTGGCGTCGGTTGCTGTCGCCTCTTTCCTGATGTCAGTGCGCCAGGGGTATAAAAGATGCAGCCGATGCCATTTTCTCCAGTCTTTCTTGCCATGCGGTGCCCGAAGCAGAAGCAGTTCTCAAGTGCTGGTTGGCCGACTCCTGAGATTTTCGTGTTCGAATTTCAGATCCGAAGTCTTCATTTAATGCTAAGTACCCCATTGGGGAAACTTTTTTCTTGCTCCAGATCGATGTCAGAAAAAGTTAATAATTGTATTTCTTGTGGGAAGCAAATACCTCATAAGGACTTTCATTCTTATTGTATTCCTTGCCTAGGCCCTGATCACGACGTTGCTAATTGCAGGTTTTGTGCTAGATTTAACCAACGCACTATTAAGCGTCGGTACGATTTTGCATTTCATTACTTTGGCCGAAGATTTCATTACACGATGTCATTGGATAGCCATCCGACTACCGTAATTCACAAGAAACACAAGGAAAAGGAAAAGGACAGGCATCTGAGGTCCAAAACTGACGACAAGGCTTCTTCTAAGCCAGTCACCCGTTCTCAGTGAAGCGCTTTCGCAGCCCCTGACACCCACTACCTCAGAGCCACAGGCCGCTTCTGACTCCCACGTGGAGCAGACTAGGCCACTGGAAACTCAAGGTATTGGACACTTGGAAAATATTCCCCCAGATGGGTCTGGAGCCGCTGAGCAGGCATCGGCTTCTGAGGGTGTTTTCAGGCCTACACAGTTATATCTAAAACTGACTACAGCTTCAAAGGCAAAGAATAAAGCACCACTAAATACAAAGAAACAAGTGCAGCAAGCCCATGGACAGGCCTCCATGCCTAAAAAACAGATGCTCAAAATGGCCGAAGACCTAAATTACTTTGATCAGGGGTTCCCAGCCCCCTCCTGATAAGAGGCCTATGCAAGAGACAGAATATGAATCTTCAGATCAGGTTTCCATTTCCTCTGACTCCTCTTCTGAACAGGAATACTCTCTTCCTCCCTATGAGGATTCTGCTGCTGAAGAATCTATCCCTTCAGCCTCTCCTCCTGAGAATTATTGTTTTGGGGGAAACCCTGCATACTATGAGGGAGCAATTCAACTGGGAGAGCCAAGACTACTCAGAATCTAAGAAAAGGCTCAGAGACTTTCTTTTACTACCTCAGCACAGGCCTCTTGCTATCCCCGTTTTAGACATTGTAGATGATGTATTTTCACAGTCCGGCCTGTCTCCTGACTCTTTACCCCCTGCACCTGTTAAGCCAGACAGATACTACAGGTTTCCAGATTCACATAGATTTCTTTATAAAAACCCTGCTGCTGACCCAGAAACTATTTCTCAGGGTCCCAAAGGGGTCAAGGCTTCCACTGCAAAAAACCTTATCCCCTCTGATAGGGATTCAAGGGCACTGGACAGATGTGGGAAAAAGGTTTACACTTCTGCTAACTTGGCTGTGAGGGCTTTAAATTGTCAATTTCATATGCTTAAATATCAGCAATACTTAATGTCACTGCTTAAACAGAAAATATTAACAAATTCTGAATGTGCAGAAAACAAGGACAACAACAGCACAAACCTGGAACTCACTCCCAAACAACATAACTAGGACTACTTCTAGCACCCAGTTCAAACACCTCCTGAAATCCTACTATTCTAATAATTGGCTCTGCTCTTGCTACACCCCAGGGTAGCAATAACTATACTCAGTTACAAGGATACTACTACACTATAACACTTCCCTTACTTACCTCTACTAATATCCTTGCATACTCATCCAAACATAACATCAATCCAACAGCTGAAATCATATCAACGCTGGTTCTGTCTGGTACTATATTCCTTACCTGAAAACTGCTCTAACCTGTACCTAAGATTCATATAATAAATACCTAAAATAGATCCTCTTACTCTCATCCTACCTATACCTACATTGTAGTTATGCCACTATGAGCATTTACATACTGCCCAGTTATATTAAAGCAGAAATGTATTGTGAATGTAAATTTATTAATGTTTTTGTCAATATGAAGAAAAAAATGGGGTTAATCTCTCCATTCCTGTAATAATAGTACACTCTACTGCTAATGTTCCTTTGTACTACTTTATATGTTGTAAATTCCTTTGTATTGCACTAATCTAATATTGTAACATGGAGCTTTTCTCCCCGGGCCTCCGCTGAAAATGGACCTGTGTCCAGCCGGACCCTCCTGGTTAACAAAAATAAAATAAAATAAATAAATAAATAAAATAAAGGAAATGCAGGATTTGTTGCATGCAACTGAACAAGTGGGAAGGCATACTTTGCAATGTGGTTTTGATTCTCTGGAGGCCTCTTGCAGGGCCGCTGTTACGGGTTCTGTCATTAGGAGGCATGCTTGGTTAAAGGAACAGAATCTGCCTGATCATGTTAAAGCAAAATTATTAGATGCTCCATTACAGCATGATACTTTGTTTGGTGTTAAAGCAGAAGAGGTGTTGAAGAAAATGGAGGACAAAGCAAAATCTATGCAGACAGTTAAGGATTTCTTACAGGTGCAGCCACCCAGATTTAGCAGGAACTGGCCCACAAAGAATTGGTCCTTTCCAGTGTCAGACAGGCCACAAAGAGGCAGATAGATGCCCCAGAGGCAGATCCCAGCCCCAAGGTTCATACAAGCCTAAACAATGGGGTGCTTCTACCTCCAAAAGTGGAGAAGACAAATCACAGCCATACAGGAAACAGTCCCAATGACTTTCCTCTGCCAGTACCAAGCATTTATCTTTTGGCAGCCCCCTTAGGTGGAAAACTAGCACTTTTTTCACAAAATTGGCACATGATCACCCAGGACAAATGGGTCTTGAATATAGTGTCTCAGGGCTGCAGGTTCCACTTTCACACCCTGCCAAGGGCAAAAGGTATGCCAGACCTGCCACACAATCAATGGACAGAGGCACAAAACCAAGTTTCATCCCTCATGGACATGAGGGCCATTCAGCGAGTACCACAGTAAGAGCAGGGACAAGGATTTTACTCAAGACTTTTCTTGGTACCCAGAAAGGACAAAGCCTGGAGACCAATACTGGACCTGTCTATTCTAAACACATTTCTGGATGTTCCAAAATTAAAAATGTTGACTCTGCAGCAGCTTCTGCCCATGCTGGGCAAGAAGGCTTGGAACTTTGGACCTAAACGAGGCATACCTGCATGTCCCAATCAGACAATCTTGCAGAAGATAACTCAGATTCATAGCTGGCTCAATGCACTACTAATTCTCTGCACTGCCCTTTGGCTTATCTACTGCACCCAGGGTCTTCACAAAATGCCTGGCACCAGTAATTGCATTTTGCAGACAAAGAGGAATTCAAATATATCCTTACTTGGATGACTGCCTTATTCAAGCAGAGAACAAGGACATTCTACTAAAGCATCTGGCGTTTGTAAAAAGATTACTAATTTGCCTAGGGTACACAGTAAACAAAAAGAAATCAAAACTAGTACCCTCTCAAGAGATAATATTCCTGGGTGCAAGCTTAAATACAACTGCCCAGATGGCTTATCTCACGCCAGACAAACAAAGGCAACTGACTTCTTACTTCAAAATGTTGGCAACAAAGACCCAGTTATCTGCAAGAAAAATTCTGCAGGCTTTGGGCTTCATGGCATCCTGCATTCTGCTAATTCCATATGCCAGACTGCATATTAGGAAACTACAATAGTATCTAAAAAGTGTTTGGACTCAACAGCCTGGAAACATTAATTACCCTCATTCCCTGCCTGCAACAGGAGTTTCAACTTATCAAGTTCACCTGCAAGCACAATTCCTGCCAGGAAAGATAAATACTCTGGCAGATGAACTAAGCAGAAACCTCATGGATCCACACGAGTGGAAACTGGATCCACAAGTCTTCAGCATGATAACAAGGAAATGGGGATGCCCAGACATATATCTATTTGCCTCCCCTCACAACTGCCAACTACAGAGATTCTGCACAAGGACTTATCAAAAGCAAGCATGGAAAGTGGATGCATTATCCTTCAGCTGGAAAAACCTAACAGTATATGCCTTTCCTCCACTGGCTCTCCTCCCCAAGGTACTCCTAAAGGTCAGACAACAGAAGCTAAAAATGATACTGATTGCCCCAGACTGGCCACGCCAGCACTGGTACCTAATCCTAAAGAACTTGTCTCAAGGTCCAGCCTGGACATTGCCTCAAATTCCTCACTTACTGACCCAACAAAACAATCAGATCCTGCACAGCCAACTCAGGACCTTAAATCTGGCAGCATGGCGGATAATGTAGCCATTCAGAACACTCCTCTCTCCAAAGCTGTAATGGATGTTATTTTGGAGGCCAGGAGGCCCAGTACCAGAAAATCTTATGCAGAAAAATGGAAGAGATTCTGTGCTTGGAACCAGGCACAAGGAATTGGCATGTTTGTTCCAAACATTCCTCAGATTTTACAATACTTAACTGAGATGTTGGACAGAGGCCTATCCTTTTCATCAATTAAGATCCATGCCTCTGCCATTTCAGCCCATTACAATATGGAACCACCTATCTTTTCTCATTCTTTAATAAGGCAGTACCTCAGAGGGGCCAAAAACATAAGACCTCCAAGGAGAGCACCAATACCTGGATGGGACCTCAATTATGTCTTGGAAAAACCTCACACTGCCTCCTTTTGAGCCAGCCTCAACAGCTAATATAAAATTCTTATCCTGAAAAACAGCTCTGCTCCTAGCAATAACCTCTGCAAGACGAGTCTTGGAGTTACAGGCACTCATAGCTGTGGAGCCTTTTATCATTTTCCATCCAGACAGGGTTTCTCTGAGGACAAACCGGACATTTATGCCTAAGGTGGTGTCCAATGTGGCCCTTAACCAAACCATTCACTTGCCTACCTTTTATCCAAACCCACAGAATAAGGGTGAGAGACTTCTGCATTCTTTGGACATACACAGACAGCTATACTTCTACTTGGACAGAACTAAAGCTTTCAGAAAGACTGAGCAACTTTTAGTGGCATATGCTGCAGGATCACAAGGAAAGGCTATCTCAAAACAGAATATTTCAAAATGGATAGGCCATTGCATTCATTTCTGCTATTCACAACATGGCAAATCAGTGCCTAAGGACATTAGGCCACATTCAACCAGAGCAGCAGCCTTCCTCAGAGGAGTACCAACCAAAGACATCTTAGAGGCTGCAACTTGGAGTTTGGTGCACACCTTTACAAAGCACTACCACTTACCTCTCTACTCTAAATCCAGAGCAGGCTTTGCCACTGCAGTTCTGCAGGGCCTCATAGCCTCTCCTAATCCTATTTAGCCCAGCCACCCATCCTCAGCTTTGGGGTTCAACCCAAGAGTAATGACTGCAACAGTGAAACACGATGAACATAGTACAGTTGTGTACCTACCATAAATGTAGATGTTAGAGTGTATTCACTGTTGCAGTCCAGGTTACCCTCCCACCATCCCCCTTTCTTTTGCTGGGTCTTATTTGTACTTCTCTATTCTATACAACCTATGTGGTGTATTTGCTTGTAGATGAAGGAAATGATTACCTTAGTGCATGCATGTTTATTGGCATAATTTTTAGCCTACCCTTTTGGGGACACCTGACATCTGGGGCAAGAAAAACTGAAGAAAATGGCGTCAGCTGCATCTTTTATACCCCTGGTGCACTGACGTCAGGGAAGAGGCGACAGCAACCTACGCCAAACCAAGACTTTGGAATTCAGGCCAACTGCTGGTAGCCTGCCAGCAGGATAACCCAAGAGTAATGAGTGCAACAGTGAATACACTTGAACATCTACATTTATGGTAGGTACACAACTGTACTTTAGGCTGAGTCAGCATAGCAGGAGCATTCGTTATGAATGGAGAATACTATATAATTTCATCAGCGGCACCCATTTTTTCCACTTATATGTATTATTAACATTGATATTTTGCAATAACACTGGTCTTGTATGAACTGACCATTTGCTCAGGTCTGCTAGATTGTCTTACTGTAACACATCAGTAGCTTTAGTGGTGTTAATTGAACCATGCCAGATTTTTCAGTTATGGACATTGAAATTGCTTTATCAGCATAGGCAGTATGATTAGATACTAACGTGATTTTAGGGCTGTATGGTTTAATGTTGCTCCCTGTTTAGCTTTATAATGTGTTTAATGTATCTCCTCTAAACATTCCTCTGTCTATTTTTAGTACCACTATTATGCAAGGATATGATGGGGGTTCACACCTGTGGTTAGTTGGGCAAACAGCAGCTCAATTCAGTCATGTTTTTGGACCAGTATAGCATTGTATTAGTGCTTTAAAAACATTGAAACACCTCCTCCATATGTTTTATTCAGAGCGGAGAGGGATCAAAATGTATGAAAGGCACTGTAGACTTTAATAGCCAGAGTGATTACTACGGTTCTGAACTATGTTTCTGTGACTGCATATATGTGTGTGAATTTTCTAGGGTAAGGAGTGCTTCCAGGTAATAATTTTTTTATATGTAAACTACTAGCATTGAGAAGCAGCACCTTTAGGTATTTCTGACTGATTTTTATTATGTTGGCGGGCTTAACTTGGCATATCCTAAAAAAGGCACTATGGTGGCAAAGTTTTTGTCAATATTCAGAAGCCAAGTGGTGATAAGTGCAAACCATCTCTTGAAAAGCATAGTGGTTTGTCGGTTATGTCTACCCAAGCTGTCAGAGATTGAATCCCCTTGTTGTGACACCAGAAACTAAGCCATTTGTTGAAGTAGGTCATTTTTGCTGGTCCTGTCGTATAATCATTGCTGAAGGTAGGATACGACTCAAGGCTAGATTCATACCCACCTGGGACACATGTATTCAGAAAGCTCCATGTCCCTCTTCATATAGTCCAGTGAGGTATCATGGACTATGACCGTCATACTGGTTCTTGTGTTTTAAAGCCACAAGTGCGTATGTGTGTATGTGAATGCAAGCAAGGGGCAAGTGTGTGTGTGTGTGTGTGTGTGTGTGTGTGTGTGTGTGTGTGTGTGTGTGTGTGTGTGTGAGAATGCAAGCAAGGGGCAAGTGTGTGTGTGTGTGTGTGTGTGTGTGTGTGTGTGTGTGTGTGTGTGTGTGTGTGTGTGTGTGTGTGTGTGTATGAATGCAAGCAAGGGGTAAGTATGTGTGTGTGAATGCAAGCAAGGGGCAAGTGTGTGTGTGTGTGCGTGAATGTAAGCAAGGGGCAAGTGTGTGTGTGTGTGTGTGTGTGTGTGTGTGTGTGTGTGTGTGTGTGTGTGTGTGTGAACAAGCAAGGGCAAGTGTGTGTGTGTGTGTGTGTGTGTGTGTGTGTGTGTGTGTGTGTGTGTGTGTGTGTGTGTGTGTGTGAATGCAAGCAAGGGGCAAGTGTGTGTGTGTGTGTGTGTGTGTGTGTGTGTGTGTGTGTGTGTGTGTGTGTGTGTGCGTGTGTGAATGCAAGCAAGGGGCAAGTGTGTGCGTGTGTGAATGCAAGCAAGGGGCAAGTGTGTGTGTGTGAATGCAAGCAAGGGGCAAGTGTGTGTGTGTGTGTGCATGAATGCAAGCAAGGGGCTTGTGTGTGTGTGTGTGTGTGTGTGTGTGTGTGTGTGTGTGTGTGTGTGTGTGTGCGTGAATGCAAGCAAGGGGCAAGTGTGTGTGTGTGTGTGTGAATGCAAGCAAAGGGCAAGTGTGTGTGTGTGTGTGAATGTAAGCAAGGGGCAAGTGTGTGTGTGTGTGTGTGTGTGTGTGTGTGTGTGAATGCAAGGGGCAAGTGTGTGTGTGTGTGTGTGTGTGTGTGTGTGTGTGTGTGTGTGTGTGTGTGTGTGTGAATGCAAGCAAGGGCAAGTGTGTGTGTGTGTGTGTGTGTGTGTGTGTGTGTGTGTGTGTGTGTGTGTGTGTGTGTGTGTGTGTGTGTGTGTGTGTGTGTGTGTGTGTGTGTGTGTGTGTGTGTGTGTGTGTGTGTGTGTGAATGCAAGCAAGGGGCAAGTGTGTGTGTGTGTGTGTGAATGCAAGCAAGGGGCAAGTGTGTGTGTGTGTGTGTGTGTGTGTGTGTGTGTGTGTGTGTGTGTGTGTGTGTGAATACAAGCAAGGGGCAAGTGTGTGTGAATACAAGCAAGGGGCAAGTGTGTGTGTGTGTGTGTGTGAATACTAGCAAGGGGCAAGTGTGTGTGTGTGTGTGTGTGTGTGTGTGTGTGTGTGTGTGTGTGTGTGTGTGTGTGTGTGTGTGTGTATGTATGCTTACTAAGCTGGGCATTAATCCCTACATCACTCGATGGGTTGCCAACTGGCTTACTGACAGAACCCACGCTGTAAAAGTAGCCCACTCCAAATCCAGCTTCTGACAAGTCAGAGTACCTCAGGGGTCAGTCCTGGGACCGCTCTTGTTTGGCATCTACTTCTCTGAAGTACAGGCTAACACTAAGGGATTCTGGCTAACAAAGTTCACAGACGACTGCAAACTGGGAGCCATTATTGAATCCCCAAATGTTGTGGATACTCTAGAAAAGGGCTTACAGAAACAGATGCTTGGTGCCAGAGCCAGAGCCATGGACTCAAGCTCAGTGCCAAGAAATGTATAGTTATCCCCTTTGGGAAAAAAACATGTACCCATTCTGGGACATGCTACACTTAAAGAAATCCCAACTTGCTCCAGGGATCTAAACCTTGTCATCACAATAAACAAATGCTGGAGGGATAGGTTCCTGACTCAGAGACTGCCCAGACTCTGGAATAGACTGCCCATACATGTCAAGCAGACCGCCTCTTTGGCCCTCTTCAAACGGAACATTGACGATTGGATGGGAGAAAGAAATTAACCCCTGGGATCACGTCACTCACCCTGCTAGACAGGGGTCCAGGGTAGAAAATAGTGTGGAAGTAATAGCCAGGGAATTGTTATGTCTAGGCTTGTATAAGCCCCTAGGGCCGATAGCCTAGTACCAACCTATGAACCTATAGCTAACAGACTGCTATCAGAAGGAAGAAGCCCTTGGGTCATTTTAGCTGTTGCCAAACAAACTTTGTGTCTGTGTGATAAGGGGCAAGTGTGTGCGCATCTGTGTGATAAGGGGCAATTGTGTGCACGTTTGTGTGATAAAGGGCGCTCTGCCAGTATCTGCTGAATTTTACAAAACCACTTTTATCTCTAAAGCTGTCCCAGCACAATCTGGTAGTTAGATGTAACTTTAAATACACTATACTGGTATGTTGCTTACGTGAGCTTAAGATATGGATGGTGGAAAACTTCTTGAGTCTAAATGAAGGAATGACAGAAGTGGTGTTTTTCGGTTCCAGGCGTTACAATGATTCTATTAAGATAGATTATGGTGAATTGACTCCCTATTTGAAGGATTCTGTTGTTAATTTGGGGGTAATAATGGATAAAGATCTCTGTTTTAGGAGTCATATAAATAGGGTAGTGGCATCTTCCATCTATCAGTTAAGACGCTTGGCTAAGGTGAAACCTTTTTTGTCTAAATGTGATCTTGAAATTGTAGTGCATGCTTTTATAACTTCACGTTTGGATTATTGTAACTCCATTTTATTTGGTGTGAGTCAGGGTGTCCTGTCTCGTTTGCAGCTTGTTCAAAATGCTGCTGGGAAGTTTTTAGAAGGCAAACGCAAATTTGATCATGCCATGCCCATATTGGCAGTCTTACATTGGCTGCCTGTTTTTTATAGAATTTGCTTTAAAATCTTGTTATTAGTATTTAAAGCTCTTAAGGGGTTAACCCCAATTTATTTATCAGAATTGTTGCATCCCTATGTACCCGCTAGGGCACTTCGTTCTGAAGATTTGTCTTTACTTGAGGTCCCAAGGTCACGATTTAAGACGAGGGGAGATAGAGCTTTTGCTGTTGCAGCTCCAAAACTTTGGAATGAGCTTCCACTTTATACTCGGCAGTCTTCTTCAGTGGCAGTTTTTAAATCAAATCTGAAGACTTATTTTTATGATTTAGCTTTTAGTAATGTATGGGGCGGCCACGGTGGTGCAGTGGTTAGCATTGCCGCCTCACAGCAAGAGGTTCTCCGGTTCGATCCTCGGCGGAGTCTGCATGTCCTCCCTGTGGTCGCGTGGGTTTCCTCCGGGTGCTCCGGTTTCCTCCCACATCCCAAAGACATGCTGCAGGTGGATTGGACACTCTAAATTGGCCCTAGGTGTGCATGTGAGTGTGCCTTCTGTGGAAGGTTGGGCGTCGGGCTGGCAACTCGACACCGTAAAACTCCACTGCCAATTAATGTGCGGACAAGGTGATCCGCTGTGGTGACCCCTAACCGGGAAAAAGCCGAAAGAAGAAGAAGAAGAAGAAGCTTTTAGTAATGTATGTTGATTGAATTTGTATTTTATTTTTTGTAACTTTGTAAAGCACTTTGGTGGCATATTTTGTCTGTAAGGTGCTATATAAATAAAATTTGACTTGACTTTGACTTGACTACTGAATTGATAAAGTCTGTTTTGTGATTTATGATTTAGTGTTGAATTGTCATTTAATTCCATTAGGTACTGGTGTGCCTTTGCTGGGTAATTTTTTTCCCTGTGGTTGTGGAACTGTGTAGTTATAAAGACAGGAAGAATTTGATTGTTCCCAGGTGGTGTGGGCATGGTTGCTTAACCCTCCCCTCAAAACCGTAACACCTTTAGTTTTGCAGCCATGTTTGGATGGATTTGGATCAGGGTGATTGCAGTTTATAGGTCTCCTTTTTGCTGGGATTTATGTAAGACCCCTAAAGTGGGAAGGATGAAAGTTTAAAAATAAAACATCCTTCATGAAAGGTCTGAGGTGGACGATTGTGTATGTGGTTATGCTGATAAGAACTGGAAATTCCTGTGTTAACACTAATGTACAGTAGACAGTTTATTAGACTGTGCTGTAGAAGCTGAATCTGTGGACAGGTTTACTGGGCTGTGTAAAGTAAGGCTCAATAGTGTTGGATTAAAGTACTTTAATAATGTTGTAGGTGGAAAACTGTTCAATGGGTGCATTTCATGTACAATTTGAATGGAGCGGCTTGATGTGTAAGATCTTTATAGGCATGTGTTTCTGTTTCTGATGTCTGCACAGCCAAAGTACATAATTACTCGTGCATTTCTCGGACGAAGGCCTGGGGTCATTCTTGGTGTTGCCAAACAAACTTGTGGTTATGTGTGTGAAAGGGTGTGTGTGTGAGTTGAGTGAGTGTGGTGTGTGAGTTGAGTGAGTGTGGTGTGTGAGTTGAGTGAGTGTGGTGTGTGAGTTGAGTGAGTGCGTGAGTTGAGTGAGTGTGGGGGGTGAGTGAGGGTGGTGTGTGGGTGAGTGAGTGTGGTGTGTGGGTGGGTGAATGTGGGGAGTGAGGGTGAGTGAGTGAGTGAGGGTGAGTGAGTGTGGGGAGTGAGTGTGTGTGTGGTGAGTGTGTGTGTGGTGAGTAAGTGTGGGTGAGTGAGTGGGTGAGTTAGTGGGTGAGTGAGTGTGGTGGGTGAGTGAGTGGATGAGTGTGGTGAGTGGGTGAGTGGGTGAGTGAGTGTGGTGAGTGTGGTGGGTGAGTGAGTGGTTGAGTGTGGTAGGTAAGTGAGTTGGTGTGGGTGAGTGTGGTGGGTGGGTGAGTTACATGTGGGTGAATGAGTGAGGGTGGGTGAGTGAGTGTGGGTGAGTGAGTGAGTGTGGTGAGGGTGGTGGGTGGTGAGTGAGTGTGGGTGAGTGAATGTGGATGAGTGAATGTGGGTGAGTGAGTGTGGTGTGGTGGGTGAGGGTGAGTGTGGTGAGTGAGTGTGGTGAGTGTAGTGGGTGAGTGTGTTGGGAGAGTGAGTGTGGTGAGTGAGTGTGTATGTGGTGAGTGTGTGTGTGAGGTGAGTGTGTGTGTGTGGTGAGTGTGGGTGAGTGAGTGGGTGAGGGAGTGTGGTGGGTGAGTGAGTGGATGAGTGTGGTGAGTGGGTGAGTGGGTGTGGTGAGTGTGGTGGGTGAGTGAGTGGTTGAGTGTGGTAGGTGAGTGAGTTGGTGAGTTGAATGTGGGTGGGTAAGTTGAATGTGGGTGAATGAGTGAGGGTGAGTGAGAGTGGTGAGGGTGGTGGGTGGTGAGTGAGTGTGGGTGAGTGAATGTGGGTGAGTGAGTGAGGTGTGGTGGGTGAGGGTCAGTGTGGTGAGTGAGTGTGGTGAGTGTAGTAGGTGAGTGTGTTGGGTGAGTGAGTGGTTGAATGTGGGTGTGTGAGTGAGTGGTTGGTGTGGGTGGGTGGGTGAGTGGGTGTGGTGAGTGAGTGTGGGTGGGTGAGTGAGTGTGGTGAGGGTGGTGGGTGGTGAGTGAGTGTGGGTGAGTGAATGTGAGTGAGTGAGTGAGTGTGGGTGAATGAGTGAGGTGTGGTGGATGAGGGTGAGTGTGGTGAGTGAGTGTGGATGGTGAGTGAGTGTGGATAAGTGAGGTGTCTGAGTGAGAGTGAGTGGTGAGTGTGATGAGTGAGAGTGAGTGTGGTGAGTGAGAGTGAGTGTGGTGAGTGAGTGTGGAGGGCAGTGAGTGTAGTGGGTGGTGAGTGTGTGTGGTGGGTGGTGAGTGGTGAGTGAGTGAGTGAGTTGAGTGTGGTGAGGTGAGTGAGTGAGTGAGTGAGTGAGTGAGTGAGTGAGTGAGTGAGTGAGTGAGTGAGTGAGTGAGTGTGGGTGAGTCTCATTTTTGGATGTAATTTCTAAATTTTGTAAACTTTGTTTTTGTATTGTCATATTGCTTTACATTGCCCTACCGATATGTGACAAAGTACAGGCAGAAGCACAGTAACAGCTGCAAAAACTAAGAGCATAAATTTGCAATAACCATGCGTATACATTAATTGCATGTTTTTACATAAGAAGCAGATGTCTGTCACAATTAATCAACAACACTACATCAGATTACAAGAAGTATGCAATACCGTAATTTTTTAAATTATGTCTTAAAAAAGCATGTTGGTGCTGTCATGCAAGTCTGTGAAATATTTCATGTTTATAGTGTGTCATTTGTTAGCTATTTAATCAAACGGGAAGGAAAAATAAGTGGGAGTTTGATGCTTTGCAAAACAGTGATTATTCCCAGTGCTATGTAGCTTGGTTCTAAATTTGACAGGAGGAGTGCAACAAAAAGTGTCCCACTGTAGGGAGGGAAAGGCTGACAAGAAAACAGTACATTACTCTAGTCACCAGCTGTGAGCTGTCAATCACATGCAGATAATGGGTCAAATTACCCTTAGATCTTTGACAACTAGGAAAGGTAGGTGTGAAGTGGGAGGGGAGATGCCTTGAAAAACTAGATTTCAGCCTTCACAAAAGAAAGCAAGTTAGCATTTCTAAGAAACAAAAGCAATAAAATGCACTTTTCAGTTCTGTTCTGTAGCATGTGCACTGCTTGTGTTTGAAGTAGTCATTGAAAAAGGATAACATTTTAACCAAAAGTAGGGGACTTTAAGACAGCAGTGAATGCCTGTTAAGTCAATGAAGTGACATCAGCTTAAGGGAAAACGTGGCAGATCTGATGCAATTTTTTGGAGACAAACAATGCATTCTGGGATACTTAGAGGCAGAGTAAACAGTCTGAATTATTTCAAAATGCCAGCCCCTATGTGGTCAGAGTCAGAAATTGCATATAAAAATATCTAAAAAGCTCTAAATAGTCCCAGAGTGCTGTTAAAATATAGGAAACACCAAACCATGATGAAATAAATATGTTTTTTGAGTCTGAGGGTGCGGTTGTCCTTTAAGGTTTCTGGTGATCAGCAGTCTCCAGGAAATAATGTAACTGCACTCCTTCTCTCACCAGGAGAAAACAGAAGCACTAATCCCAAGATGACTATTGAGAGGTAGAATGTGTGCTCTCCAATAACTGGTGGTCTTACAATAGATGCTTAAAGGTAATATGAAAAAATGGTTTATCCTAAACACTGCAGTGTGCATTAGAGGAGTTAGATGTGAAAGTAGGTAACTTAAGTTTTACCTGCCTAAAAAGTTAAGTTTTAGTGGAGAGCCACTATTTTTAAAACAGCAAGATAGTTTGAAAGGAGTGGTCACTTTTTTATTCTGATACTAAGGGATACAGTAGGATAGTCAATACATTTAAATAGTTGAAGGGGAGTGATTTCACAAAATGATCATTTTGTGCTTAGTCATACCAACCAGTAAAAGCAGAGAGGAAATGAGATATATGGTTAAATTAGCATAAGGGGCAGGCAACTAGAAAGACAGTGGAAAAATTTCTGTCTGACTGACAAGAGACAGAGCTGTGGTGCCTTTTCAAGTTTTAAAATGCAGTTAAAAGCAGAATACAATTAATAAAACACAGTGTAAAGAAAATAAATCACAGTATAAAAAATAGAAAAAGGCAATAAAGTAATACAGAATACAACAAATAAAAAGCAAACTAACCTTTCCCTCACAGCAAACTGTAGCAGAGTCTGGGTGATCCTTACCAGTAAAGCTTGTGCATACATACTTAGACTACTGAAGGGGTCATTACTTGGGGGCAATGTGTTTCATAAGTCTTTGTACGTACATCGATAAACTTCCGAAGGGATCCAGGACATATAGAGAAAGAAAGAAAACAGTGTAGCTACACTACCTGATACACAGCAATGCGGCAAAGCTAAGCATAATTTTAATGTATATTCATCTTTATTTTAAAACAAGGATATAGTAAGTACTTCCACTATGTACTCATGGAAGGTTAACTCCCCTGATGAACAGGCTCACTGAATTTGAGTGTTTTTGCAGGGGGGCAGGCTCCCCCGCCTCCCCATTGTGTGGGTGAACTACCCATATCCTGCAAATTGTTATTACTAGTCTCTTCTTGGTCACTGAAAATAAGTAATATATCTCTGTCTCTCATTAAAGCAGTGTCAGGTGGGCATATCTCTTAATCTCTTAGCACAAGAATTCTGCACAAAGTATAAAATAATGGGGTCAAAGACCGAAAAATAAGGACAGGTTTTAAACATTGCTCTTATAAAGTTTAAACTTAGTTTCTAGAATAACAAGATTTCATTAGTGTGCATTTTTTTGAAGAAAATGAAGTCTGAAACACAAGCATACATCATTATTTAATGAGTTACCAGAAACCACAAATTTTATGAGGTAAAAATGTGAATATTCTGCAAAACTCTGGACAGTTGATACGTATGGTCAGGGGCCAGGGCTAAGCGTTTAACATGTTGCTTAATACTTTGAAAGTCCATTTGATTTTTCTTCTTAGTTCATCTAGACAACTATCAATATCAAAAATTAGGCCTCACTGTACTCTGTATTCTTAACAGGCTTGTTGAGGTCTGTATTAGAGGGTCTGCCTGATAACACTGAAACTGCAAAACGCCGCCACGAGAACACCAACACCGGAAGATCGACAATGGAGATGATCGACAATTGAAAATCCAGACGCTGAGAACACTGACATGTTAAGGTAAGTGTGGGGTTTTTGTTATGTTAATATAGATTGATTACTTTTATATGAATGCAAATTTGCCTATGTCACAGGTGATAATTCAATAAAGATGTTTGAAAAAAAGCTACTAATAGTATAATTTGTTATACTGTTATACTACTATTGGCATTTGGACTGTACCTGCAAAGAGATGGGAATTGTGCTGAATTCTGTTTTACTTTTAATATCGGTGGGGTTTCTTTAAATTGCTAAAGCATTATTGTGTTTGGTCATGCATCACTTGACATTTAAATGATTGATTCTGAAAGTGTGTTAAACTTTCAATAAAACTTCCTGTTTGGACATGCTTTTGAGCCTCTTGTTCTCTTATGTTTTTGTAGAAAGTTGTTGTCAAGGCATTTTTCCCATCCCTGTTCAAACTTTTTAGTTTTGGCTCTGTGGAACAAGGGGGAGAGCACCAAATGAGGGTCTCACCCAGGGATCCAAATGGGTCTCACCCAGGGATCCAAATGGCCTAGCTACTCTTCTGGGCCTAGGATATCATCTCTACCTCATTTTTTTTGTTGGACTTCGTTATCTTAGTTGTCTATTCAGTTTGATAAAAGATGTTTTTCCTTTTTGGGGTTAGACTTCCTAATTTTAGCTATGACCTTTTTCTTTTGTTTTATAACTTGTTCAGTTTTGGATTCCAGCAGGGCGGTTTGTTTTTTGCACAGCAGCCTCTTACAGTCACTGACATTGTTGTACAGTGCTTCTGTGAACAATTCTGCATAGGCTCTTTTTTAAGTCGGATTGGAGGCTTGACATTTTATTTATCACTTAATAAAAGGTAGTTTGCTTTGGATTAGTTTCTAACTGTTAAAGTGTTTGCTTTACATGGAATATGTTTACTCCCTATGTGAAATCATTGTGTGTATTAGATATGTTACTATTGCTCTATGTTCTAAATGATGCCACTGTCTTATATAGGTTAGAAACCTATATGGTGTAACTTTTTCTTTGCCTATGTTAAAATACTGTAGTTACTTGGAATGTTACTGTTTTAAATATGGTTATGTTACTGTTATATATGGTAATTTATAAATTTCTTTTTGGAGCTTTTCTCCTCGGGCCTCCATTGAAAATGAGTCTGTGGCCCAGACAGACCTTCCTGGTAAACAAATGTAAAATAAAATAAATAAATATGTTTGGATCTGTAGTAGGTGTATGCACTAAGTGGTCCAGAGTGTTTGTGTTTACAAAGTCTAGGAATCTCTGTGCCTTCAGATTTGGGGTCATGTAGGATTCCCAGCTTATAGAGGGATAATTAAACTCCACCATGTGTAAGGCATTTGGTTGAATGGTGAGTGACTCTAATAGGTCTAAGTCTGAGATATGGATTTTATGGGACATAGAGGGTGACCTTTAGCTTGCTGGGATATGGTGTGGGACTTTGTCTATGGTAATTTGGACAGGGATGAACTCCAGTGTGTCATCCTTTTTAACCAACCTAAAGGTATGCTTATTATTGATGTAAATCAAGACACCTCCTCCTTTAGCCACTGTCTGTGCAGTTGTTAGTCTAAGTGTATGGAAGGCACTGAAGCCTTGCACTAGTGGGTGGGCACTCTCTGTGGCTTTAAACCATGTCTCTGTAACTGAACAGATATTTGTATTCAATAAGGTGCAGAAAACTTAAAGGGGTGGAGATTCTTGTTTAGAGTCCTGTTATTGAGCAGTAACACCTTTACATTTCCTTAAGTAGATTTTGCTGTGTTGAAAGGTTCATCAATTTGGCATTGTCTAAAAGAGGCTCTATGGGGGAGGACAATGTTTTATTCAATATTTGAAAGCCTAAAAGGGGCAGGTACAGATCATCCTTGGCAAAGTTACATGGTTTGTTAATCAACTCCTCCCATACTGACAAATACTGTATCCTCCTAGCATTACCCCAAGAACTATGCCAATTATTAAAGTCCCTCATCTTCTGTACATATTGTGGCATCATCTTGGTGAATGTAGAATGCTCCTCAATGCAAGGCACATAACAAACTGTGACATGTTATATGAGAGCTCCATAATATTTCTCTTCATAATGGCTAGGGAGGAATGTCTCAGGTCACTTACATCTACGTGGACATGGATTGAATTATACTGCTACCTGTGGAGCAATGACTTGAGCACATGATCTATCCTGCCCCCTAATAAGTGACTGTTAATTTCTCCAGGTTCAGCTTGGTGAGAGAGGCATCAGTATATCATACAACAGAGTCCTCAATGTCAAGAGTCTTGGGTACTGTATTGGCTTGCCTTATGGGCTTAGTCGTTGAGGCTCCACTGGGTATGGCTGTACATGCAGTGTTAGGTGATGTTTCTGTTGAGTGCTTTTGGGTTTCTGAGGATAATTTCTGCAGGTGGAATGACTGTGAGGTGTTTGGAATTTGGGAAGATTGCATTTAAGTGCCTCAGCATAAGTAAGTCTATGTGTGGGGTGAGTACTACATGTGGAAGGTGTAGCATGTATGTGTGGATGACAACCAAGTTGTTATTATGAGTGTTTGTACATGAGACTTTTGCCTCCACAGATATTCTGCAGATACATTTCTCACATAATGTATTTGTTTCTTTGTGCCTTCAGATTTGGGGTCATGTAGGATTCCCAGCTTATAGAGGGATAATTAAACTCCACCATGTGTAAGGCATTTGGTTGAATGGTGAGTGACTCTAATAGGTCTAAGTCTGAGATATGGATTTTATGGGACATTAGATTGTTACATTGTCTCGGTACACACATATCCACCAAACTGGCTACGAAGAAACTGGAAAAGTACAAATCCATGAAGTCAGGTCCTTTATTGGGTGAGCTATTAGGAAGTGGTGCATGAGGGGTTAACAGTGAGCTGACTAAGGGTCCTTTTGGGGAAAGAGACTAAACTTGGTTATTTAATGCTAAATTCAAGGGGCAGTGCTCCTCCATCTGCAAACTAGCTGCTCTGTGCTACTTAGTGCACAAACTAGTTGCTCTCTAGCATCAAGTTAATGATCCAGTTTCAGAGATGGTTTTATAGGGGAAATTTGTTTTCTAGGTATCTGCATTTATACAGGACACTACTAACTACCACTGCATAATGGGCAGCAACACTTAAATGCTCCAGATTTACACAGGCACTTAAAGCACAGGACACTGACTTCTAAGTCTTCTGGCCAATAAGACAGCTACACTTACAAATGTCTTTAATGTGTTTCCCAACTCAGACAGACCAGACCACAACGTACTGCCACTAGATGGACTATCCCAGTCCTCTTAATGTAAAACCACAAAAAGATTGCTAGAGAGTGTAATGCTACCACAAAACAACTTAAGGAAACTACCTAAAAAAGGTGATTCCAAACAGCCTATTAAATGTACTTATCTTTGAATTAAGTAACTCTACTGTGACCTGCCAGCATTCGTTTTTAGAATCTAGTACAAAGTAATGTTTGACACAATACATTGTTAATGCAACCTCTTCAACTGTCAGCAATGGAAGGTCTACCTTTGCATCCCTTTCTTCAGATCTTAGGTGTCTACGTAGCTTTTAAGCTGATCTTACTTAACAGCTATACACATGCTGTTCAGCCATTCTGGAATCCCTCTTTTTTAAGATTTTCCATTAACTTAAGTTCTTTTTCCATCCTGTTCCTTAGTACAACAGGTAATCATGTTGTATGTTGAGCTGTTAATATTGTATCAGCTAGAATTTTTACATGGTATTCATCTGTCAGGCAACCCAAATTTCTAAACAAGTTTACATATTTCTGCAAAACAACATTACTTACATCTGATTCTGCAATTTTTGCATTAATTCTGCTTTGTCTGTTTCTTATCATGTGATTGCATATGTCACAGTGAAGACAAAACTCACAAAATTGCATTTAATATTTATAGAAGTCATCTAGACTTTATTAGAAGTTACAGCCTTGGAAATAATTTTGGGGGTGCCTGGTAATACAAATTATTTATTGCAATGTCTCATTACATTTTCCAAAGACACAACTTTGAAAAAGCACATTATAACTTATTTTCATATGTATATATCTCTGGCTCATGGACTTTACTTTGTTCCCTGAGTATGCCAACAGATTTGACAAAATAATACAGTATGCCCTGATATTACAATATCCATTAATATCTACTGTTTTTTCACATGGAAGGAATGCATATTTTGTACAACAGACTACATGCATTTTTTGCAAACTCTAATATACGTAATGGTTCTTGCCACCACATGGACTACAATTTTGATTAAACATTGGAGACTTTCTCTTCTTATGACTATAACCACACCTATTACACAAGGTTTTAATTTAAACAGTGACACTCCTTCTAGGCATTGTCTTGGATGCCTCATGGTTTTCTATGTCTTCATTTGTGTTATAACTTTGTGTTTTGTCTTTATTCCACATTTTAACATTACCTTTAGCTGAATTTTAATCTTATACATTTTCATTAACTCTGTAAACTGCTTCAGATGGGAAACCATCATTTTCACACACTCTCCATACATCCAGTGGTTGTCTAAAGTCATTTCTCGTATGCTTAAAGTCTGATCCTTACTTGATTATTTTAATGCCATTACCACATGCAATTCTTTATCTGATCAGTGAATTATGCAACTTACTACACTTATAATTTTAGCCTGTCTTCTTTAGTCTAGTAACACAAACATCTCTAGTTTTCTGAACTCCTTGATTTCTTGTAAAAATTAATCAGAAATGTCAGATTTTACTTTGACTCATTATATGTTTTAAACTGCTCTGTTATCACTGCTAATGTGTCTTTCGACTTATCCTTTTAGATAAATAAATTAAAAACTTCATTATCTTTCCCCCCTCTGATATTTAGAAATGAAGCACAATGAACGTTTGCAGCCTTGCGTGTAAGTTCACTTGTAACGTCATACAGTTCAGTCTTCAGACCCCAAACCTCACAAAAATGAATGTACAGGCTTACTTTAATGTCATAAATCAGAGTTAACATTTTTTAGTGTTTCTGTAAAAAATACATAAAAATATATAATATCTTGAATATTAAGAACAGATTACATGGTTCCACTCTTCAAGCAATCATCCCAGCACCCTGGAGATTTTCTATCAGTTCTGACACTATCTACAATATTTTTTTTTTAAAAAGTAAATTAGAATGGCAAAGAATGGAGACATTACACAGACAAGATGACAACTGCCCAGAATCTTTATTGCAGTTCCCAGCTACTAAATAAACATAGAACATATAGCCTAGCTCTGGCCACAGTTAAGCCTACATATGTAAATCTTATGACTGAATATTAAAATCCCCAAATCTGTGAAAGTTTTCAAAATATTCTGTGACTTGTCATTAGAAAATAATGATTTGGGATGCCTGCCTTTTGATAAGAAATGTGCAGGTAAAAAAACTAAGGCTGAGTGATCATACAATGTTTGCACGCATACAATGAGTGCACATTCCAGTTCTAATTTAAACACGGCAAGCATGGCCCGTTCATTGATTCTGGAGTTATGTGCAGATATACAAGGAAGTTTGGTGAGGGCAGCATGGTCAAAGAATTCAGCCAGAACAATCATGTGAAATGTTTTTTTTTAATATATATCTCTCTCCATTGTTAATGGAAGTGGAATTTGTAGCAACAAATTATTTTACCTCAGTGTATTAAATAGTAAAAAGACAGTAACAAATCACCGTAGAAAATAAGCCATGAACAAACACAGACTTCCTAAGTGACAAGTTATACTGCTACCAGATTAATGTGAGCTATGAATGTGACTAATTAGAGAATAATTTGTAATTTTCACTTGCTACTATGTAATTCTGAGCAAGTCTTTTAACCAGACATGTGGTCACCCCTGAGAAGAGTTGTGTGCCCAATGGGTTTGCACAAAGATAAAACAGAAATTAGTGTGAGTTGTTAGTGCAAAGAGAAAGCTCTAGGTCCATCCCTAACACCTTCTGCTTCCACATCATATGACTGAATGAGCTGAAACCACTTAGTTAAAGGTGACCTAAATTTGTAAATACATAAAAAAATATCAACCTAAATAACTGTATGCTGATGGATAATATTTTACATTCAAAGAATATTTAAATACATCAGTTATACAAACTGTATTCCAGCAGACTTATGCTGCACATGCAGAAGAGGCACTTGATGTTCTTATATGGTGATAAAGGTTACAAAATGGACAAAGGTCCAGGACAGGGGGTAGCATGTTCCCATCACATGGCAAGTCATTTGGCAAGTGGTAATGATGATTTAAGTTAATTAATTTACCATTTTAGTTTTCATCTCTTAATGCACCTTCTCTATCAAACTTTGTAGTTAGATGAGATGGAAAGCATCACAAGTGTAACATGTAAAATAAATTGCTGTTCTAGGCATTGAAAAACATTAGAAAACAGATGTTTATCCAGGCAGGCTCTGTCCCTCTTCTACCTACAGAGTGGAGATACATGCCCCTGTCTTTCTATATGATAGTTCTGAAGTCACAGCTATTCAGGGAAAAGACACAAGAAACCAACATTTCCTTTTTTTCTCTGAACCATGTGACCCCACAAACTGGTACAGCACTCGAGACAAAGCAACCTGCAACATGCAAACAGACTGGCAAGCTGCAAGTGCAATTTTATGTATGCAGTGTTTGAAGATGTGACTAAAGGGCACAATGATCTCATATTAATAAATTACTTCACAGCACCGAGTTTCTTTATTTCTTCTCTCTCTCTCATTGTTTTCCTAACTTAACGATTCCTTGAAAACTGCGACTTTAGAGATGCCATACAGGAAATAACTCACTAGGACATTTTAAAACTTAATTTAGTTATTCTCAATATTATACAGGCTATGAAGAGCAGGGCCAGTGTTAGCATTTTCGGGGCCCCCAGCAGATGTCAAGTCGGGGGCCCCCTAGGTGTTTCCACTCTAGGTATCACTCTGTCACTACCACCTCTCATATGCAACCTTTTAGTTCATGCTGCAAAGTTCTAGGAGTAGTAAGCACAGACTGATCTGTAGCTACAATGCTTTTTAATTACAATAGGACTATGTACCACTCTATGTTGGCCCATCTCACAAAGGGGCATTTACAGTTACTGACATTTAGTTGCAACAAGGATACATTGCAGCAACTCTATGTATAGTCCGGACTTAGGTGAAATGGCACCCTAAGCATACTGTTTGAGCCACCCCCCCCAACATCAGACACACACACACACACACACACACACACACACACACACACACACACACACACACACACACACACACACACACACACACACACACACACACACACTTTCCAGTATTCCTTAGTTTCCACCCATATTGGGCTCCCTATACCATGCACCTTATTTTTTCTTCCCTTTCTCACATTTGCTTTACTCTTCAGCTTTTTCAAGAAGCCATAACTTCCTATGTGCTCAGAAGTGCATTTCAAATGTTTTTTTAAACAACCTTTTTGTCCAGTGATGGCTTGAATAGAAATCAATTAAGGAAAGAAAATGTATTACTGTTCAACTTTAGTTTTCCTTGTATCCTTTCAACACACATTTCCTGACCAAGACAGCACAGTAATAACCAGTTAAGAAATAACTCAAGTAAGCCAGGGTCCAAAAGTCATAGGGTTATAGATGCTCTGGGATGTATTTTAAAGCATTTTCCCAGCCTTTTAATCCAATGGTGACTTAAACAAACATGAGTAAGAAAAAGTCTGCAGCCTTATTTATCTATTTTTTTCAAGGAAGACACAAAATGTACCCAAGGCTTACTGTTCAGAGAAGACAAAATAGTAGCTCACAATAAACTAGCAAGCCAGTTGTTGTCTGGATACACAGTTCTTCCTATCTGGGAACTGCCTGCCTGCCTCCCTAACCCCCCCCCCCAAAAAAAAAAAGGCCATCTATGCATCCCTCTGGTGTTAGACTGGGATAAAAGCAGACATTCAAATTGCCACAGTCATGTATTTCAAGTGACCGCTGACATACCTATACATAGCATGCCTCCTCACTCCTCAACCCAAACTCTCAAGGCGGCTACCTGTACACATGCCTGATGTTGATTGTAAGGAAAGTAAAAAAAGGAGTACAGTAATGTATTCTGCTTTGTTGTTCCTAGACAGTACATTGTCCCTGCACAAGCTATACTAACTTCTTTGTACACCTCTGAAGTCTGTGAGAAAAGTAAAAGAAACACTGACCACACTGTCCTCAGCCCAAACATAAACTATAATAACCTCATGTGCACACCTTTAAGGTTTGACTGTGATGAAAATTTAAAAAGTAATAATGACATCCCCCACAATAACATACAGCAACTTTCTGTACACACACAGCCGTGCAGGGCTGGTTTTAGAATGGGTGCAGTTGAGAGCGGAGGCCATTATCAGATTTATTCTACCAGGATCAGATCTCGGCCCTGTTCAGGTTAAAGAGCATAATCAGAGAATTAATACATTTTTCCTCCTTATTTTTCCCCAAACAGCAACAGCTTTTGTGGGGCCACCACACAGTCAAGGATGGTTAAGGGAGCCCCCCCCCCCAGTATCCAGTTAGACAGTTTGGGGAATGGGGGCCCCGGACTCTTAGAAGATCTAAGTGTCTGAATGTTCTATCATATATTATATGCATTAATTCTGAAATATAATTACTTGTTAGCTACATTTTTACTGACACCCAGAAGAATAATGTACACGCACGCGCACACACGCACTAATGCACACACACACAATCCATAGCAATACTAGTTTTGTACTTATTCCAGCAAATAACAATACATTGTGCAACACTGGTTCTGGCACACCAGATCAATGACTGCTGTTTAGCAGTCGTTAAGCAGCAGCAGGGTAAGACACTTTTATTTACCTCCATGAGGAGTAATGCAAACCTGTCACTGTCCCTGATTTCACACACCTTCCCTTGTTTTTCTCATAATTTTGCTCTGTCCTTTGTAAAAAGTTTGATTTGTTTGTAAATCATTCAGGATTACAGACAGTCAATAAATCCAGACATCAGAGTTTTATACTTATTGTCCAAAAATGTATTTGATGCAAAAAGGTGTTATACTATTAACTTTTTAATTAAATGATTAAATGATAGTAATATTTAATACGTGTTCCTGATTTTGATCCTTTATTCTGCTATTATTGGTATTGCACTGAATTGCACTGAATTCTTCTGCAAAGAAGTTGAAAGTTGTAGTATCTGGTGTTCTGCCACTGTTTATATAATTTCATGAAAGTGAAAACCATCTGAGAAGATTAGAAGCATCACCTTTTCTTAAAATTCAAGGTTTTCACAGAGATCAATCACTCTGGGCTACTAATCTCTCTAGTGGTTACCTTATGTTCATTATCAGCTTTATCCTAACAGGGTCATATCACAGACCAGTTCAAGTTAAAGAGCGTAATCAGAAAATTAATATATTTTGTTTCCTCATTTTCCCCAACTAGCAGCAGCTTTTGCGGGGCCCCCACACAGTCAAGAATGAATAAGGGGCCCCCTTGCAGCCACGAGTAATGCAAGTACCTAAAGCTGGCTACATTGTTAGTTTTAGTGGAGTGAATGTACAATAGCAGGGTTTAACTAAGCCAGGGCACTATGTCAGTGGTAAAATATTTAATAGAATTGTGAAGCCTGTTGCTTGATAAAATATTGTTACTATAACTACAAATATCTTTGAATTTTAAAGTAGTAATAAATAAGAGTTATTACCCAGCTGGTTTAAGTACACAGTACTGCTGTACTAGCTTTTGTTGTTTTGACAGACATGCTACAAAGTATCAAGCCGCAGGGTCCGCTGGTGCCTAAAGCCGGCTATGATGAAGAGGCAACCTCAGCAGACCCTATCCTGTCAGACCTATTACACATTTACAAGGATAGTGGTAGCATGAACTTCTCCTCAAGGAATCTCAATCTGTTTTGCAACATAAACAGAACAAACTGAAGGGACAGGTGTATATATATCTCTCCTCTTTCTATTTCTTGCCAGGGTTAACCTAGTTTAATGCCAAGAACCCCCTGCATTGTACCTCTGAGTGTATATCTTAAGTTATTTTGTGTTTGGTTCACTGAATCCATCCTAGATGTGCATTACCTTTTCAAAATGTTTGTCTCACTATAGTGCTTCTTGGTTTCTTAACATCAATTCAATACCACTGTAAACCATGTATATAATGTTTTTGAAAATGTTATGTTTTTATTTTATTTTTATGAGTATGTAACTTGAATGTATTTTAAGTTTCTGTATCTGATCTATAATTTTATCTCACTGTGGAGCTTTTCTCCCCAGGTCACCACTGAAAATGAGGCACTAGCTCAGTCAGACCAACTCGGTCAACAAATGTAAAATAAATAAATAAAATAAATATCACAGAGAGAATACTTGTTATATGAAACCATCTTTAACTCCACATTAGGAAAAGTACTACTCTTATACCATTCAAATGCAGTTTGGATGGATGAAGAGGAAGCCACAAATTTACCCATGGTTTAGCACCCATGTCCCTCCTGGATTGGGGCAAAAAGAAAATGCCCAACATATCCTTGTTCTGGTATATTCGAATGCCAAAAAAGGGACAAAAAAAACATGGGAATGTAATGCTAGGGTTCTTTAGATCCCCATAAATCAATAGCCTAGTAAGTACCTATTAAGCTATGAAACTTTATTAACTAAAACAATTAACTGGCCCTACAAAGACACTTTTCATCCATGACCTGGGCCACGAGAGCAAGGATAATGAGAACATACAAAAACAATTTAGTGCAACCAACCAATTACCATGATTCCAGGGGTTGGGAGAAACCAGAGTTCAGGGAAGAACCACACAGAAAACATGCAAAACTCTGTACAGACAGTATCTAGATGTCAAGAAGGTAGGCCAAATCCTTGAGCATAAGGCAAAGATATTACAATTAAACCACTGTGTCGCTGCTAACAAAAGTTTACTGATGACTTAAGAAAGGTGAAATGTAATTCTTTACTAATATAACATTGAAAAGTAATTGTTAAAATATGATTTCATTATTTCTCTGTATAAGGATGAAATCTCATAAACTTAAGGGTAAAATATGTATGAATTAATCAAAAAGTGGTTTTCACATTTTTTTTTTTTGGTCCCTCTCCCAAATCAGAATCTCTTATGCCTCAATGCTTCTCCTCAGTCTTTATAGAAATGTGTGGAAGATGAAATTCCATTCCGGTATAGCTCCATCCTACTGTCAGAAGAGGCTTTTCACCATCTCCTTATCTTACAAAATGAGGAAGACATTGGTAATCTCCAAACTCTGGATCCCACCCAGTTTGGGTTTGTAAAAGGCAGATCATGTCTCCTAAACCTGATAGACTTCTTTGAAGCAGTCACCAAAGCCATAGACAAGGGTAAGGTGGTTCACACAGCCTATCTAGATCTTGCCAAGGCTTTTGATACCATCCCTCACTCTGGAATTATAGATAAACTCACTAAACTAGGTATAAATCCCTATGTCACAAGATGGGTTGCCAACTGGCTCACTGACAGAACCCACACTGTGAAAGTAGAAGACTCCAAATCTGACTTCAGACCAGTGACAAGTGGAGTACCACAGGGTTCAGTCCTGGGTCCTCTCCTGTTTGGTATCTACTTCTCTGAAGTACAGGCTAACACAGAAGGTCTTTGGCTAATGAAGTTCGCAGAGGACTGCAAACTAGGAGCCATAATCAAAACTCCTAATGATGTGGACATCCTACAAAAGGGCCTCACTGAGACAGATGCCTGGTGTCAAAGCCATGGCTCAAGCTCAATGCCAAAAAGTGCATTGTCATCCCCTTTGGTAAAAACTCTGTACCCATGAACTACAACATAGGCGGTAATATACTTAACACCGAAAGTGTGATAAGAGACCTTGGGACACAGGTGGAGAGTAGTCTCTCCTTTGATAATCACATCGCCACGGTAGTCAGGAAATCCTTCTACATGGCACACCTCATCACAAAAGGTTTTTCATCCAGAAAAAAAGAGATCATTGTTCCCCTCTACTCATCACTCATTAGACCCATTATAGAGTACAACGCCCCTTTTGGTATGTATCTCACAAGACATCTCCAACAACTGGAAAGGCCGCAGAAATACCTCACAAAGAGGATTACCGGCCTCAAACAGATGCTCTACGCTGACCGTCTCAAAAAAATCCAGCTTTACTCCATCGCATATCGCCTATTCAGAGGTGATCTCTGCCTAACATACAAAGCTATGTCAAACTCAGAGCTGTTGGACATGCTCCACTTAAAGAAATCCCAATCCCTCCGAGCTACACACTTTAGGGACATAAACCTTGTCACCACAATAAACAGAACATGCCGGAGGGATAGATTCCTGTCCCAGAGACTTCTCATACTCTGGAATAAACTACCTATCTATATCAAACAAAGCTCCTCATTAGCACTCTTCAAGAAAAGTCTTGATGATTGGATGGGAAATAGGAAATTCACCCCAGGGATCACATCTGTGGCTCTGCTCGACAGTGGCACAAGAAAATTATTTTCTTGGGTGGCAAAAGCCAGGGTACCTTTTTGGCTGGGCTTGTATAGGCCCCAGGGTCGATTGCCTAGTACCTACCTATGAACCTATGAACCTATGACACTAATGCAGTTCTGCATATATGCTACTTTGCACACAGCACCACAGCAGACAATTCACCTGTGACTTCTCCTGATCCAAGGATAGCCCCCATGTGGAGATGTATCTAGACTCCTCAATCCAATCCCCTGTCTTACCCTCTGACATCTGGTTCTCTACCTGAACATAAGTAAACAGCATCACAGATAAGAACTCTTCTTCTTCTGTACCAGTGGAATAGCTTTCAAAAATGAACAGCATTGTATTAATTACTTCATAGACAACTTCTTCTAACTTTTTTATCTTACTGAAATGTATGAAGCTATGCTTTACCAATGTATGTGTATAAGTTGGGATAGTCTCTTTCATGAAAGAAGTGACTTACGGATGTCATTATACAGGATGTAGCATTTAAACACTTACTCTTACTCAAGAGATATAAGGTGGATAAACAGTGATCTTGTGCAGTGTATAATGAAGTGGTAAATAAATGAATTATAAGGAAATGATTACAAAGTCAGGGAAAATGTCACCAGCTTCTGTGCTGATGTGTCAGAACTATATTTCCCTGTTACATGATAAGTTGATGAAATCCAGAATGACTTCCATGAGCTGATGTTACCATGATATATATTAAAGAATAAGCAGTGTACTGGTAGAGCACTAATAACAGAAACACTGATTAGTAACGGGTATATTTAAGCTGTATGAAAAAAATGGAATTGCTAACTTAGATACACACAACAGTGCTATATCTTGATACAAATTACCAAGTTAGGCCCATTTAGCCAGTACCACCGTGGAGAGGGATAAACCCTAACTACAGCCTATGTGACCTAGGTTTGGGTAGTCATTCAGCAGTCTGAGGCACTGGCCATGTAGGATGGGTATGCACATCCTGTGTTTGGGGGGGGGGGGGTCCTGGATAGTTCTCATGTTTGATCTCTGGTAGAGGCAAGGGGCACAGATAGGGGTAATGTCCTTGGTAGGGAAGGGTCGAGGACATTGGCTGAACTGCAGTGGAGGTAGAATAATGTGCCAGCCTATCTCATTTCATTTATGCTCACTGAATGTCAACAGGCATGCGCCTGAAGCAGGGATAACTAGCAGACAAAGAACCATCCCAGGAAGCAGTATGATGCAGAACCGGGATAACTAGCAGACAAAGAACCATCCCAGGAAGCAGTATGATGCAGAACTGGGATGTTTTGTTCTCTTTCCCAACCCCAACCCTTAATGAAGGAAGTTAAAGGAAGACCAGTAGGTGCAGGTTGACCCAGCAATTGAGAAAGGGCACTGGGACCCCTTGATGGTCAGCTGTGTGAGACTAAAAAAAGTAAGGATCCAGGCAAGGAGAATAAAAGATCAGTTGTTATTATAACTATGCAGTTGTCAATTAGCATGAGTAGCAAAACACAGACAATAATATCATACAATATAATTTTGTCTTCAATGTATGGTATACAAGCAATGGCACAAATACAGTAATATTGAAATTTATGAAAATTGGTTCACACAGGAATTTTTCCTTTCAAAACCACCATTCCACATATTTCCTGTTCTGATACAGTTTCCCATTACTTGTTAAGAAGACTGTGCAGGAGGGAACAAGTCATTTGTACAAGCAAACAAAAGGATAAGAAAAGTGATACTAGATCATTAATGAATCCTTGGGATAAGTTACTTCTCTTGAGGAAATGGGTGGGAAAGTTTAGAGAAAGGCAAACACTTTAAACTTCAAGGTGGGATGATGTTACTCTTACTGCATTCTAAGCACTCACTTCTAATGATCATTTTAACTAAAAGGTACTGAAACCTGCAGTGCAGATCAAAGGCGATAAGTGACTTCTAAAAAAACTTAAGACAGTTGCTTATATTGTTACGCTGTCAAATCATGAGTAATTGTTGTCTCCATTTACTTTTCCTATCAGATTAAATACAAAATACCCAGCTTAAGATTTTTCCACTTTCCCCATACTCAGTTTTAAAGACTAAGCAAGAAAAGAGTTTACTTGTGCACTCTCATCATTTAGGTGCATCTAAAAACTCACAAATGTTTACTTATGTACATTAGAGACTTAATTACGGAGTAAAAGATGCAGTGGCATGAAATAAATTACCTTTGTGTGCTATTTACATCCAGTATCTACTTATATTAAAAATAATAACAGCTTCCCAAGGTATAAAGTGCTATCATTTATAATAATTAAGTAATTAAGAGCTTGTGACATATGTGCTCTGTATATTCATCAGTCATTACAATGCATCACAGTATGTGCTCTGTATATTCATCAGTCATTACAATGCATCGTAGTATGTTGCTCTGTTGATTCATCAGTCATTACAATGCATCGCAGTATATGCTCTGTATATTCATCAGTCATTACAATGCATCACAGTATATGTTCATCAGTCATTACAATGCATCGCAGTATGTGCTCTATAGATTCATCAGTCATTACAATGCATCGCAGTATGTGCTCTATAGATTCATCAGTCATTACAATACATAACAAGTAATCATTTACACATTGTGCGCTACAGCGTTCCTCTAATGGGCTATTCCAAAGTGAAGTCTTTACTACTGATATTTCATAATGATCTAAAAAAATTGAAATGTCTGCTCTTGCTGGGTAGTACACAGGCCAAAATCAGTGCAAAGCAGCCTTCTCAGGTACCCAGGCTTTTTCCTTTGTAATTATAAATGAGATGCAAAAACACAGTATACACAGAAAACCGTGGGAATTATAAACCCTCAATTTGAATGTCAATACGCATGAAAAAGAAAACACAAGTATATAGCATTATAAGGACTGTGTAATTAAGAGAAGTATGCATAAAACCAGAGACGCAATTTAAAATGAGAAGTTGTACAGGGTCAGATGGTCTGTGCAGCAACAAGCTGGGTATCAGAATGCTGTCTGGGAAATGGAAAGGAATGATATGTATTTTGTCTGCTCTTCCATGAGTGGGTAGAATGTGTTTTTCAGGGTCTCTACCTGACACCTGGGACCCAACAACAGTGTCCATTTTACAAGGAACATACTGCTTCTGAGGACTCATGCTCCTTGTATAAATGAGCACCATATCCATGTTAATCTCGGAGTGGATCCACCAGTTGAATTCTGGCCAGGCACATTGTGGGAATATTAGGGGCAAACAATGAAAATGTTTGCCCATTCCATGCTACTGAATGCCACATTTTTCTGAAAGCATAGTGTATCAGTGTATATATAGCTGTGTGCCTTAAATATATGTTAAATTAAAATGAGCATATTATATCCACTGAAACAGAAAGCATATGAAGGTCAGTCTATGTAACATAATAGTAGTACTTATGTCATAACCAGAAAGGAATGATTTGTATTTGATATTAAGTAATATGTGGTATTTTGTGGTTAACTGTTATTTTTTTACTGTGTTTTATTGAAATCTGTTCTTAGGTGCATTTTGTATCTGATGACTTTTTAATTTATGAAGAGTTATTTTTGCTGCAATAGATTGATGCTATCTAGTGTAGACAAATGGACAGGTTTTTACTTTCAAGACATTTGCTTTTTCCCCACACTTGTGCAAACGTAGAGTTAGCATATTTAAGTAATGAGGGAGGGCAGGGGTCAAAACACTGCTGTACAGGGGTGAAAACACTGCTGACTGTGGGGATTTCAGTGTTAAATTGTATGATAGCAGTGTCAGTGAAGCAAGCAGAGACCTTTACCAAAACTGAGCTTTCAACCTTTTTTAACAGAAAGAAAGGCCCAGCATGATCAAAGACATTTCAGAAGAGGGTACCCATCAATAAGCCATTATTAACATCTGCAAAAATATCATCTGTATCCTAGCAGAGAGCAATAAGGAAGTGAAGCCGTGGCTGAGGCTGTGCTGATTGGAGCTGGCCAGTTGTATGCACAGCATTAGGTACCAGTAATTTCTTGGCTTAGGAATAATTAGTAATGTCTTCCAAGAAGTACTGTTTCAGTAGAGCAAGAAAGAAAGAAGACAACAGCTGATGGATTACAAACCCTTCACGTAAATCTCTCCCTTTAAGCCAGGGGAGAAGGTAGTTTCTCTGGAGCTCTTTACCCAGGCCTCCTCTGAAAAGGATACCTTTCTGCCCTGTTAGACTCTTACTGGTAATAAACACAATAAATAAATAAATAAATAAATAAATAAGGTGCTTGATGGCTCTGGCTGTGATGGCTCTAAACATAAATGCATGGTAGGAAGAAAGGTTATCTAAAACTTGCACTACTGAAAGAAAGAGGGATGCTGGGACACTTCTGGAAGCAGTGTGTGGAAAGTCATTTTGTAGCAGCTTTGTACTGTCTTTTTGAGAAAGCACCTCCATTATCAGGAAATATAAAGGATGGAGCCAAGTGTGAGGTCTACATTCTACAAGAAACAACTGATTTCCATGCAGTAGGAGACCATCACTACATGGTGAGTGTTCATCAAGGATTAATTTCGAAAAACTAATTCACAAATACATTTCTTGAAATGATCAAGTTGCATGTATTGTACTGTTTTGACAGAAGTAGAAACAAAGTCCTTAAGATTATTTCTGAAAGGAGTATGCCCAAATTTAATCAAGCAGTTCTGGTCTGCTCCAAACAATTCCTTACTTTGGTGGGATCTTTGCCAAATTCCATTCTAAGTGATGAAAGCTTGTAAAACTTTACATTTTGAACATAGCATATTGTTATGTATTAGCACATGAAAATAAAACAAAAACTCAAATAATATAGAAGTATGTCCAATGCAGAAAACTGCAACAGAATTGTCTACAGATCACTTTGGCAATATGAATACTCCTAAATGCAAAGCAATTTGTTGAAGATAAACGTGCAGGTCTTAATCATACTCTGATCAGTTCTGGAAGACAGAATAAAGGATTTTATGAACAGGCACATTCTTATGTTCATTTATGTTAGAAGAGTTAGACTGCATTGTTTCTTTGACCTCTGAAATCACTATATTTGATAATTGATAATTAATGATCATTAATTGTATTACTAATGTGTCAATTAATAATTGCTAATTATACCTCTCAACTGTAAAGATTTTCACAGAATATCCAGATTTTTGCTTCAAATATTTGCCTGTTCCTCATAATATCTTTGGTTTTCTGGCAAATCACAGAGGATTGAAGTCACTAAATAATGACCAAATAATTACATATATTTTAGTTTCAGACTTCATATCCTTCAGAAAATGCATGCTAACACAAATCCTGTTATTCTAGCAGCCTTTTAAGTTTATAACAGCAATATTTAAAATCTGCTCCTATTTTTGGGCCTTTGCCCTACCATTATTTTAGGCTTTGTCCAGATTTCTTTTGTTAAGAGGTTGAGAGGTATGTTGATAATCTTCTGTCTTATGAGTATCTATGAACTGAAAAGCTCATTGGGCTTTAGGCCTGGTGTTATTTATCATGTTACTGTACATTTGGTCTATAGGGAAAGCACACAGACACACACACACACACACACACACACACACACACACACACACACACACACACACACACACACACACACACACACACACACACACACACATACAATAACAATTTAATGATGACGAAAAATCTGCAACTCTAATGATCATACCTCTTTTAATTCCTCTTCTTCAAAATATACTATCAAAGCAGCCTTAGTATTCTGACTTTATCTGTATGTCATCTCAGTGTCCTAGTGGCACACAATACACATCCTTGTCTTTCTATAAGGCAAGTATCCTAACTCCCACAAACCCAGTCCTACATAATTACCAAGCTCTTCCAACATTCAACCCTATGGAACTATACAGTCCTACCAGAACCCTAAATCTAACCCTAAGTGCCCACCTGGTCCTTAACACTAATGTCCCCGATCTCTCGCAAAACATAAAAGTCTACTCTCCTAGTGCTGAACTTAAAGTCTCTGATTGCTCTTTATCCTTAAAACTCCACTCCTAAATGACTCTTCCACTCCCTAAACCTAAAACTATCTTCTCAGCCACAAATCAAAATTCCCGGATTGCTCCCTAAACCTAAAATCCACCTCCCACTCCCTAAACCTAAAACTCCATTCCTACTCCCTAAACATTAAGTCCACAATCACTCCCTAACTCTAAACTCCCCTCCCACTCCCTAAACCTAAAGCCTCCCCAAACCTAAAGTTACATCATGTCATTATTTTAAAACAAGGAAGCCCAAGGCTAGTAGCTTCAGAAATGAATGCAATATTACTTGCTTCCTTCCTTTCTGCCTAGGTGGTATTTCTCTTTGTTATATGCCTTTTGCAATATATTCTTTTTTTCTGATTAAAGGTGTTGGTACAGAAAAATGTAATCTTGCTTAGCTTGTTGTCTTTAAGTTAGTGTATGATAAAAAAGAAAATGTTATATAACAAAATAAACACCATTTGAAGCAATAACTCATGTGATCAAATGGATTATAATCTGGTTTACTTTTTACCACCTCCTAACTTCAGGGTGTAAAGTTAATTTATGTCATTTGAATGTTGACTGTGTAAAGTTCATATATTTGTTTTATGTTTATGCATAGTCTTTGGGTACTTATGTGTTTTACATGATCCCAAAGACATTCTTATTAGTCTGACTTGCACTATGTACTTGTCTCAGACTGGCTGTGTAGTACACATCACTAAAGATGTGACTATGTTCTGGATTACCTTAGCTCAAGCAGAAAATCTGGTCACAGGAGGAGCATTCTGGATCAGGGAGAACTGAGCAGTAGAATCCCATCTTTCCTATTAGTAGTATAGCCAATGGTGAAATTACAGCATCCACATGTGCCCGCTTAATCAGGAGACAGTTTGGCAGGTGTTGGACAATCCAATCCATGTCCAGATTACCTCAAAACTCAGGTGTGAACTTCTCATCTGGACTGTTGTATATAGATGTTTTTCCTTTTATGTGCTCTGTTCAAAATTATTAATTTTTATTTCTAAGTGCATTTTATTCTCTCTCTGTATTTATAACTGCTAACTGTATTCCTCAACTAATTATTTTCTAAGTAAAATATTTATACTTATTCACTTCTAAAAAGTTTGTAGTTGATCATCTATTTATATATTTCGTATTTGGTAAGATGATATGTATAGCTAACTGGTAATAAAGCTGGTGACAGGCACCTCCACTGGCTAGACTCTGCTGCATACCGACTTTTGTATTTATATTTATTTTGCTTCATAAAAAGAGTGAAACAGTAACTGAGACATTCCCCAGTGTAGCAAGCTGGGCTAGTGACAGTTTAGTACCATGTCAAGACAGAAAGCTGTAGTACTGCAGAATATTATTCGCCTACCATGAAAATTAATATGTGCGTGTGTATCTGTGTCTCTGTGTAAGTGAATGTAACGATTTATTTTAAGTGCAGCTGTAGTGGGCAAGTGTGGTCTGAGAAGCACTGAATTTCAGAGAGGGAGTATTGTAAAAGGGGTCTGGAAAGATTGAACAAAGATTCTGCTCAGTTATAGATTCTGTGTGAAGTTTATTTGTGGGTATAGGTGGTGTAGACCATACCCTGGGCAGCAATGCATATTAGTTGTTGAGTGATTTATATCTATGCACATGATTTATACCTTACTCTCTTTGGCATCAAAGGTATAACTTGAGAGAACATAGCCATGCTTGCTATCAGATTTAACTTTTTTAAGATTTTTAGATATAAGAGGTTTAACCTAGTGGTGGGCAGTGGAGCAGATGATAGCATTGTAGTTCATGTCCATTGTTATACCTTTCTGCTGGTCAGCAGTGGTGGAATTCAAACCCCATTTGTCTATTGCCATAAATCATCTATTACATCGATGGTAGTTTTGGGATTCAAACTCCATGTGTCTGCCACCATGCTTATTCTTTTACATTGGTTTGCAGTAGAGAGATTCAAGCTCAATCTGTCTACTGTCAGTCTTCCTTTAGACATATATGTAGAGTCGTCTGAACAAACTAAACTCCAAAACAAATAAAAAACAGGCCTAATGAAAACAAACACCTGGCAATGAGATGGAAAACCTGAATATTTAATAGAAATTAAAAACTTTACGCACTGTAAAATAACAATAATAATGAATAGTGCTTTTGTCTTAACCAAAGGTAAAACTTCATCATTATCATTGTTATTTTACAGTGTGTGAAGATTTTATTTTCTATTAAATATTCAAATTTTCCATCTCATTGGCGGGTATTCACTTTCATTAGGGCTGTGTTGTATATGTGTAGAGTGATGCTGGGAAGAGATGTAATGTGTCTAGTCTACCCATATGTTGCAAGAAGAGCCCTATAGATATCTATACCCCCCCTTATCCTGATCTTTCTTTAAAGATTCATTTATGTGTTACACTTAGGACGTTTATTCCTCTAGTCCGCCAAACTTTCTCTGAAAAAATGTTTTCTTCATAATCACACTGAATTATTTCATCTTGTCTGAAGACAATGTACTCCACCTGACATTCTTCCTCAGCTACATTCCATCGTCTGGCCTTTAACATTATGCAGTTATTTCATAAATCTACTTTCCTGCAAAATTTGAATAAAAAGAATTCTGAAATCGTCACCCATTATTCATAATTCTTAACTAGCAACCCTTTCAACATTCCTGTAATCCTCAGTTTGCACACACTCAACACCATGTTTAATGTTTCTTCCATTTTCTGGGCCAAGATATGACACATAATTCTCCATCTGTATTCCCACCAGTGTTTTATAATAGAATAATCACGTCCTTATTCCTGAAATAAAATCTTCTCATAATGCATCTCAACATTTTTACCTTAATAAATGAGGTTTGGGACAAACCAATTTGTCCAGGACCCTCTTTTAGGGAAAAGGCAGGGAAAGAGGGGTAGTATAGGAGGAATGGGGAGGGGGGAAGGAAGGGGGTTTTGTATGTGGTTAAGTTGTGGTTAAGTCAGGTAGCTGGGCTCTTCACATTAAGGGGTTAATTGGCTTGGGGAGTTAGGGAAAGTGAGGTAGGTTTAGGGAGGGACTTATCTTTTATATTTTGGCAGCAGAGGAAGTGGTGTCACATTTAGGCGTGAGGTGCCTTCCAGCTTAGTGTTATAGTTAAGAATAACTCAGTTCCATTTCCCTTGCCATGTGTAGAATTTTATTTACCTTTGGCATTCTGTGCATGAATGACTATGTCCATATATAGCACACTTCATTTGCTTTCTTTTCATTGAATCTTAGATGCTGTCTGTTACACCAGTCTTACATTAATTCATTTTTTTTCATTTGTCCATTCACTAATTTTCCAGTACCCACTTTATACAGTTCAGGGTCATATGGCAAGCAACAACCTATCCATGCATTCCATGGCCAAAAGCCATAAAGACTAATCCTGGACGTGTCAACAGTCAGTCACAGTATGTATGTTCTTACTAACTCATACACATTTACTGGCAATGTGGAGGTCATTGATTCGCCTATGTCACATGTTTGGCAGAAAAGATGGGTACTTGAAGAAATCTACATGGACAAAGAAATGATATGCATACTATACACAGAAGGCATTCCACATAGAAAAGAAACTGGAAAACAAAGTGATGTCAAGAAGCAGTTCTACTTCTAACCACTGTGCCTCTCATTAGTTCTCCATCCTCCCTGAATCCCTTATCATGTCCTTTGTCCTTGAATAATGTTGGTCACATGCACATTAAATGATACAGGTAGCAGTAGTGATCCCAGTAGGAAGAAGTCATTCGAAGTATAAGTTTAAGCATAATGACTCAGAAGTAGGTATAAAAAAAACCCAACAGAAATAAGTGTAAAGTGACATTCTTAGCGGAGTGTATTTTGCTGAGGAGAATCTGTTATCAAATCATAATCAAATGAAAAAATAGGAATGTTTTCTGAAGTATGGCTAGACAGAAGTGTAGCAAAACAGGCAAGGAACAGTCAACAATAAAAGCCCATATAAGTCAGATAAAAAGAATGCTAGCAAGAATATGGATGACACTATAGTTCCAGTAAATCAAAACACAGACCAGATGGGATTGGGTGAAAACATACTGTAAATGATGGACAATATATCACAATAAATAGTAGCAAATTAACTACTGACATTCATATAAGTAGCAGAGAAGGATGAAACAAACTCGATCCTAAGTGACTTACACAATAAAAATAGCTCCTTCTTATTTCCAGGTGAAATCCTGATTATGATGTTTTTTTCCCTGTTAGGTGAAATCCTGATTATGATGTTTTTTTCCCTGTTAGGTGGTAAAACTAAACACATCAAAGAAAGGTTAATTAAAGTCATTTAAAGCAAACCAGTCACAAGCGGAACGCTGATGCTTGCTGTACAAATGCAGTAACTGTAGACAGTAAAAGTAAACCAGTAACACAATACGATCCAATAACACGAAGCAAGATTCACGAACAGGAACTCCTTTATTTAGTTTCAGTAAGCGCTTTCACCCAATATGGGCTTCATCAGACTGTACAACCAACTAAAATGAGCACAGTCCTTATATACACAAAGTAATCAAGTGATTAATTATATAATTCATTAAGCAATCAATTAAAATCTAAATTAAATTACCCACAACATAAATTCATATTCAACTTGGTGGAAAATATAAAAAGCTTATAAATAGTTATATATATAAAAAACATGATAAAAATATATATATATATATGTATATATATATATATATGAACATATGTATCTAAAAAGGAAAGTCTTATCAATGCTCCTTAATGGCTCTAACAATTTTATGCATTTTACAGTAAATCCACATGATGGCAGTAGTGGACAAATCAAAAATACTATGGAAATACTGAAAGATATCTATTAATGAGACATGTTTCAGTGATAAGAATACAGATAATATTAAAATGACAAAATAACTAACAAAGAGGTAAATATAGCAGGCAATTCTAATATATTACCTCTTTATGGCCCTCTTAATTCTTCTTTTCTTCAGGAATGGGTATATACTAATCTTGTCATTAAGGCCTGGGGGGCAATCTGCTTTGCACCTAATAATCCATTTCGTTTCCATTTCTAGGGTGATGGTTTCTAAGTCACCACCTCTTAAGTCTGTATCCACAGTCTGCATTACAAAAAAGTTAAACGTATGCAAAGGTCCCTTCGCCTTATGATGTTTCGCTAGGGCATTCCTTTCATCACCTATTCTAATGCTGTAGCAGTGCTCCCTGATCCTTTCTCTTAGTTGTCTATTGGTTTTCCCAATATAGAAGGCCATACAGGATGAGCACTGAGCTAAATAAATCACATTCATCGTCCTGCATGTAGTGCCAGTTAAAAACTTAAATACTTTATCTTTCAGGGGTAATTTAAACTCAGTGTCAACATTAATAAAGGTGCATTGATTGCACTTACCGCAGGGAGTAGTATTAGTAGAAAACACATGGTTCCCTATCTGTCTCTTATGGCATAACATTCTTCTCAAATTCAGATAGTTTTTATAACAAAACCTAGGACTTCCCCCAACTAGGTTACTAATGGCATCTTCTACCCCTAATATATGCCAGTGTTTTTCTATTATAGCTCTAATCTTAAAAACATCATTAGTGTAAAACATAGGTATGTTGATAGAATTGACCTCACACCCTATTCCTCCATTAGTGTAATCTAAACTCTTTTCCAGGGGTTTTGAAAAATAGGGTTTTGCTCGAGTATCCCTCATAGCTCGTACTTCAGACACAGTTCCATCAATCTGTTCCATACTATAGTGTCTTTCTAAAAATCTGTCTTTTAACCCTTCTAGTTCTTCATCGTAACCTTCCTCAGTGGGATTAAGCCTCGAGGCCCTCATAATTTGGCCCTTAACCAATGGACTTTTTAATTAAAGTCATTAACAACCACAAGAAACATTATATATATATATATATATATATATATATATATATATATATATATATATATATATATATATATATATATATATATTTATATATACTTTCATTCATCAAACAGCCACACGAATTGCACATAGTCCAGATGAACAAACTGTAATTGCAATTTAACGAAACTTCTCTATTTTGAAACTGAAAATAACAAAATATCTACTGTGCATGTCTGAGACCACTCAGACTTTCTGAATTCAGCAGATGCAGGAAACACAACAGCTTCTACATTAAAACTTGAGTATACACTTTTCAACATTTTTGCAGGGGGGCTGCACCCCCCACACTCACTGCTAATTATAAAAACAACTCCAAGATCACACTACAGTGGAAAAAAGGGTAATTTTACAATACTCACTGCACTGCGATCTCATTAAAACACTGTCAAGTGTATATTCTAGTTTTAATGAAATATTTGAATGTAGAAGCCATTGTGTTTCCTGCTCAATCTGAATCCAGGAAGTCTGAGTGTTCTCAGACATGCACAGTAGATATTTCATTATTTTTAATATCAAAATACAGAAGTTTCATTAAATTTCAATTATGGTCTGTTTAACTATGTGCAATTTGATTATGTGGCCATTCGTTAAGACTCTCCACACAATCCAAACCCACCACAATAACCACTTATTACTAACTGTAGTTTTTTCCTAACCATGGATGCCCTCCCATAGGGGTCAATAAGTTGACATGACTTTGTTTTTCTTGAAAGCTATTTCTTGCCCATAATGCACTGCTGAATGTACAGTTCATGAGATTACAGTGCCCTACTCTTGTGTTTTTGAATCACAATCCCAGACAGATAGAATGGAAGTAGTTGGAAATACTTTACATTTGAAAATCCTCAGTAAAAATGGCAGTGACATTTTTGCAGTGACTCTTACATAAGCGTTTCCTCAATGTGTATTACACAATCTAGGATAAGTTCTTGAAAAAGCAAATAAATAACTGAGGTAAATTAACCTTTCTAAAAAGTGATATTTTGTGTATTTCAGGTCATGTCTTCCTTCCTTGGGTCAGCCACTGTATTCTGTTTCTTGGTTTGTAAACCCCAGCTAATTAATAGAGCTGCTTTCAGTGATTATCAGATTTATTTATCTTCAATCTATAAAAGGCTTAAAGTGTTTATGGCGCCGGGATAGGTAAATAATGCAGCTTTGTATGAGAACACAGAATCAAAGAGTTGTGAATTGTGAGCCTGATTGGCTTTATGACTTCAGTGGGTGTGAAATAAAACAAAACCAAACAAAAATGAGTTACAAGTAACTTGCTGCATTTGCTTTCCTTTGGAAAACACATTCAGGTGTGATAGGCAGTGTGATGGAAGAGAAAGGCAGGCAGATTCCAAGTGAAAGTATCATGAGATTTTACTCAGCCACAGCATGGTATGCACCGAGGAAGATGCTTAGGACAGAAATGCTGCAGTGTGAAAGAAACTGCTAAGTCATGTTCTTTCATATGTGAAACTATAGTGATCATCCCACAGTGACGGATGTACACTCTGTGGAAAGGAAATTTTACATTTAGGGCAAAGTTTGTTTTTTTTTTGGAAAAGGGTAGTAGATCACTCCTGACATTCTACATGTGGAAAAAGTGATGTACTTAGATGAAGGAAGAAACATTTCTGTAAATTTAATTTAAAGGAGCTACATGTTTGGGCATAGTTTCAAGTATATATATATATATATATATATATATATATATATATATATATATATTAATCTAGTGAATGCAAGTGAAAAATGGATATGGTTGTGATGCCCCTGCACTGGCCCAGTAATCAAAGAGCCTCTATACTCACTACTGACAACAGTGGGGAACATACACACTGGGAGGATGACAAGTATACACACAGTAATGTACAATTTCCCTTAAGAGCACACAGAGATCACAATCAGTCTGGGGCTGGTTTCTAAGACTCCCCACTGGCACAGCTAGAGGGTTGAGATCTCAGTTGAGTGGCCAAACCAAGTTTCCCAGTACCCTCTCTGTCCAACCAGTGTTTCGTGTTCCTGCCCAAGTAGAGGACACACAAACTCTTTGAGATTTGATTTACACACACACACACACACACACACACACACACACACACACACACACACACACACACACACACACACACACACACTCTCTCTCCTGGGAAAGACTGGCACAGATTCACTAGCTGTGGCCCCTTCTGCCCAGACTATAAGGTAGTTTCCACAGCAAACAGCCATTACTTATCAGCTACTTTAAGGCCCTTACCAAAGGGTTCCAATTCCACTGTGTAATGTTACTATTAATCCAAATGGTAGTCTGACCAATAGCAAAGATATTTAGGAGTTGCTTGTACAGTGTCACTAAATAGATATGCAAGTACTCTAGGAACTTAAATATTTCTCACAAAATATTAGCCACAAAGATGGGTTTAAATATATTTAATAATAAATAATAAAAGAACAAGACAATACTCAATAAATCAACGTGACAACTTTAGAGTTCAAAATCACAGGAAATATTTAAAACAACATTGCAGGACAGTCTCAAATAAATAAAGAAAACATCTAAGCTATAATTTACTATATTCCTTTCTGAATCTAAGAGTTACTCTGCCAAAAAACTTACTTACAGTAAGGCAAGTGCAGACATAGTGATGAGTGGTTGTTTCCAGGTCAAAGACAAAATACAAGATGAACTGTCTCTCTCTCTGAGAGAGTTCTTAAATGAACATCAAATATTACTGCTGGGTTAGCTTGGATGACATCACTTTTTGTCACCTGACTTTAGCTCCCAAACTAAGCCCCCTTTGTCAGAACCTAAAGGAATTTAACATCTCTGTTTGAAAAATACATCTTTCTGAGATGTTTGAAGAACCTGGCAGTCATAAAACAATAAAATGCTTCTGTATCTCAAACCTAGTAATTACTTCCCTTCCATGACAATACAAAAACTTCTAGCTCTAGACATTGTGTCTGCTACTGAACTGAAACTGACAGATAACTTTTATAGCACAATCATATAACAATTAAATTTCAACTTATTTTTTTGGAGTTTTGTAAGTTAACCCTCTATGTTCTAGTTTCTACTGTTAAAACATATACATTTACACAATTACAATAGTTTATATACATTTCTGTTCTAAGCCAGTAGGGCATGCTGTGGTTACACTTTAGCTCAGTACTTTACACCTTTACACACACTTCTGTATGAATCATATCAATATTCACAAATGACAGAATTATTTACAAAATTCCAGATAGCTGGGCTAACAGTATTTCCTTTTGTGACAATGGCTATGCTTATATTCAGCAAATCTATGAAGAAAGTAGCTTATATTTTGCTAACAACTCTTTTTTGTTTGACATTAGGCAGCACATTGTGGCTAAACATAATCTTCACTTTTTCTTTGATGGACTGAGGGTGCTTGCAGAAAATGATTTGGCAAAAAACCCCACAGAAATTAGGTGTAAAATATTTTTCTTTATTATTAATGCTATGCATAATTTGAAGATTAAGCCCACATGAACTATAAAACTGATTCATAAAAGAGGCAATTAAAACAAACATATAACTGACCTGAGAGTTAATCTTGCAGTACAGACAAAATGTGCCTGAATATAAAATATATATTTTTTTTAATTCCAAAAGAAATCATAGCAATGGGCAATGTACCAATCAGAGGAGAAAGTATTGTTGATACTATAAGCACCAATACATCCCTGGATGATTTAAAGTTTTGGATACTGTCTCCATTACTAAACATCAATCAAATTATTATTCAGGTTGTAATATATTTTCCATTCCTGAGACATGATAGCTCAAATAAAATGACAGCAGACACAACTGTTTAAACAAGGATACACAGTAGGGCTTTCACTTTGGGATTGGAATAGAAATAAAAAAATATATAATTAATAGGAAATGTGGGCAGTCATCAAATGTAATTTGCTTAATTCTCAACTCATAGTATTTAAGACCAATAATACTAGAAGAAGTATTAGACTGAATTTTTCACTCTTAATGACCAATATTAATAAGAAATGAGTATTTCAGAATCTGGAAGCTAATAGGCTCATGTACCATTTATAGTATAAGAAAACATTAGTAGTTTATTAAAAAATATAAAGTGTCTTCTGATTCATTATAAAAAAATGAACTAGAACCAGTTAATGATACAAAGAGTAAAAAGGTAGCTTTTTATCTGTGGCATTCTGAAACATCTTGGGTGTGGAGTAGTGCACTACACTGAGCAGTTATTCCATGCCTAAATCCAAACTGAAGGCTTCCACTTATCCTCATTCAGTGCATGTTAATGAGGACTGACGGAGTCAATTTCCTGATTCCTAAAGGGGAATCAGACTCACAATGCTGAACTCTTCAAGGTTTATGCTGAAGCAACAAAGTAGCCTATAGAAGTCTACGCTTGGTTTTAGCAAAGCAGCAGATCCAGCTGTAAGAGTTATTTGGCAGTGCAGGCTGTGTAAGGTGGAATCCAGACTGATCACAGTAGCATGTTCCACATATAGGTAGTTCTGTTCTGGTGCTGTTTTGGAGCTTTTGAGTGTGGGGCAGCGGTTCGACTGAGGATCACTTGCATGCATGGCAATGTTGTGCATAATTCCTCCCCAAATATCAGTGAAGAAAGCTCTCACAGGTAAAGCAGTGAAAAATATATGTTATTCCTTGATAACCTAATGCTCTTGATGCCCATGCCAGGCCATGTATAATGGCAAAAGCATGTATGTCAGCCATTATATTTCTCATTTATACACAGCTGTCATGTATGCATTTTCCTCTCCATCATACAGGTCACAAAAGAAACACAAGATCATTGCGATCATCTGCCAAGGTGTATTCCTTTCTCAATAAAGCTACTTCAAACCAGAATAAGGGAATCACCATTTTCATTTCATGCCAAATTGCGTTAATATAGCAATCAATGCAAGACGGAGAGTGGAACCTTTTACTTGTAGCTGCTTGATAGTACTTTTATCCGGAGTGTCTCTGATTTTTCTTTTTGCATTTGTGTCTCCATCATATAGGTGGCAGTATTGTGCAGGACAGCCTGTTGGTCATGCAGCACCATCTATAGGAGACTTCAGTTACTGCAGGGTGGCTCATTGCCATGTGCTGCCATACAGGTTGAGTTGCTGCACCAAACAACTACAGGCACACTCAGTGGGTCTGTCAAGGCCTCTGCAGGGATTATGCAATGTCAAGACTGAGAAAAGGGATTGCAATGAATCTCATTACCCACTCCTGATGTAGCCAGAATCCCATGTTGTTTTTCATATGGCATTGTAACTGTTTTGGGAGTACCACATTCCTCAGAATTATGTTATTGGCGGAGGGGGGGGGGGTATATGAGGTTTAGGCTAGTGAGGCAGGATGATGGAGGATCTCTACTACACTATCTTGCACTTTTTGTAATCCAACCCCATAATTCTATCAGGTTTTCCAAAAGGCAAAATACATCTTCAGAAAATCTGAAGTACCAAGCAGGCTCACAAGTGATTTTGGAAGAATTTTTCATAGTGCAAAAGAAAATGGAGCACAAATGTTGAAGATAATGTAGCATATACAAAAAGTGTCTAGGAGAGAGATTCTCTCCATGCTTGCTAATTGGCCAATACAGGTTGATCATTTAGTGTGACAGACAGAATCTCTGATTCAGAGACATGGTTAAGCCACACAGAGAAAATGTCATTAGCAAGTCATTACTGTATCGCTGAATTGAACATTGCATTGTCAGGCCTGAAGATGCTAGTGTTCTCCCTATCAGCCCACACATTGTTGTGGTATAGGTACCTCCTAACACACACACACACACACACACACACACACACACACACACACACACACACACACACACACACACACACACACACACACACACACACACATTCTAGCATCCACTAATAAGCCTTAGCATGCTGTAAATGCTACATATTGTATTTAATATCATGAGTGCTCCTGTATATCTGTGTATGTGTAAATGTATCAATGTGTGTGTGTACATATATTTATAGCAATCTGATATATGATACACAAACTGCATCAAGCCACTCATTAAAAACTTCTCTAAACCTTCCCATTTGAAACCATTCCATTTGTTTATTTTTAATGCCTGAGTAGTATACCCATTTTCTTCACTGGGATATACCTGTTGCCCAATATCTTCCACTACATAATATTTTAGGTAGCATGTGCTAGGTTTTATAAATAGAGTATCTTGTGAGTGGTTTTCTACTGCAGCATATGATGAAAACTGTAATCATTTTTGTAGTTCCTGTTAACTTTTAGGTATTTTAGAAGTGCAGCAAGTGTTGTATTAACATCTGAGAGTTTTATAGTATAATTATTTTTTGCTTGCAATAATCATGCAGGCATAGACATAACAGCCCGACTACATCTTATAACAACTTTTATCACAGTATTTGCCAATCGCCTGTTTAACAGTAGTAATATCACTCCAGTTTCTAATTTCAATAAGTAGGGTATTCATTTTCTCAGCAATGTGTTACAAAAGTCTAATCAATCATAATGCAATTTCTACTAAAACATCTCAAAATTTCCCTTATCAATGTTTTGCCTTTGTTTTAAGCCTCAAAACTCACATAATAAAAGACTATCTTCTTCTTCTTTCGGCTTTTCCCGGTTAGGGGTCACCACAGCGGATCACCTGTCCGCTCACGGTTGGCAGTGGAAGTTTTACAGTGTCGAGTTGCCAGCTGGCCCAACCTTCCACAGAAGGCACACACACGCACACACTCACATCATAATAAAAGACTATATTGCTTGTAAATTAACCCCAGTGTAGACAGCCTTTTTTCATAGTCCATCATCTCCATACCATAGATAATCTTATTTCATTTCTTTTGGATATTTTCTCATTACATTTTCTGACTTTTTAAAAGGGGTCTATAAGCTGATTTCAACTTCAGTTTTTAGCTGTAATAAGTTTTATACAGAGTGTTATGATGACGTTTGGTTGTTTCGATTTAATAAATGTTTTAATATAACCCACACTGCTGTTGCAGTCTTTAAAGGAGAACAGCACTCACAGACTCAAAAAACATGTTTATTTCATCATGGTTTGGTGTTTCCTATATTTTAACACCACTCTGGGACTATTTACAGGTTTTTAAATATGTTATACATAATTTCTGAGTCTGACCACATGGGGGCTGGCATCTTGAAGTAATTTTGATTGTTTAGTCTGCCGCTAAGTATCATAAAATGCAGTGCTCATCTGTAAAAAGTTACATCATGCAGGTTTCTTTCTTCCTAAAGCTCCTGTCACTACATTGATTTTACATACATACACTGCTGTCTTTCAGTTAGTTAGTTTTAAGTAGCATTTCATGCTGTTCAATGACTACTTAAAGCACAAACAGTGCAAATGCCACAGAACAGACTTTCAAAGTGCTTTTTATTGCTGCTTCTTTTTAGAATGGCTAAATTGCAGTCTTCTTTGAAGCCTGAATTGTACTAGTTTGACTCATCTCCCATCCCCCTTCACACCTAACTTCCCTAGCTGTCAAAGTGCTAAGGGTAATTTGAGCTGTTACCTGCTGGAATTGACAGCTCACAGCAGGAGACTTGACTCGTGCACTGTTTCCTTGTTCTAGCCTTTGCTTTCTGTATGGGTAGGGGAAGGACCAGGGAGCTGTGATATCACAGCATGGGTGGGTGTTTAGGACAAACATGGTGATGTCAGTTTGGGGAGGCAACTGGCCAGAAAACTACCTGTATTCAGTGACCTTGATGGGTGGGATAAAAGTTTTTTGAAAGTGAAACCACCACAGTACAGTAAGGTGCCGTTCTAGTGGAGAGAAACAGTCAATGTAAAATATTTTAAATGCTGTATTATTGTTGTTTATTCTTAGCAGGAACAATAAATAGGGAGAAAAAGGACAGAGAAGATGAGCCTTTAATAACAGAATCCTGTTGTCTTTTAACTAACCTGTGTATATGGTGATCAAAGCAGAATTTGTCATCAATCCATATCCACAAGTTTTCAAAAATCCTTGCCTTTTCAGTATATTTGCTCCCAATCTTATATTTACTCTGATTGGTAAAAAGTTATTTGTTCTGTTTCATTGGAGTTAATATCACTGATTTTCTCTTCTGCCTATATGTTCAATTCAGTAAAACACAACAGCCATTTCTGTTGATCTTATTTACTGGTAACATATTTACTAATTTTAAATAGTTAGCATAAAGACAATGAAAAATGTCTAATGCTATACTATTGTTTGAAATATATAAGATAAGCAGATAAAACGTTATTTTTATTTTCTTCATTTTGCTTTTATTTTGCATTTGTTTACTGTGTTTGTACAACTGAATTTAGTCAAAAACTTGGCAGAGGCCTGGGGTGAAAAGTTCCAACATATTGCAATTATTTTTAAACAGACAGTCAGTAATGTATGTTAACAGTCATTGAGTAATATACATTAACAATTACACATTAATTTGCTAATTAGACTGCATTCATATAAAAGAAAGGTAACTGTTACAGTATAAATAAGTGAATGTTGAATATTGAGGATTTGTAGAGGTGAATGAGTGGGTTTGTCAAATAGACAATAGGTCATGTGATTAGTGTTTAGAAATTCAAAGAAGTGGAGGTGAGGAAAGGAACTAGATAGGCCAGAAAATGTTAGTATTGCAGTTAAGAGGTGCAGTATGTATGGCTGTCATAAATTTTATATCAGAATTATATGGATGGTGGCAGTCTCAAAAATATAATTATGGCTGGGAGATGCTTGTAAAACTATTCAGGTATTGGTAAAGACTAGTTGTGGGCTATAGGATTCTGAATGAAGAGAAATGGCTTGAAGATATGACAAACTGAAGATAAAGTGTATTTATCTAAGAGATATACAAGAATAGATCCATTGATTTAGCAGGTGAAGTTTTAGTTGTATTTTAAATAAGTTTGCATTCTGAATAGATTTCAGTGGTAGTATGCTGAGGTTTCATAGTTTAGCTACACCGTTTGAATATGCAGGGTCACTTGCAGTAATAGATGATTTTGCTATGGTGATTATTGATTTTTCTCTAGACTGTAAAATTCTACTGGGAAAGTGATGTATTAAGTTGTCAAGGGTTGGACAATTTTCTAACTTACTGAGAAACCTGTGTGTTGCATTTAGCAGGGAAGTAACCAGGTGATGTGATAGTTTTAAACAGTTTCATTTCTTAAGGGCTAGGCAATGGTGTGTTCTGTTGATTTGGTTAACTGCAAACATGGCTATTTTATTATAACATTGTTCAGGTTTGGACAGTTGTCAGATTTTAAGGTTAGTGAAGATCAGAGAAACATACAGGAGAAATGGCACTAAGAAAATATAGAAAATAAAGGCTGAATGTCTTCTGGCTATGTCAGTAAGATAGTTTTTTACTTTTTGTTCAATTTCTCCAAATCCTTTGGGTTACCATGATGGGAAAGGACCCAATTCCTAAGCCAGGGTGTAAGTAAAGTTCAAAAAATGAGTATTGTTTCAAAATTTGATGTTTGCCAAAATTGCTGTTCATATTACCCACACTGTGTCTAGACTGCAATTCATATGGAGTTACATGTATTGGTAACATATCTGAATATGACTGTAGATTCTTGTTTATTAACTGATTGCTCCTACTACTGTTGGAACTATCTGGGTATCATTCTTCTGCCTGCAAATTCTGATATTTTATAACTTTATGACTATGTACATGCACACTGTAATCACTAGGTGGAGCAGTTTCAATGATTAATGCTATTTTTATCTTTTTTCATAGACTTCTATATCTGTTTTTTTTTGCATCTATCTTTTAATTTGTTGGTAATGGGTGATCCCATGTGATGTAAACTTCATCATTCTCTATAATGCTTTGTTGTGCGTTTTTCCAGTGCTTCTCAAGTACTTCTGCACTGTAGTGTTTGCACAATCCCCAATGCAAAAATCTTGCCATATTATTGCGTATTGTAGTGTACAGACCTTCTGCCATGAGTGTATCACACCCAGCAACAAGGTTTGCAACTGTTTCCAATTGTTTTTACAGAACCTACATTTGTCAGTTTCTCTCACATGTTCAATGGACTTTGTAAACCAACCTGTAAATAGTCCACTATCCTGGGATGCCATTATCAACCTTTCATCCGTTGGTTTCAGCTCTACTCTCTTTAACCATTCCTGTATCAAATCCTCATTAATATGAGGTTGTTCTAGGAGATCACATTACTTGCCAATGTATTTATGACTTTTCCACATTCTTTTTCTTCTCCTTATATTCTTTCTTTTGTTTTTTTTTTTTGACACATTCAGTTGCTGTCTGATTTTTGTCTACTTCTGGTTTGATTTCCATTTCCACTTGCCTCATGAATGTTTCTGCTAAGCTAAACAAAGAGGTCATCTTAGACTTAACCTCATCACGTTTTAAAACTTATATTATGCTTGGATCTGATGAGGTAAGCAAATATGTGTGCAGTCCAATGACTAACGATCTATACATGTAATCAATTTTGAGGAGGCCCATACCTCCTTCAGAGTGAGGGATATATACTATTGGTATATGGCAATTTTTAGATATCATATGATGTATAAAAGTTTTTGATGATTTTTTAAACATGTGATACATGACTGTTGAATTTCAACTGGTCATCAATGAATACACCCAGTAATTATGTGTTTACTTGTTCTGTCATGGTGGTGTTGGCAGAGATGATAGTGAATCCTGTTGATGTGGAAGAGATGTGATTTGGAATAAAGAGCATTTTTTGTGTTTTAGGCTTTAGTAGTAGTTGTGAATTATTTAGCCATGTTTTAATTACTAAGAAGGATTGTTGTGTAAGATCTTATAGTTTAGAGAAAGATTTGTTATAGCAGATTAGGGTCAAGTCTTTGTGTACTGAATTAGGGTAACATTTTGTAGCACTTTAGAGGTCATTAATGAATTAGTTGGAAGGTATGAGGTAAAAGTCCTAGACTTAGCCAGTGGAATACACCTTGACTATATCCCATAAACCTACACTTGAAGATACCATGTTCTGTTTGCCACTTGCTGCCTAATTGTGCAATCTTGTTCAGTAAAGGTGCAGACAAACTTATCGTGCACAATTTCTCCATTAGTCTGTTGTGATCCACCCTGTCAACGAAAACAATAAAATCACATCTGTTTGCATTTGATTTAGTTGTCATAATGATGTCACCATAAAAATTATTATGAGTAGCAATAGACTAGTCCTTCATGTATGCCCGACAATGAATATCACATTTACCTAAGTGCTCTAATTCTGAATGTAAGGTTATTAGTGCTAGAGAAGCCATTTATTTTCTAGTATTTAACAGCTGGCTAATGGGTCTAAAATTAGTTAGGCAATCATGTTCACCCTTTCCCTTATATATATGCCTTGGTTCTACCATGGAACATTGAACAAGAAAACCCTGAGCAGCAAAAACACTGAAATTCAATGCCCAAAATACAGAAAAGTGAAAAAGTAAAATCCATTTTTGCAGTCAGGAAGGATCTCTGTACTCCACTAATGTGGGTGTAAGTCCTTGACATCCCTTGAACAGACATGTACATACACAAATACATACCAACTTTACTGTCACACCGACATGATGGAGGGAGAAATGTTAAAGAAAAGGCATTACTGCCAGTGCACACTTAGAAATTGCATAAGCAATGATTTCTTATAGACAGCAGCATTCAGCATTGTATTTCCTAATATCTTGTACTTTGAGTAATTGATGTTCAATGATTTTCACCTCAGACACCTGTACCTAGGATGTTTCATAGGATGGTGTAAATATCAACAAGGGTGTGACAAGATTTTCCTCTAAGCAATGCTTTGTAACTGATTTCATCTCTACCACTTGCTTTAGCATGAACCACCTTATTTAGCATGATTAAAATTATGTCTTCACTGATATTAAAAGAAGATTGTTTGTGTTGCCCTATCAGTTATGCAATGCTTCCTTTCTCGGCATAATGTCACATTCTCTGACTTCCTTCATAGCCTTAGTTTCATGTTTGTGATATTCAATATTTGGTTTACTCTCTCAGCCCTTTTGACTGTATTTAGTTAATTTAGATATTTAGAATCAGGTATGTTTACTGATAATGCTATTTTATGATTTGGTTAGCTATGGCTAATGTTTTATTTATGTTTTATAATACAATTGCTGAATTGTTTTCATTGAAATAAGAAAATTCTGTTAGTGGTTTACTTAGGTGGGTAACATTGTTTTGCGGGAGCTTGTGTGCGTGGATGAAGAGTCAGATTCATAAGTATTGTGCCCATGTAGCGATGCTGGTAACTGCATCGCAAAGCCCTGCGTGCAGTCCTACTTCGTTATGTATATCATAGCGCTTCATGCACAGAGTTCACATATAAATGCACACCCCCATGAATGTGCTTGACTCTCCAATATAGCACAAAATGCATAATGGGTTAATTTAAGCAACTAGAAATGCGTGCAGATGATGTAGTACTTGTGACTGTGCCAGTTCTCCTTCCCTTTTGATGACTTAGTTAAACAGAGCTCTGGTGAAATGTCAGTGCTTTAGATGAAAAAAAAATGCCTTTGCATGCAGAGAACCAGAAGCTGCTGAAAGCTGACACTTGGTGACCTGGAAAGGGAACACTGTTAAGTTTTTTTCCCACTGTTTTAATATGCACCCTTAAAAAGGCACATATGTCATATGAGCTATATACAGTCCAACTGGAGCTGCATTATGAATAATTCCATAGAAATTTCATACAAAATTAGGAATGAAGATACTGCCTTCTTTACTAGATTCTAAGTCTGAGTGAGGCACATACTTTGTCCTGAATGTGTCGTCTAAGTATACTATTCACATAGGTGACCTGTATGCCAGGAAGATGGATTGAGACCAGGACCGGGGCATTAACACACACAGCATTAGCAAAGTACTCTGGCTTCTTTGTAGTAGTTGGGCATAGCAGCACTCAGACTACATTTGCAGTTTTCTGAATAGTAAGGACTTTGTGGTTTCAGTGTATTTCTAAAGTTTAGTCTTGGTAGCCTACGTTATACATTATATTGTGAATTTGGAAACACAATATAAAAAATACAATATGAATTTGGAAACAGACTATATGGTAGCACACCTAAAAATTTAACCCCACAGATTCAGCCATCTGAAAGCTTGGCAATGCAGCCCAATGTTGCAATGAAAGAAAAAAAAAAACAAAGAAAAAAAAAAAAAATATATATATATATATATATATATATATATATATATATATATATACGTATATAGGTGTTGGATCTACTTGCAAATTTTGAACTTTCAGAATGTCAAATTTCTTATGGCTGAGACCATAAGCTCGACATTTTAAAAGTTCGAAATTTAAAGGATAACAATGAGATTACATTGTTAAATATTCAACTTCTCTGTATTTTTACTCCCTTTTTACTGTCCCTGCTATGAATAAACAGCAATACAGCATTTAAAATATTTTAAATTGACAATTTCTGTCCACTAGAACAGTACCTTACAGTACTGTGGTGGTTTCACTTTCAAAAAACTTTTGTCCCACCCTGGAAAAGCTTGTTGCAGTCTCCAATTCACTAATGTCATCAAGGCCACTGAATACAGGTAGTTTTCTGGCCATTTCCCTCCCCAAACTGATATCACCATGACCATTCTAAAAACCTACCCATGCTGTGATGTCACAACTCCCTGGTCCTTCCCTTACCCATACAGAAAGTAAAGGCTAGAACAAGGAAACAGTATGAGTCAAGTCTCCTGCTGTGAGCTGTCAATCACAGCAGGTAACAGCTTAAATTACCCTTAGCACTTTGACAGCTAGGGAAGTTAGGTGTGAAGGGGATGGGAGATGAGCCAAAATAGTACAATTCAGGCTTCACAAAAGACTGCAGTTTAGCCATTCTAAAAAGAAACAGCAGTAAAAAGCATTTTGAAAGTCTGTTCTGTGGTATTTGCACTGTTTGTGTTTTAAGTCAAGATTGAATGGCATAAAATGTTACTTAAAACTGTCTGAAAGACAGCAGTGTATGCATGTAAAATCAATGCAGTGACAGAAGCTTTAGGAATAAAGAGGTCTGCGTGATGTAATTTTTTTTACAAACAAGCACGGCATTGCGGGATACCTAGAGGCAGCCTAAACAATCAGAATTACTTCAAGATGACAGACCCAGTGTGGTCAGAGTCAGAAATTACATATAAAAATATTTTAAAACCTGTAAATAGTCTGAGTGATGCTAAAATGTAGGAAACATCAAACCATGATGAAGTAAACATGTTTTTGAGTTTGTGGGTGTGGTACTTTTTTAAATAAAAAAATAAATAAATAAAAACAAAAAAATTATGTTTTTGCAGGAGGAAAGCCCCCTGCACCCCCACACCTCTTGCTAATTAAACATGCCAATTCTAATATCACACTACTTTGAAGAAAACAGTAAATATACTGTTCCATGCTATACAGCTATCTCCATTTAAATGGTTTGAACATTCAAAACGTCGATCTTATGGTCTTAACCCTAAGCAAGTCGATGTTTTGAAAGTTCGAAATTTAGAAGTAGACCCATATGTATATATATATATATATATATATATATATATATAGAGAGAGAGAGAGAGAGAAGACAGACAGATAAATTTTATGCTGAAATATATTGGATGTTTACTTCAGACATAATAAGAACTTAGTGCATGTATATCTTTTTGCATAGGTCAGATAACTTTCAGCTGGAAACAAAACCTAATGCTACACTGTGAAATAAACTTTGTAATGGCGGATTTGCTACCTGTACCTATCATCTAAATAACTTGTATTGCCTTGCCTTAAATACATATTGTATCTATAGTAACTGTTAGTGAAGCTTTTCTCCCCAGGCCTCTACTGAAAATGGACATGTATCCAGTTGGACTAGCCTGGTCAACAATTGTAAAATACATACTATAAATGGCCATATGTGAGCTTGCCAAAAAGTGTTCACAATAAAACAAAACAAACACATACAGACACACAAAAAACAGGGGCTTCTATTATGATACTTGTGTATAAAGCAAACTACTACCCCAGTCCCACTGAATTCTGCTCCTTCTGAGTAGAAACACTACATTTGAATTTAAAGGAAATTTATAAATAAAATTGTTACATTGCTATTTGAAAGATACTACCCTTTCCCAATAAACCATATCAATAATCAATCATAAATAATCATTTAACTACCATTTGACATCATGCATCATAGCCTAAGCCTATCTACCAACTGCCAGATTAAGTAAATTGAATAAGTGAATTAAGCCATGGAAGTTCTAAATAGTCTGAGATATATTTTAGAAAATTTTCCATCCTTTTGGTCCAGTGAAGGCCTGAGGAAAAATCATGACTGTGGAAAGAAATTCAGTCTTACTGTTCAACTCTGCATTTTCCTGCATCAGTTTTAACACTTTCTAACTGGTCAAGTTGGCGCTGTAATAACAGAGGAGAAAATAATCGAATTAAGATAAGGGTACAAGGTTATGGGGCCACCAGGTGCTCAGAAGCTATCAAGTTGTACATGTTCTGAGGTGCATTTTTGAACTTTTTCCCAACCTTTAGATAATATTGTCCTGAACAAAAAACATGACTAACAAATAAATTCAGTCATGTCTTTTCCTTAAAGGAAAATGGTTGTTAGTCAAAATTGTGAACAATAAATTGTGAAGTCAAATTCTTGTGAAGATGCATAAATAATATCTGTCCTTGCACAAACCCGCCCCCATCCAAAAAAAAATATAATCACTTTCTGCATATCCTTCTGGTGTTAGATTGGGATAAAGATAGCATTGACACATTTTCAACTGGACAGAGAGGGATACACAGGGATGTGGCCAATATAATGCATCACTGTGGGTGTGATCATGTATAGAGGGTGTGGCCAAGCATATGGCATCAACATGGGAGAGGTGAAAGAGATGCGGGGGAATTCAGTAATATTCTGTGTAGACACAGTGGCACGGAGCTTAAACGGAAGTAAGAAGCTGTGCAATCCAGTAAACAGAGTTGAGGGGCATGCACAATAATACCAACATGGAAGTGTCTGTGGCACTCAAATCACCTCATAAGCAGATGAATTGCATGTGAGTGAGGGTGTAGAGCCATCCAGCAAGCAGATAGGCAGTCATGTAGATCCTGTGTTGGTATCTGAAGTTCCATGTACATGAAATTAAAAAAGGAACAGGGGCTTTAAAAGCCCGGTTAGGAGGTCAGAAAAAGCAAAGTTGATACAGATATGTGCAAAACTATGTCCTGTGTGTCCAAAATGTAATGGAAAACAATTTAAAATAATTATTTTATAATACCCATTTTATGTTTGCACAGTACGCAGCAGTGAACAAACATGCCATTATGCAAAAAAAATATTTAAAAGTTTATAAACAAAAAAATAAATAAATATATTACAATAATGCATTATAGGGCCTATGTACAATAGTAGATGTCTGTGGTTACTAAGGAGGCAGGTCCTGGAATAGTGTAGTTTCCAGGTTGTGTGCACGGATCTGTATGCAAATGAGCTAGGGTTACTGAAAAGCAAAAATTGGTATCCGTGCCCACAGATCAAACCCGTGTAGCCTCAGAACCATGTTGGTGTCTACAGAAGAGGTAGCTGACATCAAAAAGGGGTGTGTCTCTATTTCTTTAAGCACATTGGAACACAGCGGTGCCCATTTGTGCGCTGCACCACTGAGCTGAGCGGGGGGCGGGGGGGTCCAGTGCTGCTAAGCTTTGTTTAGCTTCAGGATATGTGTTTAAGCTGGTTTGAGCATGCTTGCATGGTGTGCCATTGTGCTGAGCATGCCTGTTCATGTTTGTGTGTCTATTGACTGCTGAGCATTGTTTCTACCTGCGGCACTGATTTGCCTGCCACACCACAGTGCTCAGCAAGGAAGGCTGTCAAAAAAGAAAAAAGAATTGGCTGAGAAAACCAATCATATATAAATTACTGATGACCCCTGTTCCACCTAAACTGGGCCATTCCAACACTTCAATGATGTACTTAGCGGGTGGAATGCATCATAATTAGCCAATCACACAGGCTGCATCTGCAGCAGAGCACTATAAAGTATGCATACACCCTACAATCTGATTTTCCCCCATACTCTGCACCATTGGAGTACAGACTTGGGAATTTTAACTGAGAGAATGCTAGGGGCTGTTGCTGCTTTGCTACATCTGTATGTGCTAGAGGCTGAGGGCAGTGCTGTTGCTAACAATAGGCCTAGACTGAGAAGGAGAAGAGAGTTCAGGCCCAGGGTAACCTTCCAGGTGCTACATGAGCTAGAGATTGCAGAGCACTATAGGGTGGATAGGGTCATACTGCAAGAATTCACCAAACTCTGCCACCCTCAACTCAGACCCAGAGCCAACAGAGCAGAACCCATCCCAGTGGAAACAAGGGTATGTGTAGCCCTTAGGATACTAGCTGCAGGTACTTTTCAAAGACCAACTGGGGAAATGATGTGGTCTCACAGGCATCAGCATCCAGGGTACCCCACCAGTTCCTGGATGACATGCAAACACATGCTAGTGCGCCCATTTATTTACCCCACACCCCTGAGGAGAGGGCCAGCAGTATGTGACTCTTCTACTATGTAGCGCACCACTCTGAGGTACTGGGTGCCATAGACTGCACTCATGTCTACATCAAAGCACTGCCTAGTGAGGAGGGTAGAGTCTATGTCAATCACAAGGGGTATCACTCCCATCAACTGCCAGTTCATGTGCAATGCCCAGGGCATTACCATGAATGTGTTTGTTGGCAGCACTGGCAGTTATCACTGCTCTCAAATCTGGCACGCGTCACAGCTGTACTAGATGTTTGCCAGGTGGACATTCCGTATGGCCATCTACTGGAAATGCTGGCTATGCACTGGAACCATGGATGATGATACCCATCAGAAATGCACACACACCTGCCAAAGATCACCATAACGAGGCACACACATAAACTAGGAACATCACAGAGCATGTGTTTGGGCTGCTCAAGTCATGGTTCCAGTGCTTCAATATATCTGGTGGAGCCCTTCAGTACTCTCTAGCCACATGTGTACAGATGTTCACAGTATGTGCCATGCTACACATTACGATTCTGTGGAAACAGCTATGGCTGGATCATCACAAGGAAGGGACACACAGGCTCCCACCAGTGCCTAGGTCTCCACAGCTACACCCACAGGGGTCTCAGAGGAGGAACCCTCTGAGGCTTTCCCTGTAGGCAGATGTAGGCATGCCCAGTATGCCCTGGCCTTGGCCAAGACACAATGCATAGCATATGCACTGACAACCTAGATCCCTAGTGACTGACACCTTACTCTGACTCCCATACATAGTAAAAAGGATGCCAGCCAGACCACACAACCTGTACTTAACCATGTATCGGCTGTGTACTGTGTGTATCAGACAGTCAGCCCTGAAACACAGGTCTCTCAACCACTGCATTCACAAGGTAAGTCACTATTCTATACAACAAATGTATGGGGTACTAGACTATGGTAACATATGTATGGACCTTTTGCATTTATGCAAGGGAATAGAGTACGCTAATGAGCTACTTGCAGAGAACTAACAACTAATTGGGACAACAGGTACTCTTCTCCAGTACTGGGTGGCCCATGATATGCATTAAGGCACATGTCAAACAGTGGGATTATAGGACAGACGCACAACTGTCAATGCCAGGTCCCCCAACACATCAGTGCTCTCATACAACTGCAGTAACAGTATGTTTGCAAGGATATAGCAGCAGACTACACATTTCCAGGGCTGTCACAAAGAACCTGGCCACATGTTCTATTTTCCACAAAATGCACGGGTCACAGTGTATGTTTGTATGCTGTTGATAGTGTGAGGAATTAAACCTCATTTTTTGATGGCTGGAGTGGCTCACTGGGTTGAGGACATTAGCATGGTTGATGGTTCAAAATTGGTTGCACCTACAACTTTTGCATGTGAGTTACCCATATAGTAGGAGTCCCACAGACTGTCAAAATGCTGCAATCTATTACTTCAAGAAAGCTGGACAATGCCAGAGAAAATGGGGGGACAGAGTGCCAAAACTACAGACATTATACATGCTCTGAGCAATCTAGAAGGTGGCTAGTATAACAGCAGGTTGCAAAAGTGCAGATTAGCAGCAGGGTGTAAAGGCCATCATTTAACTGTGTCAGTACTTACAACAATTCAGTGGACTTCATTTAGTAGTATATTACCGGATAAACACAACTCTATGAGGAACAGAGCAGACATGTGGACCGGAATGCTGGACATTCTGCAAAAAAATGTACAGCGGCAGGTGTGAAGACTGTCACCCTGTGTGTGGTGTTACATCATGTACCCCAGTCACATCATACCTCTCAACCACTTAGAGCAAGAAATCTGGACAAAGTCATGAACAATAGTGGGACAAAGGCCCAAATATAAGGAGAAGGGTTAAGTATTGGACAGACAGATGTGGAAAGTTCAGATAATAACAAGTCATGCATTAGCATGAATGTCTTGATGTGTATGGAGTCAGTAACTTAAATATCTGACATCATTTCCTAATGTTCAGTCTATAATTATTTGTCACTAATGTACCTGAAAATCACAAGTCTATGTAAAATGTACAAAAAGTATGATGCAAAACTCTGTACATTCTATTACAATCTGTACAGTTGATAGGTATGTGTCATATACTACATTCAGCAAACAGCCGGGGAATGCCTTGGACAAAATATCAGGGAGGTGCCGGACTGTTGAATCAGTGCAGCAGCCAATTGGTTGCAGCACACAAAATCCCAAAATGGAGTACAGGTAGGTCTGGCCTGGAGTCACCTTGTAAGTACTGACAGTCACAATGGGCATGATCCTACACTTAGCTTACTTGAGCCCATGTCTGATGCCTCACCTGCCCAAAACACTGCTATATAGAAATATGTCTGTGCATACAGACAGCTACGTATACATATCTGTCTCTCTGTATCCGCCTCACACATGATTACCCTATCTATCAGTATGTGGCACATATGTTAACAACATATATATATAGTTAAATAAATGTGTAGACTTATTTAGACTCTCCACATATATCTACCTAACACAGTTACATAATGCACACACATAGCTACAGTTATGTTGACATCCCTGTTTTTTATATATATATATATATATATATATATATATATATATACACATACATACATGTATATATATATATATATATATATATATATATATATATATATATATATATATGCATATATACACATATATACACATGCACACACACACACATATATATATATATATATATATATATTTATACACATGTATATATGTGTGTGTGGGGATGTACAAATGTCCCCACTTACACGCAGAATGGGTTATTTGCATCTACACACACAACAGCTTTCTGATGGTAACAGACCAAAGCTGCATAACAACAGAGTAGACTCACCCACAGAACCCTGTGCCAGTGAAATGTCACCATGTTGACAGTCAATTGTGAGCAGGTGGTGTAATGTGCAATGTTTGCAATGCAGGACTTGGACAGGCCATATTGCCACTAGCAAATTGTCAACCTACCAAACGGCAACTGGTCAGACATGGCAATATTGGTAACTGTACAGACATAGCAGGGGTATGAACAGGTATCCCACTGCTAGGACACTAGATACAATAACAGCATCAAGCAGGGTCACTCACCAGGCCACATAAGCTGAGTAATACAAGGCCACTTTGTGTAGTCCACAAGTACTGTGGCTGCATCCACATGTACAACAGATATAACCTCTGGCATATGCAATAAGTACTGTGAGCTATAGTGTTTAAGAGTAGGCATGTAGGGGTTCTCATCTCACATCAGTCACCGTGTGTCTGTGTGTGTGTGTGTGTGTGTGTGTGTGTGTGTGTGTGTGTGTGTGTGTGTGTGTGTACAAATATATTCCCTTGCAGCAGTACGCATCTGGCCATATGTGCTATTTATGTGCAATGATCATGCATTTTACTGCCTCGTGACTAGCTGCTGGCCCTAAATAGCCCATATCTACCTAGGCGTAACTGCTATCCACCACCACCTACATTTGTATGTATGGAACACCCAGGTTACACATATCAAGGGTAGCAGACTTTCTCACAGGGTATGCATGCATGATTACACCCCCATTGTCCCTGACAGACTGTTTGACATATATGCACCTAGGTAAGCATGCACATATACAGCTGTACATTGCCAATGTCATATTTCTGCTGTGCTGCCATGCCATCCTGTGCTGCTGTATTGCTGCCAAGTCTCCAGAGCTTAGCCACTCAGACCCCTGGAACAGAAACATACACTTGTCTGTGAGACACCTGTCATTCTGTAACACTATTACCAGTCTAACATCGTGCAACAAAGATACACAAAGTTTAATGTGTATTAATGACACATGCCAGCATACAGCATCTGCCATGGCATAACAATACTGCACTACACAACTACATTTAAAGTAATATAGTCACCCTGTGCATCAGACACATATTTGCATGTCCCTGCATCAATGGCATGGATAGCAGGGTTGTGGCACAGGTACCATCACATGCACAAGGTGTGGCGTGGGGGTGCCAGAGGCCTAGGCTGTGCCAAACAGTTGACAGCATGTGTGTGAGTCAGGGGGAGTGCTGGTTAGATGGGCCATGAAGAGGTGCTGTGTGTGTCTGTTGGTGTCCTGCATGTGACGGTGATGTTTGAGGCTGTGAGTGTACACAGTCAAGCCCAGTGTAAGCCCTGCACATGTGTATGATGGACAGTGCACATGTGTATGATGGACAGCTGTGGACCATACATGGCAGAATGGATAATTCACCATCTCTGTCCACGAACATGGGAACTGGCTCTGCCAGGAGTGGCACTGGCACCACCATACCCAGGGTCAGATGTGATGCTAGTAGCTGACGGTGACTGCTGTCTGCTGGGCCCATGTCACCCATGGGACCACCCAGGACCATGTGACCATGGCCTGCCATGTCACGGTGTGGACAGCACACTTCCTTCTGTAGTGCTGGAAGTAGTGCCACTATGGAAGCATGAGTGTGCATTGCCACGTGGAGTCTCAGCAGATGGTGTTGGGTGTTGCTGACCTACATCCATGTGTCTGATGCCCTACTCCAACCAGATGCTCCAGCACAGACAATGTCCAGTGAAAGACCAACATTGTTTCAGCCCACCATCTGTCCACTACATCAGTTAAATGATCCATGGCATCACCAAAGCAGTGGAGGCAGTCACGGATGTCTGACTGTGCTCCATCCATAATCCTGAGCATCCATCTGGTGTTGCATTCAGAATGTGCCTGTACCTCTATGATGGACCAAAACATGCGGCGAGTAACCCTTGATGTGACACCTGTGACAGGTGGTGGATAGGCAGCACTCCTCCTTTGAGCACCCCTGTCAATCTGCCTGTGTGTGACCTCGCCTGGTATCTGGCTATCGCCAGTGTCTAAATTAACTGATGCCATAGTTGCCACACTGTCCTCTTCAATGCCACCTCCCTTGACTGTCCGATATCTGTGGCCTCAGGAGACTGGGTATGTGTGGGCATACTGACTGTGTGCATGGACAATAGTGGAGGAAGTGGTATGTCAACCTCTGGGACAGATTCAGCCCCCAACAACTCCATCTGTGCCTCACTATGGCCACCATCATCATCAGAGTCCAATGAGACACTGACGTCAGGTTGTGAGGGGGATAGATGCCAACTCCCATGTTCACCTGTGAGGCGGAAGACAAAAGCAGTGTGTTACTACCTGTACTATTATGTATGGTAATCCACACAGACACACACAGGTGAGGAGCCATAACTGCATTGCACATCCCACATCTTATTTCTGATCCCATGCACAACACATAAACACAACATACACAGACAAGACAAGCCCTTTATAACATGCGCTGCAGCTACATCCAGTTAACGTTGCCAGTACAATACACCTGTGAGATAAGCAATATGACAGTATATATGAAAGACCTACACCTAAAACCAGTGCACCTTTCTTGAGCATAATATGCCAGTTGTAGTAGCACTGCCTCAGGTATGTACCATCTCCCTATTGTGTGTGAACAGGCATCATGGAGTGATTGCCTCCTGTATAGCAGGCTGCATAGTTCTTCTTAACAATAAGTACAAATGTGTTAATGTTCCTGCAAATACACAGCTGTGATTACCCATTCTATGCACTTCAGTTAACTGCTCTGAAATGGAACAAATAACTGTTCTACTCTAGCTAAGCACAGCAGTTGTACCTAGGGCAACATGTCAGCCTTTAACATTTTTAGGGTATCTACGGTCTGTCAGATAACAGTAACACACTTACCAGGTGCAGGACCTTGGACTCTGGCCACACCTGATGTACCTATGTAAATATGAGGGAGAGGTATTGTTAGCAATACCACATGTTGCATTGTTACAAGGTAATATGTGCGTATATCCACATGTACAGTAGCTAATGTGTTACTGCCTACATTGGTGACATTCTGAGTATATATGCAAAACTGTGCATTAAAATCAACCCCCCCCCAATGCAAATAGATGTGACACATCTGTACTGGTATGCAGAGCCTGCCACAATGACTGATACAGTATTACACTGATGAACACAGTAAGCTTACCCATATGCTCCTCTGATGTGGACACTGTGGCACCCACCTCCAGGATATATGGGGTGATGGATAGCTGGGAGCTGGTGGCTGATTCCAAGTTTGCCAGGAATTTGTCTGTGGCCAAGAGTGGTTGTACTATTGCAGGCCATCTACTGGTGGCAGCACAGTCCCTGGCCACAACAGCTGCCCTTTGTCATGCAGCACTGACCATATCTGTGGCCTGGTGTCAAAGTGTCGAACCTGCTCGTAGGTCCTGCCTGTTGGCCAATTTGGTTCACTGCCATGATGAGGTCAGTCCACAGTGCTGCACATTGGCCATGATTTTGGTGACTCCTGAACAGCAGAATGTGGTGATGCAGTCTGAGGTCATCCATGACTAACATTATTTTCTGTGGCTGTAAATTCTGGGTGCCTCCTGTGACACATTGATCCTGAAAGACAACAGGAGGGGAACACATCACAGGACCAGATATGTGGACATCTACTCTGTACAGGCCCTGCACAACCAAAATGCGCTGCACTATCTCCGTTCTCTCACATCATACCCCAAAGTCTATTAGCACAATACATGTGTCTATCACCATGATAGTAGCAATAATGGTTATGTCCCTGTGTGTCATGACAGAATCTGCTGAATGTCTCTAAACCCATCACTGTAGTCTACTGTGGTGTGTCCCCTATGGGCAAAGTCCCACTACTATGTCATACAGCCACTATCAGACAAATAGATGTGTGCTATTGCAACAACTACATGGGAACAGACCAGCAACACCAGTGCGTCACAATGACAGACAGCAATACAAACCTGCTGTAGTATATCTTCCCTGTAGGCATCATACCTCTCCACTACACAGATGTTTGGAATATGTGAATGTGTGCCTCATAGATGTGGTCCTTTTGGCACAAACATGTGGATATCTGGCAAACAGTTTGCCAATCATTGATGGTTGTTGTCAGAATATAGAGAATCTGAGTGCCACACACCAGATCACTCAGAATAAAATTACGCTACAGTAATCTCCACTAGTTTATTCACAGTCTTACTTTGTGTGGCCAATATGTACACTCTGTCACTGTGTTTGGGCCTGTTTCCCCCCACTAATAATGGCTATGACCTGATTTTCTGCTGAGAGGGGTTGACAGGTATGTTAGCTATAGCTCGCAAGCAATGAGGTGTGGATGTCAGCAAAACAGTGACCTAGCCCGAGTACATCAGGCACAGACAGGGACACCTTTACAATGTCTGAACTATTTATTTGTGACACTGACAGACTGAAAGGAGGAAAATTAAAGTACATCCTGTGATATTACAGCTGTGTACACCTTTGCTTACTGTCAATACATCTAATTGATAATCCACTAGCTTTCCTGCAACAGTCAACAGTTGTAGGAGGGAGTAACAGGGGCAGAGCTGTGATTTGATTCAAAGCAGGGACAGTTGAAAGGCATGCCTGTAACTGTTGGACAGCAGAGTATCAGCAACATATCAATGCCATAGATGTACTACAGCCCTACTGTTGTAACCCCTTTTCACCATACCTCCATCCTCTCATATTCATCCCATTATATGGGTACATGTATTACATGCCTGGTAGAGTGAAGTAATCTTTTTTGACCAGATCCTCTACAAACAGGTTGTTAAACCATAGTGTGTCTGAGTAAAGAAACCTACAGACCTGTTCCTCATAGGCAGTTGATTGACTTTTGTAAGGAATACTTATTAACAGGTAATTGCCCCTGCATCAGTCTGTGGCTCAGACTTGCTAATTGCATCCAAAACACCTGGATTGCACTTTCATTACCAATGACATGGCACAACAGTTCAATATTTATGGGCTTTATGCAGGCCTTGGCTTTTCTTAGCCTTTGAGATGGACATTAGTGAGGTATGGAGACTACAGCATCACAGAGGGTAGGTACAAATACTGTCCACTGTTGAGATTTATGAGGTATATCCATAGTTTTGCATGATATGTTTGGCCATTGTCTCATGACATTGTGATTATCTGGCAGCTCAGTGGTAAACATTGTGGGCTGAGGCCAGTGAGGAGAGGGAGGCATGTGAATGTCAGATGTCATACCCATTAGAATATGCATGCTGATGCAGTAGTTGTTATTGTATTAGCTCACTATCTTTGTAGGGGCAAATTGTGAAACATATCCCTGTTGCTGGACCTTTGCCCCCCCACCCTTTATGTATGATTTTGTCTGGATCCCTTATTCCAGGAGGTTGTGAGGTATGGTAGGTCTGTAGCAGCTAGCTTAACATACAGCTGCATATGTTCCAGGCTGCAGCTGCTGCTGCTGCAGCCTAGGACACATAGGGGGTAGTGTGAATGCTTTGGAGGACAGCAAGATGTATGTATAACTGAGGCAGCAGTGTCAGCTGTGTCGCCACAGCACAGCCAGGGTAATGGCACCCTTTACAGTTCAATCTTGGAATGTGTGTAAGGTACATCTGTTATGTAACAGTGCCAATCATCACAGAGTAGCAGGTGGTATATAGCTTGGCTATACAAATATGTACAGTGTGTCCCTACCTACAGGCCTTTGACTTGCAAACATAGGTAGCAGTTAATGCAGTAACAGCAACCTGTGTGAGTTAAAACTGCATGACTCAGTCATTACTTGCTGTGTTCACAAGAATGTAATTGGCGTGCAACACACTGGATTTGAATCTAGGACTGTGAGTGGCAAAATATACTATATGCAAGGCATTTAGCAGTCTGAGCTACTGAGTCCGTGCTGCAGCAGGTATATTTGCGAGATATATGTGCATCCATACAGTCTGTGACACATGTCTGCATCCATCATTATATGCATGACTTTCAAAGGCAGTTGTTGTGCATCAGGGTCCCAGGTGTACACATGTAGTTTGCCATTGCTGCCTTAGCAGGTGTGTTTAAAAATGTTACTGATAAAAGGGAACAATTACCTGCTATCGTACTTCTCAACCTCTTAGAGCAAGAAATCTGGAAAAAGCCATAAATAAAAGTGGGAGAAAGGCCCAAACATTGGGACAGTCTTCAAATATTGGTCTTACAAACTTAGAATGCTGATAGAATAACAGGTTTTGCATTAGCGTGTATTTTCTGAAGGGTATGAAGTGTGAAATCCAAATGTCTGTCATGATTTTCTAACCTCAATCTTTAATGACATTCCACTACTTTGCCAGAAAAATATGATTTTATGAAAACTGGGCCAAATATAGGGGGCAGAACTCAGGACATTCTGCATCAGTCTATACAGTTGACAGGTATACCTGCTATCCCAGGCCTCACGTACATCCATTATTATTTATTTGGCTGTGTATTGGTGTAGTGTTTTCATCACAGTCCCAGCTATACTCACATTTTTCCCATTATATGTACTTACAGTCTGTCAGTGGCAATCAGTATATTTTGCTAGAAACAGATGCTTTTATTCAGAGGTGAGTGGTCTAGTGGGCTAACACACTATGGTGTAGTTGACAGGGGCCTGGGCTCGGGACATGGCAGGGGTGATTACTTTGCAGATGTGCCTAACACTGAAACACATACGATTATTAAGGCACATTTAAGTGGGTTTGTGTGACATACTGCTGAGCTCTGAGCAAACCTGCACTAATAATAAAAAAGAAAAGAAAAAGGAGGTGATAGGACAGTGGTGAAATGAGGGCAAGCAGGGGGAAAATATACTTAAAGGCAGGTAGGTTTGTGTAGGAAAGGACCACAGCTTTTTACTTCTTGCACAACAATAGCTGTGCAGTGTTTTGCAGACTATGTATATGAATTTGGACCCTAAAACCTCAGAGAGATGGGTGAGGGCAACATTAATGTGTTGTTAAGCCAACTGGACCTAATTAGTTGTCTCCGGTTGACACATGTGTGAAATGGAGAGCTATGCATGGGGCAATATTTTGTGGGACAGGAGACTATTTTTTTCTTAAGGAGAGAGTGGAATGTTGGGGAAGGGATGTGGGTACATGTGGGGAGGCAAGTTGGGTGGGAGAGGTTGCATTTGCAGACAGATAAGACATATACAGGGGTGGTGTGTGACACATGATGGGTGTAAAAACCTTGGACGGGGAGGGTGTTGTGGAATCAGAGATGCATGTGCCCCCAGACAGCAGCAGCAGCATGATAGAGCTTCCCACCCATGGGCAGTCAACACTGCTTCTTCATTGCCGCTAAGGTGGCTGTGCTGGAGGCTGGGCACCAAGGCCACCAGGACTCACCAGGTTGTCGAGTCTGCCTTCAATCTGGCCCAGGTGATGTTCACAGGTAATATAAACAATCCTGCACACTATGGATGGTAGTTGATCCTTGGTGACTACCGCCCTTCCACCACTGCTGCCGGTGAGGGGGCCCGTCCCTTGAGGTGGTTCCATCCAAAGGTGGTGCAGGGCCAGCAGAGGGGGCACCACCTGCTTGGGTTCCAGATGTGCTAGGACCTGGTGCCATGTCTGACTGAGGCAGGGTAGGCAAATCAGCAGGAACTGGCCTACCCTGATGTGCTGTGGTGATAGAGGTATAGCAATTTGTTTAGGTTAGTTCTGAACAAAACATTTTATTAGTTATAATAGCATGCCAGAACATTTAAAATAACCCATTAACATATCATTGCATCTTATATGGAACACAACAATAAATAACATAACAGTCAGTATATTAACAGCATGCCAGTAACAGTTATGGCATAAAGTCAACATCAGTAATTCAACAAGATATGTTAATATGCAACCATTGTAATACATAATAAAACACATGCCCCAAAATAAAGTTTAGAGAACAACATATGTTAATAGTAAACCATAATCAATGTATAACAATAATACATTTAGATGAAGATAAGGGGTGGACAGAGAGAGAAGTACAGTCCATTAATACTGGTATAAGCTATACAGTTTACAACAGTAATGCTATATATTCTACAGGTCTGTCCTTCCTTTATGTATAACAGTGCCCTATAGCTGCTGTAGCACGAACATACATTTCAAGCTATCCACATGGGACAGTATAGGCCAAGCAGTAACACCTGCAGGTGCACATCTACAAAGAATCCTTACACATCGGGTGGACCTATATAACTACCAAGGTCTACTGTGGACTGATGTAGTGTGACTGTGCTACTGACATAATCATGTCGATGATACATCTGTGACAGAGGGATTATGCAACAGTTATTACAGTCCATGACAGTGTGGCACTTGAGAGACATGTATGTGTACAGTACAGAGAGTAAACAACTACCATGCCGTTCTTGGCAGGCATGGGGATAGAGCTTCAGCAAACTTTCACAAACACTCCAGGCATATAGCCATACCAAGATTACATATTTTATTTTATTACTATTGTACTTTTTGCCTTTATTTTATGAAGTTTTATCACATTCCTGGTCAATGCTCTTAACAGTCTATTACACCTGAACACACAAATTATTTACTCATAATAAGGGCTACTTCACCCATTTACCTATATTTCCTGTGGAGAGAACATATGTCATCAATACATAACTGATTCAGTCATAGTTATTAATACATACCACTGGATTCAAACCCTGACCTGTATGTGGGAAAATGTACTTGAGACAGAGCATTTAACAAACTGAGCTACTGAGCCACTGCTAACTACTGACTGACTGATATTTGCCTAGAGGTCACCTGGAAACAAAACATGACCTGGTAATAGTACTGCAGTTTTATACTAGACTGCAGTGACAGTTTAACACATGCATGAGATTCATGCATGACAGAGATACTAGGTAAACTATGCATTACTACATAGAATGCAGGTGTACACAATATACTATTAGTGGGTGGAAATATCTGTGTAGTCTACAAACCATATCAGATTAATGGGTTGGCTATCTCACCCATATACAGTTGCAGGTAATATATTTGAAGTCTACAGCTATTACACTGTCATACTTGCCTGCAGCACAGTACATCGGAGCTTGAATGCACATAGCTGAAATGTAATGGTTAACACAAGACAATCCTGATATACACAATATGCTTTGGGTATTAATGATATTGCTTCAGATGTTATTGCAGAATAGGTGTCATAATGCATTTCTTGCACTACAGCTCTGAATAAACACTTATTGCATAACACTCTTTATTATCTATACCTTGAGGCAAGTAGTGGTATTCTTTTTTGTTTTTATTTCAGAGTAGTTGTCATAATTGGTTTCATACAAAACAGCCCTAACTCCACACATATGGCACACCATAGCTTTATTAGGTATGCAGTTAATGGTATAGTTTTGAGTCTTTATTGCACAGCAGTTGATACTTATTGGCAGTTAATGCTTTACCCTTTCTTGCTTATTTGACTATAGATTGCAAATTATTCTGTACTCACCACACTCGCGGTGCAACCTGGCCAAGTGCCCTGCATGCACCTCTAGGCTGTGAGCATTCTCCTCTGCAGGAGAGAAGCACATCATTATGCATACCTGTCTATCAAATATTCAGATTAGGTATTGGTAAAACAAAGCTAACAGTACTTATAAACTTTGGGGCATTCCCAGCTCAAGCTTCTCAGACCCAGCTGTCCAGAAGATTCCCCTTCTGACACTTCAGATCATCATACTGGTGCACGGGTTACCTGTAGAACTGGTGAGATCATGTGCCAGCTGGTCTCAGGCCTCTGCCTTGCACTCTGAGCCCTGGAACTGCCCCTGCAGCAGTCAGTCTTCATGGCCTTTCACCATGAGTCTAACCATGACCCTGGACATCTGAATGCCCCATCGCTGCACCCAGAAATGTGTACCCTCTCCAATGCCTGCCATAGTTCCTGCACAGTTCATACTCCAACTGGTTGTGCTGTATTCCTATCTGTTTCACTTAATATATCCTGTTTTCCCACCCTTACACACCATTGGGAAATTTTTAAAAATGCAACATATCACTTGGCTCCACTCAAACCGGCACAGCTGAACTGAACAGTGCTTAAACTGGCAATGCTTAGCAGTGCTTAGTAGTTTGCAAACCAGCTAAGAACAGCCAAGCAGTGCTTAAACAGAGATAGTTTAAACAGTGCTTATCATGGCTTAGCAAGGCTTACCAGAGTTTAGCTGAATGGCTTAGCAAGGCTTACCAGAGTTTAGCTGAGTACAGCAGATCATGATTTAAAAATAATTGGAATAATTTATATTTTGAAAATATTTGCTTAATTTCCCTTCCATGTAATCAAACCCCACACCTACTGCACATATGGCCATAACTCTATCCACTTGGCTACATGGATATGTAGAATGCTATGCTTTTACATATACCTTTGAGCCATGTTTAAGCACTAAACACTGCACCATACCATGCAAACCTGCTAAGCAGTGCTTAAACTTGACCTTTGAATCAAAAATTAAATGCATCTTGTTTCTACTTTTAGATGTCTGGCACGTGTCAATTGCTGCATGCTGCATCGCGATGTGCAAACTTTAAAAAAAAAATTAAATACATCGATATCATGCATTTGGACAGTGCAGAGGGTGTGTTACTCATCTGCGGACACAGTTAGTGACACACTCCCTACACTGATTCAATAACCATGTTCCACAGCTTTCACCCATCAACACGCCATCATTAATATGCATGGGGCGCTACCAAGGGGGAACCGTGTACATGGGCATAGTAACTTCTATGTAGGCTCTACGCTATGCCTACACAGAAGTTATTAAATCTGGGGGACAATGTTGTTACAGGTATGATAGTGTAAAGTTACAGCATACTAGAATTCACACTCACAAACCATTTAAATTACTCAGCTATAACAGTAAAAAGGAAACCTTATTGGATAAACACTTATACACACCCATACAAAACATTTAAAAATGTAGAATGGTTAACATAATGCTACAGTAGATCTTACAACGAAACAAGGGAAGAGAAATTTAACCATTAAAAACATTGCAATTACCATAGCTGGTAGCATTTATATGTTCCTGCAGCAGTAAAAGCCTCATTTAAGCAGAGAAAATAAATAAAAAGCACCCATATAAACCATTAATGGACACTGTTTTTTAACAATTAACAGTAAAGCAAAACAGCTACCAATGTAGCTTTTTGCCAGTTGTACACTCCACAGCTAAGCAAGGTGAGAAAAAAGTTTTAAAAGTATTAATACAAAAAAAAAAAAAAAAAGATAGACACGCCTACAACAGCACAGCCACAATGAAATGTATTGCCACTATACTGAAAACACTATATTGGTCTCAAGACAGCATTAAAAAAAAATAAATGAATAAATAAAATACACACATTTCCACATGTAAAAGCAAACTATTCTCCTGAAACAGATCTATTAACATATATTGGTAGTATGCCAAATGCACTACATTTACCTTTGAATATAACCGCCGTCAAAAAACATACATACGTACACTTTCATCTTTAAAAACTTCTACTTGCGAATCATCCCAAAATCACTATTATAGATTCCATTAATAATGCACTACATTTCCCTTTGAATATAACCGCCATCAAAAAACATACACACGTACACTTTCATCTTTAAAAACTTCTACTTGCGAATCATCCCAGAATCACTATTATAGATTCCATTAATAATGTACAGTGCAACCGTTTTATTTCTGAACACAGCATTAAAAGAAGCAAAAATTAAAGTAAGACATAATTTTCCCACCTTGTAAAACTTAGAGAAATAAAATGCTAGTTGTAATTACCACTATAGAGTTGAACAGGGCAATCATTCTTTATGTAGCTACAGGTTATCTTGCTAGGCTTGCTGGCTGCCTTGCTGGACTGGCTGGCTTGCTGGATGCCTTGGTTGGCTGGCTGGCTTGCTGGCTACCTTACTGGGCTGGCTGGCTTGCTGGCTACCTTGCTAAACTGGCTGGCTTGTTTGCTGCATACCTCTTAACCTCGTAGAACAGGAAATCTGGACAAAGCCACAAATAAAAGTAGGACAAAGGCCCCAAAATAGGAACAATTTTTTAAATGTTGCTCTTATAAACTTACAAAGTTGATGGAAGAACAGTTTTTGCATTAGCATGAAGTGTCTGAAGGCTATGAAGCCTGAAACTAAAATGTCTGTCATTATTTTCTAACTTCAATTTTTAATGATTTACCAATAATTTGCCAGAAAACCACAATTTTATGAAAAGAAGACCAAAAATATGAGGTGGAAATCTAGCCATTCTGCAAAAATCTGTACAGTTGAGAGGTATGCAAATTGGCTGCCTTGTTGGGCTGGCTGGCTTGCTGGGCTTGTGGTTGAACAGACAACAGATCTTTTTAAACTAACAAGAAAGACCTCCTCTTTTTTCAGTGACTGTAGAACTGCTAATGAGAAAGCAATCTGCAGACACTGGTTTTGCTGGGATCTTCCTGTTTTAACCACTGCCGCCTCAATGAGTTGCAGCCAATTGCTGCATGAACTTAAACACCTGGACCTGACAGGGAACAGCTCTGCCTGCAGGTCTGGGCTGGTGATGTCAATAAATTGCAGTGGAAAAGCCAGAAGTAAGTGTAGCTTTTCCACAGCGAGTCAGTGCTTCATTGAAAGTAGGATTTTTTAAGTCTCATTGCTTCAAGTAGCATTTGACCCAAGCTGTGTGTGTCCCACTTATAGCAGGATGGGTGGCAACCTTATATGAAGAGGCAAATAGCCACAGTCATATATTTTAAGTGGCTGCATCAGACATATATGCATCATGCCTCCTCATCTGTACATCCAAAAATAGCCATATTCTGTATACCTCTCTTATGCGACTGGTTATCAAGAATATGTTGGGTAGGACTGAACTAATCATCTGGAACCTAAACAGCATACACATTCTGTGTACCACTCTAATATAAGACACTGGCAATAAACTGAAACAACAAATAGAGCACAGTAATGTATTTTGAGGTGAGGTTCAGGATGAGGCTCAGGGAAAGGCTACTACTAAGCCTGTGCTAAAATTTACTTACACAGCCTCTGGTGTGAGGGCAACCAAACCCTTAAAAGGTATAAGGTATTAGTTGTTCTGTGTTGCATTTTATATATTTTTGAAAGATTTTTTAAATACACAGTAACAATATTTTAAAGATACATTCAAATATTGATATTGCTTCTGAAAACCAGACCTGTCAAAAAATGCACCATTTTTTATCCCCTCCATTTGTATGCTTCTCCAGCTGACCATTACCATCTTGACCGCACTATTCTTACCTTAAGTGTCCCTTGTAGTGTGTGCTGATGCTGGGATTGTACCATGGGGGGAGGGGGTGGCAAAGGAAGTGTAGTGTAGCAGCCAACAGCATCATCACATAAAGTGGTCCTGCATGGCTGAAGATCTTTTTTTTGTGGTATGCCCTACCTAGGCAGAGCTAGTGGCATCACACACCTTATTACATGTAGCTCAGATGCCTTAAGTGCTGATTTTTATACAAATGTTCACATACTGATACTGTCCCGACAAGTCAGGTGTATCATAGATGCAGTAACACATATGCACTCAAACACATACGATCTCACACACACACACACACACACACACACACACACACACACACACACACACACACACACGCACACACACACACACACACACACACACTCACTCAGCCTTCTTACTTATGAACAAAATTTCAGGAACACCAGTTCACCTGCATCACATTTAGGGTGACAGAGGACACCAGAGGACATGTATAATCCAAGACAGATAAATACAGGGAGGGCATGAAGACTTCACACAGAAGCAGCTACGGCCAAGAACTCATTTAAAGGTATAAGATGGCAATGCTATGTACTGCAACACTGTGTCAGTGATCACTTTCTGTCACACATATGCTGCTGTTGTCAGACATCCAAGGATAGCCTCTTATCACATCCAGTGCTGAAGCGTCTGATGAAAAGTGAAAGAAATTATTGTCAACTTCTTACTCATATACACTGCAACCATCAAACTACACACGCAGACACACGCAGACACATGCACACATGCGCACACACAAATGCAAACACGAGCACACACGCGTGTGCGCACACACACACACACACACACACTCCACAGCAATACGTATTTTAAACTGATTTTAGCAAATACAGTTGTCTGACACTACTCCTACCATGCCAGATCAGAGACAGCTGTTTAACAGTGATCAAACAACAGTAGGGATAATTCACTTTTATCCACAGATGATCACGGTAACAGTCAATTAAATCCACTCTACAGTGTATACCTCAGAATTTGGGCAAGTTAATAAATAAATAAATAAAGGGTGGCAGTAATAAAGTATTCAATCTTATTTCATACAAATGGAAGCTAGGGTTACAAAGCCATATTATTGACTGTCTAAACTGCACAGATGACAAGAGAGTAAGTTACTTTATCCACAGATAGCCCCACCCCTAACCAGCAATCATAGCCACTACTGTGTAAACTTTAAATATCTGGTTGTGATAAAGTATATGGTCATCATTTTTTATTTCATCTCCCACACAGATGCCACACATTAAAATAATTACAAGTTATTTCACACTAATCACATCAGTCCTGCAAGCAAAGCCAGAATAATGAGAGAACAACAGACAAGGAGGCATTCGAAGTCTGAAACTCAATGTTGCAATTTTTAGTGACTGCAACCAGCAATGATTTACTCAAAAATCACAGATGTTATGAGGAGCATATCCTTAACTTCTTTATTCAAAAAAAAAATCAGAATATATATGAAGGGCAGGGAGAAAATATAAAGTAAAATCAGGAACAGCAACTTGGTAAGGAAAGAAAGTTTCTTAAAATAGGTACAGCTGTGATGTATGAATATCTGGTTGGTTACCTGTCAGTGTTAAAGTAATATTTACCTACCACAAACCAGGACTTTCTCCTTAGATGCATCACATCATCACAGCATTCTCTTGAAGATCCACACATGTCTGGTGCTGTTCACAGCCTCCCAGCACTATTTCTTATACTGCTATGGCCATTACCCTCTACTTTTCGAAGTGTGCAGGGTTTTTAGATCAGTGCACCCACCATGATTTAGAAAAGCAATCACAGAGCCTTTGAAGATTCAGAACTCTGCAACTGTTTGGGTAAGATTAAGCTTATCACCTGAAACCTAAGCAGCATGCAGCTCTTTATTTAAAGGGAACTGCACTTATTTTCTTTCTAGTGATGGGGAAAAAAAGGTGGAAAGGCATGCCTGGCCCAGTCGCCAATGCTTAAAGCTGGACACATTAGTATGTGATGTATAGAAGTGAGAACTCATGCTAAAAATAGTTTGAGCTTTCACTTTTTTTGAGCTGGAAGCAGAAGGCATTATTAAAGATTCTATCTAGTGTTGCGGGTGGGTGCTTCCTCCCATTGCTCTGTTGTTCTGGTGTCCTTGTTTCCTTGGTAAAAAAAAACAATCTGTCAATGAACATCCATGCTGTGCAAACAAATCTGTTACCTAACTACACTTGTCCATATCTCTCACATAGTGAAGCTGCCCCACTTTGGGAGTGCATACAGCACTAAATCTCCTTATTGATATCATATGTTAATGACACAGTGTTAATAACTCTAGTGTCTCTATCATACCTAATGAAGGAAAGATTGTTATGAATCACTGCATGACATGATGAATGAGGACAGGAGAGCAGGAAACAGGTGTCAGATATTTCATCGGATAACATTTTGTTCAAATGCTGCCAGAGAACTCAGGTTATTCAGATGTAATTTTTGTTACACGAGATCTATATTTCCTGCCACTACAATGATTCATGTCACTTATACTTTGCAATCACAGTTGGCATACTAAACACAGTATGCAAAATGAATGCTTATAGTTGTGCACTACATTAATACGTAACCAGGTTTGTGTGTGTAATATGTAGCATTACAGGTGGGATTCTGAAAAGTCTTAAATCGAGCTACACCAACTGTTCAATGTAATTTAATCTATCTATCTTTGGGCATAGGGTACTAGAGTGAATGGCAAATGCCCTGACACCCAGTAGACTGATGTCATAATGAAGAAGTAAACAATATCAACACATTCTGTGAATGCTCCAGGGATAACCCCAGAGTGGAGTGTTTTTGCAGGGGACAAGCCCCCCCCCCTGCACCCACCACCCACTCTGCTAATTATATATGCTAATTCTGAGATCACACAATCCTGGGGAAAGGAAATATTCCCCATCTCAGGGATTCTCACTCTTGCACACTTGTTGACCACCTGTCTGGGTAGACCAAATGGTGTTGTTGCTCTGCTGGGTGTCAGAGCATTTGAAGGTTGCTCTAGTGCTTGGTGTCCATATCTATACACGTGTGCGCACACACACACACACACACACACACACACACACACACACGTAGAATTACAATATGTATGTAGAGGCAAAAAAAAACTTTTTTAAATTACCATACAGTGATACTTTTTACTATACAGCTGCCTAGATATGCACCCAACTGTGTATGGGGTGGGTATGCAGCATACTGTTATGGGCAGCTGTGTACAGCAAACATTTTTCTATGTTAAGAATGCAACATACCAATGGACAAAATATGTGTGAAAAAATGTGCACACATCAAGCCTTGCATTGGAATTATTGCCATCTACATAGAGTGGTTTTGAAAGGCTGCCTCACCAGTGTAAGCAATGTTATAATATAAAACAGTGTAAGAAACGTCTGTGTGGAAGATTTTCAGTCCAAATATCTCTAGTTAATCACTGTATATTAATCAGATCAGACAATAGTAGTAGAAGTAGCAAACTTAAACTCATCTTAAGTAAAAAAAAAAATAATAAAAAATATATAATTGTACAGAATTACTAAGTATTCAAAAGTAATCCAAGCAAGGCAGGCAGTCTGTTTCCAGTCGAAAATTCTTTATGGATTTATAATATACAGGCAATATCTTCTGTGCAAGACTTTGGATTCAACAAACAAATGGCAGAAGCACTCCAGCCATGTACAGAATGAACACAGACATAAATGTTGATAGAGTGCAACTGATGTGACATATAAAAGAGGGCATACCTTGATATCAGGCAGCTACAGTATTTCTCCAGATAGAAATAATAACACATCTGTGAGAATCTCAGAATACTACAGACTTCTATATTATATTGGTTGCCATATGTTGCTATTCAGCATTATATTAGCATTAATGGACCTCATTAACATCAGTGTTTCAGAATATCAGGGACTGACAGTACACAGCACCAGTGCCTGCCAGCCCTTGTTGAGTCCAAAAGTATGCACCAAAATCCAGAAGTCTTGCAGAGGAAATGAGCGCTGTTGGTGTACAGGGATAACATCTTTACTATGACCCAAGCAGGTTGGTTTCAATTATTGTCTCATGCACATGTAAGAGCTGGTGGGGGGGGGGAGGAACGATGAGGCTATGCTGGCTCATTCCCATTCAGAGCAGGCATTAGCATGACCTACTGGTGTGAGCTGGGCTACTCCTGATACTTCAGTGAAGCCCAGAACTATGAACAGTGGTCAGAATAGGTGAATGTGTATCACAGCCTTAGGAGAGGTGGGGACTAACCTAAAGTGATGCTGATGCCTAACAGCCCACAATGCTCTTCTAAATGATGGCAGCATAGAAGGGCTTGGGCCTCCCAGTACTATGTCAAGTCATCCTCTGTGAGCAGTGATGTTGACTCCCCATCTCACTCTTACTGACCTGATACGAGGGGGTGGGGTTAAATTCATTGGTGATGCTGTGCAACTGTGGTATCATGGAGAGGAGGGCTCAGGAGAGACACATCTCCTTAGATGTCATCACAGTCTGCAGAATCACCACAATTAAAAAAAAAGTTCCTACAGATAAATATGTGTAGTCACTTTTATAGCCACATGATGGGGGTCATATTGCTAGAGTGAGAAATGAGTACAGTTACAGAAATGTCAATGATTTTCAGACATTTTTTAGAATATTGCAGCCAGATTACAGTGCAGTACAGTCATACCTTATAACAGTTGGTATCTGTTAATATCTGGTGGTTCAGTATTGAAAAATGCAACATAATGTGTAACAAAGAGTTGATATTGGTTCACACAGATTAGTAATGTAACTAATGTGCACACAAGTTAACTGTCTCAGTATGGTAACTAACATAGTATTAATAAGCAGTACCAAAAGCTGTACTAACCAGTATATCATACTAGTATAAAAGGATTTACCATCTTAGTATAAATGTAAGGAACTCATCAGTTCTGATTAGAATACTATCCAATCGTCCATAAGTACTTGTTGCATACTTGTAATAAAGGTTATAGGATTACATGACAGGAGATGTGATACTCATTGTATCTCAATACTGACATAACCAGGTAGAATATGTAAAATTCATATTCCTTTTAGCTAACTAAACAATGGGAATGAAGTGCTATTTATTGTAAGGGCTCATAAATGAACCTGAGAATTTGATTTTCTTGTCATTTTTCTTTGTTTTCTATGGTATATGGAAAGTTCCACAAGATTAAACTGCAATAACAGGAGAGGGATATTCAAGATGATGCCTAAGGATATTGATAGCAGTGGATTTTCATGCGTGTTTGGTAAGAAGGTGAGAAATTTTACAGTCTACCTTTAGTTGAGTCCAGAGTTTGTTGGATTGTTGCCTAATATATTGAAGAAAGATAACAATTGGTTGAAAATTGCTTCCAGATACCTTTGCTGTATCACTGCTAGAAGTGTATGTGGATCTGGTCACAACATGATCAGATGTAGGCTTTTTGTTAGTTTCAAACAGCATGAAATGAATTATTATTTTGTTAGACTTTGCAATAATAATATTTGTCTATTTCCTAGTATATTTTCTTAACTTTATCACATTGTAGGTCATCAACTTAACTGAAAGGGAGAAGCTCTGTTGTTGTGCATTTGCAAGTGAATTAGGGAGCATCATCTTTGCCTGAGGATGGTTCATTCTCAAGCCTGTTATGGATAAGTAGTTCATTCACTATACATGAGAATTGATATAGGTGGTCTGGAAGGGTGGTATCTACAGGTTGTAGCTGTGTATGTACTGTGATGTGATTTGAAAAGTTTTTTTTATGTTCACAGACCATAGTTCTCAACCTATTACCTCCAGAATCTAATTACAGACAATTAGCAACACTTTTTAAAATATTACTACTATTAACAAGATGTCAAAATAAGAGAATGTGAATTAACATGTATTTTTGAATAAAAATTAGTCTATGACTATAATTATTGTCATTATTAAGTATAATTCACCACATTGTATACCAAAATCTTCAGTTTTAGGATGGATTGAGAAGGACAGAGCAAAATGTTTTGCCAAAATCAGGGATGTTCTTAGAAATCAGGGACAGCTGAGAGGTATGTCACATACTGTTTGGCTTCTGTGGCATGATCCTTTTCAACATGTTTGATATATTGCCAATGGCAATAGTAATTTTTTTTTTTTTTTTACATTTTAATCCCCAAACGTGTTTTCAAACTCTGATTGGGTCAGCCTGCTAGACTGCTGATGCTGGCACTGAATATGCAGTTTGTGCGCAAAGAAAATGTTGCCCAATTAGAGGGGAATCATTTCCTGATGACATCAGCATCTGGCTCTAAGAATATTCCGGTTGTCATACTGGGAAGATTTTAAAAGCTTCTCTGTTTCTTTTCTATGCAGAGAAGTCTTGTCTGATTAATACTGGCATTTTAGTTTGCAAATGACTTGTTACTTATTTTGCACTTGTTCAACCAAGTGTATAGGATTTAAGTTTTGCATTGCTGTTAATGACATCTAGTTTGGATAGATTGTAGTGGTGTTTGTATTCAGTGATTGGTTACCATATCTTTTTTTTTAGTGTCTTGCCATATTTATATTTACTTGGGCTGTATTGATGCTCTCTTAGTTTTTAACTTTGGCAGATTATTGAAGGCTAGACTGGCTGCCTGTTTTGTAACCTGCCACATATTTCTGTAGGTTCTACTTCATGGGACTTCTTCAAGTATGCAAGTAATCTACTTCTTGTTGCATTACCTGTCCTTTTAATTTATTTTATTATTTTTTTTATTCTTTGTTGACAGCACTTACATTGATTGTAACCCCTATATATGACATTATGAAACACTTCACATGTTGCTGATGATTTGGAACCTGTTTGGTATAAAGGGACTCGGTAGAACAGAGAAGCAGTATTATCTGTATGAGAAGCTAGTAGATATGAGGATGTTTAATGTAGTACAGCAAGAAGTAAAAAACAAATATCTAGTGCAACTAAACTGGAGACCTTTAAGTATACAGCGGGAACTGCAACCTGCCAAAGCAGGAATATCCTATCCTGAGCAAGGTTAGAATGCTAGAACAGCATGTCAGGCAGCATGAGGAAATAACATGTATAGAATGTAAATGAAGAAAGAATGATCAAATCTTTAATATTTTCAGCCTAAAAGGATTCTAGAGTCACCAACAACCCCTTAACTTATTATTGCGGATAGAGAATTAAACAGTTTATATGGCCTTCCACATCAAGTCACCTAAAGTGCTGTTCTATTACATTTGTGTCAGGCATTGACGTGTGTCCCTTTACTAGAAATGACCCTTCCTAGAGCCATATACTACTCACACACAACCACAGATACAGACATAGATGCAGGCAGATACACACACACACACACACACACACACACACACACACACACACACACACACACACACACACACAGCACACTCACACATGGATTCACACATACATGTCAAAAAAAATAATTTTATATGGAATACATCATAAAAACATGTAAATTAGTCATTGTGGATCTGCTTTCATTCTAACCATGTTAATTACTATTTATTTTACTTACCTATTGCCTACCAACAGATACACAATCAGCTTTCCATTAACTTTGCTATACTACTAAACAAATTTAACGATGTTGTCTTACATTTGTTTTTGTTTTTTTCCTGCTTTACCATTATATGTTGGTATAACATAGATTTCATTCTCATGATTTTGCAATTTTAGAAAGCAAATATTGGTTAGTTGCGCAGAAAGACTTAGCCGCTAATCCTTACTCTCATAGTGAAGTCTAGTAAGAGTAAGTCTCCTTAAGATTATTTGCATGGTTGCTACCTCAGAATTTCAAGTAATATGGAATAACTCCACAAACAGCCATCAGTGGGCAGTCCTTTTCCATGTAATATGTATTTCTCTGTCTTGGGTAGACATAGTAGTTTTCTATTCAATTTACAGCCCCTCTGCAGTATTACTTTGACAAGACTTTAACTGTACCATAAATTCAAAGTAGTAGATAAAAGTACAGATTGAAGCAAAAAATAAATTAAACTACAGCACTAATACGAAAAGCAAAGCAAGTATACACAAGCCGGTTATAGGTAGTGAAATACCATTCACTGGTACAAGTCAGCAGTTCATTTGTAATTATAACATAACAGCCAGCCATGATGGGTAACATACTTATTGAAAACATTTATTTTTAAGATGCTGTGGTGCCAGCATAGGTTCAAAGTCTAGCCATGCACCCCAAACTATTTGGATCTTGAGTATCATGGGCATCTATATAGGGGGAATGTTAGTAGGGAGGTAGCTAAAGGATTTGTATGGGGTGTCAGAGGTGTATCAATAATACTTTTATTGATGACCTCTATCCATAAAGGACATAGGGGCCAGACCAGGGATAAATTGTTGATTTCCTATCACTTTGTCAAGGTTTTGTTTGAATAGGATTAGGGTTGAACTCTGTTCTAGTTGGATGGGCAGTCTATTCCATAGCAAGAGGATCCTTTGGGACATATATTTGTCTCTCCAGCATGTTCTGTTTATGTCACAAGTGAAGTTCATATCCCATTTATTATCCAGTCTCACAGACAGTGTCCCTAGCATTTCCTACCTGATCTGAACCCAATGCAATCAAGATATAAGTAAGCAATCTGAATAAAAATGTGGGTTATCACCATACCACACTTATCTAATTGGACATGGATATAAAGCATACTATGTATGAAGTAGCATCTGTAAAAGTACTGGAGCAGCTGGTAGACTGAATATTAGATGTTGAGGAGAAAGATAGATGAAAATATTTGTAGCTTATTGGCATACTTGACATGTTAATGACTTGAAACTGTTTTAAGTTTATTCAAACTGTAGTAACTCAGTGGACTGGCCTAGCAGAGGATTCTGCTGCAACAGAGAGAAATCATACCATATTTGCTGGTGATTCAGTCATGGTAACCAATTTGTGTCACCATTATGGAAGCCATTCAAAGTACTTCAGTGAAGTATAACCAGAGTTTAATGGTAGCTGGACTTTTCTACTCAAACCAGGAAGAAATATGGTCAGTTCATACCATCTATGAGGCTCTTTTGGATCAAGGTATTTAAATGTTGGATCCTGTGGCCTGCCAATTTCAAAGTACTATTTTATTTTGGGAGCTAAAACTTTCATATAAACTCAAGAGACACAAAACTATGAGTAAGCTAATCACAGGGGCCATTCTGCGTGAGATTTCACAGCTTAGATTTCAAAAGCCCTCTAACAGTCATGAAGAAAACAACATAATCATTTCCATAGTTTCAAAAGAAAATGCAGATCAATTAGAATGCTGCATTTATGTCACCACTGACGTCACCAAGAGAAATGACATCATTGAAGATTTAAGACAAAATAAAAATGTAAGGCATAAATAATTTATTATATATTGCAGGTTAAAGTTAGAACTTATTAATTTACTGGATGTCTAAAAAAACCTTGACTGTTACGACTTTCATTAGAGAGACAGAATTCTAAGCATTAGGATGGATGGGCAGATGTGAAGGATTTGAGATTCAGGTCAACACCATCCAAGCATTCATTAATGGAAGCTGATCTCTTTCTCCTAGCCATAGCTCAATGGCAGTTATATTTTTCTGTAGACAAATATCAAGGAATGGAAGTGAAAAAGTGTAATCTGGTTAACCTATTTATTTTGTTGATGTCCCAGTTATAGGGAGAGTCTATATAAAGAAAATATAGAAACTCTATCCTAGACTAGTGGGGCAGTCAATATAAATTATTAAACGTGCTTGACTTTGCATGTGAAATATGTCATATTTATCTTCTTTTCTTTCTGTTGGAGGATAGCCACTTAATCACAGACATCTCCATTCTCTTGCACTCTCTTTTTACTTTTTTTACCCCTCCCCCTCTCCCATGCATGTTCTTCTAAATAACTGGACAAACTGCAGGTCGCTTGATAACTACTGCTTATAATTGTCATTTTACAGTTCATGTACATATAGACCTGTGCTTTTCTATTACATATAAATATTAAAGCCCTTGTAGGCAGTTCATAATTCAAACTGTGATTTCCTTTGAAATTCTAAGGATTACCAGGATCACAATTCTGATCTTTAAGATAGTGAGATGGAAAGTGCAAATTTGATGAATATATACTAAGCCAAAAATTATCCTGAGTTCAGTTACTTTGTTTACGCTCAGGTACAGCGATTTTAGAGTTAGTGTATAGAATCAATAGAATGCTTAAATGCCACTACACTTAATGTTGAGATTAGATGTAGTCTTTTGGTGGTTTTATTAGATTTATCATAGTTGCAGGACTCATAAATTAAGTTAGATAAGGATACCCTTCTGCATCGTGTATATCTGAATGGCAATGCTAAGACTCTGTGAAAGGTCAGGATGGGTGCCTAGTGATAGGTAGTAAGTAACTTTTGTAATAGAATCTATTGGTTACAGTGGTGGGGTGATCCATGCAAATGCATGATTCATAGATTCATAGGATAGTAGTAGGCTGTCTGTCCTTGTGGGTTATTTTAAACCTAGCCACATTTCGCAACCCACAGATAAGAATCAAATCCTTTAGCTTGTGTTTATGAGGCAAACACCTTAACCATTAATGCCAACCCCTCAACCCCAGATAATTTACAAGTTAATATTGAATGGCAAATGCTTTCTTTTACTGGCATTAAGCATGGTTCTCAGAATTAATTTCCTTTTTATCAAGGAGCAATAGTGGGAACATATGACTGGGCATGCATCAATTGCTCCTGCTGTTCTAAACTGGATTTTTTTAATGGCACCAGTTTTCACTTTTACTTAGATAACAGGTACTAACTATAATTAAAAGACAAACATGAAACAATGACCAGTGCATTGCTGATTTCTAATAAGATTCTTCAGGCCTTCCATTATGTAGATAGGGAGAGAACACATATTTTAAAACTTTGAATGGCAATACATGGCTTCTGTAGAAGGAAGGGTTAAATCGCTAAGCACAAGCCTCTTTTCAGGAACAATACAACAGCATGTTCTGGTTAAGTGACTTACTCCGAGTAAGGAGCAACAGGAGAATGAGGGCATCTCATTATCAACTCATAACCTTAATCCTCTGTGCTAAAATACCAGACTGTCAACAAACTAGTGATATTAGCTATAATTATGGTTTAAAGGACATGTAAAGCTTCTCAACATTTGTGGATTTTTTATAGCTCCCTCAAAAGTACAATCAAAGTCTACTTTGCCCTTAGCATTATATAAAATTCAGACTCTGTGGACAGGCTGGTGATTCAGTTTGTTTCCATTTTCAGTTCTTCCAAAACTTGTATAGTACAATGATAAGTTTTATTATGAAACACACCAAACTCAGCATACTTTGTGACAAAGTAATTGTTTGGACTGAAATGTGTAGCATAACCCAGAATGATTAATTTACTATTTGTGTCATATAGAAATAACAGCTATAGATATCAGGGAGAAATATATTATGTTCGCAATTTTAGCAGTGAAATAGCTCAGGCTTCTTATTTTGGGCTTAGTCTGGATGTCAAGGCTGATTTTCCAAATGTAGAAAATAATGTTTTGAGCTTCTGTTAGGTTGTGCCTAAACTGGAAATCAGAAATGGGATAAATGAGCTTCTCCTATTAACTTACTCCAATCTGCCTAGACTTAATGGCTTTAGGGTTTGGTTAAGGGGTTCCGTGAGTAAGGGGTCCCAACTCTATCAAGTACAAGGAACATACATCTGAGGGCGGATGAAATGTTAAGATTTGGGAACATTATAAAGCCAGATTTGGTTTAGTCCAGGGAAACTACCTAAGATGTAGAAGTATGATAGGTAGTCTTTTTTTAATTAGATTTAAATAGAAAGACTGGGGAAAGGATTGGAAATACATACATGTTAAAGGAGATAAGGAAAAAACACCCATCAAGACTTTTACAAACATAACACACCATAAAAACTACTAATAGTAGTAAAAAAGTAAAGAAATACAAAATTTCATTGAGTTTAGTGAGTTTTATTAAATATATATTCATATCAGTTAGACAAAAGTTTTATAGATTTAACTCCCAGCTTGTGCATAGTCAAAAGTTCTCAGGAATAAATTTTCTTGAAAAAAAAATGACCTCCAATCAACTTGTCCTGGGGGCTCAATTTGTTTTGATTTTTTGGTAGTACTTTCTAAGCTATAGTTAACAACTCTCAAAAGTAGAGCCTATGACCAGAAAATCACTGAATGTATAGGAACCCCAGACAGCATAACATTTATTTCCAATTCCTCCTCAAGATTACCCATTTACAAGTGAAATGATACATCTCAAAAACTACTTTCCAAATTTTGGAGAGTTTAGGATACATCTAGCCCTTATCAAAATTGCCAGGAAAAATCCCAATTACTGTCCGAGGCATCTAAAAACAATATATAATCCTAAAAGAGAAAAGTTTAAACATAATGGGAAAAAGCATCACCGATGGGGCATACAGTAATAATTTTGTCCTCGTTTCGAGGGGGGAGTCTGCACTCGCCATAGGCTTTTGTCTTTTTCTAAATATTCCACTGTCACAGCAAATAAGGTCAATACATACCCTATTGATCTTGGAAACTGAAATATGAGCATGATCTTTCTGCACAAGATGTACTAACAAAATTCATTGTTTTGCAGTGAGCAGACACTGCACTGCTGTCCCATAGTGGATATGCTCTCTCAATCACAACAGCCCACTCATCTTAAGTTATTATGTGGGGCATAACAGACAGTGTCCGACAGATACACAACAGACAAGATACCTCCACTGATGAGGTACCAAATGATTATGTTTAAAAATCACACCTGATTAGCTTTATGCTGTACAGCTGGAGGCTAGTTTGATACTTTATACTACTCCTGTACTAAATTGCTGTCCTGTGTCAGATGATTTCATCCCATCCCTGGAAGCCCATCTGTACACCATCTACTTGGGTGTTAGCAATCTGCCTGGATCTAAGAATGCTTCTGCTGGGCTACTAGTGGGGTTCAAAAAATCTTGGTGACATTCTTTCCTACTTTATTCTGTTCTGCAGTTATGTCACTGACCTGATACGATGTTTCCTCATTTCCAGTTTCCTGAAGCAGTAAAGTATACCCATAATCATATTCTTTCCTTCCGCAGTCTGAGCATAGTATTTACTGTTTGTAAGTTAAGAATGTAATGTATTTACTAAACATCGAAGTAGCAATATTCTTCAAAATTCCATATACTCTGTCATCTACATTTTGTTGAAGCAGTAAGATATCCATATTAAATCCACATATTTGCTCAGATATTGTTACAATACGATTTAGGGTTATGTTTCTTGAAGTAAAAAAACTATAAACACTGAGAATAAAACTAAATTAACTAATCTGTTGTGCATACAGTAGGCAAGATAAAGAAAAGAAGTAACATTCAAAACAATGTGCTTAATGTCAATGTTATTTCAAAAAATGACTACTACTCTAAGAGAATATTTTATCTTTGTCGAATGCAGAACATAAACGCCTCAGTAAGAACACTGTTTTACTTTACTGCCATTAAGTAGCCATATTATTTTGCTTTCCAGTTAGTACATTATTTCATATATTTAAAGGATAGCACACCTTCCTCTTTAAATAAGACCATTGTTCAGGATCTGAGAAGAACTACAAACGCGATGTTTACAGCATTGCTATGCCTATAACTTTAAGAAAAAGGCTTTTGTTCTTAATTAATGGTATAACCATTTTAAGCCTGAACCCTAAGGGCTTCCCATGGAGAATTAGCTCTATTAAGAAGGAAATGGGATTGTAATCCCCTTAATAGAAGTGGAAGAAAACATGATAGAGTTTCAGATTTCTTAAAAGAGTTTGTCACATTTACCTTTTAGTGTAATGCTTATCTGCATAAAAGGAATTAGAGAATAATGTACTAAGTGGAAAGCAAAGTAATATGGCTACAATGTGAATTAGAGAAATAAGTAAGAAAACAGAAGGTATTGTTCATAATATTCACTTATCTAATACAGGGAAGTCTCAGAGACAGCTTTTACAACAGCCCAGTCTTTGGGCAGTTTCAGAGCTTGTGTGTTTCTTTCCATGTTAATGTCTAAAATTAAGTCAAAAATAAATAAATAAGTAATATTCCAAGTGTGCAGAGATGTCAGTTAAAGCTAGGTATTCTAAACTGTTAACAATTAGTTGCAGAGTTTCTCTAACAATATGATCCACAGACCAAATTAAATCGAACAGACTACATCACTCATAATCAATGATAGCATTACTGGAGCTACAATTAAATGTGCAAAACTCATTTTATTCAAACCTTCAAAGCTCTGTTTTAGTCCAATCTAAACTCCAAAGAATTTAACACTGCTGTTGACATAAATTAGTATGTGCAATGCACAGGGTGTTTTGCATAACCTCTGTCTGCCTGACTAAAGTCCTGCAGTGGTACAGTGTTTTTGTCTGTATTGACTTATAAGAGCTTCTTGTTATCATGGCTGTAGATTTCACAAAGAAAAATCTTTCTGCTCATACTAAACATAAGACATTGCCTTATAATATTGACTTAAATAACAGAAGAGCTGCCTGGGTTAAACTTGATTGGCTTTCTGACACCAAAATCCACTCCTCAGGATAACAATGAAAAGAATTACATCCCCTTCTCAGGCCACGTCTCTTTTCACTATTTAACAACCTTTCAGCTGACTTCTGCAGTTTTAGTAATGACTATAGATATATGTATGCCATGTAAACAGCTATTATGGAAGGAACATGTAATCCACATGCATAGACAGTGGCATGTATGCAGGACAGAGCCATAGTACCTGATGCAGTCAGGCAGAGATTATAACAAATGGACAACCATGGTAACCATATGCATGAGACTATCTCATGTTTAGATAAAATACAATCTCACAAATCATTGAAAGACTGCTAAAGAAAGTCTTTGCCCATGTTTCTCAGTCTTAACCTCAAATAAGATATTGAATTCTCATATGAAGAAGTGATTTTTGGAAAAGTCTGATCCTTGTAGATTAATCTGACAATGATTCTGAATTTGTTTAATCTGTCAAGTTTTACAGATATTTAGAACAGTCTGTAAATCCCACATTAAGGTTCTCAACACATATTGAGAAAGAGCACAGTTAAAGTTACCACAGCTTATCTGCTTATAGGGAAACAAGATGTTCTGAAGTAAGTAAAAGTAACACACATTTGGAGTTAGATGTAATCTTACTATACATAAAACCAGATTATACAAGTGTTGATACAAAAAGTGTGTTGTTTTTATATTTTATTTTGTTGACAAAGACAGCTCCTGATTGTTTTTCCTCAAAACTAAAAATATCCTGGCGTGACATCATTAAAGACTGAACCCACAATGCCTCACTGCCTACATTAATGTATAGACTATTGTATTTCCATGCTAAATGTATCAGTAGAAGGTTTTTCCTTCTTAGAAAGACAAGTTGAAAATCAGTTCTTGTAGCTGGAGCACCTCACTTTCAAAGATGCTTTAGTGTGAGATCACAATGTTAGTAAGGATCTGTTCCTTTAAATAGGTAAGTTGTTGTTGCTTACCCATAATACTTTGTATCTGTAGTCAAATCATTGCCCATTACTTATGATAGCATAATTTGTGCACATAGTTATGGATAGAAACTAAGCAACAGGGACATTAAAAAATCAAATACCACACTGTAATCTTCATTTAGTTAGTTAGTTATTTTGTAAAACCACTTGCAACTTTAACATACATGAGTGTAACAGAAAATTAAATTGTTAAACAAAATGCTTCTGAAATTAAATTAATTGTAAAACAATGTGCACCACTCCATCTCATTACTATACACTCTAACTACAACTCAAACTTGTTGCAAACTAACTTAACAAATTTGGCCATTCTGCCATATTATAGCAATAACCCACACCTGGGTGTGGGTAATGCGGGATTTACCCATGGTTGGCGTGGCTTGGTCCCGAGGGACTAAACAAAGACAACCGTGGGTAAATCCCGCATTATCCACACCCAGGCGTGGGTTATTGCTATTATACTATGACATTATTTAAGAAAATAAATAATTACTTTTCTTAAATAATGGCATTGTATAATGCCTCTTTGCTGCCCTTCCGCAGCTGGCTGGTATCATGGCAGTTCTGATGTACTGCACATGCCTACGCAGTACATCAGAGCTGTGGCCAAAAGCAATGGAGAAAGCAAGATCTCTGTTGCTTTTTACTGTTTCGCTATGTTAAATGGGTTTAACATAGCGAGACAGCTTTAAAATAAGCAACGGAGATGTCCGTTGCTTATTTTAAAGCTGTCTCGCTATGTTAAACCCATCTAACATAGTGAAACAGTAAACGAGATCTTGCTTTCTCCGTTGCTTTTAAACCTGTCTCGCTATGTTAAATGGGTTTAACATAGCGATACAGCTTTAAAATAAGCAATGGAGATGTCCGTTGCTTATTTTAAAGCTGTCTCGCTATATTAAACTCATTTAACATAGCGGGACAGGTTTAAAAAAAAAAGCAACGGAGAAAGCAAGATCTCCATTGCTTTTTACACACCGTGTCGCTATGTTAAAGGAGTTTAACATAGCGAGACAGCTTTAAAAAAAGCAAGGGAGATCTCCGTTGCTTTTTTTAAACCTGTAACTATGTTAAACTCTTTTAACATAGCGAGACAGTGTTTTAAAAGAGACTTATACTAATGGAAAAAGTCCGGGCGACCGGACCTTTTTCCATTAGTATAAGTCGATTTACAACGTGCACGCTGGCCAATCAGCGTGCACGTTTTGGAATATTAATGGGGGGGTCATGGTATAATATCTAGTAAGGAATGTTCAGTGCATCTCCAAGCCAATCAGACTCTCATCACAGAAAGAACCACTCAGTTTCTGTGTAGCCTTACTTATAAAATCTGCTTTTTAACTTTAGTTGCATATACATTAAAAGCAGCCATGTGCAATTCCCCACTAGAATCTTTTAATGATAATGCTCATGTTCTTGAATACCATACATTCACAATCTCTAACAACGAATGTGCAGCTTGAAAATATGTGTCAACTATTTCCAGCACTCCTTCATATGTCATAAATTCAGTATTTGTCGACTCCAGTGAAATTACACTCTTTTTAGATTTGAATGATTCAGAAAAAAATACATTCTTTGGCACCAAAGAATTTTACATCTGAACTACAGAGCATAATCATTTAGCTGTATTACTAAACCTTATACTCTTATACCTGTTTGTACATGTTTATACAAACTAATATGATGAGAATGCTAAAACTGTTCCACACTTCAAATAAACAACAAACCCATGCATAAACTTCACATCACTGATACTCATGATTCTGTAAATATTTTTATATGGAATATCAATCTTGACAAAAATTCAGATACCTAAATGCCTTAATTATTTTACTTGTCACAGTCTTGAGTATGGGATGTGACTGAAATGGCCTTCACACCTCTTCACATAATGAACACTTAAATAAATATAAAGAAATTAACTTTACCTTCTGTGAGGATGCCTCATGTAAAGTGATTCACTTCAAAAATGTAAATCAGTTCTTTCAAATGTTCTGCTGTCAAGGTCATTGTATTTGTTAACTTTGATTTATATGTAAATGAAGTAAAACATCATAGTTCATTTAAATATTTTACTTAAAGCTTTCACTGACCATTTTCATTGCATCCAGCTTTCGATATCAATTAATTTGATCAGCACTGATATTTATTATTTGCTATTCAATGTTATTGACTGGGATGGTCAATTATACAATGATAAAGAATAAAATTATAGAAGCTGAAAATCTGATGATCCATAGTTATGTAACATCTTATTCTTTGTTTAACAGAAGGAAAAAATGCATAAGTACATGAGTGTGAGTTTCTGTATGTGTGTGCCTATATTTTATGTACACACACACACACACACACACACACACACACACACACACACACACATATACACACAGATATGTTCACAATGTAATTATTTTAAAAAATAGATGCTGAAATATCCCATTATAATAATTATTGCATTTTTCTTTAAAGTTTAGCATGCTTAATAAACGTGTGACCTGAGGTAGGATGTTGTTAATAGAAATTATTTTTTTCTGATCTACTAAACTGAATAAACTAAAAATTCTAAATTAAAAGCATGAATGACTCAGAATTAAAGTTCTAAGGAAAAACTTTTAGGACCACAGAAGCAAAAATCATAATATGATGCTGTCTATTAATGTTCTTGTGGGATACAGTTGACATCTTGAATAAAGAACACATTTGGAATTAAAATGCTTTGGAATGCATCAAAACATTTATCGCATCATCATGAATTTATGAATGATTTGGAAGCCTTTGGAAAGAGCATCTAAAATATATACATTCATATTTGTAAACAGACACTTCAGTCAACTTGAAAAAAACAAATAAGGTGTTTAGCAGCTCTTCCCTGCTCTTTTGTGGTAACCACTGATTGCTGTTAATGCTTTAGTGTGAGACTAGAGCTTAACAGTAGCAGGAGATTCTTAACAAAAGCCTGTTAAGAACAATGTTTAACAAGCATACCTTTTGTCCATATTCAGAGCATAATCACATTGATCCATACGCTACAAGTCATTATCTTTCAAAAATAAGACAAAATCCATCATAAAATTATCTAGATCCTGACAACACCCACAACGCAGGTTGTAGAAGTGAAATTTAACAGAGACATATTGAGGGCTTCTGCCCTAGATTTACCTGTTCTACAACTGGCCCTGCTTAGAGGTGTGCAAAGAAGGTTGTTATAGCTTTGTTTGTAGGTGGTAGGGGCTAGTAATAGTGAGATTATTTCTTAAATTCTCCTTGTAATCAAACGTCAGCGGTGTGCACAGAAGGTTGCTATACCTTGCTGGGGACTGAATAAAGTGTGGTAATTATTTCTCTAATTTTCCTCACAATTAAATCACTGTGATAGTATGGAATCATTGTAATAGTGTGGTTACTATTTCTTTAACTTTTCACACAAGCATACCTTGCAGGTATGCATACTACATTACTATGATTTGGGAAGGGGCAGTATACTGTAGGCTGGAATACATGAGTGAGATGTTTTTTTTCTTTGTTCTCACAATCAAATACCAGAAGGGTATGCAGGTGGCTAACTTTGGGAAGTAGGGTTAAGATTACATATTGTGAACATTTTTTAATGATTTATTTATTTTACATTTGTTGACCGGGAAGTCTGACTAGGACAGAGACTATTTTTAGCAGAAGCCCAGGGAGAAACACTCCGGATGCATGTCTTTGGAATGTGGGAGGAAACCCAAATGAATACATGCAGACTCCACACAGAAGGCACCCCAGCCGAGAATCGAACCAGTGAACCTCTTGCTCTTAGTCGACAGCACTGACCACTGCACCTCCCATCTGTGATCGACAAGTTAAAATATTTTACTATATTCTGTTTGTCAGATGGATATACAGATAGTAGCTGTCTTTTAGGGGCGGGGATAAAGAGGCAATCAGCAACTTGAAATATATGACCTATGACATTTACTCATCCCAAGCTAACATCAGAGGGGCACACAGAAGGTGACTATCTTTTTTTTCTCTTTTGACAGGGAGACTGGCACTATTCTAAGATATGATCCATGGCTTTCTAAGCATTTATTTGGGACTACTTTAACAACTTTGATTATTAAGGCTTAGGCACAACTTATTTTTCTTTGAAAAATAAATAAGACTGAAGTTCTTTGGCTAGTCATGATTTTTGTCTAGGCTGTAGTTGTAACAAAAGGCTGGGTTAAAGCTATACAATATACCTCATAGCATCTAGAACCTCATGGCTTCTGAGGCCCAAGCAGTCTCCAGATTGTCAGCTTAATATTATTATTTCCTCTACAGTTATTCCTCTGCAGCACTGGTCATTAAGGGAGTGGCATAAGAATGCAGGATGAAAGTGAGTAAATACAAATTTCTTTCTTTAGCCTTAAGTTGTGTTCAGGCCATTTTTGGCTCAAAACATTTGCAAAAAAAGCTCTAAAATGCAGCTCATGGCATCTAGAACCAAATGGTTTCTAGGGGTCTTAGACTTTTGACTTAGTTTAATTATTTTCTGCTTATTCGAATAGTATGGCAAGGTCAGGATGGGGGCGGGGGTGTAGGGGGCACATTTGATGTATGCAGGGAGGACAAAGGACAGTGGACAGTTGATGGGGGTGATGGGGGGGCCCATGGAGTGCTTTTCTCACAGTTTCCTTTCACCAAAGGCCAGAGTCAAAATATTCATGGACTGCCACATTTAAGTACATCACACAGCTTATCATCAAGGTTTGTTGCTCTCTGTAAAACATTTTATAACATTAACATCTAAACAATAATAAAAAAACGCACCATACTTAGTTTTGTCAGATGTCTGGTATATAACAATCCTTTTGGTTGTGTCTTTATTTACTACTTCAAATCATATACTTGGTTGCATAATAGTGTTAAACATGCCCTTGCTACTCCTCAAGCTGTTTAGCTTAAGTTTAGCTACTGGCTTTGTCCTGATCAGTGATGGTGCCCATCCATAAGGGTGGCTGGCCTTACAACTGACCTGGGTAGTTAAAGTCCTATCAGCCTTACAGGCCTTATCTGAAAAAACGGTCGGTACAACCTCAGACTGTGATATCAAGACTTTTGCTTGACTTGGCCCACAATAGCTTGACTTTGTAAAGGGAAGATCCTGTCTTTTTAACCCAGTTAATTTCTTAAAAAGGTTACACAGGATAGTAACAGTGACAATGCAGTGCACGTGGTGTACCTTGACCTGGCAAAGGCCTTCAATACCTTTGCCCATACAGGCATCACACAAAAGCTAATTGCTTTAAAAATCTACCCATATGTGGTAAGATGGATTGCAAACTGGCTGAAAGACAGAACCTACACAGTGCAATTTGCAGATACCTCATTAGTAATTATGAGGGTTATCAGTGGTGTCCATCAGGGCTCAGTGCCTGGGACATCTCCTTTATGGTATTTGCTTCTCAGATCTCCAAGCAGAGAGCCAAAATATCTGATAACAAAATCTGCAGATGATTGGAAACAGGAGGATGTTAAGTCAGCCTATGACCACCAAACTCTCCTGAATTAACTCTCCCTAGAAAACTCTTGGTGTACTAAAAATGAGCTCAAACTAAAGTGAAAAAGTGTAATTTCACTTTTGGTAGACAACTCATCCCCTCATTATACTGCATAGCCAACATACTTCAGGCCAGTTATTTTACATTAAGAAGGTTCGTGGTCTGCACTCTTGTGGGAGAGGAGGCTGGACTCTGCCCTTCTGAGCTGAGAATTTCTGGTTAAAGGTTTATAGTGCCTGAATATTTGAACTGTATCTTACTGAAATTGGTACACCTTGTTTGCTGTAGCATAGACTAGATCCAGGCCTGCTGAATCTAGCTTTGTTTATATGCTTGTTGTTTGTTTGCTTGTTATTTCCCTGGAACGCTAATTCCACCTAATACGCGGCTTCTCAGCGCTTCTGTGGATCACTAGTGATATCTGCATTGTTTACTGTACTTATTTCCTGGTTTCACTTGAAAGAAAGTTACTGTTTGTCATTTTTGCATTTAAGTTACCTGTAACACATTGCACTTAAGTTACCTGGCACTTGCTCACTAAAGCAATTATATAAGTCAGTACTAAAAATTAAAAGCACTACACCCTCACTCCCCACTGGCCCTTGTTTTCAATTATAAAGGAATTCCCAATATTATTCTAGCATGTCCAAAGGTCAGTTGTCAATCTCCTCTCTGGTCCAGCTGGTGAATCTGGGAATCTTGAGGCAATGTTACAACTGCCTCATGTACACAGACAACCCTCTCCTCCTCCCAACAAATTCCAACACGTGAGAGATGCAACCATATAGCCAAACTGGAGGCTAAGCTCTCTCAACTCAGTACTGGCATAACCAGTCAGGAGGAGAAGGAAAACACACTCACTACAATTCCAGTCTCACATAGACCTACCACGACAGCAAACCAAACACATAATCACACAAAAACATACCCAGAGGCTCTAAATAAAGATCTACCTAAGCAGCAGAGACCTCCAAAGCAGACACATAAGCAACCGCTACCCCAAAACAAAACACGTGCAACACATATCTCACAAAGCCAGTGTGATGAACAGTCACAGCCCTTAAGACTAAACAACACACCTGATACACTTGTAATTGGTGACTCTATTGTCAGGCACACTTACGTCCCGCTCACCAGGCTGAACAAGGAGAGGGTCACGGTGAGCAGCCTGTAGGGCGCTAGGATCCGCCACATAACACAAGCATTCAGGTCACTCCAAGGCAAGTACAAATATGACTCAGTCATTGTCTATGCTGGTGTGAATGACCTGAGACGTACCTCCCTGGACTACATGAAAAGAGACATAGAGGAGCTCTCTGAGCATGTAGCCCAGGCCGGCATGACCCTGACCTTGAGTAGCATCTTATCCTCACCAAGAATGATGCCACAATATGAAGACAAGATGATCAGTTTCAACAATTGGCTTAAGTACTGGTGTCATTCAAAGGGGATCCAATGCCTGTCAGCTTGGGATGATATGCTCGACAAGCCACGATGCTTCGCTAGGGACGGCTTGCACCTGTCACCCCTGGGCTTTCGGATATTGGCAAAGGCTCTTGCTACCCCCATAGTTCCTTTTTTAGGCAAGGCTCAAAAGACAAACCCACCTCCATAGGTATCACAAGGGATAAGAAACTAAGAGTAATGCTACTCAAAGCCAGAAGTCTAAACCTCAAGATGCATGCACTCGAAACTCTCCTTAGCATGGAGAACATCGATATCTGTGCAGTAACAGAAACCTGGTTCAGGGCTCCTGAGAGCACCCCAGCACTACCAGGTTATACCTCATACCATGCTTTTCGGCCCCAAAACTTGGACCGAACCACAAAAGGAGGGGGAGTATCGATATTCATCAAAGATACCCACACCTCCAGGTTGGTGGCAAAGCACGAAGCATCAGAGACTATCCATGTGCAACTAACAGTGGGTAAAACTGCCTTCCAGTTTATAGCCTGCTACAGACCACCCTCCCAAACCCAGGAACCCCACTCGGCCTTCCTGAGAACACTGGAAAATATGAAGGTCTCTCCAAACACCATTATATTGGGTGACTTCAACTACCCAAACATAGACTGGGAGCATTACTCTAGCTCCAACACCCTAGCCCAAAGGTTCCTAGAATTTATAAACTTAAATGCTATGGAACAACTTGTTACCACTCCCACAAGAGGGGAAAACATACTGGACCTGATCATCACCAACATGGGGACTCTATGCTCCAGACCAGAAGTGTATCCCTCACTGGTAAGATCAGACCATAAACTAATCTCACTGGATATTCACATCCCGACCCCACCCCCTGCCGAGAAAACCACAGTGAAAAACTTCTCTAAAGCAAATTTCACACTCCTCAAAACCGAGGTGGAATCCTTCCAAGCCCCCGGGCCTGTGGAAAATATGGCCCAGACCGCAGAATCCTTTATAAACGCATTCTATGAACACCTTCAGGAATGCATGGATCATGCGATCCCAAACAAAACCAAGACCCAATCCTCCAAAGGCAGACGTCCTGTCTGGTGGACCCCAGCCATAAACAAACTATACAATAGAAGGAGGAAGCTACTAAATGATAGAGCAAAATCCCAAAAAGGGAAGGCATCACTGATCAGTATTAGCAAAAAACTACGGGCACTCATAAAATTGTCTAAGGCCAGCTTTGAGAGAAAAATTGCACAGGACACTAAGGATAATCACAAGGCTTTCTTTAGTTATGTTAGGAACCTGGCTGGTAATTCCCAGATATGCTCAGAATTAGTCCAAAATGACAAAAAATATACCGAACCCACAAACATTGCCAACATCCTAGCTGACAGGTTCAGCGCAAACCCCCCCCCTCCCCACCAAAAGGGCAAATATCTATCCCAGCAGAGTGCTGCCCCCCTGACATCTCAGATGCTCAGGTAAGAGCCGCCCTCTCCAAAGCAAAAAACACAGCATCAATGGGACCAGATGGTGTCCCGGGCTGCGTCCTACATGAACTCCAAGAATAGCTAAACCCAAACATAAAACTACTGTTCAATCTCAGCCTTACTATAGGACATGTGCCCAAAGAGTGGCGTACAGCAACAGTAGTCCCTCTCCATAAAGGTGGTGCCTCAACAGATCCTGGAAACTATCGCCCCATAAGCCTGACTAGCTTGGTCTGCAAAGCTATGGAAAGGATCATCATGGACCTCATAAATAAAGATATTGGGGACCTGCAGACACTGGATCCTACCCAGTTCGGCTTTGTTAAGGGCAGATCCTGCCTCTTAAACCTGGTTGATTTCTTTGAAACAGTCACCAAGGTCATTGACGAGGGGAAAGTGGTCCACACAGCCTACCTGGACCCCGCAAAAGCCTTCGATACAATACCCCACTTGGGCATTATAGATAAGATCACCAGCTTAAATATAAACCCCTATGTCACTAGATGGATTGCAAACTGGCTGAAGGACAGAACCCACATGGTTAGAATTGCTGGAGCCATGTCAGACTCCAAACCAGTTACAAGTGGTGCCCCACAAGGCTCAGTCCTGGGACCTCTCTTGTTTGGTATATATTTCTCGGAGGTACAGGCCAACACAGAAGGACTGTGGCTGACCAAGTTCACAGATGACTGCAAACTGGGTGCCATAATCGACTCTCCAGCTGACACAAGCATCCTCCAAATGGGCCTCATAGAAACAGACAACTGGTGCCAGAGCCATGGCCTCAAGCTAAATGCCAAAAAGTGTATTGTCATCCCCTTTGGCAAAAACAAAGTGCCCACAAATTACCACATAGGTGGTAATCCATTAAGTACAGAAGAAGTAATTAGGGACCTGGGGACCCAAGTTGATAGCAATCTCTCATTTGACAACCACGTGGCCAAAGTGGTTAGAAAAACATTTTATATAATCCACCTAATCATGAAGGGATTCACATCTAGATCAGGGGAGGTCATCGTGCCTCTTTACTCATCCCTCATCAGGCCCATCATTGAGTACAATGCCCCTTTTGAGGTGTACCTTACCAAACACCTGCAGCAACTGGAAAGACACCAAAAGTACCTCACTAAAAGGATCAAAGGGCTCAAACAGATGCCATATGCTGCCCGGTTAAAGAAACTCCAGCTCTATTCAGTGGCATACCGCCTGTTCAGAGGCAATCTGTGCCTGACGTATAAAACCATGTCCAACCCAGAATTAATGGACATGCTGCACCTCAGAAAATCCAAATCCCATCGAGCTACGCGCTCGAGAGACTTGAACCTCAGCACTGAAATAAATAGGACATGCTGGAGGGACAGATTCATAACCCAGAGGCTCCCTTCACTCTGGAATAAAATCCCAGTCCAGGTTAGGTAGAGTCCCTCATTGACGCTCTTCAAGAGGAATCTTGATGAGTGGATGGGTGATCGTAGGTTTACCCCGGGTATCACTTCTGTGTCATTGTTAGACAGAGGCACAGTATACTAACCTCGAAAAAGGGCATAGCAAAATAAATTTAAAATGGGTGGCTAAAGCCAAACACATTCTGGCTAGCTTATAAATGCCCTAGGGCAGATAGCCTAGTATGAACCTATGAACCTATGAACCTAAAATAAAAGTCTTCTCAGGGACCTAGATAACTAGGGCTGATAGCTCTCTCTCTTTCTCTCTTTTGATCATCCTGTAACAAAGGTTGTCAGGAAATCCTAGTATTTCTCTCTGCTAACAGCCAAAGGACCATCATTACGGTCCAAAGAGGTAAATACTCTCTTATACTTATCATTGATCAGGAGGATTATTGAGCACGATGCTTTTTCATGTATCTCATTAGTCAATTGAAACAATTAGCAATACCTCAAAGGTTACTTACCAAAAAGATCACAGGCCTAAAATCCATGAGCTACCAAGATATGCTAGAAACTCTATCCCTTTATTAAGTGTTACAGACTTTTGAGGGGAGGTCTTTCTTACTTACTGCGCCATTAGAAACCCAACTATCCTGGACCTCCAATTTCTACACAAGTCCAATATCTCCACCAATACTAGAACCAGAGGCGTAAATGTTCACCAACAGATAAATACAGCACAGTGGAGAGGTATGCTTATAAGGCAGCACCTTGCAAAACTTTGCAATAACAATCCCCTACATGTTTAGCAGTGTTATTCACTATCTTACTTTAAACATAAATTAGTGACTGGATAGGTATCCACAAATTTACTCTGGGTTTTACTGATATGGCCCTCCTGGAGAAAGGAGGTGCTGCCTGAGGGAGGGTACTGCCAAGATATGAATGGTCATAAGATTTGTTAGCCTTGGAACATCTATGAATCTAAATTGTTTTTATAGCTTAGTACCACAGCTTCTCAGGAAATCTCTGCCTATCCCCATAATGATCCCAAATAGCATAAACTGTGTGCAAGAGAATGAATGAATAATTAAATATAGTAACATGATTACTACATTGGAAGTAAGGCTAGCTCCAGTGAAACATACACTTGTGGAAAAATCTGTCTAAAACAGGCTAGTAAAAGAAACAAAGACTATCCTGGTACTCAGTTGTGAAAGGCAATAAACACACAGGTCTGTGACAACTTATAGAAATTAAACTTCACTTGCAGACAATACCTCTCCACTCTACAAAGTATGTATAAGTTGCCCTGTGTAATTTTCTTTATTATACTCACTTTATATGCTCTTTAGATTGTTGTACTTTTTTTGTTATACTCACTTTATGTGCTCTTTAGATTGTTTGCTTGTCTATAACTACTTGTTTGTACTCTTATAGAGCTTTTCTCCTTGGGCCTCCACTGAAAAAGGGCTTTTGCTCAGTCGGACACTCCTGGTCAATAAATGTAAAATAAAATAACAAATGTACATGAATGCAACGTCTTATTGTAGTTATGTAAATTGTCTTTACTGCTATTGATCCCAGGTTGCATCTGAAAAGGGTTAAAAGACCAGCTCACTTACCTGGTAAACCAACAGCTATCAATAAATCAGCAAATAAATAAATACATAAATTGTCCAGAATTTTGGAGAACAACCTTGATTTTGTCTTATATTTTTTCCTGTACGTTCTAAAATGTTTGAATTTCCAGTAAATCATTCATGACTATACCTCTCAACTTAATAGAGTTTCATCGTACGTTCATCTTAGTGCTCATATTTTTGGTTAGTTCTTTATAAAATTTGTGTTTTTTGGGCAAACCATTGAGGACTGTGCTCACTAAATAATGAGATATCAGAGTCAGAAACATATCCTTCAGAAAATGCATGATAATGCAAAACCTGTTATTCTTTCAGCTTTCTAAGTTTGTAAGTATAATATTTATGCGTTTATTTATTTATTTATTTATTTATTTATTACTGCAGTGGTGGTACTGCAGTACTTAAGTGTGGCTTGCACAGGAGTGTAACTACAATAATCATGGCCTGGAAATTAAAAAAAGAAAGTAAGGGGAATTCAAAACAAGAAATTATGACATTAATTTCTCAAAGATGTTATATCAACTGAGGTTTATGCGTGGTGGGCAATGTGCTTTCAGTCTTGATCAAATTATTTACATTCCCATTAATGAGTGATATTAAACATGTTGTTTAGTGGGTCTATATTAGATCAGCGAACGCTTAAAAAAGCGAAAGCTGATTGATCGAACTTATGTAAGCGAATGCTTGCAATCTGGAACTGTCAGAACAGAGATTTTTTTTCCTAGGGAAAAAAATTGCTGATCCAAAACACATACACACAACACAAGCACACCAAACAGCAATCCACACATACACCTAAAATCTGACACCTAACCCTACACTAAACTATACACACACCACTAACTGTCCACTTACCTTAACCCAAACCCTAACCCTAAGGTCCGTCACTATCGCACACTCACCTCACCCGCTCCCTAACCCTAACTCACCTAACCCGCCCAAACATCACATCCACACAATCACACACTTACCTGAACCCAACCCGTAACTTTCCACCACAGTACTGAAAATACCGAAGCAACAGAAACGGACAACCAAATTTTTTCCCTAGGAAAAAATTTGAGTTTCTGTTGCTTCAATATTTTAAGCTTTCACTTACATAAGTTCGATCAATCAGCGTTCGCTTTTTTAAGCATTCGCTGATCTAATGTAGACCCTTGTTTAGTAAACCTAACACTGAACAGTACCTTATATTCCACAAGGAAATTTTATTACCTCTCTATTAACATATTTTTTTTAAAAACATGGCGGCCTTCTTCCTAAAGAATATTTTGATAGTTTCTAAGCATACATTGACTGAATATTATGCTTTGCAGTTGATCTGTTAGGCAATAGAAATACTGCCTTGCCAGATTAACTTCACAAGTATTACTTACTGACTTGTCTTTGCTGGTCTGGATACCTTTCTAATAACTCACAGGACACCCTCATCCTTATTGATAGACAGTTCAGGCATTTCATACCTGAAACACCTTAATAAATTTAACAGCAGGAGAGCACTGCCCTGTGTTGTACAGATCAAGTAATGAATTCAAAGTAGAAATACAGGATAAAGGACACAGGCAATGGTATAAACTGAGAAGCAAGGAATGAGTTCAAAGAAGAACTAGAGGATAAAGGGCCCAGGCAATGGTAGAAGCTTAGAAACAAATATTTCATCACAAGGAGAATGATTACGTTTTTATTTTTGCTTGCTAATTGAGTTACATTTTTTTCAGTTTTTAGCCACCCATGTTCAGCAACTATTGGTACACTTTAGCTATGGTTTAAGGCAGTGTTCATCATGTTCATCATTGACAAATTACTGTTAAAACCTCCTACTTTGGGCAGCTCAGTGGTGCAGCACTTAGCATTGTTTCCTCACAGCAAGAGGTTCTCTGGTTCAATTCTTGGCAGGGGTGTCTTCTGTGCACAGTCTGCATGTCCTCCCTGCATTTGTGTGGGTTTCCTGCAGGTGCTCCAGTTTTCTCCCACATTCCACAAGACATGCATCTGGAACATTTGTCCCTAGGCCTCTGTTTGAAATGGGCTCTGTCCCAGTCAGACTTTCCTGGTAAACAAATGTTAAATAAATATAATACTATTGTGGTTTACTTTTGAAATGTCGATGTAGCATTGTATGCCTATGAATTATTTGAACTACAGATGTTCAAATAGTTCATGTGTGCAAGCTAAACAATTGAATGTTATACTTGCAAATGTATTGTGCATTCGCAAATATGAACATTCTAAGGGATGTACAGGGATCGCGGTACAGTGCAGTTAGTGAAATACATCCCTTTCTTCACTGTAGTGCGATCTCGGAGTTAGAATATGTAGTTGGGGGGTGTGGGGGGTGCAGGGAGGCTTGTCCCCCTGCATAAATGGGATGTTAGGTGTACTAGTTAGCAAGTTACGGCAAGGGTGGAATTGCTGTTAAGTGCCGTAAAATGTTGTGTTCGACTTTTTTGGCATTAACAGCTGATTTTCGACATTAGGACTGTTAGGTAATGTGTACTTCCGGCTAATTAGTTCGCTGTTAAGTACCATTTTTTTTTTAAGTTTTGATATTTTAATAGTAAACCAACTATTGCTACCATCTAGTTTTTGGTCTACCACCATGTAGTTGTCCCTTACTTCTCATGCAGTATCATGTCTCATTTTTTTTGCATTCTTTTTTTCTCCTATGCAGCTGACCGTCAGTGAATCCTGGTGCCTCCATCCATCATCAGATCTACTTACTCAGGCCTAAGCTGATAGGGTAAATGCCAATGAGGAGCTTAAAATGTCTAAGGACTGTGCATCATATTTCTAATGCAGTGATTGTTTCACTATTTCCCCAAGTATGTGCATGTAAAACCGATTGTGGGGACATGCAATGAGTGGACAGAACGTCTATGCTTCTCACTTCTGCAAGAGCTAATATTGGCAAGCCACCCTATAGAAAGTACCCTGCAGTTGTTTTCCCAGTCTCCACCAGGAAACCACCCATACCCACAATCCATTCTCAAAGACAGGAATGCTTGACCTCCCTTGCCAGCCCCACAGATGCTGGAGCTGCTAATTGAAGCCAGGTCACATGGGACATAGTGAAAGCTTTGCCCTCTGTATGCCACAGTGCTGGCTATGAATCATTTCAAAAGAAGAAAATTATGATGCACAGAAAATGATAAATATGTATTCAAGCATTATTTAGTATTTTCTGAAATAAAATAAAATAAAAGAAGCAAAGGCAACAGATTTAGTGGGACTATACTGGAAATTAACCATGAGAGTTTACAAAGGTCATAAATTGTCAATATCAAAAAAAGGAAAGGATCAGACAAAAAGGTGCATTTATTGTCACAGGCAAGAAAAGAGGCATTTAGTTTAGGAGAACTACAAAAAGTATAACATGAAGCAGACATGACAAATCAGATGATGTAACATCTTAACACCTGACAGCAGTATGATGAGGGGGCTGTACTGACATAAACTGAACAATAACAGATACTATCATCAGTAGACACAACATGTTAGGTTATTTGTAAGAAATACTACGTGTAAAAATCATGTTGGAAGATAATGGAGGATGAATGAAGAAATGATGTAGAACTACTTTGGAGCTGACTTCAAAAACAAGCTTTGTTTAAGAAAATAAAATTCTGCTCAAAGTCAACAAACCCCAACTCCCAGCCGATCAAATGCTCTATTCCTATACTGTTTCCAAACTCTGGAACTCCCTCCCATCCATAATAACCTCCATTAGTAGCCCTGTCCTATTTAAAAGGTTTCTTAGACAATACCTCTCCTCTTGCTGGCTATGCCCATGCCAAAAATAACTCTCTCTAAACCCTATCACCCCTACTCTACCCCTCTACTTTTTTCCCCAACTCTTTTTCCATCCTCCTCCTTCTTGCCAACCTGCAATCTAACCATCCCAGCTGTGCCTACCCCTGATACCTACCCAAAAATTTGATCCATACAGTCTCTCGCTATACCCACCTTACTGCCACTCTTGAACCTTTCATCATGTCTTCTTTGTACTCCTATTCTACTTTTCAGTCCATTGTCCAGCTACCTGTTTAATTTCAGTTTAACTCTTGCATGTACATTATACTGTGTTATCTAAAACTCCATGCCTGTTATTGCTACTGTCTAGCCCTCTAAGCATTCATGTAACTAAATTGTATTTTTGTATATTCTGTAAAGTATAGCCTTCTTGCCATTTATGTAACTGAAAGTTAATTCCTGTATAATTTGTATGTGGAGCTTTTCTCCCCGGGCCTCCACTGAAAATGGGCTCTCCAAGGCCCAGTGGACTTTCCTGCTAAACAAATGCAATAAATAAATACTCACAAATCCACAGTAATGTTTCTAGCTACACCTTAAAGATTTATTAAATCCCAATTACTAATATAGACAGAACCGCATGGACAAAAACTGTCTGATTTGAGTCAGAAATATTTAGGATTAACATTGAATTAGAACTTAACCTTCCTCTCCCACATAGAATCGCAATCACACATGGTACTAACTCAAGTAAAAATGGTCAACAAAATCACCCACCTCCTAACTAAAGAGTCAAGGCAAGCTTATTAGCCTTTATTATCTACTGAGAAGATTAGGTAGGTCAGACAGACAAAGGCTGTATAATATCCATATTTAAGCCAGATCCCATGCTGGGTGGTAGTAAGAACACATAGTTGTTGAAAAATGCACCAAGATATGTATGTAGAATTTGTTTAAAAAAATTAATCAGGGGAAAAAGACAGAGATAAATTACTAATTTTCTGGCAACTTTTGATTTCTAGCTTTGTAAAAGACTGTGTGGGTGATTGAGTAGGTCAGCATTTTGGGCCATTGTTTTTGAAATGGAATGGCAAACTGTCTGGGCCTGACAGCTGAAATCCGTTCATTTTTGTCAACAGTTTAACAGTTTAATAGTGTCTGAGCCTTATAGGATTCAAACTCAAGTACAAGCTTATAAGTAAGATGCTTCACGGTTGCAGAAGTTTGGACAAAGTTGCAGAGGTTGTTAGATAAATAAGCAGTATAATATGTTGGAATTATTTCTTGTTGTTGACTAAGAGATTGCATATAGTTAAAATTGCCATTAAATTGGAAGTGCACATTTATGTTTGAGTATGACAAGGTTTGAGACTGGCACGTTTGGAATGTTTTGCTTTTTTGAAGTATAGATGGTTGAAGAGTTTGTAACTAGCATGCCTGATATGAAATACTTTTCTTGACCAAAGGCAAATAAAAGTTTTTGCCAAATCAAACTGTTTGAAATTAGCCCCCACTCTACCTGCGGTAGTGGTGCTGTGGTAGCGTTGTCACCTCACAGCAAGACGTTGTCCCGTTTGATTCTCAGCTAGAGCGTCTTCTGTGTGGAGGCATACGTGAATGGGCATGCCTTCGTTGACGGTTGTGCGTCAGGGCTGGTAACTCGGCACCTAAAAATCCACTACCAAACATTAGCAGACCGGAGTTCCGCTGTGGCGACCCCTAACCGGGATAAGCCGAAGGACACAACAACAACAACTATTAATATCACTCTGGGAGATACATTAGAGTGCTTTTTGATATCTCTTCAATGATGGAAGATTTATGGAGAACTGTTTTTGCAACAAGAAAAGGTTTTGATGGTGTAGCTAGCCTCACAAATAATTTACTTATCAAGAACCTAATACAAGCTTCATTACACTATTAGATAAGCTAAAATATAAAGGTCTGATGAGGAATAATAGCAGATGCCACATATCCATGCTTATAGCATCAAATACATGGGTCATATATTGCAATAGCCTCCATAATAATAATATTGCTATTTTTAAATGTGTGTTACTAATATTGTGACTGCACTGCATAAGCATATAGTTTACGGAAAGGTATATCATAAGAGAGCTGAGTTTGCCTAGCTGTGAATATATAGCGTTAACTAAGGTAAGTAATATTGCAAGAACATTATTTTTGTTTATGTCATCGGCACATCTCATTACAGCATTACTTCCTAAAAAACACATTACAACATCTGTGACTATCAAACCAGCACAAGTGTTTGACATACCGCCAGACAACATCACTATAAATTCATCAGAAAGAACCACCTGCCTTTCATAATATCATGCACTTGGGAGTACAGAAACATATATGAGCCAACACTCCATTAACTAAATAAATCATATTGACAAACAATAAATGTTACACACCCCTAAGTGGTGCCAAAGTCTTGTATCAGGGAAGGGACATTCCTTCACTTTCAACTGCCCCAAATATATTTCCTCATACACCTGCAAAGGTTTACAGATGTCAATCTGTAAGTAACTCATTTAAATTAGGGCAGTATTTAAAAAGTGGTCCCTAACTTTTTCTTTACTTGCTGTTTATGTGACAGCACTTGCTAAGTGCTTTACTGGCTTCAGAGCTGGTAATACACATCATTGTTTTTTTTTGTAACTGATGGTACATGAAGTAGATACGACGCTATCATCAGGTCTTACTGATCATAACCCATTATTATGTGTTCTTGACATAGATGCCAAGATTCATCTCAAAGCCTTCCAAAGCTTTTGGGTAGGAAAAATCATAAAATCTGAATATGTAAACATTATACATATTCACTTGTAGCCCACTCATGTGTGAAAAATATTCTTTATTGTCATTTGGAATCACGGAATGGTTGAAAGGTATGCAGAAACAAGATTTTTGCAGCTTTTTTATCCGGTTCAATGTATGTTTGATTATCTGAACTACCCTAGGTCCCAATTAGTTTGGATAATTGACTCTTTAATGTATAATCATTTATCATTTCCTATAAGTATGCAACAAGTACTCATGGGTAATATGCTAATCATACCTGTTTAGTGTCTTAAATGGATAGCTGCAATTTTTAGCATGGCAAATCCTGTCCTAATAGTACGAGACACAGGTTAATGCAGCCGGTAGTACTGCTTAAAAGAGGTATGTGATTATATTGTGACAGTTCATAGGATCATAGGTTCATAGCAAGTTACTAGGCTACTGGCCTTGATGCCCTTATAAGCTTAGCCAGTAAATTAGCCCATGTTTCCACAAGTCAGCACCCAGTGTCCCTGTCCAGCAGGGACACAGGTGGAATCCCAGGGGTGTATTTTCTATTTCCCATCCAGTCATCCAGGTTCCTCTTAAAAAGGGATAATGAAGTACTCTGCTTGACATGGAGAGGGAGTCTATTCCACAGATGGGAGGGTGGGTCTCTGGGAGACAAAGCTGTCCCGCCAGCAAGTCCTATTGATGTCACAGACCAAGTTGAGGTTTTGCTTGTGGGTCACATGAATGGAGTTTTGCTTGCAAATTCATCAAGGTGGGGTCAGAGATTGCTCTGTATGCCAGAGATATATCACCTATGAGGAGTTTGTATGAGACAGAGTAGAGGGACAAGGCTTTTAGCCTATCCATGTAAGATAGATTTTTGAAGCCCTGGATTCTCCTGGTCAGGAACTTCTGTGGTCTCTCCAGCTGCTTGCATGTGCTTTGTGAGGTACATGTCAAAAGGGCTGTTATACTTGATGATGGGGTCTGATAAGGGAGGAATACAGGGAAGATATGACTTCATTGTTCCTGGAAGAAATACCCTTACTAATGAGGTGAGCCATGTAGAAAGCTCTCCATATAATGAAGGCAACATGGTGGTCAATAGTTAGATTGCTGTCAACTTGGATGCCCAGGTCCCTCACAGCTGCTTGCATGCTTAGGACATTATTAATGTGATAATTTGTGGGGATAACACTGTCCACAAAAAGGATGATGATGCATCTTTTAGCATTTAGTTTGAGGCCATGTTTCTGGCACCAGTCATTTGTCTGGGTGAGACCTTCTTGCAGTTTGTCTATATCACTAGGGGAGATGATGACAGCACCCAGCTTGCAGTCATCTGCAAACTTGGTCAGCCATAGAACTTTGTTTTTGGCTTGCACCTCAGAGAAGTATATCTTAAACAGCAGGGGCCCCAAGACCAATCCCTGGGGTATGCCACTTGCTATAGGTGTACTACTTGACATAGCATCCCCTATTTTGACTGAGTTCTATCACTGAGTCAGTTAGCTACCCATCTGATCACATACAGATTTACACAGGGATAGTTCATCTATTATGCCTGAGTGGGGAATGGTGCTGAAAGCCTTGGCTAGGTCAAGGTAAGTGGTGTGCACCATCTTCCCGTCATCCATTGATTTGGTGACTGACTCAAAGAAGTCTAACAAATTCAACAGGCATGATCTCCCCTTGACAAAACCAAACTGTTGGGATCAGGCATTTGGAAGTTGCCGATGTCCTTGTTAATATGGCCCATGATAATGCATTCCATGGCCTTGCAAATCAGGCTAGTTAGGCTGTTGGGTTTATAATTGCCTGGATTGGTGGACACTCTACCTTTGTGCAAAAGGATGGTGGTGGCCATCCCCCATCTTGCTGGGATGAAACTGGTACTCAGACTTAGGTTGAATAGGGTGCATAAGAGTGCTGCGAGTTCCTGTCTGTGTTGATGCAGGATGCAGCCTGGGATGTTATTGGGTCCCATGCAAGCTGTGTTTTAGCCTTTGAGAGGGTGGTAATGACTTGTTCCCTAGAGATAAGGGGTGGAGGGCAGATACTGGGAATATTCTGGATTACTGATGGGGGGTGTAGAGGGGTGAAGTTTTCATTTAACCTGTCTGCCAGCAGGTTGGCTATATCCACGGCATTTGTGTACATGCTGTCCTTGACCATCAGTCCTGAGCCGATTTGGGTGTTTCCCCTTAGATTGCAGACATATATGAACAAAGCCTTATGATTGTCTTTAGCAGATGTGACCAATTTAGACTCAAGGTTAGCTTTGGAGGACTTCACTAATTCCCTTATTTGCCTGTTTAGGCCAAGAAGAAATTGTTTCCAGTTTGGCACCTGTTTCTTTTTTGTCCTGGACAGCAATTTTTTCCTTTTGTTGTAGATTTTCTTTATAGCCGATGTCCACCAGACAGATTTACTCTTCCTTGGAGGAGGATTTTGTCCCCTCAGGTATTGCTGAATCCATGCATTTATATAAAGGTTTGTATAGTACTTTGGTGTAGATTTAGATATTAGTGCCAGTTCTTACTGTTGGGGAGGAGGCTGTGAAGCTGTTTAGACCGTCCCTCAGGAGATTGTAATCAGCTTTGGAGATTTTTTTTGTTTAACCATAGCTGTGGGGGGGGGGGGGGCACGGGAGATGGTGACTTCAAAGGTGACCGCTTTGTGGTCTGATCTTACTAAGGTTGATGACACTGCAGGGATGCTGCAGTGGTTTACTGTGTTGGTTAGTACCAAGTCCAAGATGTTGTCACCTTTTCTGGGGATGTCAACCAGCTGATGCAAGGCATTGGCATTGACGAAGTCAAGGAATCTTTGAGCATTTGTGTTCTGGCTCAAGTTGTTCTTCCAATTAATAGTTGAGTTGTTAAAATTGCTTAGATTCGAGGAGGTCCAGATAGGTGGCGTGGGGGTCCTGAGTCAACATTGGGTGCCTGTTGCTAACTATGATTTGAATAGGGGTCTTGTGAACCATTAACTGTACTTGGAGCATCTCCTGGGAGTCATACTGTTTGACCAGTCTGGAGGTGTGTATATCTTTAATATATAGTGAAACACCACTTTCTTTGGCTTTGCTGCCCTCAATTTGGGGTCTGTATGTATGATAGGATGTGTAACCAGGTAATGCTGGGATTCTCTCCCCAGCTTTGAACCAGATTTCTGTGACTGCATGAATGTCAGCATCTTACAGGGTTAAGAGTGCTTACAATGAGTGCAGTTTCATGTTGAGACTCCTAGCATTCAGCAACATGACCTTTAAATTGCATTTAGATGATATTCTCATATTGGTAGTTTTGACCTTAAGACATTGTCTAAAAAGGCACTATGGAGGAAGCAAGAGCCTTTGCCAGAAGCCTAAAGCCCAAGGGAGACAGATGCAGGCCATCTCTGGCAAAGCATCATGGTCTGTTAATCATGTCTTTGGAGGCCGACAGGTACTGGATCCCCTTAGAATGACACCAGAAACTAAGCCAATTGTTAAAGTTAATCATTTTCTGTTTGTAGTGAGACATCATTCTGGGTGATGGTAGAATGTTACTAAAGGCTATTGACATACCTGCCTGGAGCACATATTCGGTAAGCTTGATCATGTATCTCTTCATATAGTCCAGGGAGGTATGTCTCAAGTCATTCACACCAACATGTGCTATGACAGAGTCATAGCAGTACTTTCTGAGGGACTTGAGTGCGTGGGTGATGTGGCAGTTTTTGGCACCTGACAAACAACTTACCGTAATTTTCTCCTTATCCAGCATGGTGAGGGGCACATCAGTCCTCTATGGTTAATATAATGGGTTTATGGTCAAGTCTTGATGGTTACCATGTGTGCTCAGTAATTACATTACTAATATGTATGCAACTTTATAAACTCACTGCTGCACGTTGCATGACACTGTTCAATATTGCACATATATATGGTCATACTGCTCAGATTAACACATATTAGCACATATCACCTGTACATATAATCAGATATGACATTCACCGTCTGCAACATCCAAGACATACCTGCAAAGCTCAGATATGTATGTAACTCTACTTATCTCTCATTCTGATATGTCCTGCAATTTGCACATTCACATACTCTCGCCATTAATTATTGCTGTGGGCTCATCCAAAGTTTAAGGAACGGGTTTGGTGTAATGGCTGAGTTATTTGTCTCATAAACATAAGGTGCAGGATTTGCTTTGACCTTGGGTTATAGGCTACACCTAAGTGTTCACCTATGAACCAACATGTCAACACCAACCTTTCTCTGAAGAGAGTTGAACATGCATAGACTTATCAATTATCCTTTCCCCCACCTGCTCTCACAAGTGCTTGTGCAACTTATTGAAACCAGACTGCTTGGATCTTAGTAAAGGCATTATCCTTTTACTACATCAACAGTGCTGACCTCCTCTGTAAGGCATTATCCGTTTACTACATCAGCAGTGCTGACCTCTTCTGTAAGCCTTGTGGATTTTAACATATATTTTTAGATTTAACAATGGTTGACAGACATACCTCTTAACTGTACCAAATTCCTCAGTATTTACCAGATTTGAGGGCAAAATAATGGGGTGCCACAGATTTCTGAATCTCCCCTTTAATTCCAAATTTTTTTTTTTTTTACAATTTTAAGTAATGGTGTCATCACGCATCACCAATGGATAGGGGCATGCATGATGGTAGTGCTTGACTCGAGTCTGAATTGAGAAGAACCCACCCTAAGCAAAAGTAGCTATCCACAGGAAAATTAACTGCTGTGTTGCAACTACAATAAAGTCAGTAAAGCAAGGATCTTATTTAAGCCAGGTGAAATTAACAGAGCTGTAGATGCTGGTACATCTGTCAGAACTGTAGAACTTTAATTTTATTAGAGCTGGACTTCTGGAGGGAAAACAATCTGAGCATGAAGCAATTCAATATTTGGCATCTTGATTATTTATTGACAATGCATGCTATCACGTGTAGTGTTCTTGTATCTTATTCTTCACTGCTACTGATGATGATGAATGGTGGGTGACTATGTAAATTGTATAAGCAAAATGTAAATATTTCACAGGAAAAAGAAAAAAGATATATATTTCATTTACAGTATGAAGGCTAGTAATTACAATGGTGCACATAAAAGAGGAAAAGGGTGGCACAGCTGCTAGAATCTGAGCTGCTTTATTATTTTTTCTTTGCTCCACACTGAAGTAAGTGACACTAGGAAATTTAGTAAGTTGTTTTAGTTTTTTGAAAACTTTTTGGCATTTGTTTTTCAATAGAAGTTCATCTTGCACAAAGCTGTTGCTAGGGGATGAACTACTTCTAATAATTTTCAGTGTTGTACAATATGTGATAGGACAGCCAATTACCTAAAACTTTTGCAGTTTACCTGGCTGGCAAGTGAGGAAAGTTCATCTGCATTCTTTTTTTGTCTTTCAGCTGTTCCCATTAGGGGTTGCCACAGCGGATCATCTGTTTCCATTTCTTCCTGTCCTCTGCATCTCACTCTGTCACACCAACCATCTGCATGTCCTCTTTCACCACATCCATAAACCTTATCTTAGGCCTTCCTCTTTTCCTCTTACCTGGCAGCTCCATCCTTAGCATCCTTTTCACAATATACCCAGCATCCCTCCTCAGGACATGTCCAAACCAATGCAATCTTGCCTCTCTGGCTTTGTCTCCAAACCATCCAACCTGAGCTGACCTAATATACTGATTCCTAATCCTGTTCATCCTTGTCACACCCAATGCAAATCTTAACATCTTTAACTCTGCTACTTCCAGCTCTGACTCCTGCCTTTTTGTTAATGGCACTGTCTCCAACCCATATAACATAGCTGGTCTCATTACCCTCTTGTAGGCCTTACCTTTCACTCTTACTGGTGCCTGTCTGTCACAAATCACTCCTGACACTCTTCTCCACCCACTCCACACTTCCTGTACTCTCTTCTTCACCTCCCCTCTACATTCACCATTACTCTGAACTGTTGATCCCAAGTATTTAAATTCATCCACCTTTGCTAACTCTACTCCCTGCATCCTCACCATTCCTCTAGCCTCCCTCTCATTCACACACTTATATTCTGTCTTAGTCCTGCTGACCTTCATTCCTCTCCTCTCTAGAGCATATCTCCACCTCTCCAGGGTCTCCTCAACATGCTCTCTACTCTTACTACAGATCACAATGTCCAATGTCATCAGTAAACATCATAGTCCACGGGAACTCCTGTCTGATCTCATCTGTCAACCTGTCCATCACCAGTGCAAACAAGAAAGGGCTTAGAGCTTAGAGCTGATCCTTGATGTAATCCCACCTCCACTTTAAATGCATCTGTCACTCCTACTGCAGACCTCACCACTATCACACTACCCTCATACATATCCTGTACCACTCTTACAGTACATACTTCCCTGCCACTCCCGACTTCCTCATACAATACCACAACTCCTCTCTAGGCACCCTGTCATATGCTTTCTCTAAATCCACAAAGACACAATGCAACTCCTTCTGACCTTCTCTATACTTCTCCATCAACACTCTCAGAGCAAACATCGCATCTGTAGTGCTCTTTCCTGGCATGAAACCATACTGCTGATCACTAATCATCATCTCCTTTATTAACCTAGCTTCCACTACTCTTTCCCATAACTTCAGGCTGTGACTGATCAGTTTTACTCCTCTGTAGTTACTACAGCTCTGCACATCACCCTTATTCTTAATTTTTTTTATCAAAACACTTCTCCACTCCTCAGGCATCCTCTCACTTTCCAAGATTTCATTAAACAATCTGGTTAAAAATTCCACTGCCATCTCTCCTAAACACCTCCATGCTTCAACAGGTATGTCATCTGGACCAACAGCCTTTCCAGTCTTCATCCCTTTCATAGCTATCCTTACTTCCTCCTTGCTAATCTGCTGCACATCCTGAATCACTATCCCCACATCATCCAAAGTTCTCTCTCTCTCATTCTCTTCATTCATCAGCCCCTCAAAGTACTCTTTCCATCTGCTCAACACACTCTCCTCACTTGTGAGTACATTTCTTTCGTTATCCTTTATCACCCTTACTTGCTGCACATCTTTGCTTAGTCCCTCTGTCTAGCCAATTGGTATAGGTCCTTTTATCCCTCCATTGTGTCCAACCTTTCATACAACTCTCCATATGCCTTATCCTTAGCCTTTGCCACCTCTCTCTTTGCCATACACCTCATCTCCTTATACTCCTGTCTACTTTCTTCATCTCTCTAACAATCCCCCCTCTTCTTCACCAAACTCTTTCTCTGTATACTCTCATGTACTTCCTCGTTCCACCACCAGGTCTCCTTGTCCTCCTTCTTCTGTCCAGATGTCACACCAAGCACCTTTCTAGCTGTCTCCCTTACCAGCTCTGCTATAGTTATCCAGTAAATGGGTAGACAAAACCATACAGTAAATTGATGTGATTTAGAATTAGCACATTCATTTTAAAGTGCTTTGCCACAATGCAGAATCCTTTGCTTTGGATGGTGTCATGATGATGGACTGTTTCCAGTTTTTTACATGTTTTGCATGCTATTTTGTGTAATTTGTTGCTGTGCATTTTGTAACTCAAACAGATTGTTTCCAAGTAACTATTTTACCATTATATTAAAATATGCAGTTTTAAAACTGAGTATTTTAAATCAGCCGATCACAACCCTCTGCTCCCATACTAAAGTGGATACAAATTTGGCATAGACTACATTTAGAAATTTCTGTTTAAGAGAGCATAGTGCTGGCTTAAAAAACTAGTGGTACCTTAGAGAGATTGAAAGGAAATGTCAGTTGCAAACCTGCTGTTGCTACTGAGCCTGGCCTTGACACCAAGCAACAAGTTCATGGGGAGTTGGTGCGGTGACTACAGGCATGACTAAGTGAACTGCTTACTCAGAGGGAAGGCAAACTTTCTGCACTCTCTCCTTTCAAGTCTGGCATCATACTGATAGTGCTGTAACTTTGACCAGCAGGGGAAAAGGTTTCTCTCAAAGTGGGAGGGGGGTGCAGGATTATGTATCAGTATGAATAATATTTTTCTCAATCTTAATACTGTGTTCCCCAATGGTCAACTAGAGTTACAACAAATATGTCATGCACTTCTTCCGACACAAACTAAATTTTTTGTCTCTGGAGTACCGAATCAGATGTAATAAAAGTTTTCAGCCATAATAAGCTACTCACTGTTTGTTTAAAGAGTATAGAAATACAGATGTTTCTTTTATTACTAGATATGAGCAATGAGGAAATTTGTCTTTTGCTCTGTTGTAACTGCAGTAACATGTTAATTTAGATCCAGTGGTGGTTTTATTATGGTCTTCTTTCACATTAAGATTTTACTTTTAATAATTAGTTTATTTTAGGATGACTGCAAAGTGCGAACATGTTTGGAAACTAACTGGTTGATGAACTGCCACCATACCTCTCAATCAAATCTGGAGAAAGCCAAAAATAATGGTGTGACAAGGAGAAAGCCAAAAATAATGGTGTGACAAAGGCCCAAAAACAGGGACAGATTTTAAACATCGCTCCTGTAAACTCATAGTTGCTAGAATAACAGGCAGTATTGTGTATTTTCTGAGGGATACAAAGTCTGAAATTCAAATGTCTGCCATTATTTATTATTATTTAGTGACTTCAATCTTCATGTTAGTATCCCACAATTCCATCGGGTGGGTAGGGTTACATGATTGTGTATGCAAATTTTATGTTAATCGGTGTCCTGATTTTTGGCCAGTTGTACCTACTTTTCATGGGTCTTTGTCCAGAATTTTGATGTTTCCAGGTTGTGAGGTATGTTTACAGACATTGGCACAGCGGGCAATCAGTCCCTGAAATTCTGAAACACTGCAGGCTAATGAAATCCATTACTGATATATGGTGCTGAAGTGAAAAACTTGACAGCCAGTATGTCATGTAAGTCTGGGGTATTCTGTGATAATCACGTACATGGGATCTATGTGGCTAGATAGCGTAGCTGTCAGATATATGACCAAGGTATGTCCGCTTATTTTATGTCACATCTGTTTTTAAATCTGTATTCAATAAGCAAATGACTATAGTGTCCTTGCCATGAATTTGTTAAAGCTTGCATAGAAGACTTTCATGGAAGACATTCTTTTTATATTATGATTTTGCCTACATCTGTGTGGCTTTCTTTGGAAACTACCCTATGTAGATGGCAAAACTTGTACTGTAATGCTTGTGGATACTTTTTGTGGACAAATGCATTTTTTCACACTTGTATTTTGACCACAAGTATGTTGCATTCTTAGGATAGAAATCCATTTGCTTTCCACAACTGACCATAACAGCATGCTGCATACCCATCCCATTCACAAGAGGCTGCATATCTCTGTAATTGTATAGAAAAAGGAATTACTGCATGTTCAGATACAGAAAGTTTTCTTTCACTCTGTAAACATAATGTAATTCTCTCTGTATATCATATATAGGTATATATATATATAGGTTCATAGGTTCATAGGTTCATACTAGGCTATCTGCCCTAGGGCATTTATAAGCCTAGCCAGAATGTGTTTGGCTTTCACCACCCATTTTAAATTTATTTTGCTATGCCCTTTTTCGAGGTTAGTATACTGTGCCTCTGTCTAACAGTGACACAGAAGTGATACCCGGGGTAAACCTATGATCTCCCATCGACTCATCAAGATTCCTCTTGAAGAGAGTCAATGAGGGACTCTGCCTAACCTGGACTGGGATTTTATTCCAGAGTGAAGGGAGCCTCTGGGTTATGAATCTGTCCCTCCAGCATGTCCTACTTATTTTAGTGCTGAGGTTCAAGTCTCTCGAGCGCGTAGCTCGATGGGATTTGGATTTTCTGAGGTGCAGCATGTCCATTAATTCCGGGTTGGACATTGCTTTATACATCAGGCACAGATCGCCTCTGAACAGACAGTATGCCACTTTGTAGAGCTGGAGTTTCTTTAACCGGGCAGCATATGGCATCTGTTTGAGCCCTTTGATCCTCTTGGTGAGGTACTTTTGGGGTCTTTCCAGTTGCTGCAGGTGTCTGGTAAGGTACATCCCAAAAGGGGCATTGTACTCAATTATGGGCCTGATGAGGGATGAGTAAAGAGGCACGATGACCTCCCCTGATCTAGATGTGAATCCCTTCATGATTAGGTGGGCTATATAAAATGTTTTTCTAACCACTTTGGCCACGTGGTTGTCAAATGAGAGATTGCTATCAACTTGGGTCCCCAGGTCCCTAATTACTTCTTCCATACTTAATGGATTACCACCTATGTGGTAATTTGTGGGCACTTTGTTTTTGCCAAAGGGGATGACTATACACTTTTTGGCATTTAGCTTGAGGCCATGGCTCTGGCACCAGTTGTCTGTTTCTATGAGGCCCTTTTGGAGGATGCTTGTGTCGGCTGGAGAGTCGATTATGGTGCCCAGTTTGCAGTCATCTGCGAACTTGGTCAGCCACAGTCCTTCCGTGTTGGCCTGTACCTCCGAGAAATATATACCAAACAAGAGAGATCCCAGGACTGAGCCTTGTGGGACACCACTTGTAACTGGTTTGGAGTCTGACATGACTCCAGCAATTCTAACCATGTGGGTTCTGTCCTTGAGCCAGTTTGCAATCCATCTAGTGACATAGGGGTTTATATTTAAGCTGGTGAGCTTATCTATAATGCCCGAGTGGGATATTGTATCGAAGGCTTTTGTGAGGTCCAGGTAGGCTGTGTGGACCACCTTCCCCTCGTCAATGGCCTTGGTGACTGTTTCAAAGAAATCAACCAGGTTTAAGAGGCAGGATCTGCCCTTAACAAAGCCAAACTGGGTAGGATCCAGTGTCTGTAGGTCCCCAATATCTTTATTTATGAGGTCCATGATGATCCTTTCCATAGCTTTGCAGACCAAGCTAGTCAGGCTTATGGGGCGATAGTTTCCAGGATCCATTGAGGCACCACCTTTATGGAGAGGGACCACTGTTGCTGTACGCCACTCTTTGGGCACATATCCTGTAGTAAGGCTGAGATTGAACAGTAGTTTTATGTTTGGGTTTAGCTCTTCTTGGAGTTCATGTAGGACGCAGCCGAGACACCGTCTGGTCCCATTCATGCTTTGTTTTTGCTTTGGAGAGGCCGGCTCTTACCTGAGCATCTGAGATGTCAGGGGGGCAGCACTCTGCTGGGATAGATATTTGCCCTTTTGGTGGGGGGGGGGAGAAGTTTGCACTGAACCTGTCAGCTAGGATGTCGGCAATGTCTGTGGGTTCGGTGTATTTTTTGTCATTTTGGACTAATTCTGAGCATATCTGGGAATTACCACCCAGGTTCTTAACATAACTAAAGAAAGCCTTGTGATTATCCTTCGTGTCCTGTGCAATTTTTCTCTCGAAGCTGGCCTTAGACAATTTTATGAGTGCCCATAGTTTTTTGCTAATACTGATCAGTGATGCCTTCCCTTTTTGGGATTTTGCTCTATCATTTAGTAGCTTCCTCCTTCTATTGTATAGTTTGTTTATGGCTGGGGTCCACCAGACAGGACGTCTGCAGGATTGGGTCTTGGTTTTATTTGGGATCACATGATCCATGCATTCCTGAAGGTGTTCATAGAATGCGTTTATAAAGGATTCTGTGGTCTGGGCCATATTTTCCACAGGCCCGGGGGCTTTGAAGGATTCCACCTCAGTTTTGAGGAGTGTGAAATTTGCTTTAGAGAAGTTTTTCACTGTGGTTTTCTGGGCAGGGGGTGGGGTCGGGATGTGAATATCCAGTGAGATTAGTTTATGGTCTGATCTTACCAGTGAGAGATACACTTCTGGTCTGGAGCATAGAGTCCCCATGTTGGTGATGATCAGGTCCAGTATGTTTTCCCCTCTTGTGGGAGTGGTAACAAGTTGTTCCATAGCATTTGAGTTTATAAATTCTAGGAACCTTTGGGCTAGGGTGTTGGAGCTAGAGTAATGCTCCCAGTCTATGTTTGGGTAGTTGAAGTCGCCCAATATAATGGTGTTTGGAGTGACCTTCATATTTTCTAGTGTTCTCAGGAAGGCCGAGTGGGGTTCCTGGGTTTGGGAGGGTGGTCTGTAGCAGGCTATAAACTGGAAGGCAGTTTTACCCACTGTTAGTTGCACATGGATAGTCTCTGATGCTTCGTGCTTTGCCACCAACCTGGAGGTGTGGGTATCTTTGATGAATATCGATACTCCCCCTCCTTCTGTGGTTCGGTCCAAGTTTTGGGGCCAAAAAGCATGGTATGAGGTATAACCTGGTAGTGCTGGGGTGCTCTCGGGAGCCCTGAACCAGGTTTCTGTTACTGCACAGATATCGATGTTCTCCATGCTAAGGAGAGTTTCAAGTGCGTGCATCTTGAGATTTAGACTTCTGGCATTGAGTAGCATTACTCTTAGTTTCTTATCCCTTGTGATACCTATGGAGGTGGGTTTGTCTTTTGAGCCTTGCCTAAATATATTATATTTTATGTGTGTGTGTGTGTGTGTGTGTGTGTGTGTGTGTGTGTGTGTGTGTGTGTGTGTGTGTGTGTGTGTATGAGTGTGTGCACACGTGTGAATTAGATAGACAGAGAGAGATAGACAGAGAGATAGAGAGATAGACAGAGAGACAGAGAGACAGATAGATAGATAGATAGATAGATAGATAGATAGATAGATAGATAGATAGATAGATAGATAGCAGGACCAGGACAGTAAAGCGCATACTATGTGAAGCACAAAACATCTGTTAGCTTAGGGTGAAACTTAGAATATCAAAATATTCAAATAGAACTTTTACAGGAGTCACAAGCCCTATTGCACCCTTTATGTGGGGACAGCATCCCCACACCCCTGCTACTTATATATATCAACTCTAAGATTGCACAACAGCAGGGAAAAGGAAAATACCGACATTCCACTGAACCTCATTATCCTCAACATCATCATCATCAACCCACTTTTTCATATTTTTTATATAGGGCCAGGGTATTGTGTCTACTGTCACCATTTCACTCTATTCAATGCCACTCTCCTACCTTCTTCAACATTCATGCCCGACTGCTGCAGGTCTTCCCTCACACAGCCCATCTACCTCTTTGCTGGATGCCCTCATTTCTTCTTACCTTTTTTCTGTCTGTCCCAAATCTTCTTCACTAGATTGTCTTCTGCTTTTCTGCACATGGGCCTAAACCAACGTAGAACTTTTCTGCAACTGAAGCTACTTTGGCTTCTGCTCTTATTTCCTCATTTCTTCATTTATCCCACATTGTGCATCCTACCACCCATCTCAGGCACTTCATTTCCATCACCTCTGGCTTCCTCAACTGCTAGTCCTTACTGCCCTGGTTTCTGTACCATACAGTAGCACTGTTAGCACCACTCTTTGTATCCCTTACTTTTCACTTTTTTTGGCATTCTTCTGTCATACACTATACCTGACACTCTGTGCCATTTGGCTGTAGCCTCTCTGGTTCTAGCTTTGACCTCATTCAAACTTACCTTCTCCTCAACCACCCCTCTCAGATACTTGAAGTTCTTAATCTATTCCACTATTTATCCTTCTATCTCAATTCCAAGTTCTTCTGATTTCTCCCATTTGCCATCATTATAACTTCCTTATCTGTACTCAGTTTCATTCCATGCACCTTCAGTTTTGCATTCCATTACCCCTATCTCTTGCTGAAGTTCTTGCTCAGAGTCTGCTTGTAATGCCACATCATCTGCATACAGCAACTTTCTTGCTGTGTCTTCTCCACTGTACCACAAACACCCACAGAGTGATGCCATCATTCTGTGATTAATGTATTTGATTGCTTTTGCCAGCATTCAGAGCACTCATTAATTTGAATGACTGAGGAAAAGATGCGCACACAGACAAACACACACACACACACACACACACACACACACACACACACACACACACACTTATATGTGTGTGTGTGTGTGTGTGTGTGTGTGTGTGTGTGTGTGTGTGTGTGTGTGTGTGTGTGTGTGTGTGTGTGTGTGTGTGTGTGTGTGTGTGTGTGTGTGTATGTATAACCATAATTAATCTAAGCCAACATACATTGCATTAATGCATTATCAGTAATTCTGCATAGTCAGTTAGAATTCTCCTGTGTATTACACATGAACTCTGTTACATTGTCCCTTCAATTATTCTGAAAAACATTACACTGTCCCTATTATTACTCCAAAAACTTTGGGAAGCATGGTGTAAGAGTTTCTGGAATCCCACACATAGTATTAACACTGTTTCATAGCAGTAACATTATTAGGCCATCACAGCTATATAAATTCTCACAACTTTTTTATGAAAGCAAATCATTTATGGCATTTCTAAAACATGTTGGCTCAGTGGCTTTTCTTGTCTTCTGAAAACACTAACATCTAGATGCGTCTGTGTGTGCGTGTGTGTGTGCGTATGTGTGTGTGCGTATGTGTGTGTGCGTGTGTGTTTGTGAGTGTGTGTGTGAGTGCGTGTGTGTGTGCGTGTGTGTGTGTATATGTGTGGGTGTGTGTGAAATATTTAGCTAGTCCAGTTCTGAAGTGTTTCAGTGGATTTGTGTAGACATTCTCAGTCCCTGAAATCTTTAACATCTACAATACGTTCATTTAGGGAAACATTTTATCCAGTTCAGTTAGAAGGGGTTTTCCAAAGACCTTTGTATTAATTGCCATGCAATATTCATTAAAGGGTAATATGACTGCTGGTGGTACAGTTTTTAAAATCAATGATTTACTGGAAACATTAAGTTCATAGCTCATAGCTAATTACCAGGCTAGATGCCTTAATGAGTCATTCCAAACTTACCCAATTTCCCTCCCAAAAGTGAGAATCAGACACTGTATCTTGTGCCTGTGAGTCAAGTACCTTAACCATTATACCAAAAGCTGAACAATTAAACTCCTGTTACTCTATATAGTTCTAGTATTTGAGACATTTTTGTTAGATCTCAGTGCTTCTTATAGTTTATGTAAAAGCACTTGTCATAGCTGTGTTTCCTGTTTGGATATGCTGGAGGGCCAATAGCAATTGAAGATGCTCTTCCTTATTTCTATGAACCTTAGGCAGCACAGACTTACTACAGCCTTTAAAATCTCACACACACACACACACACACACACACACACACACACACACACACACACACACACACACACACTCACACACACATGCACGCGCGCACAAGCACACATGCACGTGCGCACAAGCACACATGCACGTGCGCACAAGCACACACGCACACACACACACACACATACACACACACTCATGCACATAGACATGCACGCACATACACACACATACATACATACATGCACATACACACGGGCACACACACATGCATACATGCATGCACGCACACACGCACACATGCACACATGCGCACATGCACACATGCGCACATGCACACATGCACACACACACACGCACATGCACACATGCGAACACACACACAAACACACAGCTTACTCGCTTTGCCACCTCCACCCAGACTATAAGGTAGATACACTGCCACCATATCAATCAAAGCCAGCTACGCTAAGGCTGTCAAGGGTACCCAATTATGCTTAGTAAAATTAATATTTATACAAATGGTAGTATTTGACCAAGCAGCAAGGCTTTCAAAAATATGGAGCCACAGTACCATTAAATGAATGCAAGTGCTCTCAAAGGTAAAATATTTTCTAAGAGACCAGCCATAATGAAAGTTATAAATACATTTTGTAATAAATAATAAAAAAGAAAACATGAAAATACTGAATACGAGTTTCAATTCACAGGAAATATAAAAAACAACACAGATGGAAAGACTCAGACAGACACAGAAAAATAATTGGCTAATCTCACTGTATTTTCGAACTGACTGAAGAATTACGGTTCCCTAGTTACTTACTAAAGCAAGGCAAGATGAAGTAGATGAGAGCCTTTGTTGTCAAGTCCAAGACAGAGTGCATCTATCACATCTCCCACTAGTATTCAAATATAATTTCAGTACTGGCTACAGAATGACATTACATCTTGTCACTTGACTCTGTAATTTCAACACTAACCCATCACTAGTAACCTGAGCCAAGATTTGGCACAGATGTGTCACAATACACACATAGAACTTTGTTAAGGTTTAGTACAGCATCTGGAATTTATAAAACAATTCCAACACTTCCACAATTCCTGCAGAAAGGCTTTTCACAAAAATTGCATTTCTGGCTGCATCCAGACCTGTGAGATAAAATTGTTAGGGCCTAAACCAAGTCATTTAATTTCAGGCTATTTTTCTTAAGGTTAGCTGGGCTGAGCTTAACCCCATGTCTTCCAGTATCCCCTGTTAAACGATATGCATTACAACAGTACAATCTGACATACATGTATATTTCTTTTTTGTCGAGCAGGACCCACTGTTGATACATTTTTAACACAAGCAACTTTACAAATCAGTTTGGTACTCAACTGATATAGAATTCTTTATAAACTCTAGCTAGCTAGGCTGACATTTGTTACACATGCACTGCCCTACTCCCCCTAGCATAGCTGGCATTACTTCACATCATCACACCATGCTTCACTTAAATGCAAATTACCTTACAAGTCATGAGTGCAATATGGTAGCTTAAAACAGCAAAGTTATTCAAAAAAACCTTCAACTTTTACTTTAACAATGCATTCAAAACTCTTAATCATAGCTTTGATTTTATGCTTAAGTTTGAATGTAATTGTATTCTTAACTGCAATGCAGCAAAAATATTTGCAAGTATATTTGTGTAAGTTTATCTACTAGAATCACACTAGCATTAAAACGATTAATTCTGTTGTCAACTTTTTAGTGATGTCATGCAAACCTGAACTCTGCATTTTGCTTAGGATATATTTACAAAAATATGGAATTATTTGTGAAGCTTTACTATAGTATTGGCAAATAATAGTCAGCAGGTGATAATCATACTGACTAGTACTGCAGTGTAAACTCCCTGCATCTATGAGCTGACACATCTTTTGCAGTGCTAAGTACCAATGTACAGTCTTGCAAATTCCCTAAAGTGCAACTTCTCATATCATGGGAATTTGCATGCCTATGAATCTCTGTAGTGTGCAGCTGGAACAGGTACACAGTGGACTACCTACTACCAGCACTGCAGCACAATAACCAAGGGGGGCACACATAAACACTGCCTCACAGTACACACACACACACACACACACACACACACACACACACACACACACACACCTACTTGCACTGTAGCACATATACCAAGGGGAGCAGACATAGATACTGACCCCTCCCCAGGGTATACACACTCTCACATACTCACACTCACATACTCACACTCACATACTCACACTCACACTTACATACTCACACTCACACTCACACATGCACATAAGCACACATGCACGCACACACAAGTGCACATGCACGTGCACACAAGCATGCATGCACGCTCACACAAGCACACATGCACGAGCACACAAGCGCAAACAAGCACACACGTGTGCGTGCACACACATGCACATAGACATGCACGCACATACACACGCGCACACACACATGCATGCATGCATGCACACATGCACACACATGCACATGTATACACATACACACCAGTGTTTACAACACTCATTCATACAGACACATAGTCCATCCATTCAGACATTATCCCAGACGTCACACAGAGTGACATGTCAGCATACACAGATATGCATTCCTGTTCACACACAGCATGACTTACCTCCATCAGCTACCTGAGCAGGCTGAAGCAGCTTTGATTCGCCCAGTAGAGATTACTACCATTGAAAGGCATAGGGGTCACAGGAATACAGTGCCCATTTAACATCTTTGGAACCCTGCCCTGTCTTACACTTGCATAGTTCTGGTGCCTGTCTATCCTGAACTATGAGAGTACTGTAAAAGGGTAACATATTGTGATGGTCATTTACTTAGACACCTCCCATGTAGTACTGCATTTGCCTGAGTGACTTTAAACCTCAGTGCCTAAAGTGCATAGTGGTTATCAAAGGCAGTGAGAAGAGTCTCTGAAAAAGAATGCTCTTGTAAGAAATATAAGACAATTTGCACTCATCTTACATATTACTCAAATGACTTTGAATATAGCTCAATATCTCTCAGACCATAACAACGGTTCACGGTACACCCATATCAATATAAGCATACAAAAACGTAATTACACATGAGATCTTAAAGTGGAAAACAATACCACTGAAAACTACTTTCATGATATACTAAGAAAGCTTCCTTGCACTCCCATGTGGAGGTGCATGATTGTATCCCAGTAACTTACATACACTAACTCCATGGTCACACAATACTGGCTTCAAGTTAGGGGAAGGGGCAAGGTTATGGTTAGGGTTGGCACACATGAATAAACATGGACATTGGGGTCACCTTCCTTCATTGTAATGCAACTCCCGTCCTTAAAATACTTACTCATTGTGAGGTACTTAATTTGGTGAGCTTCAGTCAGTTAGATAATGTCATTCTAGGTTCAAGTTGATGTCAGTGTTTGGTGTCATGAAAGTGAGAAGGCATAGGCTGTTCAGCCTTGCTATGCTCTGTTTTTTAGACTCTAGCCTATATTATACTTACATATACATACATACATACATACATACACTGTATTCACAAACCAGACTTCTGTTATTTTTCTGTCAGATAATTAATCCTGATTTTTTATCCAGAACCCCCACAGACATTAAGAAACATTGTTTACTATCTACTGAATATTTATATAATGTCCCATTTGTTTGTTTTCTGAACTGGTTATACTTTCACTGAAAGCTGCCCTATAGATACATTTACACATGCATTCTTTGTCAGAGTTTTTAATGATTACTAATCTTTAAGGAAATATTATGCTCTGCTACTGTCGAGTGTTTAATGTCTTTTAGTATAAATACTCCCATACCCCCTGCACACAAAGACAGATAGAGAGAGTTATATTAGGACCACAAAATCTCTACTTCTATGCTTGATTTAATGGGTCTTACTTATCTAAAGGTTAAGGAGGGTTCCCTTCAAAAAGTTCTATTTTTAATAAAGATTAATACAATCCTACAGTCAGTGACAGGTTGATCTTTTTATATAATATATAAAATAATAAAAATAGTAATTGTTTGATAAGTGCATTCTTTGGCCTGTGTTTACCACACTTCCCTTTGTTATCTGTGTTCCAAGGCATGGCTCTCACTTATGGCAGGAGGCATACGACTGTCTTGTTCTGTGCACAGCACACAAGTGTGTGTAGTACACACTGGTATACTATGCACACTGATGAGATTAATGTGGGTAATTCGTAATTGGCATAATAGAGCAAAACAGAACAGCGTGCCTATGAACAGCACAGCATACCTATGAACAGAGCAGCAAAGAACACTAATATGTCTATTAAACATTACTAAGCAGCTGCTCCCTGCTGATCTGTACTCCACTATCATATCACACAGTGATTCATAAAAGATTTTCATTCGTTTAGTATAGCATTAAAGCTAGAGTCAATACTGCAGTATGAATATGCGTGAATCTGGTGCTGTGTGAGCCCCCTCAGCTTGTGCGTGCATGTGTGTGCATGTGTGTGCATGTATATGTGTGTGTGTGTGTGTGTGTGTGTGTGTGTGTGTGTGTGTGTGTGTGTGTGTGTGTGTGTGTGTGTGTGTGTGTGTGTGTGTGTGTGTGTGTGTGTGTGTGTGTGTGTGTGTCTGTGTGTGTCTGTGTGAGCAGAGAAAAGTGCCTTTGTGATGGCTGCTAGTTTTTTTCAGTGTACAAAGGAGTGTTTCTTTTTTACTGAAATACTGATGTTGCTGCTTAGCTGTATACGCTGAGCAACATCTCAACAGGAAAAAGAGATCACCATGGTCAGACATGTTTCATCAACAGAATGTACACGGTTCTGGTCCAATAAGCTAAGGTGACGTGTCCAGTCCATATGTAGTAGGTGATGTGTTTGTGAATTGCTTATAGTCATGGATCATCTGCGTCTGTCATGTGTGTCCATGTAGAGAGCACTGTGGCCACATATGAGGGGTAAGACTAAGTAATGGGTCTTACCTTATTTTTAATTTCTCCAAATCTTTTGGGTTTCTTATGTCATGACAGTAATGGACCTCCTTTCTAAGTCAAAGTACGATTAAAGTTCATGAAATTAGTATTGTTTCAATCTTTAATGTCAGCCAGAAGAGCTCCTCACAGCATCCACAACGTGCCCAGCAATGACTCCTTCTGAAATTAGTATGAGGTTACATGTATTGATAACATATCTAAATATGATTGTAGATTCTTTTTTTATAAGACCTGTTGCTCCTACAACTATTGGAACTGTCTGGGTATCTTTCTTCCACATTGAACTAATTTCTACCTGCAAATCCTGATATTTTATGACATTGTGTTTCTCTGTATGCAAGATACTGTAGTCACTTGTTGTATCTTTCGGCTTTTCCCGGTTAGGGGTTGCCACAGCGGAACTCCGGTCTGCTAATGATTGGCAGTAGATTTTTACGTGCCGAGTTGCCAGCTCTGATGCACAACCTTCAACGAATGTACACCCATTCATGCATGTCTCCACACAGAAGACGCTTTAGCTGAGAATCAAACAGGATAACGTCTTACTGTGAGGCGACAACGCTACCACAGCACCACCACCGCACTCAGGATGCTGTAGTCACTGAGTGTAGCAATTGCAATAATCAATGTTACTTTTGTCTTCTTTTCATGGACCACTATATCTGGTTTTCTAGCATCTATCTTTTGAATTGTTGGTAATGGATGATCCCATGTGATGTAGACTTCATCATTTTCTATATGCTTTGTGGCTCATATTTCCAGTGTTTTTCAGCCACCTTAATATCATAATATTTGCACAATCCTCAGTGCAACAGTCTTGCCACATTATTATGCCTTTCAGTATACAGTCCTTCTGCCATTAGTATGTCACACCAAAAAGGCAAATTGTCAGCCATAGCAATGTTCTAGTTTGCTTTACAAAAACTCCAACTCAGATAAAGACTCCACAGTGTCCCAATAAATAGTCCAGATAAAACACCACAAAATACTCCAGTTCAATGTTGAATTCAGAATAAAAATCCAGTATTCCAGCTCAAGTTTAGCGCTTTCATACCAAATTACACAGGACCTCTTCAAAACAAAGAAAGAAAATTGACCCCAACCTAATATACACATAATTAATTGGCTAATAAAATCCAATTAAATATTAAAATACAACCTGTGTGTGCATTTTTAACCTATATGTTACATTTATAAAATTACCAACATAAGTTAATATATTCTATCTTAAAATGTTTTTCACTTTTAACACACTGTTGATACTGACACACTCATTGATACCAGGAAATTTTGTGGCATTAAGCCTTAACTGTCACTTGAGTTCACTAATATTCAAATTCTTATCAAAGATGAATCCCTGTTAATCTTTCAGCAACTGTTGCACAACAAGGAATCCAAAAACATGGCCTTGATTACTATTAATATGTCTGTATAATGCATTGGTCAACTTCCTATTTTTAATATTGGATAAATGTTCATATATTCTTTCCTTAAAAAATCTACAAGTTTTTCCTATGTAGAAAGCCGAACACAGCAAACACTTAGCCATGTATACAACATTCTTACTGTGGCAGTTAAAATGTCCCCCAATATAAATGACTCTCCCATTCAAACTAAACTTACTACCAGTCACCAATATATTAGGACATAAATTACACCTGCCACATTTAAAGTTGCCCAGTGGTTTATTTATAATTCCTGGTGTCACAGACTCCAAAATATTCTTAAATGATCTATCCCTTCTCTATACAAAACTGGACTGTTCAGCAAGTAATTGGACAACTTCCATATCGGCCTGTAAAATTTCTCATTTTTCCTAATTACTGTGGCAGCATTTTCAGAATCTTTATTGTAAGTGGAAATAAAACTCCTAATCATATGTTTGTTTTGCTCCACTCTATGACTATTCGGAATATTATTATTATCTGAATTTACCATACTTTTTTCACCCAAAATTGGCCTTTTGAGGTCAGCAGATATGCATGCAGTCCCACGATTGCAGATCTATACATGTAATCAGTTTCATGGGGGCCCATCCCTCCTTCTGAAAGGGGAATATACAATCTTGGTATGCACTGATTTTTATAAATCATTTGTGAACATGAAGCATCCTTCTTGTTTTCCAGTCTAATCTATCCAACACATGTTGGGGCCAGTCAATCACTCCAAAACTGTAAGTTAGGACAGGAAGAGCAAATTGATTTATAGCTTGAATACTGTTCCTAGATGTCAGTGCTGTTTTCAGAATTAATTTAAGTCTTCTAAAGTATTCCTTACTGAGTTTTATTCACATCTGTTCATGGTTTATCGTGGATCCTTCATCAATTCCCAAATATTTATACACTCCCGCTTGCTCAAGTTCTTTTATATCATTCTTGTCCCAAACTGATGTTTTCTTGGTGCTGCAGTTTTCCTGTTATAAAGGTTGCTTTTGCACATTTATCAAGACCAAATGACATTCTTATATCATCTGAAAAAGTTTTGACAACTTTCAATTGTGCTTTCAGTTCCTCATCTGATAAACTATACAGTTTTAAATCATCAACAAAGAGAAGATGAGAAGTCTTTACACTTTGCTGTTTTCTAGGAGCCAAATTATAGCCATGGCCTAAGCTGTTAAGTAGAGAGCTTAATGGGTTATGGGCAAGACTGGAATACTCCCCTTTGAATTTTTATCCCTGGGATAATAATTTGTCCTTTATCATGGCTTAATTGCAAAGTGATCTGCCACTGTTTCATGGTCACTATAGTGTAGTCAATCAGTGTAGGGTGTATCTTATACATTTTTAAGCACTCTTTTATCCATGAATGTGGGATACTGGATACTATCAAATGCCTTTTTGTAGTCAGTCCATACCATACTTAGATTTTTTCCCCTTTTCACAGTTCTCCACTATGACTTTATTTAACAACAAATGATCCTTTGTTGCATATGACTTTCTTTTATTGCCCTTTTGTTCTATTGCCATACTTGAGTTTTCTTCTATGTGACTAAACTCAGTCGGCATAAATTCCAGTGTATAGTTTATACATTGTCAGAAGGCAAGTTATTGATCTATAAATTTTTAGGGTAGCTTGCAGGTTCATTCTTAAGTAGGGGTATTATATTTCCTGTTGTTAACCAGGTTGGTGTCTGTTCAGGGTGCGCATATAAATAGTTCTTACTCATGGCTAAGTTGTCATGCAAAGATGTTAATACTTTTAACCATAAATTAGGTACTGTATCTGGGCCTGGAGTTTTCATATTAGAGGCTTTTCTTAACTTTGTTTCAATCCCTCTGGCTGTTACTTCATCCCATTTCATATCCAGTACCTTTAAACTTCTTATTTTTTCTTTTACTTCTTCTACCCTTTTAGTGTCTTTGCTATGCTCCACAGGATCTTCATAAATACTTCTTTTTTGGTGGTCTTTCATTTCCTTTTACCTTGTTTCATAATTCTCTATAAATTTTTTTTTGCATCATCAATAAATTGTTTATTTTGTATTCTTCCTTTATATTTATCTATGTATCTTCTAAGTTTTTCCGTCTGTGCTGAGATTTTTAGTTTGTTATTTGTGATAGTGCATGATAGATGCTGATCTGTTCTAATACTACACATTGCTTTTATCACATCTATCTTTCTAAGTATTTTTATAATCTGGTCCCTCTTCTATACTCTAACAGTGACACTTCTTGTCTTAGTTGCTTTACAGTTTTCTCCATTTGATACTTCCGTGATGGTATTCGATCTCTCCCCTTCCTTTCTCACACTTCCCTGTGTTCTTCTGGTATAACTTTATCAGTTATTAATTTAGATGCACAGTAATATATCCTGTTTACATCTGTTATATTGCATGGATCTCTATGGACAGTCCTAATTAATGTGTTCATTTGTTTTATCAAACTTCTGACTTTTGGGGTTTTATTGACCTTCTGCAATCTATTTCTTTCATTGATCTTGATATGTCTATCTAGCTCTATTAAATCAAGCAACTCTTCTCTTAGTTCATTTTCTTCTAAACTGAGGGCACATTTTTTTGATTTCCATTTCCTGTGGGCATTCTATAAAAAGTTCTGTAGCATCTTCCTGTGGCACATTCTCTTCAGTTTCATCCTGTGCCATTTGTTGCTTTATAATATGAGAACACACTGGCATATCATTCCTCAACATTGACTGTGTCAGAGTTTCCACAGTTTTCTGTTCCTTACCTTGCTGTCCAGCTTCAAGTGAATATTTATACTGATTTCCTGTGGAAGGCTCCAAAATATCTTCATATGGCACGTGAAAAATTGCTTCTTATTCCACTGGTTTCCCCTTAATTTGGATGCCCATTGGTCTATCCTTGTTGTGGTGCTTTTTGAATTAGATTTTCTACACTGAATCCATCACTTCACAGGTGGTCCATAACTTCAGTTTCTATTTCTTTAACTTCTCCATTACTAATCTCTTACCTTACTGTGCAGCACTATTTGTGAATCTCAAAATGTATGGTATAGCATTCTATTGTGTACTAGCACCACTCCGTGGGGCATGCTGTTTATGAATCCCACCCTCTATTTATATCCTGGACAGCAGAATGAAAACCGCTCACTGAAAAGTATGTTAAGCAAAAGAGCAATGTGGTCCATGACTTTCTTTACTCATGCAAAATAACTTCTGGGTGAGTCAAGTCACTAACTCCATGAATGGAGTTTCATTTCTTGTATATCCCGGCATATGATAATGAAGTCCAAATAAGCTACACCTCACAACAATGAGTGCATATTTTAGCCATGTTTGCATTTTCAGCACACTTGATTACTTTACAAGTGTCCAGCACTGACTGTGTCATATTCCATGTTTTGGGAATTTTACATATAACAGTGCCTCACTCCTCTGTCATTTGTATACTTTTACTTTTTCCTATCTCATTTTAGTCTGTTTCTTGCTTCCATAATAAGTTCTTCAGTTAAAATGGCTTAGGACAAAAAACAAAATCCTATATTTAAATTTTGTATTCTAAGCATTTAAAACCTTATGCTCAGTGATGTAAATGGCTATTATGTTCACCTGTCTGAAATGACTATATTTTTGCTTATCTTAAACTCTGAAGTACATTTACCTTATTATATCTGTTTTACAATTGCAGCAATGATGTCATTCTACTCATTTAAACTGATTTTCTCTGTCCCTTCACAAAACACCATTTGCCATCTGCCCTCTGCCCGTGTGAGTTTTTGAGGTGGTTTCCAAGTTCCTCCCACATCCCAAATATTTGCTAATAGTGAATTGGTATGCCTGTATACTACTCACTAGGGATATGATCGGGGGCATGCATGCATGAGGATCCCTTTAATGTTAGCATGCACAAATGTCTGGGGAAAAGTATTATTTTTTGGATGATTTTAAAAATGCCTACTCTTTTTATGAGTTGAAAGGATGCATGAGATTGTATAGTAAGTGATGGTGAGACTTTGGTGCATTTGCTTTAATTATTTACATTGCTTTGAGCTCCATCTTGTTAGTGAAAGATCAAACTGCAGCAAATGTTCATAGGTTCATAGGTTTATAGGTGTGCACTAGGCTAATGGCCCTGGAGCCTTTACAAGCCTAGTCCATAGAAGTACTCTGACATAATGCCACCCGACGTTAGTTTCCAGTACTTCTATAAAGTAGAGCCAATGGAGTGATCCCCGGGATGAACTTTCTACTTCCCATCCACTCATCAAGATTTCTCTTGAAGAGGGCCAATGAGGTGTTCTGCTTGACATGTATGGGAAGTCTATTCCAGAGAATGGGCAGCCTCTGGGTTATGAACCTGTCCCTCCAGCATGTTCTGTTGATTGTGGTAATGAGGTTGAAGTCCTTGGAGTGTGTGGTGTGGAGGGTTTGGGATTTCTTTAGATGTAGCATTTCTAACAAAGCTGGATCAGACTTTGTAAGTCAAGCAGATACCGTCTCTTAGTAGATGATATGAGACAGAGAATAGCTGGAGTTTTTTGAGCCTGTCCATGTAGGACATGTGTTTAAGGCCTAGGATCCTCTTTGTGAGGTACTTTTGTGGCCTTTGCAGCTGTCACATGTGTCTAGTGAGGTACATGCCAAATGGGGCATTACACTCGATGACTGGACTAATGAGGGAAGAGTAGAGAGAGATGATGACCTCTTTCTTCCTGGATGCAAAACCCTTGGTAATGAGATGTGTCACACAGAAAGACTTTCTGACCACAGTGGCAATGTGGTGGTCGAAGGAGAGGTTGCTGTCAGTGTCCCCAGATCTCTTATAACACTTTCAGTGTTCAGTAGGCTCCCATCAATGTGGTAATTAGCGGGAACTGAGTTTTTCCCAAAGGGGATGACGATACCTTTTTTTTGGTATTAAGCTTAAGGCCATTGTTTCAACACCAGACATTGGTCTCAGTGAGGCCTTTCTGTAGGATGTGTATATCACTTGGGAAGTTAATAATGGCTCCCGGCTTGCAGTCATTGTGAACTTAGTCAGCTAGAGTCCCTCAATGTTGACCTGGACTTCTTGAGAAGTAGATGCCAAACAGGAGAGGACCCAGGACCGATCCCTGTGGCTGGTCAGCAGTCTGACTTGGAGTTTGCTACTTTCACACTGGGGGTTTTATCTGTGCGCCAGTTTGCAACCCACCTAGTGATATAGGGATCAATGCCTAGTCTGGTGAGTTTATCAATAATTCCTAAGTGGGGAATGGCATCAAAGGCCTTGGCCAGATGACTCAAGTCAACCAGGTTGAGCAGACATGATCTACCTTTCACAAACCAAGCTGCATGGGATCTAGAGTTTGGACATTCCCTATATCCTTGTTAATTAGGTCCATGATGATGTGACCCATAGCCTTACATGCCAGACTCATCAGGCCAATGGGGCGATAATTCCCAGGGTATGTAGTTGCTCCCCCTTTATGGAGAGGGATGACTGTAGCAGTGCGCCATTCAGTAGGTACAAAGCCTGAGGTGAGGCTGTGCTTGAACAGGGCATACAGATGTGGTGCCAGTTCACTTTGTAGCTCATGTAGAACACATCCAGGGATATTGTCGGGTCCCAAGGAAGCTGTATTCTTGGTCTTGGACAATGCAGCTTTAAACTGTGCTGCAGTAATTTTGGGTGCCTAGCATTCCTCCAGTATTCTGATCGGTCATTTGGGGGGGTAAAGTTGGCACTGAACCTGTCAGCCAGTATGTTGGCAATATCTTTTGGCTCAGTATAGGAGGTTCCATTGTGCAGTAACTCAGAGCAAATCTGGGTATTGCCATAGAGATTCTTGATATAACTATAGAAGGCTTTGTGGTTGTTTTAGTGTCTGCTGCAATTCTGTCTTCATAGCTGGCTTTAGAGGTTTTAATGAGGGATCTCAACTTTTTGTTGAGGCTAGTAAGGGAGTTTTTCCAGTCTTGGGATTTTACCTTTTTCTGCAACAGTTTCTCCCTTCTGTTGTAGAGTTTATTAATGGCAGGGGACCACCGACTGGCTTCCTTTTTTTTGGAGGAGAGCATCTTGGGTCTGTTGGGCATGGCTAGTGCCATGCATTTATGTACATGTTCATACAGTGCATCAGAGTATGATTCGGCAGTCATGCATCTATTTTCCATTGACATGGGTGCTGTGAAGTTAGCCACCTCTGTTTTTAGGAGCTCAAAGTCAGCTTTGGAGAAGTTTTTCATGGTGGTTACCTTTGCAGGGGTGTCGGTGAGATGTGGATTTCCATGGTGATTAGTTTGCAGTCAGATCTAACCAGGGAGGAATTGACTGCTGGTGTAGAGCAGTGGTTGCCCATGTTAATAACCAGGTCAAGGATGTTGAATCCTCTAGTGGGGGTAAGAATGAGCTGGTCCAGGGCATTGGAACTGATGAATTCCGAGAAGCGTTGGGTCAGTGTATTGGTGCATGAGTAGTTTTCATAGTTGGAGGGGTAGTTGAAGTCACCTAGTATGAGAGCGTTGGGCTGGACCCTAATAGTTTCCAGGGTGCTTAGGAACGTGGAGTGAGAGTCTTGGGACATGGTTAGGGACCTATAGCAAGCTACTACCTGAATCACCTTCTTATCCAATGTTAGTTGTACCTGAAGTATCTCAGATTCGTTATGCTGGGCTACTAGTCTGGAGGTGTGCATATCATTTATGAATATGGAGACACCACCACCTTTGGAGCTTCGGTCCATGTTTTGGGACTGAAAGGTATGGAATGAGTTATAGCCTGGTAGTGCAGGGGTGCTTTCTGCTGCTTTAATCCAGGTCTCCGTTACAGCATAAATGTCAATGTTCTCAATTTTGAAGAGTGCTTTGTGCAAGTGCATATTGAGATTTAGACTTCTAGCATTGAGCAGCAGGACCCTCAGATTGCATTTATTTATAGCTGTTATGGTGGTAATTTGGTCTTTGGAACATCGCCTAAAAAAGGCACTATAGGGGTGGCAAGAGACTTAGCCAGTATCCAGAAACCCAGGGGTGACAAATACAGGCCATCTCTGGCAAAGCATTGAGGTCTGTCAATCATGTCATCCCAGGAAGACATATACTGGATCCCCTTAGAATGACACCAGAAACTTAGCCAATTGCTGAAGTCAATCATTTTCTGCTTGTACTGCGGTATCATTCTGGGTGATGGTAGGATGCTGCTCAGGGCTAGGGTCATACCTGCCTGGGCCACATAATCCAAGAGCTCCTCCATGTCTCTTTTCATGTTGTCCAGGGACGTGCATCTCAGGTCATTCAAACCCACATGGACAGTGACAAAGTCATACTCGTACTTGTTGTGGAGTGACCTGAGTGCGTGTGTTATGTGTCAGACTCTGGCACCTGATAGACAGCCAACTGTTACCTATTCCTTATTCAACCTAGTGAGTGGGATATCAGTGTGCCTCACTATCGAGTCACCTATGATTAGTTTATTGGGCAAGCTGTTTTGCCTTAGGGGCTTAGGTTGAGGGGCACACTGTGTAGGTGAGCTATGTGTCTTGTGGTTTGTGCTGTGGTGTGGTGGTCGAGTGCATTTCTGCTTTGCAGGTCTCTGCTTTTTGGGTAGATTTCTATTGAGAGCCGCTGCAAAGGTGCGTGTGTGGTTTTTGTTTTTATGTGAGAGCTGTGATGGTGGGTGTTCTGGAGGGCTATGTGTTGCTTGTGGTGTGGTTGCAGGTGTTGACCTTTTCCTCTTGACCAGCTATTCCGGTCTTGGCTTGAGAGTGCATGTCTTCCAATTTGGATATATAAGTGCATCTCCTACAAGTCTGAGTGTTGGGAGGTAAGAGGAGAGGTTGTCTGTTTACATGAGGCAGTTGATGCACTGCCTCAGAATACCCAAGTTTACTAGGTTAGTAGGAGAAAGCACAGGGAACAGACCTTTAGACATGCTAGGAGGGATGGTCATTATTATTAAGTACTGGCGCTGTTTCCTTATATATTCCTTTTTTTCATGAAAAATGTCACTCAAGGTGTCTGAGTCTGTACAGAGCACTAAACCCTGAAAATTTAAGGATGAAATATTTATGCAGATATTCTGAAGTTAGAAAGAAATCAAGCAGTACTTACTGAAAAATAATTAGCTTGTCAAGAATGATGAAAAGAGGGGAGTTGCATGAATGGCTACTGCCTGGTTACTACTAATGCTGGTCTCAGCACAACTTCATTTTGTTGGGATACAATACTCCTTTGCTTCTTCTCTCATCAGAAGCAAAATATTAGCACCAATTCCAAGAAGAGAAGCAGGCCATGGTCTGTTTGGTGATCCACAGTCCTGTCCCAGATGATGCAAGGGTCTGCAGGCTTGTAGCCTTTTTCTGGTAGATGCCTCGAATAGCAACCAGACCAATCAGGTAAGTTAAGCACAGACACTCACTCTCCAACCAAAATGAGTCAGGAATCAATGCACTCTGCTCCTACTCTCACCAGGATCAGAATATAAGCACAGATTCTAATCTGTCACCCATAAATTAGTGTTAAGCCCAAGGTGGTGATAGGTAACTCTAAAGGCAAAGAAGCAATTGTTGATCCACACTATTCTTTTATTAGTAATGTTTTACAAGATATATGGACTCTTATGTTTTACAGGATATATGGACTATTAAGGAGACTAATGAGAATAATCAGAAGCAATTAATGATGCCTGACCAAATATTAGAGAAACAACATGCTGCATCATGGAGCAGAAAGCTATGTTCAGAGCATGTGTCACTTAAATAGAAGAGCTTCACTTATGTTGCAATTGAGAGAAATCAAAGCTTGTTGATGTGGAAAATCATTCTAGATTCCAAAATCTGCACTTATTATGGCAACCTGAAGATAAAGAGGGAGTAGAACCTGTTGTTTTTATCAGAAAATAGCTTACTCTATTTGTAAATAGAAGTTGATTGTGGAGGTCAAAGGCAAAACATATCGTCTTCACCATTTTTTCTTTAAGTTCTGAAGCTTATTGCTTTTAAAGTATATTGTTCACTTTTGAAAGTATCTTCATTCTACGATTAATTTTATTTATCTTTGTATTCCTCTTGTTAAAACTCTAAGCGATATTGTAAAAAATAAAGATTATAGTATGATCTTTGATTTTTCAGCTTCACTGTTTACTCACGTTTCTTTATAACCACAGCCACAAAATGATGCCATGGTGGGTATTGTGAAATTATTCATATGCAAATGCAAAGCATTATGGGTACAGAGAAGCAACTTACCTCTGTAGAGGAGTAGCTTCTTACTTGCGTTGCAGTTTTAATAATAAAACATCACATGTTCATTTTTAATGTGAGATGTTTCACCCGCAAGAACTAGTTGACAACTTGTCTTTCTAGGAAGCAAGATACTATTACTGATGCATTTAAGATGGAAGTACAGTAGCCTATACACTAATTTAGATAGTGAGGCATTGTGGGTTTAGTCTTTCATGATGCCATGGTAGGGATTTTCTCCTCAGAGGAAAAAATGTTGGGAGCAACTCTACAAACAAAGTAAAATACAAAAGCAACATACTTTTTGAATAAAAAAAAATGTATAGATTGGTATTGTACCTGATAAGGCGGTCTTATTCAACTCTAAGTTTATTTACATCTGTCTCAGAAAATGATCAATGCACTTAAAAAAAACAAGACACATAAGTCCATAATGTAAAATGACAGGTCAATTTTCCCTATTACAGTTGGTAGTAGTTGCTAAATATAGAGATTATGTGTCAGTGCTGGGACATTTTAAGTATCTGCGGTGCAAGAGCAAATGAGATTTCCTGTTGCTCTGAGTGTATGAAAATAGGTAGACTTTGCTGAGTTTAAATATTCAGCAAAGGCAGATTCTTTGCTGGAGTCCTCATCTGCCAGTAATATCAATGATAATGGATCCCGTCAGACAAAATTCCAAAGTTATGGGTCATTTTTTTTCTTGGTACCAAATGTAGGCAAAGACTTACATCAAGAGTAAGTATCAAAACTCTGAAGGGCAAATAACATAAGAGGTGCAAGTGGATTTATACTCTGAAGTATTTACAATAAGCAGGACAAAACCTGTTCTTTTGTGATGGAACCCAATGTGGATTACTCGCCTTTAATGGAATTTGAAGTGATGCTGGATTTAGAAGATTCTATAAAATTCCCTACTACTCCAGATGCCACTGTCGAAGAAAAACGAGAATGAAGCACTGACCTGAACGCTGCTGACCATTAGCAATGACTGATGCCTCTCTTAAGTTTTAGCTTGTTTGGGGCAGTATGAGTAACACCTAGCAATGTTTGCCACAGAGATGAGGGAATTGTTAGTTGAACATACCAGCTATGATATTGTCTTGCAGAGCTCTATTAAGCCACTCAGTTAATAGTTACATTAATTGCTTCTTAGTACGCTTTGTGTGAATCAAATTAGCATATTCACTTTTCCTTCTAGAATCAGGTGAATATCGTGTGCAGTTTTGTAGCCAGATCTAAATCAACATGTCTTCAAGTTGATTAGTATTTGAAAATAGTTATTTATTTATTTATTGACATTTGTTAACCAGGTTAGTTAGTCCAGATCAGCCAGGTCCCATTTTCAGTGGAGACTCGAGCAGAAAACCTCCAGAAATAATACAAGTAATTATGATATTTACAAAATATTTAAGTAGGGTCACAGAAATATAGTACAAGTCAAAAATGTGTGCACAGTAATACAATGCATAGGTAAAATAACAGTTAAGTACAATTTCCAAAATTTGAGAACAGTATATAGCATAGGCTAACTAACAGTTAAAATGTTTAGAGAATATTACAGAAAGGAGTACAGTATGAATGCAGTTTCCTAGGAGTACAGTATGAATACAGTTTCCTAGGAGTACAGTATGAATACAGTTTCCTAGGAGTACAGTATGAATACAGTTTGCTAGGAGTACAGTATGAATACAGTTTCCTAGGAGTACATTATGAGTACAGTTTGATAGGAGTACAGTATGAATACAGTTTGCTAGGAGTACAGTATGAGTACAGTTTCCTAGGAGTACATTATGAGTACAGTTTGCTAGGAGTACAGTATGAATACAGTTTGCTAGGAGTACAGTATGAGTACAGTTTGCTAGGAGTACAGTATGAGTACAGTTTCCTAGGAGTACAGTATGAATACAGTTTGCTAGGAGTACAGTATGAGTACAGTTTGCTAGGAGTACAGTATGAATACAGTTTGCTAGGAGTACAGTATGAGTACAGTTTGCTAGGAGTACAGTATGAATACAGTTTGCTAGGAGTACAGTATGAGTACAGTTTGCTAGGAGTACAGTATGAATACAGTTTGCTAGGAGTACAGTATGAGTACAGTTTGCTAGGAGTACAGTATGAATACAGTTTGCTAGGAGTACAGTATGAGTACAGTTTGCTAGGAGTACAGTATGAATACAGTTTGCTAGGAGTACAGTATGAGTACAGTTTGCTAGGAGTACAGTATGAATACAGTTTCCTAGGAGTACAGTATGAATACAGTTTCCTAGGAGTACAGTATGAGTACAGTTTGCTAGGAGTACAGTATGAGTACAGTTTGCTAGGAGTACAGTATGAATATAGTTTGCTAGGAGTACAGTATGAGTACAGTTTGCTAGGAGTACAGTATGAATATAGTTTGCTAGAGCAAGTAGAAGGAGGAAGAAGAGTTGAAAGGGAAAAGCAGAGACATGAGAAGACAGGAGACTAGCTCAAGTGGGAAAATCAGATACAATGAGAAGAGAGGACACTAGTTCAAGTGGGAATCCCAATCCCTCCAAGCTACACACTCTAGGGACCTAAACCTTGACACCACAATAAACAGAACATGCTGGAGGGATAGATTCCTGTCCCAGAGACTTTTCATACTCTGGAACAGACTACCTATCTATGTCAAACAGAGCTCCTCATTAGCACTCTTCAAGAAAAATATTGATGATTGGATGAGAGATAGGAAATTCACCCCCAGGGATCACTTCTGTGGCTCTGCTCAACAGGGGCACAGGAAAATAATTTTCTTGGGTGGCAAAAGCCAGGGTACCTTTTTGGCTAGGCTTATATAGGCCATAGAGCTAATAGCCTAGTACCTACCTATGAACCTATAAAAGCAGCTACAATGAGAAGAGAGGAGACTAGTTCAAGTGGGGGTGTGACAAGAGCATGACCAAGTCTTCAGGAGAAAAAGTATAAGTTCTTTCTTAAACAGGTATTTATGCTGAATGTTTCTTATGTTGAGAGGGAGGGAGTTCCAAGCATGGGCTACAGAGTATTTGTAAAGTGTCTTAACAGTGTTTTTGTTGGGTTTGTATTAATGAAGGATGTGTCTACTGACAGTATGTAGGTGACGAGGGGAGTTATAGAAGAAGGCTAAATTGGAGATGGTGGGACAGGATGAGGGTTCATATAGGATATAGTGTGCAATATGTAGCTGGGGTATAAGTAGTTGTTTGGAGAATTCTGGCCATTGGAGTGACTTAAGGGCAAGACAGTGGTAAGATTTGTAAGGAAGGTTGGCGACAAATCTGTCAATTTTTTTATAAGTTTGCTCTAGTTTAGTGATAAGAGATGTTTGAACATGAGTAAGGACAGGGGCAGCATAAAGAAGATAGGGTAGCAGTAGGGCCTGAGCGAAGGAGGGTTTGGAGGAGGATGACAGATATTTTTGATTACGAAAGAGAAATCCAGGTTTCTGGTAGGTCTTTTTTATACTTTGTTGAATATGAATATCAAATTTTACTTCATTATCAGTGATAACTCCAAGTAGTTTAGTAAGGAGATAAGGTTTAAAGGTTTAATAATGGTGTTGTTGAGAGAGGATATAGAGAAAGAGGCTTTGTGCTTAGCAAGTGTTTTAGGAAGAAGAGAAGGAGTTTTTTTTTTTGGATTTAATATGAGTTGATTATCAGGGAGCCATGTTTCAACAGAGGAAAAGGTTTGTTGAGTGAGGGCTAGTAGATCAGGGATGTTGTGGACAGAGGTAATGAGGGTGGAGTCATCAGTGTACTGTAGAAGTATAGATAGGTTAATAGCAAAGTGAATGAAAGAGGAATGGAGACAGGGCAGTTTGCCAACAGACAGATTGCTGTCTGCCACAGAGATAGCTAGAGAACCAGTTGATGGAGGAAATAGAGAGATGTTCGCCTGAGAGTTTAGTTAGAAGTTTAGAATAAGAGACAGAATCATAGGCCTTTGAAAGACTGAGGAAAAGACTGGAGATGAGGATGTTATTGTCACGGGCTTCAGCTATTATTTGGGTAAATGACAGTAATGCAGTAGAAGTGCTATGCTGGGCCAAAAGCCATGCTGGGTAGGCGTGAGGAGATTATTATCGAGAATGTATATTATTGAGAAGATGCACTTTTCCAAGATTTTGGATAGGGGGACAGGATAGCAATTGGTCTAAGTTTAGAGGGATCTGTAGAGTTGTTACCTTTGTGAAGGGGATAGTATAGAAGGATTTTCAAATGTCAGGGACCAGGGCTTCTGAGAAGGAACATTTAATAAGGACAGAGACAGGGTAGGTGATGAATTGTGCAGCTATTTTTAGGAAATGAGGGGGTAGTTAGTCTGCTGAGGGAAAGCAGGGTTTAAGTTTGTTAAGGAGCAATTTAATTGTAGTAATTGGGACTGGCTGGAAAAAAAAAGCATCGGGTAGAGTTTTGTTATGGGGAAGTGGGGAAGTGGAGGTGTTGAGTGAGTACTGTTTTGTGTATTAAGTGTGAGGTTTCGAATAGCTTCTATAAAATAGTTGCTAAGGAGGGAGGCAGTTTCAGAAGCAGTGTAGTTTGGAAAGGAGATGGGAGTAGTGGGGTTACCTGGGTGGAGTAGGTTGTTGATAGTGGTCCAGAATTTAAGTGGATTTTTGTGTAGGCTACTTTGTTTAGAGGAAAAAAAAGCTCTTGTGTCTTTGTTGACAATTTTTTTAGCCTGGTTTCTCAGCTCTCTGCATGTCTGCAGTAAGCGAGGGGGACTTGTTTTTAATGCAGTCTTTCCAGGAAGAATCTCTTTTGTGATGATTGAGTGGGTTTGTTTTGTTAGCTAGGTAGTTGGATTTGATTCTGATTTTTCTGGATGGAGCAACACAATCAAGTGTGTCAAGGAAAATCTTATTGAAGGAATTTATTGCCTTATTTGGAGGGTGGTGATAGAGGAAGGACCGATTAATGCCAGATAGTTTGGAGTTAAAAGTGCCTGGGTCGAAGTGGGTAAGGTTTCAGCATACCCTGTAAGGAGGGTCTTTAGGTGAGTGTTGGGTGAATCTGTGTATGAAAGTTAGAGAGTGGTCACTCAATGAATTGGGATGTGTCCCAGGATTATGATAGAGATGAGGAACTGCAGTAAGGATCCAGTCAAGGATGGGTCCGGATGAGGAGTTTTTGTTTATTCTAGTAGGGATGGAGATGTGTTGGTGAAAACCATGAAGATTAAGACTATGGGTAGGGGATGAGGGGGACAGTTTAGTTCAGTCTATATTAGTGTCTACAAGTATGATAGTTTCATAAGGGATATAGTGAGTGATCCAGGACAGGAAGTTCTCTAGGATGGGAATATTATCACCAGGGGGAATGTATATAGAAACTATGGCAATTTTTAATGAGAGTTGAGGTGACGGTTCACAATGAGTATTTCAGCAAGTGAGAAGCAGAGAACAGAGATGGAGAGAGGGGACGGTTAAATAGCTCAGAGTAGAGGATAGCAATGCCTCCTCCCTGTTTATTGGTTCTATCAGAGCGAAAAATGTTATAACCTGGAGGTAAGATTTCTGTGTTAAGGATGTGAGGTTTCAGCCAAGTTTCTGATAGGGCAAGAATGTGAGGAGATGTGTTAGATATCCAGGAATGCAGGTTTGTTACTTTATTTACAATACTTCTTTAGAATTTTGGAAGGGGAGTTACTGTTAAGAAGGGGTAAGTGAGGAGGAGGAGGGTGAGTAGTGATATTGTCAGAGGAAGAGGCGAGAGGCTATGGGCTGGGGTTGGGGTGGATGTCTCTATCTAGAAGAAGAGTGTTGAAGAAAGAGACGAGAGTAAGTTCAGGGTAGTAGGACATCTAGGTTTCTGACGAGGAGAGTGATGAGGTAGAACAAGTAGGAACTTTGAAGAGGTGATATGGTGAAATAGGGAAGAGAGATGGTGAGATTAATTGTGGGTAAGATATAGTATGAGTGTGAGGAGTATAAGGGAGAGAAGGTGAAGGGAATTGAAAGTAGACTGATGAGTAGTAAGAGGTTGTTAGAGAGAGGAAGAATAGAAAGGTGGTGAAGAGATAGAGTGGCCACATGACAGGAGAGTAGGTAGGAAGAGAGGATAGTGGTAGATGAGTCAAGAATGCAGTGAATAAGAGTAGGGAAAGCAGAGAGGGTGTGACTAGAAATGAAAAGTGGGAGTTAGCGTGGAGGGGAAGGGGGAGTAGTAAGAATGTAAGGGAGGAGAGATAGGTGGGAGTGGTTATAGGAGTGAGCAGGTATTAGATTAGTTAGAGAGGGTCATTGGTTGGATAGGAGGAAGAGATGTAGTGTGTAAGAATATTTATGTTAAGAAAGTAGGGGTGAGTGGGAATGGGGTAGTGTAGGGGAGCAGAGATAGCTCAAGTGAAGTGAGGGCAAAAGGACCGGGCAGAGCCAGGAGCAGAAGATCGCTATGCTTCAAAAAACAAAAACTATTAGTGGGACTTGCAATTAAGTTTATCAGTGAGGAGAAATGTGTTTAGAGTGGAGAGACTAGGTGAGTAAAGACAGATGTTGATAATGTATGAAGTGAACCCATGGTTTAGAAAAAGAGAGGAAACAGGCAGCAAAAGTCTTAGCCTTTAGCACACTTTCCTCAAGTTAGTTAGGTGCCAAAGTAATACAAAGACTAGGGAGAGAGATGCATATTCTGTGGGGGTGGAAGAAAGGTGGTGGTGGTGATGGTGGTGGTGGGGTTAGTGAGCTAAGAAATATGTGTGCACACCACAGCCTAGTTAAATTTGCAAACAATAAGGTGCTAGTGACCACTACTAAACAGCTTAAAGTGCACTAGTCATGCTCTAAAGTATATATGTTTTATAACTAACTTCATAGGTTCATAGGTAGGTAATAGTCTATCTGGCCAAGGGCCTACATAAGCATAGCCAGCAAGGTTCCATAGCTTACGCCACCCAAGAAAGTTATTTTCCTATGCCACTGTCCAGCAGAGACACAGAAGTGATCCCCTGGGTGTATTTCCTATTTCCCATCCACTCATCAAGATTTTTCTTGAAGAGTGCTAATGAAGAACTTTGCTTGACATAGATGGGTAGCTTGTTCCAGAGTATAGGAAGTCTCTGGGACAGGAATCTATCCCTCCAGCATGTCCTGTTTATTGTGGTGACAGGGTTTAGGTCCCTAGAGCATGTAACTCGGAGGGATTGGGATTTCTTTAGGTGTAGCATGTCCAACAGCTCTGGGTTTGACATAGCTTTATATGTTAGGCAGAGATCACCTCAGAGTAGGCGATATGCTATGGAGTAAAGCTGGAGTTTTTTGAGGTGGTCAGTGTAGGGCATTTGTTTGAGGCCAGTAATCCTCTTTGTGAGGTACTTCTGTGGCCTTTCCAGCTGTTGCAGATGTCTTGTGAGGTACATTCCAAAAGGGGCGTTGTACTCTATAATGGGTCTAATGAGTGACAAGTAGAGGGGAACAATGACCTCTTTTTTCCTGGATAAGAACCCTTTTATGATGAGGTGTGCCATGTAGAAGGACTTCCTGACTACTGTGGCGATGTAACTATCAAAGGAGAGACTACTGTCCACCTATGTGGTAGTTCATGGGTACACAGTTTTTACCAAAGGAGATGACGCTGCACTTTTTGGCATTGAGCTTGAGACCATGGCTCTGACACCAGGCATCTGTCTCAGTGAGGCCCTTCTGTAGGATGTCCACATCATTTGGGGACTTGACTATGGCTCCTAGTTTGCAGTCATCTGTGAACTTTGTTAGCCAGAGGAGGCCTTCTGTGTTAGCCTGTACTTCATAGACGTAGCTAGCAAACAGGAGAGGTCCCAGGACGGAACCCTGTGGTACTCCACTTGTCACTGCTTTGAGGTCATATTTCGAGTCTGCAACTTTTACAGTGTAGGTTCTGTCAGTGAGCCAGTTGGCAACCCATCTTGTGGTGTAGGGATTTATACCTAGTTTAGTGAGTTTAGCTATAATTCCAGAATGGGGGATGGTGTCGAAAGCCTTGGCGAGGTCAAGATAGGCTGTGTGAACCACCTTACCCTCATCCATGGCTTTGGTGACTGCCTCAAAGTAGTCGATCAGGTTCAGGAGGCATGATCAACCTTTCACAAACCCGAACTGGGTAGGATCCAGAGTTTGGAGGTTACCAATGTCTTTGTTTATGAGTTCCAAGATGATATGTCCCATGGCCTTGCAGACCAGGCTCGTCAGGCTAATAGGTCGATAGTTCCCAGGATCAGTGGTGGCTCCCCCTTTGTGGAGTGAGATAACTGTTGCTGTGTGCCATTCAGTGAGCACAAAGCCTGATGCAAGGTTTTATTGAACATGGTGCTTAAGTGGAGAGCCAGTTTGTTTTGAAGTTCGTGTAAAACGCAGCCTGGAATGTTGTCCGGTCCCATGGATGCTGTGTTTTTGGCTTTAGAGAGTGCAGCTTTTACCTGCGTAGTTGTGATTACAGGGACTCTGCATTCTTCCTGTATAGATATGAGCCCTTTCGGGGGTGAGAGGGGGGTAAAGTTAGCACTGAACCTATTTGCCAGGATGTTGGCAATATCAGTTCATTCTATAATTTTCATGCCTTTGTGCTGTAACTCAGAGCACATCTGGGTGTTGCCATCTAGATTCTTGACATAGCTATAGAATGCTTTGTGGTTGTCTTTGGATTTAGTGTTGATTTTGTTTTCGTAACTAGCTTTGGAGGATCTTATAAGTGATCTCAGCTTCTTACTGAGGCTGACCAGGGAGCTCCTCCACTCATGGGATTTTACTCTCTTTTGCAACAGTTTCTTCCTTCTGTTGTACAGTTTGTTTATGGCAGGGGACCACCAAATTGGCTTCCTTTTTTTGGAGGATAGCATCTTGGTTCTGTTTGGGATAGCACGATCCATACAGTTGTGTAAGTGTTTATAGAGTGCATTTGTGTGGGATTCAGCAGTTGTAACTGTATTGTCCATCTGAATGGGTGTCATGAAGTTCAACACTTTTGTCTTAAGAAGCATGAAGTTGGCTTTGGAGACATTTTTACTGTGGTTTCCTTAATGGGGGGGTGGGGGTGGGATGTGGATATCAAGGGTGATAAGCTTATGGTCGGATCGAACCAACGAGAAGTTGACTTTACGTGTGGAACACCGGTCACTCATGTTGGTAATGACTAGGTCTAGGATCTTGTTGCCCCTGGTGGGGGTGTGAATAAGTTGATCTAGGGCATTGGAGTTTATAAATTCCAGAAAGTGTTGCACTAAGGAGCTGGTACACGAGTAGTTTTCCCAGTTAATGGTGGAGTAGTTGAAGTCACCCATTATTAGGGTGTTTGGTTGAACCCAAATATTTTCCAGTACATCAAGAAAAGAGGAGTGGGAATCCTGGGGCATGGTAGGGGTTCTGTAGCAAGCTACAATTTGGATTGCAGTTTTGCCAAGAGTTAGTTGCACTTGGATAACCTCGGATGCATTATTACATTCCTCACATTAAAGCTACAATTGATTTTGCAAATAATGAAGTTTATAGTGTAATGTTTAATGCTTTACCTTCACAGTTTAATTAACATTTCTCAACCATCATTTCCACAAAATGATGTGAAAAAGTGAAGTAGACATTGATTTACATACAACTACAATGCATTACAGGTAAAAAACAAGCATTTTACTTCTTTATAAGAACAGCTTTTTACTTACATTGTGTTTTCACTACCACATTATCATATAAATTAATTTTCAATGCAGGTTGTTCCACTTGTAATACTTGCCTTTGTATGAAGCAAAAATCTCCTTCTGACTCCTTCTGATGCATTTAGCATAAAAATACTATAACCTTGAAGCACTGTGGATTCAGTCTTTTCTGATGTCATGGTAGGGGATTTCAGCTCCAAGAAAAAATTCAGAGGCCCATCCTTATAAACAAAACAAAATGCAAAAACACCACATTTTTTCATTAATAGCTATATAAATGTTGCTCTGTATATGGCAGGGAGGTTATGTCCAGCTCCAGTGGGTTGTTTCTTTCTTCAGAATATGACCAATATACTTTAATATACATACAGAATATTGCTCTAAAATGCTAGTATAATTATTTTACCTGTTATTCTCTTTTCATGAGGGTAATTCATTTGCATATGTTATAGGCTATCTCCGGGCTTGTGTTTTCTTTGGTGGCTTTTAAGGTCATAATTACTCAGCAGACACTCAAAAGGCACTCAATTCAATATTAGGCAAAAACGGTGGCTGAACTGCCTTACCCAAACAGTTAGATTCTAGGTAATAGGTAATATAATATGGCACTATTTTATGGTACATCTTAAGACATTCAGTCATTTGTCAAGTATTAGTCATCTTCCACACGACAGTAATTAGCATATTTACCTTATATACTAATTTCAGCTCTTTTTCACCAAGTACGAATTTTTTATATTTGTATTACAATATTAAGTGTCTTGGGATCATGTATTGTATATATTGCAATTTCATGGTTGTTCTAAACAGTTATGTACACTAAGTCATGAGTTATTCCTAACATATATTGTATTATTTAGGTGGATTTCTCATGGCTTACCCATTAGGTATCTAGTTAGTCTGCCTTTCTGGGATAATTGGGGGGACGGGTTTTGTGCTTTTCTTTTTAAGTAACGTTTTAGTATTCTGAGACTCATTAGTGCAAGTCCTGAAATAGTGAGATTAAGTGATCAAAAATGTGAACTTTAGTCTGATATTACCATTTGTTGAAGCATTCCCTTCTCCATGGGATATGGTGGCCTTGTAGTTGGTATATCTATACAAGTAAAGGGGAAATGGAGGCACTTGCTCTCCTCACTGGAAGTTGCATGGGGGTGTTTGCCCCTCTGCAAAAAAAAAAAAAAAAAAAAAAAAACTTTTAAAGGTGAACAATGTTTGACAATTCCTTTTCTCCTGTATTGTTGTAATTAGTTTTTGTAAGCCTTAGTCTTGCACTCAGAATTATAATATTGCGCCCCCTTTTTGCACTTTCACCATAAACAGTAAGATGCTGTGGATCTGAATATAATTGTATTCTTCTTCCCTGTCACTTCATATCATGATAGGTCTGTCTTCCCTTTCTTAGGGTATGTGAGCCTTCTCATGAGTGACAGGAGCGGCCTTAGGTCAACTGATGCCCTAGGCAAAAGGGCTCCACGGTGCCCCCCCACCATATTACCTGGTGCCCCTATCCTGGTCTAGCTATTTATTTATTTATTTACATTTGTAGACCGGGAAAGTCCGACTGGACACAGGTCCATTTTCAGTGGAGGCCCGGGGAGAAAAGCTCCACATTAAGTATTATTTGCATTATACAGTTAAAAAACATCATTTAAATATAGACATTAGTCCAGCTAAGGACGCAAGACAATAATAAAACAGATGTAAAACAGCTCTAGAACATAGTACAATTTTAAAATATGGTGACATATACTAAACTTGGTTACAAATGTAGTTGAGATTCATCAGTGAACAACTGATACAATCTGTTTTTGAGGTACACAACAGCCATTAGCAGTTGTTGCTACAAGAAGTTAGTATTATGTGGTAGGTAGCTGGGAACATGAGTAGCCAAGCTTGCTAAGAATAGGTTGTTGATAGGGGACCGAGAAAGGTAGTGGGTGGGTGGAGTGGATGGTATTAGAAGGGAGGTTGCAAGGGCATATCTGGCAAGTTTTTAGTGTGATTTTAGTAAGGATTTGAAGTGGGTGCAAGAAGTTACAGAGGTAATTGAGGATGGGAAGGAGTTCCAGAGTTTGGCTATAGTGCAGGAGAATAATGCTTCTCCAGCAGAGTTAATGGCTCTTGTGACCTGTAGGAGGTTTTTGTGGCTGGATCTTAGTGGTCTTGTGGTTATGTAGGGTTGGAGTAGATTCTGGAGGGATGGGAGTTTTAGTGGTTGGTTTATTAGTTTGTGGGTGAGTGCAAGTTAGTACCATTGAAGGAGGTGGGGGAGCTCTAGCCAGCCCAGTTTTGCTAGTGAGAGACAGTGGAGAGTACGGTAGGAAGCCCCTGTGGTGAATTTGGCGATTTTGTTGTAGCAGGTTTCGAGCTAAGGTTAGTAAATATTGGAGAGGCAAAGAGTAGGGTAGAGATAAGATGAGAATTTGCTACCGAACTTTTAGCTGCTTTGGTAATTAGTTGCTGATTTCAGTATAATGCTCCTAGTTTTTTGTGCACTTTTTTAATGGTCATGGAAATGTGAATGTCAAAATTTAGTTTATTGTCTCCTAGTAATTTGGTGTGCTCTGTAGGATGGATGGTGGTGTTGTCTTTTGCTGTGATGTTAAAGTGAGAGCTGTCTAGGGTAGGTTTGGTGGGTTGGAAAATTAGTAATTTTGTTTTGTTTGGGTTGAGTATTAGTTGGGCATTGGATAACCACGTTTCAATAGAAGAAAATGCTTCCTGTGTGACTTTTTGCAGTTCAGGTAGGGAGTGGGCTGTGCAGATGATGGTTGAGTCATCTGCGTATTGTATGAGTGTGCCATGTGTTGTGGCTGAGGCTAGATTATTGGTGAAACTAGAAAAGAGTAGGGGTCCCAGGATGGACCCTTGGGGAACCCCTATGGAGACTGGTAGTTGGGGGGATAGGTTGTCCTGCCAAACAACTGCTTGTTGGCGGTCAGATAGGTAACTCTAAAACAAGTTGATGACTGGTTGAGAGAAGGATAAGTTATTGAGAAGAGAGATGAGTTGTTTGTGAGGGACCATGTCAAAAGCTTTAGAGAGGTCTAGGAAGGTAGCTGAGGAGAGATAACCTGCTTTTTTATTGTGTAGGATAGTGTTAGAGAAAGAGAGTAAGGCGGTGGTGCTATGGTTAGGTCAGAAACCATGTTGTGTGTTGGAGAGGAGGTTGTTAGCAAGGAGGCGATCTGACACTTGAGAATGAATGCATCTCTCTAGTATTTTGGTGAGTGGTGAGAGAATAGCTGTGGGGCGGTAATTGGTTAGATCTGTGGAGGGGCCTCCTTTGTGTAGGGGAATTATGTGTGAGACTTTCCATAGTGTGGGAACATAACTTTCTGACAGAGATCTGTTAATCAAGAGTGATATGGGGTAGGCTAGAGTGTCAGCTGCAAGTTGAATGTATTCACTTGCAAGGTTGTCTGCTGCTAATCTGGTGGTTTTAAGTTTAGTTAGTAGTTGCTTTATTTTGGAGGTAGGAACAGGAGAGAAAGAGAAGCTAGTGGGGAGATTTTTAGTTGTAGTGGGTGGGTGTGGGTTTATGGGGGGTGTGTGTTGTCTAGCTAGTAATAGTACGATACTGGAAAAGTGCCCCTGCTACAGCAGTGCCCTAGGTGGCCGCCTAGTTGGCCTATGCCTAAGGCCGGCTATGATGAGTGAACATCTCTGCCTTCTCCTTTATAAACTAGTGTGAGTACTAGGGAGAAACACGCCAAACATCTGGCTGTTACTCTTCTTTGATGTGTATTTCTCTGCTTTGATTGTGGTGTTTGGAGTGTGGGTTTTATTTCATTTATGGGTTACTGGGTAGTTACTAGCAGAAGCGGCCTGGTGCCCTAGGCAAAAGGGCTCCACGGCACCCCCCACCACACCACCAGGTGCCCCCATCTTGGTCTACCTACATTAAATAAATACTGGAAAAGCGCCCCTGCTAGAGCGGCACCCTAGGCGGCCACCTAGTTGGCCTATGCCTAAGGCCAGCTATGGTTACTAGTTCATGTCAGTCATCATGTCATGTCTTCCAAAACACAAATCTGTTCACTCTTATTACAGCTGTATGGCCTGAAAATCTTAACTTGAAATGTGAAAGTTCAGAATGTCTCTGTTAAATGGAAAATAATTGTCGAGATGCTTAAACAAATGAATATTGATTTTATTTTATTATAAAAAAGTAAGCTGCTGAAAGTAAGACTGAGAGAGGTATTGAAATTGTGGAAAGGCTTGGAGTCCATTCCCCTTATGTCACCTGTAAAATAAGGTGGTTATTACCCTGATCAAGGCCACTATAGGGTGTCAGAAACTGCAAAATTCTTTGAATAGTGCAGAGAGGTGGAGTCTCACCAATGTTATTGCTGCTTGTGGTTCTCTGTTGATTGGAACTGTTAGGGACCTAACAGTATGAATCTCCAGGTGTTTTGGACTTCTCAGAGATAGTAGATAATTTGTGAGAGACAGGCGTTCCTGTTACAATTGGTTTGCAGATTTCTATGTAGTCCAGTGTGCTGCTCTAGATAAACTTCCTACTGGAAATAGAATATTAAATCGACATAGGTCATCAGTGAAAAAAATGCAAATAATCTTTGAGCTGGAAGACTCATGGTACATATTTAACTCAAATTTAAGAGGCTTCATTTATACTGCATATTCTTCTGGTGTGGCTCATACTTTAATAGACAAATACTAGGCTATCAGTCTACAGACTATTACAAGCCTAGCCAACAGCCAGTGGTCAGAATCAAATTCTGTACCTTATATCTCTGATGTAAACACCTTGACCACTGTGCAAACCACCCCACCCCATCCTGGAAATTACACAAAATAAGAACTCTGCCTTTGGCCTTTTTGGATCATAGCATGGTTGGGGTACAGCTAACTGGACTTGACCTGGACTAGGTTAGACAGTGGTCCTCTTGGCACTTAGACCACTTGTTGAAAAGGCTTGTAAATAGAGTGCTTCTTAAGGAAGAGGTTAATCCAGTGTCTGGTAGTAGAGGAAAGTTGTTCCATAACACTATTTTCTAGAAGTAAAACTTTCTGATTTCTAATTTGAGGTCTGGTTATCTTTTTTCAGAAATGGAAATCAAACTCCGACAGGAAAAAGATTACTATCTTAGAGAAAGGAGTTAGGCAGAAGAAGATTATCTATGGAAGAAACGGTATGGTTACCCCATTACATGACACTTTAATGGACTTTAAAAAAAAATAAAACTCTTAGACAAGTGAAAATTTTGAGAGACTTAGAACTTATTTGGATAAAGCATTTGACATCTCAGAAACTAGTGTCAGAAAGGCTATGGAAATACAGATGTGGGAAGGCCAATGTGTCCATGAAGACCAAAACAGTCATATCAAATTGCTCTTATGAGATGAGCCATGTTTTCCTGACTCAGCTTTGGGAGAAGACCTGGGACCTGTTTCTTTTAGGAAATGATTCATCCTCATGTTGAGCAGAATAATCAGGAAGTCTTGCAAACCACAGATACCCTGAAAGGTGGGAAAGCCCTAATCCCCAGTGATCTCTCAAATGATTCTGTAACACCAATGAAGAGGAGGTAGAGGGAATATTACTAAGATTGTTTAGGTATGCTTTGGCCAAGGACAGGTTGCCATACTCCTTGAAAAGGGTTTCCATATTGTCATTCCCTAAGGGAGGAAACGTTTCTGGTTATCTTTTTGATTAGCACCAGATGTCTCTGCTTCACTGTATATCTAAAATACTTTCCAGAGTATTTGCAGAATGGTTAGAAGTCCTTATCCCAACAATTGGACCATGAACACAAGAGGGTTTTGTTAAAGGTTTTATGGGTAAAGGTGTCTCTCTATAATGTCCAGCAGTTGTGCATCGTGGAGTAAGCACCCACAGCAGCTATAGCTGTAGAATTTAATAAAGTGGTTGACTCCCTCCTGTAGGACATTGTATGGGATGCTTTAGATAAGTTGATAAATAAACATTCTTTTTGTTTCTTGTTTTATTATATTTGTTCCATTTGAGATGACTAAGGTAATGCACCAGGAATGTCCTGTCCTACTTTCTGTTTATCTTGGTAGTAGAGACATATAATCATTAGCTGAGCCATTGTCAGTCACATTGGGACACTTCTCTGGCTGCTAATTTGCCCTTGTAAGATGTTTGGTTTCTAAATTATGGTGTCCTTTATTTAATAAAACCTAAGGATACTATTGCAGATATGTTAGAGACTTTTCATGTTTCTGGGGACACTATCAGGTCTGTGCTATATCAGAGAAAAGGTGGCATTTCTGATTTTGAATCTCACATATCTATCTATGAAGACAATTTGTGGATTTAGGTCTGTGCAGGACTGACCACTACCACTATTAACTGTTGTCTGCCTGTCTAAGTTATAAGGATCTGGTTCACTTGATTATGGAGTTTGGGATAGTGCTTACATGTCAAAAGCTGTTGCTTCTGCTTTCCTAGTCAAATTCTCTGCTATTAAAACATTTTTACTACTATTAAGCTAATCCTTTTACTGAAGTTTTTGTTACTGGCATGAGATTTCCCAACCATAGGGTGGGGAAATTTTGTGATTAGCATACAGAAAACATTATGTGACTTTTTATTTTTAAATGGGAAAAAGCTTCCATGAAGGAATGATGACTAAACTGGCAGTGCTGGATTGTGTTGGATGTCTGGGCCTCCTTGTGCTGCCTCAGTGACCTGGGTTCAGTTTTTACAGGCCAAGTGCCGACCTTACCCCCATTTGAGTAATTACTGAGATACGGATACTTCACTTGTGGTCAGTGTGGCTGGAAGTGCATTAAAGAAGAAAGATACGAGACCCAGGTGCTTATGAAAGACAAATCTGGTTATGGCTGAAGGGCAAGTTTAAACTCACTATCAATAAACATTTTTGGGAGAGGGTCTGATATAATGCAACTTAAAACATAGGATTCTTCTTCTTTTGGGGGGGATGGGTTGAGTGATGCTTCATTTATTGGTCTTCCTTGATTTAACTGTGTCCTAAGAATCCTTATAACACTTTCAACCATATAAATATGTGGAGGACAGGGGTCAGTTAAGATGATGGCTATGCCTTCAGTTGCAGAGTCTTTGCAAGGGTCTTGTGAGTGGTCAAGCACCTGCTGTGCATGGAAGTGTAGTGTATATGTAAGTTGGACATTTACATGATCGTCTTCTCACTTGCACTTATTCAGTAAATTGGATTAGGGATCGTACTCAATTTATGGATGGCCAGTCCAAGTGTGAAAGTTTTCTGTGGGACTCTGTGCTGGAAGAGGCACATTATTTTGGTGTTCCTTGAGTCAGCATTTGCATTTTTAAAAGTCTGCATACATGGCACTAGCTCTTTGATGGGTTATCTAACTGGTTGGGAGCTGATTGCTGGAGGTATGCCGTACCAGCTTCTGGTTACTTCTATTTGTTATGACTACCTCCTGAAAGTGTTCTGGTGTAAGTTAGGATGAATACTGCTACAGCATGTGCAGTTAGGCACTGCATTCCTTCTCTAAAGGAGATAAAGGAAATAAAACTATGGCTGATAGTTTTGGAAGCATGTCTCATTAAAGACAGTTTTGATGAATGCAAGTAAAATGAAAGCAGTTCACCAAAACCACTTTCATCGACTGTGGAGTTTATCTCTTTCTTCACTGTTATGTGATCTTGGAGTTGGTATATACAACTCCTGGAGGTGTTCCTCCATTTGGGGTTACAGGGGGACTTGCCCCTCTGTAAAAAAAAAACAAACAAAAAAAAAAGTGTTCACTGGAGATGATTTTGGAGAACTGCTTTCATTTCGTTTGCATTCACCAAACTGCTTTCCGTGAAAAGACATGAATCAGTTAACCTTATGTGAACAGTTTTATCATGACAAGGTCACCTACAAGTGGCAGATATGAGTTTCCTTTATGCTGTCTACAGTGATCTTCCACTAAAAGAAGATTTTTCAGGATAATTTTACTACAGATCTATACAGTGACACTGTCAATCTAAAAGAAGTACATACTAGCATGGACAATGAGCAAATTTATTATGATCTCTTAGGCATTTTTCTTTTTTGTTGGGAATATGGCAGTGAAATTTGAGGATACAGCAATCATTAAGGTGCTACATTGTTTAGAAATACATAACCAATCTTGTAAAATGTGATATTTCCCAGTAAAATGGATTATTACTTTATTAATTATTTTAATTTGAAAGTGATTGTCCTATGAATTTTGCATTTAAGTCAGCATGTCATAGGAATGTGTATGTTCTAAGTAATATTCTGCTGTAGTAGGCTGATATGCTATGAAATCCATTCTAAGTGGATGACTGTTTTTGTCCTTTTATTCTGTTTAGATACAATACTCAGCTGCATGCATTTTGTCTTACTCTTGTTCAATACAGTTTGCTGAAAAAAGTAAAAAAAAATACATTTCCCATGTTATGTATGTCTGTGTGTGTGTGTGTGTGTGTGTGTGTGTGTGTGTGTGTGTGTGTGTGTGTGTGTGTGTGTGTGTGTGTGTGTGTGTATGTACAGCTTGCAACTGACTAGCATTCTTTTAAGAACTAGTTCTCTGCCTTATCCCTGCTGAGTGTGAGAATAGGCTCTAACTTCCCAGTGAACCTGAAGGGGATAAAGCAGCCATTAGAAAATGAATGAATGAATGAATGAATGAATGAATGAATGAATGAATGAATGCATGAACAAATGATTATATTAAGTCAGGTGCATTCAATATTTCTTTATATGTCTTCACTAATTTTGCTTATATAGATGCTCCATAGCCTAAATTGTCTGTCAGCATCCAAGTTTGTTAGGCCCTTAGGATATAAGATAGCAATCATTCTGCTCTATGTACACATCTGTAAATCTCCAAAGAATGAAAATTTGTGCTGGTGATTTAGCAATATAAACTTTGCTGTTCTTCACATGTATTAACATTCCATTGCTTTTAAACATCCCCCAGATATATACTGCCTGTAATTAACCCATCTATCCACACTACAGAAGGGAATGTGATTGATTTGGTAAAGTCTAATGCCAATGCATGGTGATGCATGAATGAAGTACATGTAGCCACCCCTTGTGATCATTCAGATAACCCAGAGAAGGTCAAGATAGCAAACCCCAAACACAGTTCATTATATAGTTGAGGAGGAAAGGGGAAATATTAAAGCAGAACAACAAGCAGAGAAATACATACAGAGGTAATAATAAATTATGACACAGGTTGGAGAGGAAGAAGGGCATTTTTTTCTTTCTTTTTTCAGTGTAGAGAGCTACATTTTTCAATATGTGAAGTAGGGTGGGTAGGTGGGGAAGGTAGTGAGTAACTGTTGTGGAAGGGATATACGGAGAAGAGATTGTAGCAGAAGCAGACAATAAAATATAAAATGCACCTACACACACACAAACAGAGGAGATCAACAGACAAAATGTGTGGATGGCCTTTGGTGATGGGGAAGGTTGGACAATTAACAAGATCTGAGTAATGTCACATTAAGAAGGGTAACACCTAAATGGGAAACCAAGCTGGCCCAAAAGGGAAATCAGCCATCAGCTACCTCTGAGACTTATGCCATGGACTGGACGAGCCCCTGGCAACTCAATGGTTGGAGCTTGCCAGTCATGACAGCCATTTCAGAAAGTGCTGCACAGTGTTGAGGCAAGCATCTAGCTGTTGACACACTTCTGTAGACACTAGCCTCCAGAATGACACTGTAAGATGATGGTACACACCTGTGAGCAATTGTTAGATGAGGGACCTATGCCGTCTTCCATAGAAGTGGCCACCAAGGTCATCAGTAATCCCACAATGTCATTTTCAGCAGGGTGGCCTCTTTTTCTCTGTTGAGAGACAGATCTGGTGACTCATCACCACAATAATTGGCAGGTGCAATCTGAGGCACCAAACATTTTTCCACCAGCTCTACAACAAACTGACCAGCAGAAGGACAACTAAAAGAGAACACATTAGTGAACACATACACCATACATAAAAGTGCAGTTTTACAATGGATTAGTGTACATGGCATGAGTGTCCTACCACTGGGAGAGTCTGTTCTGACTCTTGTGATATCCTACTATGTTAAGTTGTGACTCTAGCTGCTGTAAATAAATTATGCACACCTCAGTACATGGGTACACCAGGTAACAGATAAGAAGGAGATGATTTAAAATAAATACATTCTTAGAAAACATATCTGCCTCTGTCTTGCCTCTGCCTCACACTGTGCCAGCACTGCTCTCTAGAATGACAATATCAACATTCTGCAAGCTCCTGCCAGGTTCCCACCTTCAGCAATGACCCATCCTAATGCTCTAGCATGTACCCTGGAAGTCCCTGTGTTGGAAGAACAAGAACATCTTGATAGTCTGACTCTATGGCCTGGACAACCAGGGTTTGATTATCAGCCTCACCAATGAAAGAGCCAGGAAAGAATGGGGGTGAAGTGAATGTATGTGGATTGCTCACATCTCCCAGGGGTATGGATGAGTCTATGTATGCTAGCAGTACAATGGGTGGCATGATCTCTCTGATAGAGAGACCACCATTCATGATCCAAGGAGGGGCATGACAGCTTACCTCATCTGATGCCTAGCCAAATGTGGACAGCTGAGACAGGAAGAAAATGAGAAGAATGTAAACCAGCCCTAATGGTTGTCTAAATGATGATCACTCCCAGTGGACCCTATCCTGGTGAAGGGGAATGAATGAGCTGATTATAGACAGACAGTGGGGGGAAAAAGTTGTTTAACAAAAAAAAAAAAACAGAAAAAAAAGAAGAAACTCTTGTACTCCCTGGCTGTTTGGCAATTGGTTTATAGGATTAAGGACATGTTAATAAGGCATTTTCTGTGGTCCAGTGATGCAAGGTTTGAGTCTCTCAGCCTCCATTGCTAATTTTGTGACTCCAAGGCTGAGTCTGACAAAGGTCCATGGAGATCAGTACTGCACCAAGAAAACAAATAAAAATAGAACAAAATAAAATAAAGACACACCATGCAGGACATCTGTATTCAACAGAACCTGAAGTAGCCATGAACACTCAGTCAGCATGAGGAGCACAATTTAGCCCTATGTGGAAAGATTCATGCTTGAAAATTACGTGACATGTAATGCAATGTTGCAGTGAAGCATTATCAAAGCTCTGTAGTGCACTGCCATGGTTCTGTGGGTCTACACAGGCTGTGTGAATTAATGTGTGATGTTGGTTACATACTTCCACAGAATCATGCTGAGCCTGGCTTGTAGCAGCTGGGCTGGCTACAGTTCAGAGCTAGTGACACTAAATTGTCTCATCAGAATAAAAACCACGATAGAAGGCTCTTATTAGCATCATAAAAATCACAGGCACCATTTTGCATGAGAAAACTTGCAGATGATGGCACTTTACATAATAGCTCTATGAAACTAGATATTAAAATACTGAAGAAAGAAAAATATCTAGTAAATTTACACATCATTGCAATGTATACCTGTGGTAGCTGGTCATGAAAGTGAGATGGATATCATAGGGTCCACGTGAGTGAGAACACAGATCAATGGCATGGCATTGTCATGTCCAGCTGTGGTGGTTGCGGTCCCTGTGGGCATCAGACATCTAAGGAAGGAAAGGACAAAAGGAACACGATGACTTCAGTACATAAAGGAAGGCACTGCATTGCAGTAGAAGAGAGGTTTAACACGGTGTGAATAGCAGGACACGGGACAAATGATGTAGAAATAAGTGTAGGGAAGCCATGTCTATTGCAGCTGAGTGTACATGACAAGATTTTGCAGAACTAGATGCAGAATGGGGGGTGAGGAAGATAGTGGCCACAGATACATGAGTTCTAGAGCCTGCCTGGTTCAGCCATTGATTGACAAGTAACTCATAGATGTGCAGAACTTGCCATAGGTGCTAAAAAGAGAAATGTGCCCCCCACGACCCTCCTAATTATATATATATATATCAACTCCAGGATCACACTACATTTCAGAAAATAATATTTTTCCCCATGCTGGGCAAGTGTTTACTTACCCTGGTAAAACTTTTGAGTTTGGGAAATCATGGTTTCGATGTTGTCATCTCTCGGAAATCATGTTCAGTAATTTGGCCTTTCAAGCTTTCAAATAAGATCCCTGTATGGTACAGTGCACTGCATGTTTGATGGCACTGATTCACCAACTATGATCTGTCCTTTCAGGTGTCTCTGGACTGCAACTGCAACAACTCCTACAACAAGGCATTTGTCTCCATATGCAACATACATATACTGTTGTTTACCAGAATGCATGCATCTGCAAGGGATATATATGCATATGGATGACTGTTTCAAAGGATACCATGTATTCATGCATTCTCAGGTTCTCCTGGTAGATGGGCCACCACAACAGGATAGCACACACATCAGGTTGGTAGATCAACTGTGGCTGATGATGATGGCAATGTGCATATGGCACAGTTCAATAACACAATTGTACTGTCTACAAAACTACTATGGTGTGGTTCACCCACACCACCAACATCACAGATACCTGTGGAGGTACAGGATGACCCCACAGCACTATCATTGCAGGGTGAATCTCCAGTAACTGTGATCCTCATCCAAGCAACTGTAGTACTCAATGAGTCTCCAGTCCACACTACATCTGAAATTTATATTGCTTCCAGTGTGCACATTCCCACCATAGTGGAAAAGCAGATAGATGTCAGTGCAGTCATGACTCTAGGTCAATTTTTGATCTGGAAACATTTAGCATAAATTAATGGATGTGCAAGTCATTGAGCCAGGCACAGACAGCTGCTGCTAACAACACTATAGAGGCTGTGAGTGTTCTCCATGTCTTGTGTAATGACATGCAACACCTACATAGTTTATAGTTACATGGAGCAGATATTACTACTCTGGTCTTCAGAGACAAATGCTGACTCAGTGTTTTTTTTCTTTTTTTGTTTTTTGATTATGACTACACAAATCATTGTTGAGGTGACTTCACGCTCAGCCATAGCGACATAGCCTACCATCCATGGCCATCAGAGATTTTCATGCCTCTTTGGGCTCAGAACCTGGAATGAAAGACTTAAGACATAAAATCCTGAGATACACACTGAGAGACATATCAGAAATTTCCATACATGTTAAAAATGCAAGGAAGGCATCTGTCCTTAGTGGGATCCTTCCTTCACTTCATTTGAGTTTATATACAAAGAAAATGTTATTGGCTTCAATAATTGGTTAAATAACTGATGTAATTTAACGGGGATGCAGTATGTTTCAGTATGGGATAATATGCTCAACAATCCAGCTTGATTCTCTAAGGATGGCTTGTATCCCTCATTTCAAGGCTTCCATACATTGACTAAAGCCTTTCTGTCTCCCTAGTGCCTTTCTCAGATAAAGTCCAGATGATGGACACTCCAACATAGCTAATACATTAATCCCCAAATTAGACCATATTAAGGTAGCTTGCCTCAAGACCACAAGTCTGAGCCATGAATTGCCTTCTCGTGTGGAACACTTGCACTTTAAAAAAAAATCCATGTCTGTGTAGTAACTGAGACTTGGTTTAAATGTAAAAAGAGCAATTTCTCCATACCTGATACCTGAGACGTTCACTTTTCATGTCTTTAGACCTGATGACACCTGTGGTGGAGTCTCCACATCACCACATTTAGCAAGGAACATATTACCTCCATGCAAATGCCTAGTCTCCCACAAATTGAACTCCTTAAACTACAGATCACTTTAGATACTATTAATTTTTTGACTAATAGCTTGTTACAGAACACCTTATTTGACTCTGATGACTATGTAAGATTCCTCCTGTTCTAAATGGTGTCCCTATTAGCCTAACCTCCATTATTTTGGGTGAGTTTTATTACCCTTCATTGAACTAGAACATGTTTATTGCCAACGTAGGATATGTCTAAACATTCCTAAAATTAATAAACATGAACTCCATTCAACAGCTGGTAAACAAACCTATTTGAGGACATGGCATTTTTGATCTGATTCTTAGAAATATGGCTTCCTATTGCACTGCTTCTCTGGTATCTTCTTCCCCTGTGACGTCTGACCACAAATGTGTGACTTTGGACTATAAACTCCCAAAAGCCACTATAGCAAACTCCACTGAATCTAAGCACTACAAATGTACCATACCTCAGCCTACTCTACGATGACATATCAAAATTCACTTATGACTGCACCATTCCTGACCTCAATACAGCAACAAGATTCACCAAGGAATTCTACACCCATTTATAAAAATGAATATTGCAAGAAGTAACCAGAACGAAGTGTTGTAGGAAATTCAGAGGTAAACCATCATGGTGGTCGACCACCATAAATAAAGTCTAGAGAAAAGGAAAGAAACTCTTTAAATTATACAGCAAATTCCAGCCTCCTTGTTTCAAGGAAAATATCAAATGCTTTACAAAAAAAAATGAAAATTACTATGAAGTCCACTAAAGGAGCCCATGAACTTAGGCTGGCTTTTGAAGCCAAAGATAATTGCAAATCCTTATTTAACTATGACAGGAAACTAAGAATCAGTATCCAGAATTTGATATAAACTTATTCATGATATCTCCTATTCTAATAGTTTAATTTTTCTAAGTCTTTTGGGTTTTTAGTGTCATGATAGGAATGGACCCTATTCCTAAGTCAAAGTATCATTAAAGTTCATGAAATTAGTATTGTTTCAATCTTTGATGCGAGCCAAAAGTGATCTTTGCAGCACTCTCAATGTGCCCAGAACTGACCCCTTCTGCATTTCATATCTTCTGTCTCAAAATTCTGGTCTTCTTGCATAAAAGCAACAATATATACCTTCTTCCTTATCCTCAATAGTCTACTCTATCATCTTTTTTTGGCCTTTCAGTTTTTAAGTTTTTGTGGACTACTGTTTCCTTCTACAACAGGAGGGCGTCCTCCCACTGAGCCTGTCCTAACCCCATTGTAGGAATGTTTGTGTTTTGATGATTCTACAGTATAATTTTTTCAGTCCTTGCACCAGTGCACATACCAGGATCGGGAACTTTTTTATCCTGGGACTTGTGCTCCCAGCAGTATTTTTTTATTTCCAATCTAGTTCTGTCCATGATATATGCTATATAAAATACAGTTTATGTATCAGTGTTGTCTTGGTGAGATTTTTTAAAAACAGAGTCTACTTCATGAGGGTACTCACCAAGACTTGAGGATGAATCTAGTTCCAGCCATACTACTCTCCTTTGCTTGCTGATTTTATTATCTCTCAATTCAGATTCTATATTTTATACATATACCCAAAAGGTATTGCCAATGTCCTTGCAAACAAATTTTTCCCCAGCTTAACCTTTAAGACTAAAAAATCTGAACCTCATACTCTGTCAATGTTTTCTGAAGTTCATTTACTGAAAGTGCTAAGCAAGACCAAAAATATTTCTTCCATGGGACCTGACAATACACCTTGTTGCATAAAAATAATATTAAACATGAGTTGCAGATCTACTCCTTAAGTTGTCTTACCCAAGTCTAGATATAGTTTGTTTTTCCTAATGGGTGATGTGCTGCAGTGGTAATGCCCCTTCATAAGAGTAACCTCAGAAGCGATTCAAGTAATTGCAGACCTATCAGTCTTACAAATCTCATCTGAAAAGCCAATGAACAAATTGCAACTGACCTCATAAACTACAACGTCCGGTGTCTTATCAGACTTGACCAGCAGCAATTTAGCTTTTTGAACGTTATATCCAATTGAATCTGGTAAACTTCTTCAGAGGGATATAGAGGTTGTAGATGATGATCATGCAGCACTGACAGTGTATTTTGATCTGGCCAAGGCCTTCAGCACCATTTCCAATGCTGGCATCATACAGAAGCTACATGCTTTAAAAAGCAATCCATCTGTGGTAAGATGGATAACAAACTGAATGTAGGTGTCTCATAAGAAAGTATGAAACTGACTAGTGATGTCCATCAGGACTCAGTGCTGAGACCTTTCCTTTTTGGTATTTATATTTCTGATTTCCAAGCAAACAGCCAAGACATCTGGCTAACTAAGTTTGCATATTACTGCAAAATGTGTGCTATTTTTAAATCACCCTCTGACACCCAAGCTCTCCAGAATGCAATTGCCCTAATAAACTCTTGGTGTACAAAAATATGGGCTCAAACTATGTACTAAAAAGTGGAGTATCATCATGTTTGATAGACAACCTTGCTCGCCTCATGCTGTGTAGACAACACACCTTTACAAAATGAAAATTTGTTCAAGGCCCGAGAAACATGCGTTGAAATTTCCCTTTGACCATCGTGTCACCATGGTTATCACAGCTAATTGCCACATGAATATTATTAAAATCTAAATAAGTAATCACTCCCTTAAAATCAGTTATTGACTACGATGCTCCAAATGGAATGCACCTGTCTAAATATCAAACAATTAGAAATACCCCAAAGGCTCTTAGCCAAAAAGATCATAGCCTAATGTCCATAAGCTATCAAGAGAGGCTGGAAGCTCTATCTCTTTAGTTGGTGCCTTACAGACTTTTGGGGGAAGGTCTCTGTCTTACTTACAATGACATTAGAGACTAGTGGTCCTTGATTTCCTACTTCCCTGCAAGCCCAGTAGCAGCAGCAGTACTACAATCAGGGACCTAAACCTTCCCAACAGATAAATAAAACATGGTGCAGGAGCAGGTTTATAACCTAGTACCTCTCAAACCTCTGGAATAAACATCCTCTGCATGTTAAGCTGAGTAACCCACAATCCTCCTTTATAAATAACCTAGAGAACTGGCTGGGGTATCCGCATATTCACTCCAGTATTGACTGATATGGCCTGCTGGGGAAAGGAGGTAGGGGTTGAGGGTGGGTATAAGCAAGGTACTCAATAGCCTTGGAATATCTATGAATCTATGAATAGTCTCTGAACCTATGACATAATAGCTGACCTCCAACTCTGGATGATGTAATCCCAGACTCTCCACAATTTGCTTGCAAAGTAATTAGCTACTAAATTCAACTTCCATTATATCACTCAATATTATAGTGCTGTTTTTTTTCCCTGTGTCCCACAGCCACCTGTACAAATGATTATTTATTTGCCCTAGCCCCCACCCCTTATCTGCACTGGTATGGTTATGTCTGATGCTCACTGTGGTCAGGCCATGCACTGCCTAGCATAATCTGTGTACAATGATGCATGCATCAATTAATTCTCTGTTGCCTCTATTATGTCTCATGGCTGTAGACCAGGCACCACCACTTTCCTAGTGCTATGATGTACTGTGCCCATCTCTCCCTTGCATGTTCTACTACTGCAGCCTGTTTGATCCCAGACTCTACACCACTGGTCATACTCCTATGGTGGACTGTGTTGGACCCTGATGAGATGTTTCTATTCTGTAGTAGCTGTTTCTGCAGTGGCATATTATGCAACTTGGCAAACACCATAAAATTTTGCTGCAGATCTCTGGTACATATTGCATCACACCACCTGATGTGCTCTGGTAGTGGAAGTATCCCTACATTTACCTAGTCATTCACTCAATAACATTGTGTAATTGTGCACTGTCTGTTCTGTGTGCCATTTCTGCCATGGCACCTGTTGGTTGCCAGAGTCATAGATAGAAGGAAAGAAAAAAATACATTAGATTCCTCTGAGATGAAGACCAGAACAAAAGGAAAAGAAAAAATGTATTTTGTTTGAGACTGTAACATGTCACTTCCTGCAGATGTAATATGTGGCATGCTATAAGTGAATATCACACACAAAGCACCTCAGTTTTTCAGCCTTGACCACAAATACAGTATCAGCATTCATTTATGAATGACAGTAAAGCAATACCACACTATCAGCAACTGCCAGTAGTGCTCCCTAAAATCTCGTTCCTGTGGCAACCCTCCTTTGCTACACCTTGAAACAGTTCTGGAAGTTGTATATAAGTGATTATCATTCAAAATGTCAATGCATTTCTGGCATCATTTAGTGCACATAATAAGTGGTCTGTTCCACGCTTGCATGCCACATGTGCATACTACCTTGTGTAATCTTCCTATGTTTGCTCCTGCTGAATAGATTAACCCCTTGTGGGGGGCATGAACCATTGGTATAGGTTGAACATGTGCCATATGTCAAAATCATTTGAACTGCTTGGGTGATATATGGACACATTGTGTATAATGCATGGGGCATTAAACACCACCTAAAAGTTGAGGGATTAGAATCCCTTTGTGTTAATTGATCTTAATCCCTGTGGACCAGGTAGGGTCTTGATGGCAACTTGTGAGCAATTTTTGGCTCCCAGGACTTCATAGAAATGGACACTGCTGAAAAATGCCTAATAGTTGTGATTCTCTCCCATGCAGTTTACAGATATGCTCCCCCATATGCTATAACAATACCTTGGACACCTGGTGTACAGTGGCCACAAAACATCAGTTGGAAGGGCTTCCACTTCAACTGCCAGCTGCTGCTACGTGTCGCCCATCCATTTCTATGGACAGACAAATTCCCTAGTGATCAGAATATCTTTGAACCACAGCAGAGTGCTTCCGTTTTACATGTTTGAATCAATTCATCATGTTTGATGTCATTTGTAGAGTCTGTGTGCCTCTTTTGCATGAGATTCCATAATTCCATATTATTATGCATTCATTTTATGTGTTGCATACCCCACAATTTTTCCCCCTTGAGTAGCAATGCTGTTTGTTTATCTGAACAGCCCACATGCTGCCTGCTGCCTCTACCTGTGCTAATTTCCATTGGGCTTCTGGGCTCACTGTCTCACATCTACCTTTTACATGCTTTTCATAAATTAGCACTATTTGTCTATGAATCCTGGCCACAAGGAATAGAATGTAAAATTATGCAAACTGGCTCTTTCATTTTATTATATTTGAGTGCGTGACACTATTGCATTTGCCTTAACTCTTGCATTAGTTTAGAATGTGTAATGTAAAGATGATAGAAAACTGGATATGTCTGTCTGCATTACATTTAAAAATTTAGCAACACTATATTCTTCTTGGCGTAAATGTCTCAAATGCATTATTGGATTATACAGGTCAAGGCTGTAAGAAATCCACTGAGTAGCTGTTTTGCTTAGTTTTATTAATGCTCACTTTATCCATTATTTTTTAGTCCAGTACCCACCTCACTCATAATGAAGTTGCTCTTTAAACAAAAGACTACCATCAGACTGCCTAAAACTAGTCGCATAAGTCATAGCCCTCCCTGTGTCCATACTAATTAATAGGTCCATCACTGTGGAAAAATCCTACATCATACCACTGCACAAAGGTGGCATATCTACAGAGTTTAGTGACCACAGACCAATAGTGATTCTCTCCCACTCTTCAAAATTTTAAACAAATGCATCCATATGCAGCTGATGTAATACCTAACCTCAAATAATCTGCTCTCAGAAACACAACATGGCTTTTGGCCCCAGCACAGCACCACTACTACATTTCACAAATATAATAAACCAACATAGAAACTGGTCTGCTTGTGTCCACCATGTTCTTAGACTTGTCAAAGGCATGTGATACTGTCTCACACCAACAACTGCTCATTCATATCTCCTCAGTAGGACTTTCACAAATCTCCTTCTCATTGTTGCTTAGTTACCTATCTGGAAGGCAACAAGCTGTTATGTGGCAACAGACCAACTCATCCTTTCAACTATTTACTTAAGGTGTCCCTTAGGGCTCTATCCTGTGTCCTCTCCTATTTAATATATTTATTAATAACTTTCACACCTCCTCTCACCATGCTAGTTTAGTTTGGTATGCAGATGACTCAAGATTAATACATACAGCCTCAGCAATAAATAAGCTACAAGACATTACCAAAAATCTTTCTCCCCTGTAGAAACCTGGCTCAAAGAATCAAACCTCCTACTCATCCGCAAGAAAATTAAGTTAATGCTTTTTACCTCAAAAAGTTGCCAAAATCAAAAGCAATCTTTCACCATAAAATCAGCAAATCATACTGTGACCAAAACTGTAACTCAAAGTAAACTTCTAGGCATTATAATAGATAACGATCTCAAATATGACCAGCATGCAGTATATTGCACACCATTAAATCTACACACCACAACTAGGCTCCCTTTATAGGATCAATGGATTCCTTACAGATACTACAAGAAAAACTCTAGCTACCAGTTTCTTACTGCCAGCTCTCTCATATGCTGCCCCTGTCCCAACAAACTTAAACAATACTCAAAGAAAGAAACTTAAACAATAGTCAAGTAAAGAAACTTACCTCCTGCTACAATAAAACAGGGAAATTTCCCACCAGTCTTTGTCATAGAACCCACCATTGCCATAGCTTAAAGCAATTAAACTGGCTTGAAGTGTACATCAACCTAATATATTCACAACTGACTACAGCACACAAACCCATTCATTATACACTTAACATCTCACTGAAATGACAAAACAATTTTTATAAACAGAAAAACAGGGTGGAAACAGGAAGCATAAAAAGACCAGTAAAGCAAACCACCTCACATAGTGATACAGCCCCAGGAAGGGAAAGACGTCATTAGTCTTGGCAAACAGGCCCAAATCCAGTTAACAACAAAAAAAAAAAAGATGTAAAAATAGTCACAAATCTTGGGAAACAGGCAAAAATCAAACTCACAAGTCTTGTTCCAGGCTCCACATGTATTTATTTGGACAAACACAGATAGAAGAGATAAAAAACATAAACCAGGCCAAGCTCTTTTGTCTCAAGTACTTGGTACTTCCTCAGAAACCTAATTACAAAGTTCAATTTCCTTTTATAGACCCTTCATTTCCTCAATTAACCAGTTGCTTCCATATTTAAAGTCAAAGTGTATAAAAATGCAAAACGTAAGCTCTACATTAATGAATGATGAATAGTACAAACTGTAATAATCACACTACACCTGAAGAAACATGTAGATGCCAACATCCTAGCTGACAGGTTCAGCGCAAACTCCCCCCCCTCCCCACCAAAAGGGCAAATATCTATCCCAGCAGAGTGCTGCCCACCTGACATCTCAGATGCTCAGGTGGGAGCCACCCTCTCCAAAGCAAAAAACACAGCATCAATGGGACCAGACGGTGTCCCAGGCTGCGTCCTACATGAACTCCAAGAAGAGCTAATCCCAAACATAAAACTACTGTTCAATCTCAGCCTTACTACAGGATATGTACCCAAAGAGTGGCGTACAGCAACAGTGGTCCCTCTCCACAAAGGTGGTGCCTCAACAGACCCTGGAAACTATCGCCCCATAAGCCTGACTAGCTTGGTCTGCATAGTTATGGAAAGGATCATCATGGACCTCATAAATAAAGATATTGGGAAACTACAGACACTGGATCCTACCCAGTTTGGCTTTGTTAAGGGCAGATCCTGCCTCTTAAACCTGGTTGACTTCTTTGAAACAGTCACCAAGGTCATTGATGAAGGGAAAGTGGTCCACACAGCCTATCTGGACCTCGCAAAAGCCTTCGATACAATACCCAACTCGGGCATTATAGATAAGCTCACCAGCTTAAATATAAACCCCTATGTCACTAGATGGGTTGCAAACTGGCTCAAGGACAAAACCCACATGGTTAGAATTGCTGGAGCGATGTCAGACTCCAAACCAGTTAAAAGTGGCATCCCACAAGGCTCAGTCCTGGGACCTCTCTTGTTTGGTATATATTTTTCGGAGGTACAGGCCAACACGGAAGGACTGTGGCTAACCAAGTTCGCAGATGACTGCAAACTGGGCGCCATAATCGACTCTCCAGCCGGCACAAGCATCCTCCAAAAGGGCCTCATAGAAACAGACAACTGGTGCCAGAGCCATGGCCTCAAGCTAAACGCCAAAAAGTGTATAGTCATCCCCTTTGGCAAAAACAAAGTGCCCACAAATTACCACATAGGTGGTAATCCATTAAGTACAGAAGAAGTAATTAGGGACTTGGGGACCCAAGTTGATTGCAATCTGTCATTTGACAACCACGTGGCCAAAGTGGTTAAAAAAACATTTTATATAGCCCACCTAATCATGAAGGGATTCACATCTAGATTAGGGGAGGTCATCGTGCCTCTTTACTCATCCCTCATCAGGCCCATAATCGAGTACAATGCCCCTTTTGGGATGTACCTTACCAAACACCTGCAGCAACTGGAAAGACCCCAAAAGTACCTCACCAAGAGGATCAAAGGGCTCAAACAGATGCCATATGCTGCCCGGTTAAAGAAACTCCAGCTCTACTCAGTGGCATACCGCCTGCTCAGAGGTGACCTGTGCCTGCCGTATAA